>NW_026705019.1:0-1200000 GCF_029867415.1 Vicia villosa | reverse complement strand
TCATCTACGATGACTAATCCATATTTCTTTCCTCTGACAGATGCTGTTTTGACTGGTCCAAACAGATCAATGTGCAAGAGTTCTAATGGCCTTGAGGTAGAAACAACATTCTTAGACTTGAATGCAGGTTTGGAGAACTTGCCCTTCTGACATGCTTCACAAAGAGCATCTGATTGGAATTTCAGATTAGGGAGTCCTCTGACAAGATTCAGTTTGTTAATTTGAGAGATCTTTCTCAAACTAGCATGACCTAATCTCCTGTGCCAGACCCACTGCTCTTCAGAAACAGACATAAGACAAGTCACCTTCTGACTCATAAGATCTTGCAGATCTGTCTTATAAATGTTATTCTTCCTCTTGCCTGTAAATAGGATTGAGCCATCCTTCTGATTTACAGCCTTGCAAGACTCTTGATTAAAGATTATATCATAACCATTGTCACTTAATTGACTGATAGATAAAAGGTTATGTGTTAATCCTTCTACAAGAAGTACATTAGAGATGGAAGGAGAGTTACCAGATTTTATAGTTCCAGAGCCAATTATCTTGCCCTTCTGATCTCCTCCGAACTTGACTTCTCCTCCAGACTTAAGCACCAGGTCTTGGAACATAGACCTTCTTCCTGTCATGTGACGCGAGCATCCAGAGTCCAGGTACCATGACATGTTGTGCTTTGTCCTTCTTGCAGCCAAGGATATCTGCAATAGGAATAATCTTATCCTTAGGTACCCACATCTTTTTGGGTCCTTTCTTGTTAGATTTTCTCAAGTTCTGATTGAACTTGGGTTTAACATTGTAAGCAATAGGAGGAACAGCATGATAATTCTTAATGTGAGTTTCATGATATTTCCTAGGTTGTGTCACATGCTTCTTAGTGTGTGTAATGTGAAAACTTTGTGCATGTGAGGTGTGCCTAATATCATGTGAGTGGCCATACTTGAACTGATCATACAATGGCTTGTATGTAATTTTCATTTCATCAACAGGTTCAAGTTTGTATGGGGTTTCACCCTCATAACCAATGCCAACTCTTTTGTTTCCAGACACAGCATATATCATAGAAGCTAGCTGACTTCTGCCAATACTTCTAGATAGGAACTTCCTGAAACTTAAATCATATTCTTTCAGAATATGGTTCAGACTGGGAGTGGATTTTTCTGAATCAGAAGGAGATCCAACATTATTGGATAATTTTAAAAGTTTTTCCTTTAATTCAGAATTCTCCAACTCAAGCTTCTTTGTTTCAAATTCAAATTGCTTTTTCAGCTTTTTGTATTTGAGACTGATCTGAGACTTGAGTTCCAGAAGTTCAGTTAGACCGGAAACTAACTCATCTCTAGTAAGTTCAGAAAATACCTCTTCAGAATCTGATTCTGATGTAGATTCTGATCCGTCATCTTCTGTCGCCATCAGCGCACAGTTGGCCTGCTCATCTTCTGAATCATCTTCTGACTCATCCCAGGTTGCCATAAGACCTTTCTTCTTATGAAACTTTTTCTTGGGACTTTCCTTCTGAAGATTTGGACATTCATTCTTGTAGTGTCCAGGCTCATTGCATTCATAGCACATGACCTTCTTCTTGTCAAATCTTCTTTCATCAGAAGATTCTCCACGTTCAAATTTCCTTGAACTTCTGAAGCCTCTGAACTTCCTTTGCTTGGTCTTCCAGAGTTGATTTAGCCTTCTGGAAATCATGGACAGTTCATCTTCTTCTTCAGATTCTGATTCTTCAGGATCTTCTTCTCTAGCCTGAAAAGCGTTAGTGCATTTCTTGATATTAGATTTTAATGCAATAGACTTACCTTTCTTTTGAGGCTCATTTGCGTCCAGCTCAATCTCATGGCTTCTCAAGGCACTGATAAGCTCTTCCAGAGAAACTTCATTCAGATTCTTCGCAATCTTGAATGCAGTCACCATCGGACCCCATCTTCTGGGTAAGCTTCTGATGATCTTCTTTACATGATCAGCCTTGGTGTATCCTTTGTCAAGAACTCTCAATCCAGCAGTCAGAGTTTGAAATCTCGAAAACATCTTTTCAATGTCTTCATCATCCTCCATCTTGAAGGCTTCATACTTCTGGATTAAGGCAAGAGCTTTTGTCTCCTTGACTTGAGCATTTCCTTCATGAGTCATTTTCAAGGACTCATATATGTCATAGGCCGTTTCCCTGTTAGATATCTTCTCATACTCAGCATGAGAGATAGCATTCAGCAAAACAGTTCTACATTTATGATGATTCCTGAAAAGCTTCTTTTGGTCATCATTCATTTCTTGCCTTGACAGCTTCACGCCTCTGGCATTTACTGGATGTTTGTAACCATCCATCAGAAGATCCCATAGATCACCATCTAGACCCAGAAAGTAACTCTCCAGTTTATCTTTCCAGTATTCAAAGTTTTCACCATCAAATACCGGCGGTCTAGTATAACCATTGTTACCGTTGTATTGCTCAGCAGAGCCAGATGTAGATGCAGGTGTAGGCATAGTCCTTTCACTTTCATCAACCATCTTTTAAATGAAGCGTTTTTCTCTTCCTGAATCTTTTCTAAACACGGTTAAGTGCTTGCACCTTAGAACCGGCGCTCTGATGCCAATTGAAGGATAGAAAAACACTTAGAAAGGGGGGGATTGAATAAGTGTGACTTAAAATCTTGAGCGATAAAAATAAAATGCACAATTATTTTTATCCTGGTTCGCTGTTAACGAAGCTACTCCAGTCCACCCCCGCAGAGATGATTTACCTCAACTGAGGATTTAATCCACTAATCGCACGGATTACAATGGTTTTCCACTTAGCCGCAACTAAGTCTTCCAGAGTCTTCTGATCACAACCTGATCACTCCAGGAACAACTGCTTAGTTCACTCCTAAGACTTTTCTAGAGTCTACTGATCAACACGATCACTCTAGGCTTAGTTCACTCCTAAGACTTTCTGCTCAGCCAACTGCCAAGACTTCCTGCTCAGCCAACTGCCAAGACTTCCTGCTCAGCTAACTGCTAAGACTTCCTAGAGTATACTGATCAACTGATCACTCTAGTTCCTTACAACTTAATGTAATCAATTCAAGAGTTTACAAATGCTTCTTAAAAGCGATAATCACAACTGTGATATTTCTCTTACAATTTAAGCTTAATCTCACTAAGATATTACAACAGCAATGTAGTGAGCTTTGATGAAGATGAAGATTCTGAGTTTTGATTTGAACAGAGTTTCAGCAAGTGAATTTGAATTGTATTGGTGCGAAAATCGTTAACCTTGCTTCTCATCAGAACTTCATATTTATAGGCGTTGAGAAGATGACCGTTGAATGCATTTAATGCTTTGCGTGTTCCGTACAGCTTTGCATTTAATGTTATACGCTTTTGTCAACTACCTCGAGCCTTGTTCACGCTGTGTCTACTGACGTAGCCTTTAGTAGCTTTAACGTTCCTTTTGTCAGTCAGCGTAGTCTGCCACGTGTACTTCCTTCTGATCTGATGTTTGTGAATACGACGTTTGAATATCATCAGAGTCAAACAGCTTGGTGCACAGCATCTTCTGATCTTCTGACCTTGAAGTGCTTCTGAGCGTGATACCATCTTCTGATCTTCAGTGCTTCTGATCTCATGTTCTTCTGATGCTTCCATAGACCCATGTTCTGATTCTGCTTCGACCATCTTCTGATGTCTTGCCAGACCATGTTCTGATGTTGCATGCTGAACCATTTGAGACACATCTTCTGAGCGCTGAATTATGCGTACTCTTTATATATATTTCCTGAAAGGGAAATTGCATTGGATTAGAGTACCATATTATCTTAAGCAAAATTCATATTATTGTTATCATCAAAACTAAGATAATTGATAAGAACAAATCTTGTTCTAACACATGCCAGTTCTCCCGGGCATACATTGGAGATATGTTGGGCTTTCAAGCACATAGTTCAAGATCTGATAGAGTCAGGGGCAATAGCCTTTGACAAACCCAATGTGAAAACAAACCCTATGCCACACCATGATGGTGCAGTCAATGCAATAGAGGTCGTCAATGAGCAAGAGTTGGTTCAACAAAGGAACTCCCCCATAGATGCACTTAAGAGGTATCTTCTTATAAAGGGGTTTATCCTAGAACATAACGAGGCTTTCAAAGACACTTTGCAGAGGCTCATGGACCAAGGGTTGATCTAGCTGAAGGAACATCCTGAAGAGGAGTATGTAGCTATGGTGGAAAGGAACGAGCCTTTAATGATACCCACTCAGGGGACAAGAAAGACATTAATCATCCCGTGCTCTAGACCACCATTGATGATACCTACGCAAGAGCGCACTAGGATCATCCCAACCAAAGAACCATATCCTTTGGGCAAAATGAAAGCAGTACCATGGGAGTACGAGGCTGATACCAATACTACTGTGTCGAGCATTGTTGGACCTGGGGGCATGACCCGTAGTGGGCGCATATTCAAAACGGCGCAAGCACCACCAACGTCTAATGAAAACTTGACACAATCTGGTGAACAAGCTGTTATGAGACCGAATAATGAGGCTGAGCCTAAGGATAAAGAAGCTATTAACAAGGACACTGAGGAGTTTCTTGCTTTAATTAAGAAGAGTGACTATAGGGTGGTATATCAGTTGCAACAGACACCATCTAAAATATCACTCTTATCACTACTGATACACTCCGACAGGCACCGAGATGCCTTGATGAAGATTTTGAATGCCGCCCATGTAACTAAGGACATCACGGTCAATCAATTTGATGGGATGGTGGCTAATCTGACTGCTGGGGCATGCTTGGGTTTCAGTGATACTGAGTTGCCTCCACAAGGAAAGACACACAACAAAGCCTTGCATATCTCCATACAATATGGAAAGGCTCATCTAGCTAGAGTTTTGATTGACACAGGTTCATCATTAAATGTGATGCCAAAAGCTACACTTGACAAAATAGCCTTGGAAGGACTTGTGGTTAGGCCAAGTCGTCTGGTGGTTAAGGCTTTCGATGGATCACAGAGTCCGGTGTTT
The DNA here is from genome assembly GCF_029867415.1 of Vicia villosa. Lineage (NCBI taxonomy): Eukaryota > Viridiplantae > Streptophyta > Magnoliopsida > Fabales > Fabaceae > Vicia > Vicia villosa. The sequence goes on along the minus strand of NW_026705019.1, from coordinate 1,194,993 downwards.
GGAGAAGTGGACCTTCATGTTATAATTGGTCCTCACACCTTCTGCATCAATTTCCAAGTGATGGAAATTGAACCAGCTTATACCTGCCTACTAGGGCGTCCTTGGATTCAAGCAGCTGGGGCAGTCACCTCCACCCTCCATCAGAAATTAAAATTTGTGAATGGGAACTCCATAGTGACCGTCAATGGAGAAGAGGATATATTTGTCAGCAACCTGAATTCATACAGATATATTGAGGCTGGAGAAGGAGCATTGGGTACTGTGTTCCAAGCACTGGAGATTGCAACCGCTGTTACACTACCTGTGGAAAAGGTGAGAAGGGCGGTAACATCATGGAGAGATCTACAAAACACAGATATGAAGGGCTGGGGCAAGCTACCAGAGGTTTTGGAGAAGAAAGATCGCCTAGGGTTAGGATACCAACCAGCAAGGATCACAAGCACTAAGAAGGAGGAACAACAATTTCCCCCAATAATGCAGACTTTTGTGACAGACGGGTATGAACATGTGGCTATGGTGTCCAACAAGGATTCTCAGGAGGGAACGTCCAACTTCATCCGAGAGATCAGACCAGGAGAACAGCTTCAGAATTGGACAAGCCTGGAGATACCGGAGATAGTTTTTATTTCAAAGTAATTTGCTTCTGTGTGTTTTATTTCCCTTTCAAATAAAGAAAAACAATAACGCTCATGCCTCGCTCGGAGCATAGAGTTGGTTTGTAAGGTCCTCATTTATTTTCAAGTTTAAAAGTTTATTAATAAAATTGTCTTTGCATTTGGTATTGAAAACATTGTCTCTTCCCGCATTTATTTCCTTTCCTTTCAAATTGACAAATAAATTTCTTGCACAAAAAGCACGTTCATATCTGCATACTAAAAACAAAACATAAAACGTCTGCAGATCACCCTCTAACACTACCGATAATAATACTGCTGAAACTCTGTACAAACTCGAGGCTCTCGCTAATCAGTATGAAGAAGGGGATGAGGAAGACGATGAACTTCTGGAGGAGTTGTCGAGGTTAATGGATAAGGAATCCAAAAGCATGCTCCCTCCGCAAGAGGCCATTGAAACCATAAATTTGGGTACAGACGAAGAACCCAAGAACATTAAGATTGGGGCAACACTGAACGAGGACGTGAAAGCAACACTAATCAAGCTCCTACACAAGTATGCAGAGATATTTGCTTGGTCATACCGTGACATGCCAGGGCTGGATAGTGATATTGTTGTACATAGGTTACCACTCAAAGAAGGATGCGCACCTGTCAGGCAAAAGCGCAGAAGAGTTCGACCAGATATGGATAGTAAAATCAGGGAAGAAGTGCTCAAACAGTTCGACGCCGGGTTTCTTGCTGTTGTCGACTATCCACCATGGATTGCCAACATAGTGCCAGTTCCTAAGAAAGACGGGAAGGTACGCATGTGTGTGGATTACAGGGATCTAAACAAAGCAAGTCCGAAAGACGATTTTCCACTACCACACATAGATGTCTTGGTGGATAATACAGCACAAGCTTCGGTATTTTCCTTCATGGATGGGTTCTCCGGGTATAACCAAATCAAGATGGCTCCTGAGGATATGGAAAAGACAACCTTCATGACATCCTGGGGCACCTTCTACTACAAAGTAATGCCTTTTGGGTTGCGAAATGCAGGGGCAACATATCAAAGAGCCATGGTCACATTATTCCATGATATGATTCACAAGGAGGTCGAAGTATATGTAGACGATATGATTGCCAAATCTTGCACAGAAGAAGAGCATATCACACACCTACATAAGTTGTTCGAGCGCTTAAAGAAGTTCAAGCTGAGGTTAAACCCAAACAAATGTACATTTGGTGTAAGGTCGGGAAAGCTATTAGGATTCATTGTAAGCCAACGAGGCATAGAGGTTGATCCCGACAAAGTAAAGGCTATACAAGCAATGCCTGTTCCAAAGACAGAAAAAGAGGTGCGGGGTTTCTTGGGTCGATTGAATTACATCTCAAGGTTTATTTCACATCTGACGGCTACGTGTGAGCCTATATTCAAGCTGCTCAGGAAGGATCAACCTATCAAGTGGAATGACGATTGTCGAGTAGCCTTCGAAACTATAAAGAACTACTTACAAGAACCACCGATACTCTTACCTCCCGTGCCAGGAAGACCGTTGATCATGTACCTCACAGTTCACGAAAGATATATGGGGTGTGTACTGGGGCAACAAGATGAAACAGGCAGAAAAGAACACGCTATTTATTACCTTAGTAAGAAATTCACGGATTGCGAATCTCGGTATTCACCATTGGAAAAGACATGTTGTGCCCTAGCATGGGCCTCCAAACGTCTAAGGCAATATATGCTGAACCATTCCACATGGCTGATAGCGAGGATGGATCCTTTGAAATACGTGTTCGAAAAACAAGCCCTCACAGGGAGAATTGCAAGATGGCATACAATATGTCACTCAAAAGGCGACATACAATATGTCACTCAAAAGGCGATAAAAGGGAGTGTACTGGCAGAACATCTAGCTCACCAACCCATCGAAGAATATCAGTCTATGAAGTTCGACTTCCCCGGTGAGGACATTATGCTAGTAAGAGACTACGAAATACCAAGACCCGACGAAGGACCCGAACCAGGCTTGGTATGGACACTTACATTCGATGGAGCCTCCAATGCATACGGACACGGTATAGGGGCAGTCTTGACATCTCCTGACAATCGTCACTTACCTTTTACTGCAAGAATGTGCTTTGACTGCACCAACAACATTGCAAAATACGAAGCATGCATATTGGGGGTAGAAGCCGCAATAGACCTGAGGATTGAACTACTCGAGGTATACGGGGATTCAGCACTGGTAATCCACCAGGTCAACAAAGAATGGGATACTCGAGATTCAAAGCTAATCTCATATCGAGACCTTATACTGGAGTTAACGACTGAGTTTGAGACAATCACTTTTACCCATATCCCAAGGGAAGAAAATCAAATGGCTGACGCATTAGCGACACTTTCCTCTATGTTCAAAGTGACCTGGCCAAACCACGAACCACGGATAACGGTTAGACACTTTGATGAGCCTGCTTATTGTCTCACAATCGAGGAGCAGTCTGACAACAAACCATGGTACCACGATATCAAAAGGTACTTGGAGAAACAAGAATACCCGGAGAACGCCTCTACGATTGATAAAAAGACACTAAGGAGATTGGCAGCTAAGTTCTTCCTAAGTGGAAATATCCTATACAAACGGAATTACGACTCGGTGTTACTAAGGTGTGTGAATAAAAACGAGGCCAAGGATATTATCCGGGAAGTACAGGAAGGAACTTTCGGAACTCATGCAAACGGACACTTAATGGCTAGAAAAATACTACGAGCGGGGTATTACTGGTCAACGATGGAAGCTGACTGTTTCCAGTATGCAAGAAAATGTCACAAGTGCCAGATTTACGCTGACAAAGTACATGTACCGCCAAGTCCGTTGAACGTTCTGAGTTCGCCGTGGCGGTTTGCAATGTGGGGGATTGATATGATAGGGATGATCGAACCGAAAGCTTCAAATGGACACCGATTCATATTGGTTGCCATAGACTATTTCACCAAATTGGTCAAAGCCGCCTCTTACACCAACGTGACGAGACAAGTAGTCACCCGGTTTATCAAACATAATATCATATGTCGGTATGGGGTTCCAAACACGATTATCACCGATAATGGGTCGAATCTAAACAACAACATGATGAGGGAGCTGTGCGAGGAGTTCAAAATTGAACACCACCATTCTTCGCCATACAAGCCTAAAATGAACAGCGTTGTCGAAGCTGCAAATAAAAATATCAAAAAGATAATACAAAAGATGGTGAAAACATACAAGGATTGGCACGAAATGCTTCCCTTCGCCCTACACGGTTACAGAACCTCGGTGCGCACATCCACAGGGGCAACCCCATTCTCCCTGGTTTACGGTATGGAAGCAGTCCTCCCCATCGAAGTGGAGATTCCGTCATTGAGAGTCATAGCTGACACAAAGTTAGAAGAATCGGAATGGGTAAAAACCCGTTTCGACCATCTTAATCTCATTGAAGAAAAGCGACTGAGGGCTTTGTGTCACGGGCAACTCTATCAGAAAAGGATGAAAAAGGCGTTCGATAAAAAGGTCCGTCCTCGAACTTACAAAGATGGTGATATTGTTCTCAAGAAAATACTATTACCTCGACTTGACGCCCGTGGAAAATGGACACCCAACTACGAAGGTCCATATATTGTAAAAACGGTGTTCTCAGGAGGGGCATTAGTTCTCAATACAATGGATGGGGATGAGCTACCGCACCCAATCAACTCTGATGCGGTCAAGAAGTATTATGCCTAGCAAAAGCAGGATTACTGGACATAAGCCGAAGGCAAACTACGAAGGATAAGGGTTCGTGCAATCATCTACTTCTAAGGTCAAAGGATTACTGGGACCCTCGATAACAAAAGGAGCAACGACAGTATTATATCATTTCTATTTGTCATTTTCTTTTCTCAATTTTCCTGTACACTCGCCAATTCAAAGCAATATCAATAAAAATTCCCTTTTCTTGCATGCTACGCTTTCTTTCTCATTTCAATACCATTTGCAAAGGATAAATTATTTTCATAAGCTTTAACTGGGATTTAATCTGAGAAACTTACAAACTTTCAACACAAAAACAATAGGATAAAACTACAAAATCTTCGGAAGGCTGCATACGCCCTACACCGCGATCACTCTGATCTGATATAACTCTTTCACAAAGGATAATATCAGTAGGTCATTCAAATACAATCCGAGCTAGGATTCACCAACACTTCAAAAGGGGCTAAACAGAGACAATGGATGATAAGGAGATAAGACGTCGGAATTATCATACATGTTCATTTGCATACATGCAACATTTACGTGTGTAAACATTCATACATATACATTATACAAACAACAGGGGCATACGCACAATGCATAAGCATGATGCATACGCACTTACAAAACAAACTTCCACGCAGGTAAACTTGCCCGAACCAGGGTAAGCGATCCAATGGTGCAGGTAAGTTTGCTATAAGCATAGCAAATAATCCTTTGGCGCAGGTGAATTTGCTCGAACAAGGACAAAGGATCCTAATGGTGCAGGTGAATTTGTCCGAACAAGGACAAAGGATCCTAATGGTGCAGGTAAATTTGCGATAACCCTCGCAAAGGACCCTATTGGTGCAGGTAAGTTTGCTATAAGCATAGCAAATGATCCCTTGGTGCAGGTGAATTTTTCCGAACAAGGACAAAGGATCCTAATGGTGCAGGCAAATTTGCGATAACCCTCGCAAAAGACTCTATGTGTACAGGGAAATTCGCTATGAGCATAGCAAATGATCCCTTGGTGCAGGTGAATTTGTCAGAACAAGGATAAAAGATCTTAATGGTGCAGTTGAAACTTGTCCGAACCAGGACCGATGATCCGAACGGTGCAGACAAGCTCGTCAGAGCTATGACAAGTAATCCTATTGGTGCAGGTGAACTTGCTAGAACTATAGCAAGTGATCCTTTGGGGCCCACAAATTACGAAAGTTTGCTATCATTGGTAGCAAGAGGATCATACAACTAACCACAAGTCCTTGCTATGTAAGACTCAGGCTTTAGCAGGACGATCCTCTCTCACACTCAAGCACGGGATAAATTTAGGGGTCTTCCATTATTTAATAACTCTTTGATCCGAACAACGTGAGACCTACGTATTCTCTCGCCATTCGATCCAAGGTAATTAAATAGGGACAGTTGTCATACCCCAATATTTGCCTCTCACACTTCACTCACAATGAGTCAATGCTCAAGGGTTACATTAAGGAGTTCTCTCACACAAGGTTCCTTTGAAACTAGGGTTTGGGTACTCTCCCAAGGAAATGGGATAAGTGAAGCCCAATGAAGTCTCCCCATGGTTCATCATGCTCTAAGGTACTCACATAACAAAGTGCAAGATTCAATTCCAAAGCTTTGCTCACTCAATGGTCCAGATGATCCACGGTCAATTGGTTTGACCTAAAAGTCAACCATAGTCAAGGCACAACCTAAGGCTCTCAATTTTGGATCAACATCAAGTAAATTAAAGTATATCCATCGTTTGATCAAATATTGATTATGATTCCATTAATAGAAACCCAGAAATGAACAAGTGCAAAAAGGTTCAAATTAGGGTTTCTTTAGGAGAAAGTCAACCAAACTTTGACTGGGCATAACTTTCACATGGAACATAAAAAATTCCCCACTCAAAGCCTATTTTGAAGGAAATTGGATTCTCTACAATTTTGTCTCTCACAAGCCAAGGCTAGAAATGCTTCATTTGAGAGGTACAATGCAAAAGATTACAGGTCCTCTTCAAAAGCAGTTTTTTGTCAAAGAGGATATGGTTAAGATAAAAGCTCCAAATGAAAGATATGTTCCAAAGTGGCTTATAGAGTACCTCTTGAGGTTTCCAAAAAGTCTTAGAACTCCCTCATAGCTAAAAAATTGAGTGAGATACGCTTGATCAAAGTTGAGCAATTTTTGGAGGCAAAATGTGAAATAAGAAGGTTCAAATTGGAAAATTTTGCAAATGGGCCTATGGTGTTATGATTGAATCTTGATCCACAAGCCATTAGTGTTATCCAAACCATGTGCCACGAACTTTAGATGTTTTCTTGATTTTATATGATTTTTTATTTCATTTAAAATGATTTAAAAATAACTTAATTGCAAGAAAATCAAATATTATATTAGAGGATTCATATTGGCCTATTCCAATCTGTATTTATTGCATATTTTCAACAGAAATTCGTGCTAGCAAGATTAGTAAAGAGGGAATCAAATTTTTGGCCAAAATAGAAAGATTATATTAAAAAATAAAATCAATTTTTACAAACTTGGTAAGATTGGATTCAAGGACCTTGGGCTTTGTTTCTTTGACCTAATCTTGTTCCTCTATAAGTATGCAACACAGAGCAATGGATTAGGGGTTCGAAAAATCTGGAGAGAGGAGCATATTCGAGAGCAAAAAGTCTTAAAAAAATTCAAGATCGGTTTTGAATATTGAAGGCGTTTCAAAGGATTCTGAGGATTGACACACGTCCATTGGTATTTATTGAAGTTGTTTGGATACTCACACGACACCAACAACCCCAGATTAATCTCCATTTAGCCAAGGTAAGTTATTCTAAAACTTGAATCGATGGCCATGATTGATGCATCTCCATGTTAATTTGTTTGCGTATTATGGTTTGCTTGTGTGTGCTGAACGTGTATGTGCTTTTAATTGAAATTCTGGGCAGTATATGCATAATCGGCCATTGAAGGCCGAGTAAGGTTTCTAAGGTTCGAATTAGGGGTTTTTGGTAGAGATAAAATTAGGGTGAATTAAGAACGTAATTAAGATCGTGTGGCCGAGACGAAAAGAATAAGATGGTTGCGCCATGTTTATATACTTGAATATGTTAATCGCTATTTTCCAGGTTTGTTCGCTACGAAAAGAATCGTAGCAGATTCGTAGCAGATATTTGCAGGTTTTGTGGTTTTTTTGGGGAAGACGATGATGTGGTATCACGTTATTGGGTTGTTTAAACTGCGCGCGCGTTTTCCATTGTCTGTTTCATGTTTTTTATATATTATAACGAGCGCGTATCTCAAACGATTGAGTAATTTGGTTGGGTTGGTTAAAGGGCGCGTATGGGAGTGGAGGGTCACAGGTTCGAGCCCTCCATCCAACAATTTTTTATGGAAAGCTTTATTTCTTGATTCAGTCCGCGTACAGTCATTGGGCTTACCATGCGCTTCCAGATCTGGGCCCTAGGATATCCACCCTTTAGATCTAACACACCCAGAACTTGTCCCCATACTATAGACCCTCAAACCAATCACACGGAATCATAACCCTAATGAATTAAATAAACATTATTTAACTTATTTTGTTTTTAATTAAACCTTTTAATATATTTGTTAATAATTATTTTCATAAATAAAATTAATATGTGATATTTATATTAAAAATTCTAATTTGTTGTTCGTTCCGATTAAATCAATTAATCGCTAGGCTCAATAATGATTTTATATTAAAATACTATTTAATTAAAATATAACTAATTGTTATTTAGTTAAATGGTTTCAACCATTCTCATTGGTTGCGATGATTAACTTATTAATCTCCCCATTTCAAATTCCTTATTCCTTTTAATCGAATTAATCGATTACGAGGGGTAATGATATAAACTAAACTATAAAATTATTAAAAAATACTATAATTCATTATTAGTGATAATCGAATCAATCGATTAAAATTGGTAATGATACAAATTTCAAATCTTTCAACTATGGTGATCGAATCTATTGATCATTGCGGTTAATAGTACAAAATTAAACCAGGGTTGTACGCCCAAACCCTAAAACACTTTTCAAATCCTTTCAAAACTACAAATTATCAAACTGCGATAGGTTACTCAAAAAGCCTCTAAAAAACCATCTCAAATCAAAACTCAACCCTAAGGGCGTACAACCCTCCCCGAACTACGTAGACTCTGATTCTCCCTAAAGAGGTACGTAGGCACTTGGCAACAAGGTGAGTCCCCTTCCTCTAATTTCTAATCACGTTATTATAATTAACCCTGTCTGTTACCTTTCTTTATAAACTTTGCCATAAACCCTTATCTTTGCAATGTTAGCCTTTAGGAAAGGGTTGAGGGTGCCTAATACCTTCCCTCAACCTGATTATAATAACTGACCCCGAATCTTTAAAAACTGCGTAGGGTTTCCTATTCGCCCTTCAGAATAGGTGGCGACTCTAAACCTTCATTTTTAGGGCAGGTTGCTACACCCGTCAATCACTATACACCAATGTGATCGCTACAATGTACAAAACGCCATCAAGACTACATGAGCTCACCGGGCGAAAGCCTAGTGATATTTTCTACATGACATCACTAGAGGTTAGTTACCTGAGAGGTGCATCCTATATGGTACCACTACCTCACCATACCAAGCACACATATGTTTACCTTCTAGAGGAACACCATAGAAGACCCTCTTAGCGCATCACAATGGTAGCTCAGGTGCGTAAGACATACCCAGAACTCAGCAAGGCATCCCAGATCACGCAGCAAGGCACAAACTAAAGATCACATAGCAAAAGTCGTAGTCTTAAGCGATTTACCCTCTATTAGCCAGACCTACTCCTATTCAAGCATATACACACATCATCGAGATCACATAGCACGGTATAGGCCATCACACATGAAATCACATCCGAATGTTCAACCGCAACAAATGGGAAACAATGCACAATTATACATAACATTACATGTGATTCATAACCCATCAACATGCATAACAATGTCATAAACATAAAATAATCATGCATTTAATCATCATAGAAACATATATTTAAACAAAAAGTTCCATGATATTCTCATCTCAAAACAAGAGGCATTCAGTTCCCGATTCGGAACGAAAATGCACTCATAACGGAAAAGTATAAATTCTGCATCAGGCCGGTTCGCTACAGCGAACTTCTGTTCGCTATATCGAACCCATACAGAAGCCAAACTTTCTTCAACAAAGGTAAGTTCGCTACAGAGAACTGCCAGCGAAGCCCCGATTCACTACAACAAGTAGTAGCGAGCTCTAGCAAATAAATCAAATCAACTTCCAGACTTATTCGCTACCCGTTCGCTACAGCGAACCATTCGCTACAAAAAACCAAAGTTTGCTACAGCAAACTCTGTTACGCCCAGAAAATTCAGAAACGCATTGGGGTTCCCAAGCCCCAAATTTTCGCATGCATCAATTTACCCTTCAACTAAGTGGTAATTACAACCTTGCCACTTAGTTCAATCCCAACTAATCCTTTGGATTTCTCTTCTAATCCCTTATACTCATTCTTAATATATATAGTTATACATGCTATTTCTTTAATTGAAATAATACCAATGCGCCCTCTAGTTACCATTTAACCGATTGAATTAATGATAGTTTCTGGTGTCAAAAGATTGGGGTATTACATTATCCCCCCCTTAAATAGAACTCGCCCTCGATACCATCATCAAGAAAACAAGTTCCTGGTGTCTTCTTCCAACACGGGGATGAAATGCCCTTACATTCCTCCTTTATGTAACCTCACACTTGTCTAAATATCGTTCCCCTTTGAGGAAACATAATCCGCCAAACACTTGGGTTCCATCGTTCATGAACAGAAACTCTAATCCTCATGTAACATATCTCTCCAGATATTTCGTCTTGATATACTTGGGAAATATCCCTCCAAGATCCTAGACATTCGTTTCTCTACACTAGATTCCCATAACTCTAGAAACCCTAGCCTCTACTCATGTCGGATATCCACCCTTCAATCTCTGATGTGCTCACCCTTGCTTAACACACGTTACCGATTCACTTAGCTCCTTGGATTACTTCCCATTCAATAATTTATGCCACAATGTTTCTTCTGCAACGACACTTCAAATTACTCTTCACCCGAGAGCCCATACAATGTCTCTTAGATGATTTCCAGATTCATTGGTCTTAACTCCCAATCCTCTAATGCCAAAGATGGGTTGCTCCAAGTTTTCCTTTGCCTATGCGGCTAAGGTTTCTTACTTTGATCCCTTCTTCGGTCTTATACCTAACAACCGTCGTTGCAAGCCACAAAGGTGTAACATTCTGTAACCAGAGTGTTGTATTCAACAACTTCACACAAGGTTTCGCCCATAAAGGTGAACTCCAACAATTATCCTGTAACCACGATACAAATCTTCATACATGCTCATAAATGCACAAAACATAACCGCGAAAGACCCACACCAAAAGAGATCCTTCACTTGTATTTCAGAATTCCAGCGGTCACGATACTCTGTCTAACACTCAATGCTTATAAGCTCAACCAGTGGTCTAAAAACATCCGATCACATGTCAACCTCAAAGTCCCTTCTAAGTTGGCCCACTAAAAACACCTCTTGGGGTTATGGCAAACTCTCAGGAGAGACTAAGACGAACTAAATAGTACTTTGATGAGTTCTCTTAGGAAGATACTTCCATCCCAACACAAAACCTACCAGTAGTCCGTCCATTCTTATCCCAGACTTATCTGGTCCTCCCTTCATCCGTTGTGCTACTCTGATATCGACCAATCACACACTTCTTGAAGTCCTTTGAGTTATATAACATCCACAGTACACTTAGTCCCATTACTACACAACAATTCCTCATCTACAGATGTCCAATCACAACAGGTGCCAAAACTTCACATACACCCATCACCAACTACTCCTCGAGGTTGAGTACTCCCCAATCCAGGTCACTACTTACCCTATTATACCAAATTATGTCCAATCAACATAACTTGGTCCCACGTTATGGTTATAGAGCATCTAAATCCAAATATTTAACAAGAAGAAGTTTTTTTTCCTTACCGACTTCTACATCATAAAATTGTTATGACATCTCCCCTAATAACTCATGCTGCTTAACCGGTACAACGAACCCTTCACAATCGCATTGCAACTCATAATAACTCTGTTAGTTCTGCATAGCTTCTGACCAACCATACGACTCCACCCTCTTAGGGTGATAACACCTCTGATAACTCATGTGACCTACTGATGTAACAATCCTCTCATAGTTACACTCCGTTCACACAATCACTTATTGCCCTATTCATCTCTAGATCTGACACTAAGCTAACTACCTCGGATGCATTCCTAAATGCACATCTTGCGACAGATGAAGTGTAGCTATAATGCAAGAGATCACACTTTGCACATTTAACGTCTTCTCTCACGAACTTCTCAACACTTCTCAAAACCAAAGCGTCTCTACTGCACCAAGATTGGCATTCTTCCTCTCAAAGTATCTACAGACACTCTCCCAGATACGTTCCACATCGAGCTAACCAAGGTACACTCCGCTTATTCTATCACTGGTCACCAATGTCAAAGAATATCCACTCAATGTTCTGGCCAGAATATCATGATCACACATGAGTCCCACTTTAGACATATGTGTACAACTGCCAACTTAACACTTCACAAAACAAGGACGTCTGCAATAGTATAATCTGATACTAATTCACGCGATCATGATCACTAAGAGTCTCTATAAGCATAGTATCAGATATTGATCCATCTTACCATCGTCTGTCTAGTTATCCCTCTACTATCGAGCGCGCCATATAGATCCCTTTTCCCACATATCTTATGAGAGACTGGATTTGCGCCTCACGAGTACCTAATCAGAATTCTACCTTGAGCTTTAGATCACATTTGTCCCACACATGTGGGAAAAGGATGACTCACACATCTTGTTTACGATAGCGATACTGTGACATTATACCTGTCTGGTAGTACCAACATGGTGGTCCAACTCCGAGGCCATGTATCTAGGTAACCTACCTTTGTAGCGTATAACGATCTCCACGCGTATCCTATAGTCATAACCGACAGGTGTCTGAACAGGTCTCCAATGAGTCGTGCTTCACAATTCCTTCCAATCACACTCCTCAAGATGCTAATACCTTAAGATTCCTGCTCATCAAGGTTTACTTACTTAGAAGGAAATAAGCCAGACACGAAGAGTTAAGATTCCAGCTCGGATTATTATGCCATGCACGCACTCACTTGTCCCACGCATGCATAAGAGATTATAAGGATAATCCAGTTCGAATAGGAATACAATGGTTCCCAACAACCACCACAATCATGATCATCCCACTGATACTTCAGATAGATGCTAGTTCTTACTCACTTGAACGCCCAACGCCAAGCGTAGTTCTACGGCTTCACTCGGGTTTAGATGAACTACAACTAGCAAGGAAATTAGGCTAATGCATTCCACTCTTCTATATCATTTCATATTTCATCTAGCGTAGTGCTAGAATTTAAGTACAAAATGATAAGAACGGAAATACATGTCCTCTTCTACCGATCAGGTATCCAAGTTTCGCCCCATTGCAAGTTACCACATCTGAACACTCTACCAACCCATAGTTAAGGTAATTACCCCCACTTAGGATACACCAAGTTGATTTGGAGTCTATCTCATTGTTTATCCCATTACTATCCAAGCTGGCGTAATCAGAAAGGTCTGACTTCTCTGTCCACACTCCCAAAAGTCCTTCCGTCCCATCTGTCCTCTAGTCATATTCACCAGTGGTACCATCATTAGGTAACAAATCCTAATATCTTTGAACTCAACGCCTTATGAAAACTCCCTTTCCTACATTCCTGCTTAGCCGCTTCATAGATTTCCTATACTGTTACAGGGACTTAAGGAAATTCCACCTTATCCCGTCTAAACTTTGGAATTCCAATTGTCTTTAGTCTTACTATAATAGTTGATTGTCTCTATCTTGCATCATACTCTCCCCTTATGTATGACATTCCAAATATTCCATCTACTTACATTGTAACACCCCAAATCTACCCTGCAATTATAAGCGAAAATCAGAGTGCATTTAAAAATCTTCATCAAACAATGGGATGTCACAATTCTACTTAACCCAAACAAACATACTCATATTTCATTCAACAAAGATACATAGCATTCAGGAATAAAACTTTATCCAACAAATTCCAATTTCATCTTATAAACATCTTTCAATTCAACTTAACATAATTATCATCATAGAATACAACAATTAAACAATAGTGACTAATCCCCCCGAGTGCTACGTATCAGAGCAATGGACACCAACTCGACTTGCCATAAAGCAACATAAAGACTTCTCATAAATAACCTCGAACATCCACGGCTAATCTTGAGTACCTTCCCATTTCCCATGGTAGGGGAAATACTAGCAAAGGGGTGAGATATCTTACAATATAAATTAATGCATGATAAATAATATAGGAGATATAGATCATACATAATTTCACCACTTCGCATCACATAACATCTCACAAACAATTTCATCGCAAAACAACTTATCAATATTATACAACTTTCAAAACGGAAAAAATGTCATTAGTCAATTAAGATAACATATTCAAATTCACAATTATACTATCATTACGTCACGACAACATATCATCGTCTCAACAACACAAACACAATTCAAATGCAATTCAAATGCGACTGGACTTATGAAAATGCACGTGGAACCATTTGGAGTGAAACTCCCATCTCAGTCATTGCCATTGGGCCATAGTCGTTGCCATTTTCAGGCTAATAGTCGTTGCCATCTTTCAGGCTAATAGTCGTTGCCATTCTCAGACTAAAAGACACTTATTCAATGAATGCGATACAATGAGACACATCCATAAAACACACATTCACCATGTACGACAACATCGTTTAAATCACCATCGAACATTATTAATATAATGTCGAACTTCAACAACAACAAAATCATCGTTATTCATAAGAATGCATCACTTCACAATCAAGTCACTACGTTGCACACATCATACAACAATACTTCACTTCACAATACGTCACAAATACAACTTATCAACATTTACCGTAGGGTCTACAACAACAACGAAAAATTCATCATGTTACGGCAACAACAACAATTCAACATATTACAACAATTAGCATATAATCATTCACACTCATCATGAATATCATATCACATATCATGCCAATAATATTATTATCAATCAACACCAATTCACATATTACATAAATACGATTCAAGTAACATGTTGTTCACTCACATATAAATCATATTCATAGTATTAACCAATTCAACATCTCATTATACATGTAGTAAATAATTGCTAATACATTTGAGCACATCCTCATCAATTCATTACGGTATACAATATTAATCAATTGCAACATACCATATCAACACATGTTATTCACATTTCATCAAGCCATAACACCTATTCACATACATACATGTTATTAAAACATACACATCATAATTAAGTCATCAAGTAATCATTCTTCACAAGAACATTCAAATAGTACATACTCATTCACACACATCATGAATATTACACCACATAACATGCCATCGCAATGTTATTCACAAATTATCAAACATATACTTAATTACATGCTAACCACATCATAATTAATTCATCATATGCTAAACATTTCACTTATATCATATATATAATTTCATTATCTTCCCAATGCTTCGAACGACGCATAAAACGGAGTTACGGATCAAAAGTTACATCATTTCAAAGTTTGGAAAATTTTACATACAGCAGAGTCCGCTCAGCAGACCACCAGCGGGACTAGGCAGAAGCGAACTTTGCTGAGCTCCTCTTAGTGGACCACCAACGCCCTTCAAGCGGGCTAGTGCTCCGCTTAGCGGACGCGCGATTATGCATTAAAATAAAAGAGCAAACAGACTTGCATAAACCCACTTCTACCACCCCAAACCCTTCTCAAATAGCAATTTGAAGCATATAACAATACCACCTAACATCATTCATCACTAATAATCATTCCAAACATATTTTCAACCACAAATCAATGGAATCTAGCATAAACCCTAACATTACAAAACTATGAAATTGAATGATTAAAGGTTGAACACCAGTCACAATATCATTTACTCATCTAAACCTCTAATAATACATCAAATTTCCAGCAACCATTTATCAATTTCACATTCATCAACATTGCAACACATTCATGGATTTCAATTATGAAATCTAATCTTTACCATTCCCAACATCATGCCAACCCTTAGAGAGTAAGAACCCCACCCTTACCTTATCAAAAGCTTCATCTTCACCAATGAAGTCATTCCTCTGTTCATGCCATAGCTTTCTTCTTTCTTCCGTTCTTTCTCTCCTTTCTCTTCTTTTTTCCACAAAATAAGTTATGAGACCAAACCTCTAAAACCTTAACTCTTACTACTCATTCTCATTAATGGGCTCAACCCATAACCCATTCATTGTGTTATATTCATTCCACTTAGGCCCAATTCATAATATATTCTTTAATTACTTAATTACTCAGGTCTACGAGTAGATTGGAATTGCATTGGGTAGGTTTTAAGTGAGGAGTTGTAAACGGGGGAGTTTAACTCCGAATTAATTCTGATTATATTGGATTCCCTCCCTGGCTTGGTAGCCCCAAGAGTAGGTTGTTTGAACCGAACTGGGTAAACAATTCTCTGTGTTCCTATTGTTTTTATGCGCTTCTGTTTTAACGTTTTGTGTTGTATAATCGTGGATGTCATAACATCCAGTTAGACATCCAGCACGAGTTACTAGAATTTTCAAGGACCATCCAAAAGTGTCGGCAATATCTCAACCGTTTAAACAACCAAAAATTATAACATACTGAAAATTTAGTTAATTTGAAATTTCCGGTATACCAGAAATTTGAAAATTCAGGTATACCGGAAATTTCAAATTAACTAAATCTCCGATATGTTGTATTAGAAATTTCAAATTAATTGAGTTTTCGGTATTTTGTATCGAAAATTTTGAAGTGCATACTAAAAATTTGCTTCGAAAATTCTTTGTTTCTCACATTTTTTCAACAAGAATAAAATTGAATTAAATAAAAATAGAAGGTGGCAAGTATAAATAGAGGGTGACAAGTAGATTTATCGTATTTGTTCCTTTTGGCAAATAATTATAGAGAAGTCATTTTGACACCTATGAGTAAACATTATAAGTGGACCCATAAAAAAAAGAAGGATAAGGAAATTTCTTGAGAGTTGTGCTATCTTAAACACCAAATTCAATTACACAGTATTTTCCAAACAATTTTGTTGTGACACAGAAATTAATGCAGGAGAATAATTATTAAAGGAAACCAAAGAAAAGTCTAACCATATGTACATACGGTGTAATTGTAACTACAGAAATGATAAGCATACACTAAAAACTACACCAACACCGTATATACATACGGTTTCATGCACCTTTGCTTTTTTTTAATAATTTTTTCTTGTCTTGATATTTGTGTCCAAGCTAAAATGGTTTGAGAAATATATGGTGTAAATACGGTGTAAAGCTTTTTCAGTGTAAGCATAGCAAACCTGTTGTAACTAAACCTAGACTTTCTCAAATTTCTTATCCCGTGTATCTGAGTGCATAGAAATTGAGGGCTGCTATCTTGACACTAAAAACCATACACAAATACTTACACCACATGAAATACAACATAATATGTCTCTGTGTGCATGTGTTAGAAAAGTGGAAAATAATTATTAAACATTCTAAAGAAACAAATACGTAGTGATTATTAAAATAGATGAGGATTTTACTCTATCTGTTGATCAATGATCTGATGATATAATTGTCAAGAATATGTTTATATCTGTTGACCCTTATCAGATTAACCGCATGAAGCCCTTCAGTCCTTCTCAAAATTCTATTACTGCCACAACTAAAATTATTCCAGGCCATGTAATATTTTATATTTTGTTATACAACTGTATGGAAAAATGTATTATGTTGTTATAAGCTGACTCTTCAATTTCCAGGCTATTATTGCTCCTGTTATTGGAAAAGTTGTGGCTTCTGGAAATCCTAAGTTTCAGAAAGATGATTTGGTTATGGGATCATTCACTTGGGCTCAGTATAGTGTGGTTAAGGAACAAAGCATAACCAATAAAATAGATTCCACTGAATTTCCACTCACCTATTATCTTGGAGTTCTAGGTAGGTATGTTTCTTTATTAGAGGTAATTTTACTTGACACACTCTTGGCCACTAAATGGTGAAAAATAGAGTTAATTGGTTTGAGCATGTAGAGAGAAGATCCGTAAATCCTGTTGTAAAAAGAGTAGATCAGATGAAAAAAAATGTCAAACAACCAGAAGTAGAAGACCACTAATAAAAACTATTACGTTGATATTAAAAAATTGGTTAGAAACATAGTCCTAAATAAAACATTATAGCGTTATTTGATCTATGTTGCCAATATCACTTAATAACAAAAGACTTGGTTGATGTTGTTATATACTTAAATCAATTTGAACATCCATAAATATGAAATTGGAAGGATTACAAGTTTTTTTCTTCTTTATTTTAGGTTGCAGTGGATTGTCGGAAAAAAAATTTAAATAACCATGTTTAATAAAAAAATTACCAAAAAAACCATGTTTTCGGGGTATTTACCAAAATGTCTAGGTTTGGGACCCCAAATAAGTGGATGCGCCAAATGAAATGGCGCATGTGTGCATTATACGCCAAACCATTTGGCGCAATTGATGAAATTTTAGGGCAAAAGCATGTTAGCCAAACCAATTGGCGCATGCATGTAGTAATCAACACATAGGCGCCATTCCATTTGGCTCCTATGTGTTGGGCCTTTTTTTTCAAAATTAATCCGTTTCGGGTATTTTCGGGCATAGTTTTTGATTCCGGTGTTATATTTTCGTAAAAGCGTGTGATAAACCGAGTTCATAAAATTCTTAGTAACCTTAAATAATGTTTGCGTTGTCAATTGCGATATCTTACTAAAGCACATTTTATTGATGAAAGACTTAGGAAAGGTTACAATAGGTGGTAAAGAAATTGATACATTGTCGAAAAAAAATACAAAGTAGATTAAACTTGCGACGAGGTCGAGCCACGATTAGGGCATCTTTTTCTATTGTGCCCCACTTGACGACAAATGCTGCATTTTCTTTCCATTTTGTCGTGGACGTCCATTTCGGTTCTAATCCGCGTACTATTGGGGCGACCCTTTTTCTTTCGCCGCATTGCATCATTATGCCAAACTACCTCCCCATCATACTCAGGCCAGTAATCCTCCTTGGCTACCACGGGAAACGCAGCACTGTAAACTCGGAGCAATGTCTGAGCCTTGTAAATTGGAGACAGTAGTGATTTTGCGTCACGGTGCGCAAATGCACATGCAGCTATGACATGTGAGCAAGGCATAGGAAAAGCTTGAAACCTTCCACAGTCGCACCAAATCTTTGTCTAGCAGAACCCTATATTGTTGTCTTGGAAAACCCTCATTGTGGTCAATAGTTTCGCGCACACTGAACGTGCGGTTGAATCGGTTGAAATAAGTTACTTGATGAGTGTTTGCTTTTGCCGATTGCTGTTGCATAAATTTCATGCAAATATAACTTAACAGTTGACCAGATTGTCTAACATCACCCCACTTCCTGCCTCTCGTTGAGAATTGCGAAACCATCCTAAAGTAGGTTGCCTCCACTAGTGATGTGATAGGAAGGTTACAAATGCCTTTGAAAACTCCATTCATGGATTCCGCCAGATTTGTCGTCATATGGCCCCATATTTGTCGTCATATGGCCCCATCGCACGCCTTTGTCATAAGCCATTGTCCATTTCTCCCTAGAAAGGTTATCTATCCAACTTCCTACATTTGGATTTGTCAGTACAATCTCACTCCGATAATGCTGGAATGTGGGTTGGGTTAATGCATAACCAGCATTGACCAGGGCCTTCCTGAGATGTCTGTCCTTGATCTCCCGCATGAAGTTCTGGGCGATGTGGCGAATACAGTAGACGTGTTTTGATGGTGGGTCATGTCATCCGTTTGCTGGATTATTATAAGCACTCTCAATGGAAGCGTGCCTATCAGAGATTAAACAGATTTCAGGCTGAGGAGTAACATGTTCTCGGAGGTTCCTTAGAAAGAAACTCCAAGCCACGGCAATTTCACCTTCAACAATTGCGAACGCTACTGGAAATATGTTGTCGTTCCCGTCCTGTGCAACCGCCATAAGCATGGTTCCTTTGTATTTTCCGTATAACCATGTTCCATCAATTTGAAGTATGAGTTTACAATGTGCAAACCCTCGTACGCAAGGATTGAACGCCCAAAAAAACCGATGGAATATTCCGTTTCCTTGGATAGGGTTTCCATCCGGGGCATGCGCGGGCAGTGTCTCTAGAATAGTAACAGTGCCAGGTGCGTAACTTTGTAGCGCAGTAAGGTAGCGGGGAAGAATTTTGTATGACTCCTCCCAGTTGCCGTAAACTATCTCAATTGCCTTTGTTTTTGCATCCCACGCCTTTCTGTAAGATGGAGTGTAGTTGAAGGCTGTAACGATATACGAGATGATATTTTTGACTTTCAAAGACGGATCAGAGCTTATGAGAGGCAAGATCTCCTGAAAGATAAGATCGCCATTGAGTTTCGTATTATCCTGGGAAGTGTTATGGTTGACACATGTGTGTTATTGCGTAATCGACCCTATTTTCCATGCATTACTTCTCTTCCTATAAGAAGCCAACTGCCTGAAGCCACACTCTGGATTTTTACAAGTGATTACATACCATTCCAGGTTTGAACGATCTACTTCAAAATCTAAGTTGTGCGCCATGTGCCATTTTTTTATTGTTCTAAGACATGCCTCCTTAGAAGGAAACTTGTCTCCTTCCTTTAACT
Organism: Vicia villosa; assembly: GCF_029867415.1. Taxonomy (NCBI): domain Eukaryota; kingdom Viridiplantae; phylum Streptophyta; class Magnoliopsida; order Fabales; family Fabaceae; genus Vicia; species Vicia villosa. Next base: position 1,174,682 of record NW_026705019.1, on the reverse strand, counting down.
CATCATCATTTTGGATGTACGGTGTGAAGAAGATGTCGGATGATGGTTCGTCACCTTGCAGGTTCAAGTTACTCATATGTGTTGGAGGTGCGTACACATGAGCTGGAGGCACCAACATGTGTTGCTCGTCCTCAGATTCCTCGTTGACCATGTCGTCCAATTCAGTTTCCATATCTTCTTCTTCCTCGTCTATGACATCAACCTCTTCTTGCTCGTTGACTGCTGGGTCTATAACTTGCGACTGGACAACATGAGTTTCTTGTGTCTCAACCGGTATAGTAACGTACAGCTCGATGGAATCCAAGCCAGAGTATTCGTGGGTAGCAAACATATCTTGGAGGTCTTCGTCAATTGCAATCTCCATCTCATAAAACTTGACGGTGTTGTTGTCATTGAAAGAGGGACATTGGTAAAAAATGTTTGCAATATGACCCAGTGCAATCTTAGCGTGTAGTCGCTGAATGAAGGATGTAAAGGTGGCTCTTTTGCTTAGCAAATATTTCACAACTTGAGTGTTTCTCATCACAAAACCGGCTATTTCATGTGAGTAACTCTCACCGTTTAGATGGGCATGTACAAGGTATTGGGGCGATGAAGCCATTTTTTTGGGTTAGTGTTTGGGTGTTGTAATATCAGGTCAGAGTAGGCAATATTGTTTGTGTTGTAATGTTTAGAAAATATTGGTTGTCTTATATAGGGTAATGCTTACAGCTTTGCATTGACTCAAGACAGACGCACGTTGATCTAGGTCTATCACAAGATTCCAACATGACGAGACTAGACAAACGCACGCTGATCTAGGTCTGTCCCAAGATTCCAACATGACGCGACTAGACAGACGCACGCTGATCTAGGTCTGTCACAAGATTCCAACATGACGAGACTAGACAGACGCACACTGATCTATGTCTGTCACAGGATTCCAAATTGATGAGACTAGAGAGACGCACGCTGATCCATGTCTATCACAGGATTCCAAATTGAATGTAAAAGACAGACGCACACTGATCTAGGTCTGTCACAAGATTTTAACAAAAGATTATAAACTTTCACTTTGAAGAGAAAAAACTGAAATATATATAAAAAATGTATATAATTACATATATATATATATATATATATATATATATATATAACGATATATTATATGTTAATTAAAGAATAATCATATTTTAAAATTATGTTCATTTTTTATTTGTTTGAAATTATAAATATTATATATTTTTTAGTTATTATTCAATTATAAAATGTATCTTAAAATATGTCTGTTAGCTTAATTAATGTTCAGACAACCACAACTAACACAACAACCACATTAATTTTAATTAAATGATCCGGCATTTGCAACACAAAACAACTGGTAGAACACGATTTTACATTGCAAAAAAGAAAATAACACAAAACAACTGGTAGTACACGAAATTACATTGCAACAAATAAAACAACACATAGTGTAAACTACTCAAGTATCACTGCAAGAACAAGTGGATTTTCAACGCCTCGATTAACTTCTCCACTGTGTGTCCATAACATTAGATCCACGTCCACATCGTCTTTCACACGATCCCAATAATACATGTAGGTGCCTTCTAGGTTATTATCCGTCAACGTAATGTATGGACAATGATAATCTATCTGTTTAACTTTCCTGGTTGGACCATCCAGTTGACGAAACCCAGTGTTGATGGCTCTAACAATTCTCTTGAAATCCCAATGCGGGTTCAAGCAAAACCGCATGTGACTACCTTCCTCAAAAAAGACTACAGCCCAAACTGAATTCGTTTTTAAGTGTTTGCAGTAATAAAAAAAAAGAGTTAATACTTCAACTCCACACACACACCTCTATTTATAGAAGAGAGGACCACTTGTAAAAACTTTTTTTTAGCGGGTAAATATGGCGAGAAAGATTTTTTTTTTAATTATTTATAATTTAAATACTTATTGGCAACTTTGTAACGAAAAAATATCATTTCATTGAAATATGCTAAGAGCATTTGATTGAACGGTAAAGAAGTTGCAGAAATGATAAAGAAACTGCGGCATCTAGGAAATTACAACGGTTAAAACAATGTCTTCTCTGTCCTCCATCATCCGAGTGCATTGGATGTCGTCTTTCATAGTCTCCCACCAACGCTGTCTTTCAAGAAAAATACCACCCCTTGTTCTAAGCCTCTTTATAGATCTGATTTCTTCGCCGGGACTGTACTTCCCGTCCAAAAACCTCAGGATGGTTCTCTTAAGTTGGTCCATGGAATGGATATTCCAAAACATGACCTGCATGGGAGGTTTGACGGGAGAGAAAATGACGTACCCGTTCCTTCGACGATACTCCGGTTGATAGTCGAACCGCCTCACAGGTGGTGGAGGCTCAGAGCTCCGGTGCATGCTATATGGTCTTATTCGAGATCTCATTTTTTCGTGTGTGTAGTCTTATCCACACAAGAAACCCTAATTTATAGAGGGACGGACGCCTGGCTTATGGTCTATAGAACAACTAGGGTTTCCACTACAAGACAAAACAGAAACCCTAATTTTAAAAAAAATTAGGGTTTATACTAATGCGCCAAATGGAATGGCGCATATGCTATTTTCCTTACCTAGAAGGCGCCAAATGGATTGGCGCATTAGTTGAAAATTTGAAAGAATATGCCATTTCATTTGGCGCATATGTATGGTACATGTGGTCCCCACCTGGTCCCCACATGGTCCCCACCTGTTAACGTCTTAATAATTTCAGTCTTTCGCATGCGTCCGAAACGATTCCTGCAACCTCGCATGCGTTTGAAACGATTCCTGAAAAGATTCATGAAACGATTTCTCCTAATATTGCATGCATGCAACCCTATCTGGACCTAGTTCTGCTCTGCATGCATGTAACCATGTCCTGTCATCGAAAGTTATGTTGCATGCATGCCAACCACTTCTGCACAAGCAACACCTAGCAACTTTGAATGTGTTGACATGTCCAGCATGCAGCTTGTTACCGTTTAAGCCTCATCACTATATATACTACCTAGGCCTCTGCAGATTTCTCACCACCTTCACTCATCTACTCTCACAAAAATCATTTTGCTTTCAAATTCCAGATTTCCAGTGTTCAACCATGTCTCTCTTAACTATGGGTGATACGCACCGAGGAATCCCCGAGAATATCGCATCCTATGTAAGTATTTTACTATGACAAAATAACTCAATACTTATGCATACATAATTATTTTTAGGACGCTTCCCGTTACCGGACTCGTAGTCACTCGATCATCGCTCCGGACGACCGCATAACACCCTACTTGGAAGTTGCTGGTTTCGGACCGATTAGCACCATCGCTGAGGCTTCCATTGATCACAAATTTGTTCTGGCCTTGTTAGAACGCTGGAGGCTAGAGACACACACTTTCCATCTTCCAACAGAGGAGTGCACCATCACCTTGGAGGATGTTCATATGTTACTAGGCCTTCCAGTTGACGGTAAGGCAATTAATGGCTGTGTAATGCAGGAAATTTCCCTATGCTTTCAGGCATTGGGCATAGACTTGATAGAGGGACAAGTTGGTGCTAGGGGACAAGGTATTAACCTTAAGAGGTTAAGGAAATATTATGATAATTTTCGGTTGGATGATGCGTCTCCCCAAGAGACCATACTTCAGAAAAACCAGGTGCTACCTTATCTTGCTAATTGGAAACGTTTTGTTTCCAGATAGTACTGGTAACACTATTAATTTTATGTATCTTCGTTTATTAATGGATTTTACTAGAGTTGGTCTATATTGTTGGGGGTCTGCAGTGCTGGCTACGGTGTACCAATCCCTGTGCAGGAACGTAAGATACGATTCTTGCACATTCTATGGATGCACTCTGTTGGTGCAGATGTGGGGGTGGTGGAGGATGCCTATAATGGCCCCGATTATCAAAGCTAGTTGGACCTTTCCGTATGCAATGAGGTAAGTTTTTAATATACCATATTTTTCATGCAGAATTAGTGGATTATGATTTACTCTAACTAAAACATTTAATTTGCGTTTTAGATTTTGCGTGAAAAAAATGGACTTCACAAAAAATCCGCGGTCAAATATCACAATGTACCGCCAGCTGATTGATCACTTAGGACCCGAACAAGTATTATCTCTAATCTTTTGCTCTTTTATAAGTGTATTTTTTATAAATATTTGCCCTAAATAATGTATAACTCTTATGCATGCAATTTATATGGAGACCGTATCTCAATTGCGACCATGAGCCTAGAGCTGCAGATGCATCCATCTTGACTACAACATGTTTCCTGATCCGATACAACATCATCGAAATGCATCATAGTGACCGGGTCAAGCTACAGTTCAGAATGCGTCAAGGTATACCCGACCCTCAAGTTGACTTGGGAGAGTGGCACCTCAAACGAGTCAACCATCAGTGGAATCACCAAAACTGGAAGGATTACGCACCTGAATGGCGCCAGATGTGGAAGGACCGTCGCCAATTTGTCCTCAACTTCCCCGTGAGTGATAATGATATGAAACCGTCCGCCGAGTACATGAGTTCGTACCGTACGGTTACCACCCCTAACTTTTTTATTGCAGATCCATTCTACTTAATAGACCCCCGTGCTCACAACTACATCCTACCCCAACATCAACCTGAAGAGGAATAACAACAACAACAACAACGACAACAACAACGGCAACAACAACAACTACAACAACGAAAATTACAGCAGCAACAACAACAACGAGAACAAGAACAAATTCAGTACACCAACCAATAACAAAATTTGTTCCTTACTCCGTCCCGTTCTGCCCACAACTACCGGCAACCAAATTTGTTCCAATCACTGTCTCAACCTTTCCAAGAAGCTGAAGACCAACACCATTCCGCTAGCCAATATCATACCCAATCACAACCACTTGGATTTGTAGCATACGCAGGGTCCACAAGGTTGTTCGGCCAAAACATTACGCCTGGTTCGTCAAGCCTACATCTAAGTCCCGACGATGGTCCTCATGATGAATCCTCTCACCGTGGCACCCCTTCTGGCTATGCAACACCGTCGAACCAATTTGGCTTTTATCAAGGTATTTCTAGTGCTGCTGGGTACTACCAAGATGAAGTCGTGCCCCTACCCACTCCCCCACCAAAATTTAACACTTATGAGGGCTTGGGTAACCGACTTTACAACATTCGGTATTCGGAAAATTATGGTGGCGTGGACGAATTCATAGACAGCAACCAACAGAACAATCCACTTCCAGGCCCAGTTACACAGACCCAACTAGAAGCACGAAGGGATATGGGTGGTGTTAGACTTCGCGGCGGCATCAACGAACGTGCTAGACGTCCGATAACAAGACCTTCGTGCGGAAGAGATGGTTATCTTGGCGATGGACGCCATTAGGCATTTTGTTATGTTTTCTTTAATCAATTGTTGTCGATGTATTGTTTCTCTTAAATTAATGAAATTTGCTGTTTCCGATTATTATATATATCCCTGTTGTTTCGATTTCGAATGACCGATGTCAATCTAGGGTTTTCTAAATGTAATTATAAAAACTGTAAAAAAATGGACTAATGCGCCATTCCATTTGGCGCCAACACTTAGAAAATTAGGGTTAGCCAAATGGTTTGGCGCATGCACCCTTTTTCAATACTTATGCGCCATTTCATTTGGCGCATCCACTTATCTGGGGTCCCAAACCTAGACATTTTGGTAAATACCCCGAAAACATGGTTTTTTTTGTAATTGTTTTATTAAACCTGGTTATTTAAATTTTTTTCTGGATTGTCTGCATATGTAGGTCTTTTCCTAGTGTGCAAACTCCAAAAAGGAGAAAATGTATTTGTTTCGGCAGCGTTTGGATTAGTTGGAAATTTGGTAGGACAATATGCAAAACTATTTTGTTGCTACGTTGTTGACAGTGCTGGGAGCCATAAGAAGGTGAGGTTTAGTATTATAGTTTCAGTGTATTTCTAATATGTGATTAAGTTGAAACCCTTGAATGATTTATCTCAGATTGCACTACTCAAAGAAACATTAGGATTCGACGATGCATTCAACTACAAGGAAGAAAAATATCTAAACTCTACTCTCAAAAGGTTTGTTAATTACTGATAGAAGATAAAATCTAAAGTATAATAGTCTTTTCAAACTAAAAAAAGTGATTTTACAGGTACTTTCCTGATGAAATTGATGTATATTTTGACAATGTTAGAGGGAAAATGCTAGAAGCAGCAATTGCTAAGATGAAAGCATTTGGTGGAGTGGCTGTTTTTTGTGTAATCTCTGAGTACACTGATGCTGGAAAGAGAGCTTCACCAAATATGATGGATGTTGTGTACAAGAGAATCACCATTAGAGGATTTTTATGTAGTGACTTTATGGATGTTTTTGCAGATTTTTAGACTGAAACATTTGATTACCTTCGTGCTGGTAAGTTGCAGGTGATTGAAGAGATGTCATTGGGAGTGGAAAGCATCCCTTCTGGTTTTATTGAACTCTTCAATGGAGATAACATTGGAAAGAGAATTATAAAATTAGAAGATTAATAAATGAGTGAATGGGAGATGAGAGATTTCAATTTCAAGAAATTACAGTGATGTTTAGATTGTATAATATTTATTTATAATTGTATAACATTTGATTTCCTAAAGAATGAACACATTGTGTCTTCATTGTCAACCAATATTCCTCTTTTCTAAAAGATTTTTGTTGAGAGTTTATCAAGTAAGGTTTGCCACCTGAACACATTGATCTTGGATGAGGTGTTACTTTTCCACATCTTTGATATGACTTGGTTTTAGATTGCATTAAATGGCAAAGACATGAAAGAGTTCAACCGTACTTCATAATATAATTTAGCTATCAAATTTGTAACTTTATTTTAAATACAACTCCATGATGTTGGGTAGGAATATGGAGGAGAGAAACGGTTTAGAAGGAGTATTGTTTGCCGTGAAAATTGGAAAATAATCTTTGGTCTTCAATGACATGGTTTATTCATAGGATCAACCAATAAATCCTAGGACATGTGTTTTTGTGTTTAGACTATTATTTCTTGAAGTAAGAACACACCGACATCGTTCATCTTCTTTAAGTTTGTTTGTCTGAAGTTATTATGATGTAACTTTGCAGAATTGTAAAAGAAACGCAGTAAGGAACACTTGAAAATAAATTGCAAGAAGTAATGAATTCTAGAAATGTAAAGTAAATTGCAAACTGGATAAAATATGGTGATTACACCTACATTTCTCAGTGACTATTTATCAATAACGCAGATACTTTGACTATTTGTGAGATTTTGTACAAATGATGGAACACCCCTAGATTCCTAACATTAAGGCTCATATATATACTAAATCGAAATAACCGTCATCAACGGTCTTTCTCATTTCGCTCGACATGTCTTTCATTCACCCTGAGGCTCCACACGTTTTCTACCGAAACAGGATAAGGACGAAATTCAGTTATTCCTTTTACAAATCAAACCAACTTCGTCGAACCTACTGTACTGTTTGTAATACGGTGAACTGACTTTTTTGAAATGTTTGGTAAGCAAGAGTCGCCACCGACTTTTATTTTATCCAATTTATAGAAAGGCTAAAAGAACGGGAAAGACCTTTGAAAAAGATTTTGAGTTCGGGGGGTAAGTTATAAAAAGGGAAGGTTTAAGGCACCCTTTGTATCCATGGTTATTCATGGGCTCTTAATTGCTTAGCTCACTTGTTTGTTTGTTTGGAAAGATTTTAAATAAGTTTGAATAAGAACTTTAGCTTGTAAATAAGCGTAGTCTTTTTGAGTTTGATTTGAAAAGGAGGTGTAAAAAGGATTTTTGAATTTTAGGACAAGAAATTAGTAGCAACTACCCTAAGTTAGAAAAATTGTTCTTTTAGTCTTCCGGGCGAAAGGGTCTATCCATACCATAAGAGGGCAGGAAGTCTTTCAATTGGATGTTTAAGGGTCATCGAGGATAATCGTTCGCCACAAGACTGTCCCTTGCCATAAAGAGGGCGGGTAGTCTAAGGGAAGGATATAATAGTCATCAATCTTTTTAGGCATCATGCGAGGATACCTTAGCAATGGGACAATCATCTTATTTTTCCGAGGCAACATCGAGGGACTAGATGATTTTCAATCTTTTTAGGCAACCTTGCTTTAGGTATCCTCGGAATCGAGGGACTTGACTATTTAGTACAATTAAAGGCAACAGGCAACAAAGGCAACAAGAGGTATTACCCTAAAGGTGTGTGGGTGCAACAATCACGTGGTTAACTTCGATGATATTTATCTTATAAGTTAGTGATCTATATTCAGTTAATAGTCTTGCACTCCCTAGGGTTACTAGCCACGTAGTTTAAAATTGCAGAAATTAAAGGCAGAAAAATAAAAGTTCCTACGCTATTACAATAAACACCTGCGGGGAAAGGGAAATAAAATCAGAAAATAAGAGGGATAAATAATTAATTTAAATATCTTGAATGCCTTGATCTTCCTCGAACTCTGAAAATTAAAAGGAAAATAAAAGGGTGAGTGTAAGAGGGATTCATTGACTTATTCGAGGCAAACCCTATTTTGGGCGAAAGGCAAAATAAAGATTAAAACGATATTTAAACAAAAAAGAGATTTAGAACTTAGCTTTTTGATCTGATGCCGCGTGGCTGAAGGATTTTGGTTACCCCTGAAAATTAGCGACGAAGAAGATAAATGTTAGTGCATTAAAGGCCTCAACAATTATAACGTGGCAAATCAAAAATTAAACAGGTAATGATTTAGGCGCAAAAAAAAATGAACAGGTAAAACCCCAAATAGGGAGCAAGTTAACCAGGGTTAATAGGCAACACCTACCAACAACAGTGATTAGTGATCATGATAGAATCAGGGTTTAAGGCATAAAATAAATTTAATTAGCCTAAAATTAAATTACTATCCTAAAATAATTATTAGCTAAAAAACAAAAAAAAAATGAATATTTTTAATGTAATAAGATAAATCGGGTTTTCGATTAAATAATCAATAGTTATAATTTTACTATAAAAATAATTTATTAAAATAAAAAATCTAAATAAAAAGAGTTATAATAAAAATAAAGAAAGAAAAGGACCATAAAATTGTTTATGTAATTAAAAATAAAAATTAAAAAAATACTTAGCTAGAATTCAGTGTGGGCAGCTTTTTGTTAGAACAAGATTTGATCTAATCAATATTCTTAGTTTTGATGATAACAATGTATCTGAATTTTGCTTGAGACAATGTGGTACTCTAATTCTATGCAATTTCCATTTCAGGAAATATATAAAGAGTATGCACAAAATCAGCGCAAGAAGCACTGACTCAGAAGGTTCAAGTATGCATCATCAGAACATGCTCTCGCAAGACATCAGAAGATGGTCAAGTAGAATATGAACATTGTCTATTGAAGCATCAGAAGAACTTGAGATCAGAAGCAGAAGCACTGAAGTTCTCATGGTATCACGCTAGAAGCTCTTCAAGGTCAGAAGACAAGAAGATGCTCTGCACCAAGCTGTTTGACTCTAATAATATTCAAACATTGTTTAAACAAAGATCATATCAGAAGCAAGTAAAAGATGGCAGGCTACGCTGACTGACAAAAGGAACGTTAGAAGCTATTAAAGGCAACGTTAGTTAAAGCAGGAAAAGCAAGGCTCGAGGTAGTTGACAAAAGACTGAAACATTAAATGCAATGTTGTACGGATCACGCAATGCATTAAATGCTCCCAACGGTCATCTTCTCAAACGCCTATAAATAGAAGTTCTGATGAGAAGCTGAATACAACACTTTGCGCAAACTTACAGAAACGCTGTCAAATTCAAAAGCTCTCAAACTTCGTATTCAACTTCACTTCATTACTGTTGTAATATCTTAGTGAGATTAAGCTTAAACTTTAGGAGAAATATCACAGTTGTGATTATAGCTTTTAAGAAGCATTGTAATACTCTTGTAAGAATTGTTTACATTCATTTGTAAGAACTAGAGGAGATCAAGTTTTGATCGGATTCTCTAGAAAGTCTTAGAGGGTATCTAAGCATTGTGTTCCTAGAGTTTTAAAGCTACACTTATTCAAATCCCCCCTTCCTAAGTGTTTTTCTATCCTTCACTTGTGAGGTTCCATGGTGCACTTGTAATCCCAGGAACGTTAGATTGACCCGTGTGAAGATCTGATGGATAGATGATGAAGGTGTATGGTGAACCCTAAGGTCTGTAGTGCATATGATCTGCAATTGTTAATTCACATAAAAACAATGTTGGGAACAAGGATTCGAACACACTCCCCTTGCCTCACCAACAAAGCGCCTCGCCAACTGTGATGCAGAGATTATTCATTAAGGGAACAACATCAAAATCATAAACATAAAAACGTGTATCAAATGAAATTCAAAGAAAAACAAACAACACGTGGGCCCCAGCACAGTCGTTCCACCCAATGAATAAGGGGGAGAGATTTGAGAATGTTTGACCGTCCACTTGTTGCACTACACGCGTACGCACGGACCCCACTCACTGTTCATCTTCTTCCACTTTACAAAGACTCCACAAATTGCTACGAAAAGGGCGTGTTTTTGCTACGAACGCAGTCACACCGTTCCGTAGCCGTTCCTGAACTTTTAAACCTGCAACAAAACAACAAGAACAAGAACTCTAGAAGACTTTAAGGTTATCTAAGTGGAAAACCATTGTAATCTCGTGTGATTAGTGTATTGAATCCTCAGGTGAGGTCAATCACTCCAAGGGGATGGACTGAAGTAGTTTAGTTAACAACGAACCAGGATAAAAATCATTGTGCAAATTGTTTTTATCTTAAGATTTTAAAGCTACACTTATTCAAACCCCCCTTTCTAAGTGTTTTTCTATCCTTCAATTGGCATCAGAGCGTCGGTTCTAAGGTGCAAGCACTTAACCGTGTTTAGAAAAGATTCAAGAAGAGAAAAACGCTTAATTCAAGATGGCTGGTGAAGATCCAACACCTACATCTACATCTGGCTCTGCTGAGCAATACAATGGAAATGGTAACAATGGTTACACTAGACCACCAGTATTCGATGGTGAAAACTTTGAATATTGGAAAGATAGACTTGAAAGTTACTTTCTTGGTCTAGATGGTGACTTATGGGATCTTCTGGTGGATGGTTACAAACATCCAGTGAAAGCTAGAGGAGTAAAGCTGACAAGACAAGAAATGAGTGATGATCAAAAGAAAGAATTCAAAAATCATCACAGGTGTAGGACTATTCTGCTGAATGCTATTTCTCATGTTGAATATGAGAAGATATCAAACAGAGAAACTGCCTATTATATATATGAATCATTGAAAATGACTCATGAAGGAATTGCCCAAGTCAAGGAGACCGAAGCTCTTGCCTTGATCCAGAAATATGAAGCCTTCAAGATGGAGGATGATGAAAACATTGAAAAAATGTTCTCAAGATTTCAAATGCTAACTGCTGGATTAAGAGTTCTTGACAAGGGATACACCAAGGCTGATCATGTCAAGAAGATCATCAGAAGCTTGCCAAGAAGATGGGGTCCTATGGTGACTGCTTTCAAAATTGCCAAGAATCTGAATGAAGTCTCTCTTGAAGAATTGATCAGTGCCCTGAGGAGTCATGAAATAGAGCTGGATGCTAATGAACCTCAGAAGAAAGGTAAGTCTATTGCATTAAAATCTAATTATAAAAAATGCACTAACGCTTTTCAAGCTGAAGAAGAAGATTCTGAAGTATCAGAATCAGAAGAAGAAGATGAACTGTCCAGAATCTCCAGAAGGGTAAACCAACTCTGGAAAAGCAAGCATAGGAAGTTCAAGAACTTCAAAAGTTCTAAGAAGCCTGAACATGGAGAATCTTCTGGAAGCAGAAGATCTGACAAGAAGAAGGTCACATGCTATGAATGCAATGAGCCTGGTCACTACAAGAATGAGTGTCTAAAACTTCAGAAGAAGAATCCCAAGAAGAAGTTTCATAATAAGAAAGGTCTTATGGCAACGTGGGATGATTCAGATTCAGAATCATAATCAGACTCTGAAGGCGAGCAGGCAAACATTGCACTGATGGCCACAGTTGATGATGGATCAGAATCTACATCAGAATCAGATTCTGAAGAGGTATTTTCTAAACTATCTAGAGAAGAGTTAGTTTCCAGTTTAATGGAACTTTTGGAACTCAAGGCTCATCTTAGTATTAAATACAAAAAGCTGAAAAAGCTATTTGATTCTGAAACTAAGAAGCTGGAAGTGGAAAATTCTGAACTGAAGGAAAAAGTTTAAAATTATCCAAAGATATTGGATCTCCTTGAGAGTCAGAAAAATTCGTTCCTAGTCTCAATCATATTCTGAAAGAATATGACTCGAGCTTCAGAAAGTTCTTATCTAGAAGTATTGGCAGAAGTCATCTTGCTTATATGATATATGGTGTTTCTGGAAACAAAAGGATTGACGTTGGCTATGAGGGTGATACCCCACACAAATTTGAACCTGTAGATGATATGAAAATCACATACAAGCCATTGTATGATCAGTTCAAATATGACCACTCACATGATATTAGGCTCACTTCACATGCCAAAAGCTTTCATGCTACACACACTAAGAAGCATGTGACACAACCTAGAAAATATCATGCTGCTAAACCTAAAGAATATCATGTTGTACCTCCTGTTGTTTATTATGTTAAACCCAAGTTCAATGAGAACTTGAGGAAAACTAACAAGAAAGGACCCAAGAAGTTATGGGTACCTAAGGAGAAGATAATTTTTGTTGCAGATATCCTTGGCAGCAAAGAAGACAAAGCACAACATGTCATGGTACCTGGACTCTAGGTGCTCGCGACACATGACGGGAAGAAGGTCTATGTTCCAAGACCTGGTGCTTAAGTCTGGTAGAGAAGTCAAGTTTGGAGGAGATCAAAAGGGCAAGATAATTGGCTTTGGAACCATAAGTATTGGTAACTATCCTTCCATATCTAATGTACTTCTTGTAGAAGGATTAGGGCATGACTTATTGTCCATAAGTCAATTAAGTGATAATGGTTATGACATAATCTTCAATCAAAAGTCTTGCAAGGCTGTAAGTCAGAAGGATGGCTCAATCCTATTTACAGCCAAGAGAAAGAACAACATTTATAAGATTGATCTTTCTGATCTTGAGAAGCAGAAGGTGACTTTCCTTATGTCTGTTTCTGAAGAGCAATGGGTATGGCACAAAAGATTAGGCCATGCTAGTTTGAGAAAGATTTCTCAGATTAACAAACTAAATCTGGTCAGAGGACTCCCAAATCTGAAATACAAATCAGATGCTCTTTGTGAAGCATGTCAGAAGGGCAAGTTCTCCAAACCTGCATTCAAATCTAAGAATGTTGTCTCTTCCTCTAGGCCGTTAGAACTTCTGCACATTGATCTGTTTGGCCGAGTCACAACAACATCTGTCAGAGGGAAGAAATATGGATTAGTCATCGTAGATGATTATAGCCGCCGGACATGGGTAAAGTTCTTAAAACACAAGGATGAGTCTCATTCAGTGTTCTTTGAATTATGCACGCAGATTCAATCTGAGAAGGAGTGTAAAATATAAAGGTCAGAAGTGATCATGGTGGCGAATTTGAGAACAGATTCTTTGAGGAGTTCTTCAAAGAAAATGGTATTGCCCATGATTTCTCTTTCCCTAGAACTCCACAGCAAAATGGAGTTGTAGAGCGATAGAATATGACTCTACAAGAAATGGCCAGAACCATGATCAATGAAACCAATATGGCTAAGAACTTCTTGGCAGAAGCAATAAATACTACATGTTATATTCAGAATAGAATCTCTATAAGACCTATTCTAAATAAGACTCCTTATGAATTGTGGAAGAACAGAAAGCCCAACATTTCATATTTTCATCCTTTTGGATGTGTTTGTTTCATTCTGAATACTAAAGATCATCTTGGTAAGTTTAATTCTAAGGCACAAAAATGTTTCCTTCTTGGATATTCTGAACGCTCTAAAGGCTACAGAGTATACAATACTGAAACACTAGTTGTAGAAGAATCATTCAATATCAGATTTGATGATAAGCTTGGTCTTGAAAAGCCAAAGCAGTTTGAGAATTTTGCAGATAAAGATATCTCAATCTCAGGAGCTGAAGAACCAAGAAGCAAAGTATCAGAAGCTGAAGATCTCATAAGCAAAGGATCAGAAGATCAAGTTGCTGCGTCTTTAATGAATCTCAGAATTTCTGAAGAGCCAACAGTCAGAAGATCTTCTAGACTCACTTCTACTCATTCAAAAGATGTCATTCTTGGAAAGAAAGATGATCCTATCAAAACTAGATCTTTTCTAATGAATGGTAGTTAGAACAATTGATCAGAATCAGAAGATGAGAAGTTTTATCTTTCATCAGAAGCAAATTCTGTAACAGCTGCCATCAAGTACTTTTTGATGGTGAACACGTGTTCACATGATAGGTAAAAGCGTGCGTGAAACTGATGTGATGCCGCCCTAGGTAACTGTGTAAATCATTTCAAATATCATGTTCTCTCACCTAACGTCACTCATCATTTAATGCATTTGATTTCAATTGATTCTGTAACTGTTCATTCTCATAATCTCATTGCATTATTTTTCAAATCTGCCCCTATATATACATTTCAAATCATAACGTTTATCTTTTTCGCTCTCATTCTCTCTCTTCTTGCATGCATTTCTGCAACTTGTTTGCCCTTTTCTCAAACCCTAAACGCATACCCAGAAAAGTATCCAGTACTCTCAGTTCTGCTTTAATGGCTGCTTCATCATCTCTCAACATTGGTTCCTCTGTTCCTCTACATCTTCAAGAAGTGTGGTGGTCGTTTTCTTTACCTCCCCGTTTCACTTGGGAGGACGGCACGCTAGACCCTTCACGCGAAATTTGGAAGGAGAATGCGCCCGTGGTGGGATGAATTTTGTTTCAGTTCTTCCTACGATATCACACGAACTTTCTTATTTGTCCTACGAGTAGGAAAGGGGAAAAAAGATCTCAACTAAACCCTAGGAGTTTGCTAAGTGTGGGGATTTCACCTAGACTAGAAATTCTGGAGTCCGGGAGGTCGGTTATACATAGGGAAGTGTTTAAACACCCTACATATCTGTAGTACTCTACAGGAACCTTCTCTGTGTCATTGTGATTGTGTTTATTGCTAATGATTGGGAAAGTTTCTCCTTTGTGTTAGGAGAAGGAATTGAATTGATTTAAAGAGAGACAGACATATAGACAGACTGACTATTTTTGGTATTTTATTAGCTCGCTGAGATTCCTTGTGAACCTCATGCCTACATATCCCTAGTGGAAGTCAGAGCTTAATGTAGTTCGGGGAACTAACTAGGGAAATTAATTGTTTTTTTTGGTGCCTTGCTTGAAGCTCAAGGTTGAAGCTTGAATTAAATCTCTGTTTACAGTAAAGAGACATGGAATCATCTTTACAGAGAGGTATTAGTACTATTCTACCACAAACATTTAAAGGAGTGACAGAATAACTGAATTCATTTCATTCAAGAGGGGGACCTTACTTGTGTATGTGCAAGTATACCAGTCAAATGCCTCTTAAATGAAAGAAAGATGCTCATCCAAATTAGGGAAAGTTACCACATGTCTGGGTTTTACTGCCAGCTCATGCCTTTCAAAATCCTAAATGGGAGACTTGATTAAAATTGAAATTGAAATGGAAATGTTTGTTTGTTTGAATGTGGTAGAGTAGTAAAAATATCTCTCTATAGAGATAAGCTATGTCTATCTACTGTATAAAAGATTTGACTTTAGCTGACTTGTATGAGGCCCAAGCTTGAGGCTTTTTGATTGATTAATTAATTATTGACTCTGGGAGATGACTCCACTGGGGATTAATTACAGGGTATTTTAGTGTTCTGTACAAAGCCCAGAATTGAGGCTGACTCTACTTAGGGAGACTCTATTTATGTGCCTTGTACAAAGCCCAAGGTTGTGGCTGACTGTTGAGGATAATTGAATGAATGACTCTATTTTATGTGCCTTGTACAAAGCCCAAGGTTGTGGCTAACTCTAGCTAGGGAAAACATTATTTTCTGCCTTGTACGAAGCCCAAGGTTGTGGCGGACTCTTAAATACTGAGTATGGATGACTCTATGGGGAAAAGATCCTAGGTGTTAGGAATCTTTGACACATGAAAATATGGTTTATCTGCCTTGTACAAAGCCCAAGGTTGTGGCTACTGAATGATGAAGAACTCACTGGGGAGACTCTATTATCTGCCTTGTACAATGCCCAAGGTTGAGGCTGACTCTTGACAGGGGAGTTTTATTGTTTGGTGCCTTGTATGAAGCCCAAGGTTGAGGCTAACTGTTTTTGTTGGTTTTGACTCTACTGAGGAGGTTTTATTTATTAAGAGACTGTTTTTCTTTGGAAGCTAACCCTTTCCAGGGATTTTGACTCAGCTGGTGAATTTGTCTGTTAAAAGACTGACTTTTATCATGTTTTTGGAGGCTGACCCTTTCCAGGGGTTTTGACTCTTTTGTGGAAATTATCTCCTAAGAGAAATGAATCTTTATTTTTTGACACTTTTATTAATTGACTTTGGAGGCTAACCCTTTCCAGGGGTTTATTGAAATGGTGGATTGATTTTAATTGACTTCGGAGGCTAACCCTTTCCAGGGATTTTTTAACATGAATGGCAGAAAGATTATCTAATGGAGACTTCTTGTTTAAAGCCCAAGATGAAGGCTGACTCAATGCTGAGGATGATCAAACATGGATCCTAGACTCTGCTAAGGAAGATTGATGAAGATAAGGGTGACAGAGACTGTCCATGTCTCTCATTCCAAAAGGTGTGCTCAATGTAAAATTGAGACAAACTTAGCTTGTTTAAGGTCTGGTTTAAATTGGAAGAAACTCACCAGGGTAGGCTAAAAGGTGACTAAAGACCTGTTCCTATGTTTATAAGAAACCTGATGGGTCCTTGTATACAAGCTCAAGAGGAAGCTGGAAATGCTTTTAAGAAGCCTGTGGGTCCTTGTACAAAGCCCAAGAGGAGGCTAATCGAGGGTCCTTGTTATAGCACAAGAGAAAGCTATGTAGTTTTGAACTTATTTTGGCTCTAAGCAAATGGGTAAGAGGTTTCACCGGGAATAATTCCTCTTTGGGTGGATGTGTCCTATTATTTGGATTCTAAGGTTTTTACCAAGATGTTTCACCGGGAATAATTCATCTTGGGGGTTTGAACTACAGATCTCTAATTAGGAAAGAGCCTTCACCGGGAAGACATTCTCAATCCTAGGCCATATTCCTATAATATATATATAGTTTAACTGTCCTAAGGTTTATACTCAAACGTAGTTCTAAACAAATATATGTACAGTTTATTTTTGACAGTAATTTAAATAAAGACTGTAAATGGAAAGCTTGTAAAGCCTAACCTGGATGGAGTGGAGGCCATTGAAGAAGTATGTACAGAGCCTCAATAGTATTTTTGTTGTTTTGTTGATAACAGTTGAATATATATGATAAACAGTTAATGGTTTTTGAAAATAGAAGAAGTGAAGATGGACAAAGGTCACATAGGTATCTGAAGAGTTTCACCGGGAATAATGCCCTTCAAATACCAGAAGAATGTTTTGAAAACAGAAAGAAGATTTTGAAAATACAGTTTTGAAAACAAGCTAAGAAGAGAAGGTTTTTGGGACTTACACTCTATTAGAGGCCCAGTACTTTACAGTACTGGTGTAAAAGCAAATTGAAAAATGATTTGGAATGATGCAAGGTTTTGTTGTTTGAAAACCTTAATCATCCGTTTAATCAGAGATTGAAAACAAGTTTTGAATATTTGACAAAAAGTCAACTTAATTAAGGCAAAGATGAAATCTATACCCAATTAAGACTTACATAATTAGGGTTTTATCATAAAATTATTCACAAAGTAATTAGGTTAAAAAAAATGAAAATATATATATTAAAGTATTTAAGAAAACATTTAAAACATACTATTTTAAACCTAATTAAAATACATGAAATAAATAATATTTTTATGATTTTTTTGATTATTCACAAAGTAGGTATATTAAATAGCAAGTGTGTGAAAAATGAAGTGAAAATGATTTAATTTGATACGTTTATTAATTGTGTGAAGTTTGTAAAAAAAAGAAATGAAAATGGGTGCTAAAAAATTGGTTTGGCCCTAGAGAGGTTCGAACCCACGCCCTTCATGATCACATTTCAAAACTTAACCAACTGAGCTGCGCGCGCAGCTTGTTAACTATCTACACTCAATATATTATATTTTCAGATAGGCCAGGAAATTCAAATTTTACGCGCGCCATGTTCATCTTCTTCCTCGAGCTTCAGATTTTCAAAATCCTAACTCTCTGGTTTCTCAACTAAATGGCATGATGTAAACATCAATCTCACTCGTTTTTGGACAAGGAACATGATTATGGGCTCAGAATTCATTTATTCTAAGTGTAACTAACGAATTTCATCATGAACACGAAGAACACATAAACCCTAATTTTAAAATTAAATGATGCACAAGATGAATAAATGAACGATGATAGAGGGTTTTCAATCCTCTGATGATGCTGAACAAGATAGAATCGAGCTTTAACACAAAGAGTACTTAAATTAAAGAGGTGGAGTTCAGAAACTTACCTCTGAAAATGGAGGTCGTGAGGATGATGGAGAGCACCTGGGCTTGAATGAATGATCTCAATAGCTTCCCTGAGACTCAATGATGCTAACTGAATGCTTATTGCAGCCTGAATCCTTCTGAATTGTTCTATGGACCTCCCTCGATTTCAGCTTCAAGTGAACATGGAGGGTGTTGATTCTTGAGTTACAGATGAGCTGCAGCCATCTGGTTAGCTTCACTATGACCTGAGGAGTGTGCCTGGATGATTGGCTTGGCTCGGAACCTCCTGAATTACTCCATGGACCTCCAACTGCAAATGCTCCAAAGTGAGAGCAACAATGGTGTTCCTCCACTTACAGAAGTGATCCAGGTGCTTGGATCACCTCAAATGACCTCCCTTGAGATGTTAGAATGTTCACTTCCCAAAGATGAGCTCTGGTTTGAAGAAATCGATTCTTCTTGCCAAAGAACTTTGAAAAACAATGAACATGAGAAGAGAAAGAGAAAGCAAGGAATATGGTTGCTTTGGTGTGTTTTTGAATGAGGAATGCATCTGTATTTATAGGCAAATGGATCAGTATAGCTGCAGAGGAGTGAGCTTCCTTAGTGAAGTTGATTTGCTTTCTTAGCCATGAAGGAAGTTTGCAAGTATCTCTTATGCAATGATGAGAATTTTGATTCCATTTGATCAATCCCCTAGCCCTCGATTTTGTTTAATCTTAGGGGACAATTCTGAGCCAGAAATGAGCTCTAATTGGTTGGTGAGAAGATTCCTTGGGTGATTCATCAATTTGCCATAAATTCACAAATGTAATCATTACATAATCACATGTTCTTGTTTTTAGAATCTTCTTCAATTCTTATGGCATGGTGAAAATGAATGCATGGCATGGTTTCAGATGTGTTATGGGTCGTGTAGCATCCATAAGAGAGGTTATTTGCACAAAATTTGCAAAGTCCAAAAGTGTCCATGACCTATAATTTTACTTCATGAGGCCAACTTTGAACAAGCATAACTCTTAGCTCAAATTGAATTTGAAGAAGGTTGAACACAATTTGGAAAGCCCTAAACATCTACTTTAAATCATTAGTTTATGTCTTCTTCAGAATCATTTGGGAAATTTGTGAAAAATGAGCCCAAAGTTGGATGAAAACTAGGTTAAAACACTTAGAAAAATTTCTAAGTGTTTATGACCTAAACTTCAAAATTTCCAAAACTTCATAAATGGTTGATCTTTTGAAAAAAGTTCCTTTGTAAGATGTTGTTTTATTTTGCAAGATCTACAACTTTCATGTTGGAAGTTTTTTGAGTTGTGTAGGTGAAATTTTGAGTTCTCACTATGCCCTCAAAAACCCTAATTCCCGACTTTTTGCTCCTTGATGAATCTCTTTGAATTTCTTTGGTCAAATGACTTTGACATCCATATATTGATGATATTGATCTTTGAAAGTCATTTTTTGACCAAAAACCTTAAAAGTCAATGATGATCCTTCACAGTTGACTTTTTCCTGACAAAGTGAATTTTTGGACTTTTGTGTAGAAACAAGATCTTTTCCTTAAATGAATGATGTAAATGGATTATATTGAGGTAGTAGAGATTCTTGAATCATGTCTTGAGTTTTGGATTCATGCCCTGATTAAAAAGTCAACTATCTTGGTGAATTAGGTCAAAAACCCTAATTGTCGACCAGAGGACAATGATGACTGTAGACTTTGAACTGAGATGTAATGTCCAGTGGATCTTGTCATATGAGTTATTTGAAGATGATTGATGTCTTTGAATGGTTCCCTGGGGCTTTTTAGGGTTTCCCAAAAGTGATCCCTGATTTTAGTCCTTGATAGGCTCCAAACCCTAGTCTGTTGATCTGAGTAATCCTGTGCTTAGATGACTGGGTGTCTTAATCAATCATAGGTGTAATAATGAGGCTTTTGAGTCTTATGATTGTATTAGAGACTAATCCCTCTATTGATTGATCCTTTGCCTGAGTTTTCTTGTCTTTGAATACCCTCGATTGAATGTCAGGCTGCTCTGGGTACTTGTTTTGACTTGATGAAAATCCTGAAGATATGTCATCTCAGGGGGGTCAAAAATTAGGGTATGACAAGAAGAAGAACAACAAATTGTTCCAGTTATCTCTTGCTCCATTCCCAGAAATGAGTTAGAAGTAATCTGTGAATTAACGGTGGACTTTGATAGTCTTGAAAAACACGACTTCCATCTAAAAGAGGATATGTTGTTTCAAGGATGGACTTCTTTGTTCTCTGAGTTATGTGGACCTGTATACCCAGAACTAGTAAAAGAATTTTGGGTGCATGCTATAGTAGCCCCTAAATATATCCTGTCGTTTGTTCATGGAAGGTTTGTTGTTGTTACTGAGAACATCCTAAGAATGATGTTTGATCTATGAAATCCTGAAGGTGTCTTTGAAACGGATCAAAGAGCAGATTGGGATGCCGTTCTGGCTAAACTATATACAGATGTGAAGAAAAAGAAGTGTGTCAGAGACATGAAGGATCTTTACAAAGTCTGGACCAAGATTCTTCTAGGGTGCTTTTATCACAGAAAAGCAACTCATTCCCCATATTTCGTCAATAAAGAGCAGCAATACATTTTGTACTGCATTGCCACTCAGAAGAAGGTTGATATTATCTATATAATTTTCAACCACATGTGGAATGTTGTAAGGGACTCCAGAAATGCTTTCAGAATGAAGAAGGGTAATATTATTCCTTTTGGAAGAATAATTACAAATCTTCTGATTCATACCAAGATCGTTGAAGACTTGGAAGCTCAAGGAGTTATCAAGGATCTTGTTACTGATACAGGAAGCTGCTTGAATGCTCACACCTTGAGAAAGATGAATCTTATTCAAGCTGTTAGAGTCAATCCTCAACCTCTCCTAGAAGCAAGAAGCAGAAGAAGTCTTGTTCTTGCTGAGTTTGAATCATTCTTCAGAAGTGAGCTTCCAGAAGTTAGGACTAAATATCTTAACTCTCTCAAGGAAGATAAAGCCAAAGATGTTCCCGCTAAAGTTAGTCGGAAGAAAGCTTTGACTTCCACGCCTGCAGTTTCAGAAGTTGCTTCAGAATCTGCTCAAGAAGTTGTTGTTAACAAAGAAAGAAGGACAAAGCGCAAGTTTGATCGTTCTTCTGTTAACCAGGAGAAGGAAGTCCAAGAAGAAGTTGTTGCAGTAGTTGATGAGAATGCTGCTGAAAGAGAAGTTATTGCAGAAGATAATCAGGAAGTATTAGTTGAAAATAAAAATACTGAACAAGAAGGTGTTGAGAGGAAGAAGAAGTAAAAGAGAAAGTTGAAAAATAAGAATGTAGAAGATGGAAAGGAAGTAGAGAAGAAGAAGAAGAGGAAAAGAAAATTAATAATAGAAGACTCGGATGAAGAAGAAGAAATCCCAGAAGCTGTGAATCAGCAAGAAGAAGAAAATCAAGAATCAACAACTCAAGAAGTTGAAGGTCAAGAAGCTGTGGATAAAGAGAAAGAGAGACTGGAGTCTGCCAGAAGAAGGGAAATTTCTCTTGGGAAGGCAAAGATTGTGGAAGAGAAGAAGAACAAGAAGCAGAAAAGACTTGAGGCTGAATTTGAAGCTATTCAGAATATGTCCAAAGGTATACATCTTTCTGAACCTGTCTCTGTATCTGTTTTACATTCAGAATCTGTACCAACAGAAGTTACGGTTAACCCCCAACCAGAAATTCTACCAGAAACAGCCCCAACAGAATCACCTCAACTCACCCATGTTCTCACACCTCCTTCTTCTCCCCGAACCAATGTTCTTACCCCTCCTTCTGTACCTACCACAAATGCTCTCATTCCCCCCTCTCCACCCACAAACAATGTTGCTTCTGACCATCCCCTAGAAACCCTCATTCTTGATATCCAACCCCTTCAAACCTTCTTTCCTCCTCACTCAAATATCTCCACTTCTCAACCTCCTCCTCATGCTAACTATGAACCCATTCCATCCCCCACTCATAATAATACCTCCATCTCTGACCTCCCAGATTCTGCATCACATGAGCAATTGCTTCGTGATTGTAATTACACACCCAAGCCTCGTCCTGAACCTGAGTTTGTGGTGTTAGACTCTGAGAATGAAGCAGAATCATCTCTTTGTCTCGATAGAGAACCTCAACCCTACTTCTTTCTAAAACCAGACTCCGCCAAACTAAAATTCAAATTCCGTAAGGAACTTTCTGTTGGTGTACATTTTGGAGTTGTAAACATTAGGATGCAGGAAGGGTTAGAAGTCTTGAAAGCTGCATATCAAACCAGGATGGATGATGTGGCTTTCAGAAATCTCTGGAGAATCTTCCGAAGAAAGATGGACTCTATAATTCGGGAGCTTCAAAAGAGGTGCATAGCAATAGCCCCAGGTCCTCGCAAGATTCTCAGACCTTATGAAGACTTCTGGCACAGTCGTCTTGGAGGCAGGCATTGTTTTGAAGAAAAAGCCTTTGTTGATTAACTAGCAGAAGCTTCAGAAGCTGAACAAGAAGTACATTCTTGGGAGATTGTTGTTTGGAAGCCCCAATATCCGGTTCTGACTGGAGACTTCCAATGGTTATTCAACTGGCTAAGGGTGAATCCTTCTGAGGAAGCACCAGATATGGTCATTCCTGAAGTTGTCTACCCTTCAGAAGCTGCTGCTCCCATTCCTCCAAAGAATCTGGCTGAGATTCTTCAAGCTCTGGAGAATGAAGATTCAGTGATTCCGGATCCAGAATATGCTGAAGTTGCTTCTGAATCAGATTCAGATGTTGAGATGGAAGATGCTGAGAATCATCCTTATGAGAAAAGTCATGTTCAGGAAAATCAAGGAGAAGTTCTCACTCTGGATGCTGCTGTTGGCAATGCTATCCCTCTGAATGATGGCAATGCATCTTCTTCTGCTGAACCCTCCGTTCTGGTGAACACTATCAGGGCTCTTCAACAGAATCAAGATGTTCTTGCTTCTCGCTTGGATAAGCATGATGTAGCACATGCTGAGTTCAGAGACTTCATTAAGGAGCAGAAAGAAAGCAATGCTGGGATTCATGAACGTCTAGCCAAGATAGTTTCCAAACTAGGCTAGCCGTAGTCTTTTGTGTCTTAGTTGTCTCTCTTGTCCTTGCATCTGTTTCTGTGCATCTCTTTTTGTATCCTTTGATAATTTTCTGTTGAAATCAATGAATATTATCTTTTCTCTCATATTGTTTGTTTTTCATCTTGAATCTTTTTATGCTTTTTGGTGTTATGACAAAAATGGGGAGAAAATGTGATAAATGATCTGATTTATATTATCAGTTGCTGGGAATAAGTCTCCACATTTCTAACAGAATTTGCAAGTTCTATGCTTGAGATTTTTTGCAGGATTGAAGACATTCTGAAAAAGCTCAACATGAAAAGCAAAGACATGAGGAAAAGCACTTCTATATAGAAACTTACTCATGGAATCTGAAGCATGCTTAGTGCTGTGAAGCTTCAAGATCAGAAGCAAGAAGGAAGAATGTTCTGATATTCTCGTGACAGAATATGCTCTAACACATTCTTATTCCTTATATGTTCTGATTCATTTTTATGTGACTCTGATACATATTATATGCTCTGATACATACTATATGTTCTGATACATATTTTATGTTCTGATTCATTCATGCTCTGACTTTTGTCGTTTAGTTTGTTCTGAAACATTTCAGGATGTAGAGATGCTCTGATGATGCTCTGGTACATTCAACAATGTTCTGATACAATCTAGCATCGAATGATTCAAGAAGAAATTCAAAGCTCTGAAGCTGTCCTATGGAAGCAAGAAGCAGAAGCTCTGAATGTTCTGAAGATCTAAGCATATGTGATCGTCTCAACTGAAATGGAAAATACTCAGGGAAGTCCTTTATTTATAAATTTCTTCCAGTATTTATTTCAGGGGGAGATTATTCATCTCAGGGGGAGATTGTTAATCTCAGGGGGAGACATATTCACACACTATGTTTATATGCTTATGCTATAACTGTGTAATTGTCTTTAGCCGTCTGATATTCTGATTGCAAATTCATATCATTTATATATGTTTTTGTCATCATCACAAAGGGGGAGATTGTTAGAACAAGATTTTTTCTGATCAATATTCTTAGTTTTTATGATAAAAATGTATATGAATTTTGCGTGAGACAATGTGGTACTCTAATTCTATGCAATTTCCATTTCAGGAAATATATAAAGAGTATGCACAAAATCAGCGCAAGAAGCACTGACTCAGAAGGTTCAAGTATGCATCATCAGAACATGCTCTCACAAGACATCAGAAGATGGTCAAGAAGAATACGAACATGGCCTATTGAAGCATCAGAAGAACTTGAGATCAGAAGCAGAAGCACTGAAGTTCTCATGGTATCACGCTAGAAGCTCTTCAAGGTCAGAAGACAAGAAGATGCTCTGCACCAAGCTGTTTGACTCTAATAATATTCAAACATTGTTTAAACAAAGATCGGATCAGAAGCAAGTAAAAGATGGCAGGCTATGCTGACTGACAAAAGGAACGTTAGAAGCTATTAAAGGCAACGTTAGTTAAAGCAGGAAAACCAAGGCTCGAGGTAGTTGACAAAAGAGTGAAACATTAAATGCAATGCTGTACGGATCACGCAATGCATTAAATGCTCCCAACGGTCATCTTCTCAAATGCCTATAAATAGAAGTTCTGATGAGAAGCTGAATACAACACTTTGCGCAAACTTAAAGAAACGCTGTCAAATTCAAAAGCTCTCAAACTTCCTATTCAACCTCACTTCATTAGTGTTGTAATATCTTAGTGAGATTAAGCTTAAACTTTAAAAGAAATATCACAGTTGTGATTATAGCTTTTAAGAAGCATTGTAATACTCTTGTAAGAATTGTTTACATTCATTTGTAAGAACTAGAGGAGATCAAGTTGTGATCGGATTCTCTAGAAAGTCTTAGAGGGTATCTAAGCATTGTGTTCCTAGAGTGATCAGGTTGTGATCAGAATACTCTAGAAGACTTAGAGGTTATCTAAGGGGAAAACCATTGTAATCTCGTGTGATTAGTGGATTAAATCCTCTGGTGAGGTAAATCACTCCAAGGGGGTGGACTGGAGTAGTTTAGTTAACAACGAACCAGGATAAAAATCATTGTGCAAATTGTTTTTATCTTAAGAGTTTTAAAGCTACACTTATTCAAACCCCCCCCCCCTTTCTATGTGTTTTTCTATCCTTCACTTGTGAGGTTCCATGGTGCACTTGTAGTCCCAGGAACGTTAGATTGACCCGTGTGAAGATCTGATGGACAGATGATGAAGGTGTATGGTGAACCCTAAGGTTTGTAGCACATATGATCTGCAATTGTTAATTCACATAAAAACAATGTTGGGAACAAGGATTTGAACACACTCCCCTTGCCTCACCAACAAAGCGCCTCGCCAACTGTGCTGCAGAGATCATTCATTAAGGGAACAACATCAAAATCATAAACATAAAAACGTGTATCAAATGAAATTCAAAGAAAAACAAATAACACGTGGGCCCAGCGTAATCGTTCCACCCAATGAATAAGGGAGAGAGATTTGAGAATGTTTTACCGTCCACTTGTTGCACTACACGCGTACGCACGGACCCCACTCACTGTTCATCTTCTTCCACTTTATAAATACTCCAAAAATTGCTACGAAAAGGGCGTGTTTTTGCTACGAACGCAGTCACACCCTTCTGTAGCCGTTCCTGAACTTTTAAACCTGCAACAAAATTACAAGAACACCAAGAGCCCAGATCCACTAATTGGAACATTGTGAGTTCAATGGTACTGTTAGTTTCGTCTGAAAGTGTTCGTAACCATGAAAACGAAGAGGCCAAGGTTTATGCCTTCAACAATGGTGATCTTGGATTTACACATGTAAACTCGCAAACGATCGGTGAAATTGACCCTAAACATCATCATAAATATGAACACGCGCATGGATATGATGAATAACGTGTAACATGGGAGTATGAAAGTATAGAAATCCTTACCAATGGTACAATACGGGTAGGGGCAATCTGTAATGCTGCAAGCTTCACCAATGGCTGGGAATTGTTCCTGACACCTTCTAGAACATGAAGGGACGACTGGAACTGATTGAAATCCTCTCAAAAAAGGATTCGTCCATGCCCTAATTCTTTGAACTTTTTGCAAGTTTGAAACCCTAGTTTTTTTTGCTCTTTTTTCGTCCCCTTATTATTTCAGATTGTCCCCTATTTATAATGAAAGGAAATAGGGTTATATTCTTGCTTGAGAATCAAGTAGACTGATGAGAAAAATTTGAGAAGATTTCATTGATTTTTTGCATAAAATCTTTCTCCTTTGGCTTCAATTCTATTTTGCATATTTTCTTCCAGCCATTAAATTATATTTACTAGATTTTGATCAAAGAAAAAAAGAATTGAATCATTCATTATAATTATTTCATGATTTATTTGATTTTTATTTGAATTTAAATAATTAAAATCAAATATAAATGAAATAAAAATAAAAATATTTGAATCATGGACTCCTTTTGGGCTTAGGATTTCGTGGATAGCTCAATAGTTATGGCCCAATACTCAAAAATTTCAATCTTTGCCAATTAGAGTTTCACACATTTTCCAAATTTTGCCCAACTTGCACCAGTCATAGATCATTCAATACTTATCATATGGGGATGTTCTAGGACTTTTTTGGAAAGCCCAAGATGTCCTTTACAAGCCACTTTGGAAGCTTTTTTGCATTTGAATATTTTATCCTGATGATATGGCTCCTAACGAAAAATAGCTTTTTGCGATCTTCTAGAAGGACCTGTAATGTTTTGGCTCTTATCTCTTTTGCGGAAGCATTTCTTCACCTTGGGCCCAACATCAAAGTTGTAGAGAATCAAATTTCCTTGAGAATGAGCTTTGGTTGGGGAATTTCTGATAAAGTATGAAAGAGATATGATCATTCAAAGTTAGGTTGACTTTCTCTTTAAAACCCTAATTTAGCAACTTGTCCTTTTGTGGATTTCTGAGCTTTCCTTGATGAATCATGATCAATACTTGATCAAATGATGAAATGATACTTCAAAACATTGATGTTGACCAAAAATCAGGAGTTTGACTGTGATTTGACTATAGTTGACTTTTAGCTCAACTAGTCAATTGTTGATTATTTGGGTCATTGAGTGAGCAATCTTTTGAATCAGGGCTTGAAACTTGGCATGAGGGTACTTTGAATCATATGAGAGATCATGGAATCCACTTGATGTATTAGAAGTTCAAATTCCTTGATTAAATTAGAAACCCTTTTAGGAAGTTCAAGCATAATATAGGTCAGGATCCTTTGCTAAAGGGATTGATCTAAAGACTTTTAGGAAGTTGGTTGCATAGTTCAACCTAATTTTCTCTAAAGCTACAGTGGTTTCAGTCGAATCATCATCTACATTGGCAGTTTTGGCTAAGATTGGGTTTCCATCTTCATCTATATTGTTCTTACTAAGTAAGGGCCTAGTCTTATAATAAGCAGGGAAAAATTTACCTAGAGAAGGGTTATTTCCTCCAGGTAAAGGACCCATGAAGGCATGAGTTTTCCCATAAAGTTCAAAAGGAATGTGTTGTTGGTTCCCTATCTGTGTGGGATGTTGAAGCTTTTGAATAGGTTGGAGAGCATTTGAAGAAGACACCATGGATGTGTTTGCTTCAAGAAATTAGGTTAAATTAAAGAAGATTTCTTTTCTCTATGATGGTCGCAGAAAGATGAAAGATGAAGTTATGTGAAGGCAAAGGTTTAAGTATTTAAGGGTTTAGTAGAAACCTTTTCAAATCTTTTGAATAAAGGTCAAAAGACACGCGGAAAGTGGTGATTTAATCCAACGGCGGTCGAACAGTTGTTAGCTTTACTCCTAGTATATAGGAGCAATGATCACAAGTAATGACAAAACGTGGGAATGCACGTTTTGAGGAGACGTTTTTGAAAATTACAAGATGTTTTGAGAGATGAGACATAAATGATTATGACGTTAGTCAGTTGTCTTGAAACTCTAAAAAATGAGTAAAGCGAAATCTCATCATGACAAAAAACGCCTATTTCTCTTGTTTTCGTAACAGGCATTTATTGGGGGCAATTTGTTAGCTGGAGATTTCGATTGAAGAAAATATTTTTTGAGGAATTAGAGTTCGGAGAAGGGTGGTTTCTGATGACCATTTCTGAGAATCAAAATGGCTCCTGATGGCCATGATTTGAGGATGTTTTTAAGTTAAAGTGAAGATGATAGAAATTGAAGCTGATTCGAAATAAGTTATCTTTTGGACTTAAGCGTTTCTGCGGAATACAAAGGGTACTGAAGCCTTGTGCATTTCGTGGCATTCTTCTTTTAGATCATGTTGCCACGTATAGTAACATAATCCAGGCGGGAGGATTTGAAATTTGAAACATTCTGAATAACCGCATGAGGACAGATGGCGCCCAGGGATTCGAAGTGTATGCATGTGAAGCAACGTGGCATTTCATTAATGTAGGACCGTTAGGGTCGAAATTAGTATAAATAAGGGTCTTAATATCAGGATCCAGGGTGTTCATTTTGTACAAATCACTCACAAAATTACTCAAGTATCAAGTGTTAAGAGAAAGAGTTCGCTGAGAAATGTACATATGACACCAACACCATTTTAAATATAGTTGTATTTTCCTTTATTTAAGTATCTTTCCAGTTACCTTATCTTTCGTTTGATTTTTATTCGAAGCACTTTACATTCTTGCATTTAACATTCTTGTATTTTACACTTCTGCAATTTACATTTCTTTTATGTTTCTTTCGAAGTTGTATTTACGTATATAACAAGTTTATTTCACATGATTAGTCATACGATCATATCACAAACAAGTTTCGAAGCAAGAACCAACAAATATGAACCAAATTATATCAAAAGACAATTGTTTGACTATGTCCTAGGATCAATCTAGTCGATCCTGCGAGTAACCAAAATATATTTTATAGTTTGGAAGACTAGCGGTTGTTTACTGGAAATCACCGTAAACACCACCACGCTTTATTGTTTCCAAAAAGGAATGAGAAAAAGAGCGAATAAAACCGACAAAAGTTTTTCAAATTAAAACTAATAAACTTATCAGAGATTTGGGTAAGGGGGTTTGTTATACAAGGGGAAGGTTTTAAGCACCCTTCATATCCATGGTACTCCATGGGAACCTCTTTGAAAATGTTATTGTTTTGTGTATATCTTTTTGAAAAGTTTATGTGAACTTGTTTAAAAAGAGTGTGGGGATGGGAAAATAAGCTTTTGTAGTTCCTCTTAAAAGGAAAATAAAAGGGGTCAAAGTGGCCAAAATCTTTTTGAGTGTTGAGTTTTAACAGTACAAAACCATTTAAAAAAACAAGTGCAAAGCTTTAGCACTACTAAGTACAAATATAAAAGAGATTGGAAAAGAGATTGAGTACCTTGACAATTTTAGTCAATATCGTTCTCATTCCTTTGGATTTTTCAACAACAACTTAAGCAATCAATACCTTGGAAATCATTTCATGTATGAATGAAGACGATGAATGATGGATGGATAAATATATCATGCAATATGGTTAATATACAATGTATATGTACAATGGATAAAGTACAAATGTACAAGGATAAAAATCAACAAGTATATATAAACAAAGACAATGATCAAAGAAACAAGTTATATTGACATGGCAAAGCTAAAGATCAAAGATTCAAATTAGGATTTTAAAGACAAAAGTTTCACATTCTAATCATGATTTAGTCATTTGAAAAAGAATAAAGTCTAATTAATTCATGGTATGAACAACAAAAGACAAAGACATTCCAATAGTATGACATTAATATCTACATTTCATCAAAAGATTATATTAACAAGGATTAAAAAAATTATACAAATTAATTTAAAGAAAACATATTTTTTTAATGATTTTTGAAGATATTAAATAATAATGTATAAATATTAATCATTTAATAAGCATAAAACAATTTGAATCAAACATGTTCATGGTATTAATCTTCACTTAAACATGGTATAATTATGGTATCATGGCATCAAGAGTTTATCAGGAAATTAGACCACAAAAACTTTCAAGAAAACCTAAAAAATTTAAACAACAAACATATTTTTGGTTTTTTATTTAATACATAAGATAAAATAAAGTTAAGACTTGATTAAATACATAAAGTATTTTTTGGATTTTTTATATTGTATTAAAACTAAATGAAATCATAAATGATAAACAAATAAATAAAGTAAACCGAAAGGAAAATGAAAAGACAAAAAGAAATAGAAAAATAATAAGAGCTCAAGAGAGCAAAAGACAAATGATGTAAAGATAAAATGCAATGGAATGTAAAGAGCATAAAATAAAGAGCATGATATAAAGTGCGAAAATATAAATTGCGGAAACATAAATTGCGTTAAAAGTAAAATTTAGTACAAAATAAGGTAAGTGTAAAAATGGGTGGATCAAGACCTAAGTCAAGGAAGCTTATGAGACCATTACATCAATCAAACATTTCTTAAGGCCTTAGGACTAACTTATCACTATCCCAAAGTACTCAAAGTTATCTCATGATCACCTTAAAGTAGATTTGAAGTGATGAAATTTCATCAAGCCTTAATTCATACCTAATTGAACAATATGAATCATCAAAGTCCAATTGATCCAAAAAAAATAAAAAGAAGAAGATGGAGATGGAGGTTCAAGAACACTTTTCAACTCTTGATTTAAAATCAATTGAGTTTTTCATTAAAATGGTGATGACTAAGGTACTAAATAAACAAAACAAGAGTAAAAATGCAATAAAATTAAATAAAGAATAAGCATAAGAGTCTACCTATTTAATAACTTGAAATAAAATAATTAAGAGAAGAAATGAAGAGTTTTGCCTTAGTTTGCATAGAAATTGTGTGGAACTCAAAAATCACAAGTTTATGAAAAAAATGGAATTTTGGAGCTTTCAAGTGAGGGAGCGAGTTGGGAGATTTTTTGCGTGTTCTTGAAACAAGAGGCAATGGACCTCTATTTATAAGGAAATTTTGTGATTTGTGGAGGGAAAATATAATTAAAAAATGTATCAAATTCAAATGGTGTTAGGTTTCTTTTTATGAAGAAAAGTGGAAGTTATGGTTCCCATGAACTTTGGCAAGCTTTATTCATGAACAATAGGGTGACTCCTATACTATTAGATGGTTGCTTGTTGGTTTTGTGATGTTTCAAAGTTAGAAGCAACAAAGAATGAGCTTAATGCATAAAGTTTTGTGATTAAACTGACTTTTCCAAAATGACAATGGTACCTTTAGTGTAAAAATGAAATGATTTAATGGAGAAACACTTAACCACTTGGATAATGCTTCAATTAATTGTGTAAAGATTAAATTATGGAGATATTTAGAAGCAATATAGGCTACAAAAAAGATTTGTAGAGAAATGATTTGAGTTTTGCAACTTGGTTGATCATGGAAAAAACAACTTCATGGTGCTATCTTCATACATTCATATCTCCTAGCTCACAAATGCTATGGAGGAGTTCTTGTACTTTCTTGGAAGCTCTAAACATTCCTCTACAACTTTGATGTTTGGTGTTTTCTCAAATTCTCAAAGGAGCTTGATAGCAAATGGCCTCAAAGTTGGGCATAAAACATGCATTTATTTTATAATAACAAATACAACTAATAATAAAAAAAAGTTAGTATAAATGATGAAATTAATACAAACTAAAAGAATAAAATAAAATAAAATCAAGAAGAAAATATTTTA
The DNA here is from genome assembly GCF_029867415.1 of Vicia villosa. Lineage (NCBI taxonomy): Eukaryota > Viridiplantae > Streptophyta > Magnoliopsida > Fabales > Fabaceae > Vicia > Vicia villosa. The sequence goes on along the minus strand of NW_026705019.1, from coordinate 1,142,302 downwards.
ATTTTATTTTTTTCTGAATAAAAAACGGGACCGAGAATAACGAAAAACGATAAAAAACAGACTCCTAATTAATCGAAAAAAAAGAAAATGAATATATTAAAAGAAACGACATGCAAAAAAGATTAATAAAAAATACTTCAAATGATCAAAATCGAATATTAAAATACCCGGTTAAATAGACACTGGCAATAAAAAGCGACTACGAACTGCACCTAAAAAATAAAGCGAGCACACAAACATGATCTACGTGAAAGGTAGATTCACAAAGCAGACAATTAAAGGTCAAAACTCGAAATATTTTTCTTTCTAATTTTCGTACAGTGTTGAATCGTTTTTTTACCGGCCTACCTATAGAACCAATTTTTCTGAAGACAGTAAAATAATTCAAAAAGACGCTTAAGGCGCTAAAAATGCATGAAATGCAATGAAAATGCGAAGGCAAATTTGTAAATGTGGTGGGATCTTAGGGTCAAAAATTGGGGTATGTGTTATACCCCAAAATTTGCCCGCATCTTTTTTCAAGAAAACTTCAATCTAAAAAATTAAGAGTTTCATATAATCTTGGATTTTTATATCCTGATTTATGAATACTTGGTTTTTAGAATTTTTCTTATACGGTATTTTGGCTCGCTGTTGAGTTTATTCTTACACAAACGCCAATTACTGTTTATTGCTTCACACACGCTATTTATTTGATATTTATTTACAGATAAATAGTACTGACACAATTGGTACAGAGTTAAATCTTTTGCAGGCGCATAGTTCGGGGATTCAGACTGTACTGGTAATAAGTAAATTATTAATTTTGTTTCCCACTAATTTTTTGTACTATATTCCATTATTTTCAAAATCTTTTTCTTTCTTTTCAAATCTCTTTTTCAAAAATCAAATCTTAACTTTATTCTATACATCTCTCTTTTTTCAAACACTATCATACACTTTCTTTCAAATCTTACTTCCACTCAAATTTTCTTTTTGTACGGAATCACTTCATTCCCCAACGTCTCTATCCTTCTTTTCATCCTATAAATACCTCTCATTTTTTTCATAAAATCTCACATCAAATTCTAACTCATCTCTCAAATTTCTACTTCATATTCATTCTCTCTTCATCACAGTCGTGGTGGTAATCATGTCCTTCTTCTTTCTGCATAGCCTTGAAAAATGTGGACCTGGGATGTTGACACTCCCAATCATCTACATGTTATTATTTGTAGCATGGGTTATTAATCGTCATTCTTAAAGTTTGCCGTATTTCTTATTTTCTTAATGTACCGTTTACTCGTCGTACCGTTCATTATAGTATGTAATATTTGTACTGTCAGTATTAAATGTCGTACTATTTGTCATACTGTTGCTTAATTATCCAGATAATATTTTGTGTGTTTTCTGCCAGTTAAATATTTATTTTTCTGTGCATTAAATGATTTTCAGGGTTATTATCGGTAATTTTGCTCGCATACAGTATACATTATTTATTTATTACGTCTGTGTTTTTCTAACAAGTCATATAAATAAATTTTCACCATTATCATAATCAAAAACAATCAAAAACAAAAACAACAAAAATATTAACTTTGACTGTTGAATTTTTACTTTAACTGCTACCTGAACAGTCAATTGACAGTCAAACCGCTGACAGTGCAATTCTCCGTGTTTTGTACCATCAATCAAATCAATATTTTGCATTTCAAAATTCCAAGATTTTTGTTCTAGAAGTCTTCTGAATATCACATGATTAGCAGAGACTCAGCACTGCACAAAAATCAGGTACGCTTAACTGTCTCCTACACAAACAGTCCCTGACTAGGGTTTCTTGTTTTTTTCAGGAGAACAAGTTTTTGGGACCTAAAATGGATTTCATGGACCTCCATACATCTCAAAGTACCATAATACAAATTTTCAAACTTCAATTCGCTCAGACGCACCGTCAGCAGCTCAAACAGTCAACGGACGACCCGTTTGACCCAAAGAGTCAACAGACGGTCAAAAATGAAATTTTTTGTCAACATCCATATTTTGTCAAAGGATTCATCATTTGATCATTGGTTGATCATAATTCATCAAGGAAAGATCAAAAATCAACAAAACCCTAAGTTTCAAAACTAGGATTTTCTCATAAAAAGTCAACTGAACTTTGACTGGTCATAACTCTCTCACCCTTAATCCAAAAAATTCAAACCAAAGCTCATTTTGAAGGAAATTCAACTATCTTTCAAATGCAATTGGTCCCATGATCATTTGATTTACCATTTAAAAAATATGAATCAAGACATTACATGTCATTTTCAAAGTCAACAAAAAGTCACTTTTTTCAAAAGGACACACAAGGAGCATGGAAAATCATTTTGATATGAGACCAAAGACATTGGTTAGAGGACTCTTTGAGGTTTCCAAAAAGTGCAAGAACTCCTTCATATGACAAAAAGTGAGGGATTTACACCTTGTTGAAATTGACCATTTTTTGGGAAAATGCATGAAATCAACATTGATCAAAAATGTATTTTTTCCAAATGGGGCCAAGTTTTCATGATCCATACATGTCTACCATGATGTAAAGGGCCTCCCACGACCAAGACAAGGCCCACATCATTTTTGTTCCATTTTTGGTTTAATTTTATCACATTTAAGGTTAAATTGAAAAAGGAAAATAGAAGGATAATGCATAGCTTTGTTTCTAAGCATGACTCATCAAGGAATCTTCAATTTTCTGCAGCAAAAGGAAGTACAAGGCAAGAGAAGTGAAGAAGAGCAAGACTTAGTCAAAGTTTCAAAGATTTTTAATATTTAAAAATCAAAGTTTCAACAAAGCTCATCAATGCTTCTAGCTTAGATTTTAAGCACCTCTTGGCTTATAAATGAAGCAGCATACTCCACAAATTCAAGACACACGAAAATAGCAAGAGGGCATGGCAAGAAACTTCACAAAATTCTCAAAAATTCCATAACTTTGTAAATTTTCATTTTCCATATTCCAATCATTATCAATACAAATAAACACTTCCAATCATCTCCTAAAGTAATATAGAGTAAGAATAAACTCTTTGTTTGGTCCCATGAGAGTCATAACATACGTACGATGTTTTCCATGGACATACACATGTAGCTTTCGTTTTCGTATGCATGCTTGATTAAAATAAAAACTAACCACTTGCATGGACTCATGGCATGATATAGAGTAGGTTTGAGTGATCACATGCAAGCTTTAACGTGGTTTTGAAGCTCTACCATTTTTGAGCTTCAAGCATGTGAAGCTTTCGTTCTCCATGATACAAGCTCCAAATGAAAAAACTAACGACACTATCATGTTCAGAAAGGTCCATTTAGGTGATCTGGGTGGCCCTTGTTCTTTTCCATTTTCATTTTGTAGGTCATTCATAAGGTTAAAGAATTGAAAGCAAAATCCGCAGGAAAATCCGCAGGTAAGTTTGCAGGAAATTCCGCATGTACCAAGGAAGAAGATGATGAATAGTGAGGTGGAAATTTTGACCGCACGCGTGGCCATTTTGCTCCACCCCATTCGCTAGTCAACTGCACGTGGGTCCCACGTTGGACTCTCAAAGTCTGCATGATCACATGTTATGACTCTATTCACGTGCACCATGCAATCATAATCTGAGCCCTTGGATCCTCTCAACTTTTCATCCAACGCATCAAAATACGCAGCCACACCATAATCCATCATAATCAACCACACATGATCATATCTTTTCATATTTTATTTTTCTTCATAATTTAAATATTTTGCATAATTAGTTAGTATATATTTATATATTTGCTTTTTAATTATTTTAACCAATCAAAAAATCATAAAAAAAAAATTGTTCTTTATATTAAATGTAGTTTATATATTATAGACTAATTTTGTACATATTTAGGATACTTTTCTCTTTAAGTTTTAATTATTTGTATAATTATTTGCATAATTATGTATTAATTAACTTAATAATTTCAAAATCAATTTCAAAAATTCCAAAAAAAAATTAGTTTTATTTTAAAATTAATTAACAAGCATTTTGAACATATTTTAAACTTAACTTTTAAGTTTAAATTTTATTTCCATCTTTTTTCTCATTTTAATTAAATTAATCATGCATTAATTCTAATTAAAATCAATCATCAAAAAATCCAAAAATATTTCTTTTATTTTCTGGCAATTTAAATTCATAGATCAAGTGTATAGGTTGTCAAATTCATGTAAATAGCGTAGTTTACATTTCCCGCAAAATCGATGTAATAGCGTAGATTTACTTTCCGCATTTTACATTTCCGCATTTTAAATTCCAGCACATATAAAACTGCGTGTATGCCAAAGATAAAAATTGAATCGTTAGGTCACTAACTTCAAAGATAAAATATCTGAATCAAAACACAATCACACTTGCACCTCTTAGGGTAACCCCTCTTTCACTCTTTTCAAAATCAAAATCAAATTCTACTGTTTCAAATGCAAAATCGAACTTTTGTTTACATCCGGTGAAAGGATAGTTTTTTAAAGGAAATAGGAAAAGACCTTATAATTTAGGGTAGACCTCCTAATTTGCTTGCTCAGATCAAAACAAACAAAATCTCTCATATCATTGTTTTTCAAAATAAAACTTTCAAAAAAGACAATACTTTGTATATATCCAAACAAGGATCATTACGAAGTTAACGTTCTTTTTTTAAAAAACATCTTTTGAAAGATAAAAACACTTTGTATACATCCGCACAAGGATCATTACAAAATCAATTTACAAAGGTATTTGAAACCACATACGAGCATTTCAAGGCAATAAAAAAGTAATTGAAAACAAGTGAGCTAAGCAAATTAAAGAGCCCATGGATAACCATGGATACAAAGGGTGCTAACACCTTCCCTTTGTATAACCTACCCCCTTACCCAGAATTTCTTAAAGGTCTTTTTCTGTTTCTTTTATAAACCTTTCCTTAATTGGATAAAATAAAAGTCGGTGGCGACTCTCTGATTTTCAAAAACACAAAAGCAGAAAGAAAAAAGAGTCAGTTCGCGTATCTCTCCGCGAGAGGTACGGTAAAAAACCGAGGGCGACAGAACTGGCGACTCTGCTGGGGACATACTTTCTAAAAACAAAATGTTTTTCAAAAGTGGTTAGCTTTAGAGTATAGATCACTTCGATGTTTTCAATTGATTGACTTGATTGCTCTATTTTTCAAAGGTTTGTTTGGGTATTTTGCTTGTGTGAAAGATTCTAACCCGAATCTCAAGATACCTTAAGTATGTGACAATAGACCAAGGAAACTGTACGACATGTACCGATACAGTTGATCTGGTAGTCACCGTTAGTGCGATACTTTGGTTTATACTGATATCCCTTGAAAACGATCAAGGAGTATATTAGGCTTCCGTAATGTCATTAAACATTAATTTGTCTTAGAACCTTTTAGTTGAACTTGACTTGTGGCCTATTTAGTGGCTAGCTATGAAATTGATCGAAGTTAGTTATCCTCGAGGAATATTTTGATCGGCCGTCCGAGCGCCGTATTGAGATGTTACCTCCAAGGATCATAGAACCCGAATACTATTCTAGGGCAGGTTTTAACCAACTCAACTTCAGTGGGGAGGGTATCACCTATGGACTTCATGCAAGCCTTTAAACCTAAGGCTATTGTTTGATTTGTTTGTGTGTGCCACATGTTTGACATCATAACATCATAAGCATCATAAGCATATCATTTTCTCACTAATCATTTCAAGGATCAAAGAGTTTACCTTTGTTCTGTTATTACAGGTAATGTCTCCCGCCACCAGAGATTACATCCGAATCAACATCTCAACGGTGCCATCTGAACTAAAAGACTTAGTATCAGAATTTCCCAGGAATGCGCAATTCACCGAAAAGCACGGTCACCTACTCCATTTGGTTACCTCAAAATTTGAAGAAGACATGATACGGGTCTTGTTCCAGTTCTTTGATCCCGAACATCATTGCTTTACCTTTCCTGATTACCAGTTGGTACCCACTTTGGAAGAGTTTTCTGAACTAATTGGATTACCTATTTGAAATCAATTACCTTTCACTGGTTTAGAAAGGATTCCAAAACCTGAAATCATTGCTGCTGCCTTACATTTGCGAAAGTCAAAAATCGAGTCCAATTGGGAAACAAAGAGTGGAATCCAGGGTTTGCTTGCTAAGTTCTTAATGGAAAAGGCTCGATTACTACTAGAAAACAAAAGTTACCCAGCTTTTGAGGAGGTTGTGGCTCTTTTGATCTATGGGTTGGTTTTATTCCCTAATCCCGACCAGTTTATAAGTGTGCACATTATCAACCTTTTCTTAACCCGTAACCCGGTACCTACATTGCTGGGAGACATTCTACATTCTCTACACACTCATACCATGAAGAAACGAGGAACTCTTATGTGCTGTATACCACTACTAGCTAGATGGTTTACATTTCATCTTCCCCGATCAGTGTTGAGAAATGAACAAAGAATGAAATGGTCTCGCAGGATTATGTCTTTGTCTCATTCAGATATCCGATGGAACAACTTCTTTCAAAGAGACATTACTATCATTGACCATTGTGGAGAGTACCCTAATGTGCCACTCCTTGGCATCAAAGGAGGCATCACTTACAATCCCTCTTTAGCTTTACGCCAATTTGGATATGCACGGAGCAACGGTCCTCATGACATGATTATCCGTGGCATTGTGTTTGATTACGAGAATGATTCACACAGACACCGACGAAGGTTCATACATGCGTGGGGCAGTGTCTATAGAATAGAAAGCAAAACTTTGGGGCAATGGAATTCTATTCCTATGGAACCTTACCTCAGATGGGTGCGTACTCATGCTCAAAAGTTCATCATGCCATATCCCGCTATTCTACTTCTGACTATCGAGCCAGAAGTCGAAGGAGATGAACCTCAAGTTATTCTACATCCAGATATGCCAACTGACCTGGAAGAGTTGCAGAAATCTTGGGTTCAACTAAAAGAGGAAAGAGACACCTTCAAAGCACACTGTCAAGACTATGAGAGAAGATTATTGGAGCTCACCGGACAACTCCAAGAAGAACAGCAGATCAACACATTCCTGGGTGCAAAGAGAAAGCGTCAATGGGAGACCTGATGGATCCTTCATTTTCTTTATTTTTGTTTTGTAAGCCCGAATGAGGCAAAAGAAAAAAAAAGAAAAAGAAATAAAAGAAATAAATTGTTTAACTAATAAATGTTTGTTTCTTCTTTGTTTTAACAAAACTAAATTCTAAGATCCTTGAAAACATTGCATATGCATTTCATTCATACATACACATTGCATAACAGGTTCACATGACGGATTTCTCATCTCCTCGCTGTTTATTTCAGTTAGAAGAGATGGAATCTGAAACAAGCATCAAGAATCTCAAAGCACAGAATGCCCAAGTTCAAGTGGCAATTCTGGAACTGGCAAAGGGGCAACAAGAACTGAAAGCCCTGATAATCAAGAAGAAAAAGAAGCCCAAAGGATCTGTAGGCTTGAGTCAACTGAAAAGGATGATCAAAATCCCAGCCAAAAAGTTCAAAAAGCCTCCGATCCCTGAAATAATCGGTGATGGTGAACAAGGAGACAATCACAGCAACCAGGGTTCTGCCAAACCCTCTCTCTCTTCCAATGAAGAAGATTATCATTCTGGAGACGATCAGGATGATGACAAATACCAGCAGTTGGAAGAACGCATGAAAGCTATGGAGATACAAAAAATACCTGGTTTAGATTTCAATGATCTGGGACTCGTTTCAGATGTTGTTATCCCTCCAAAGTTCAAAGTTCCTGTCTTTGCAAAATATGATGGAGTTTCCTGCCCAAAACTACATCTGAGGTCCTATGTAAGGAAAATACAACCTCATACACCAGATAACAAATTGTGGATTCACTTCTTCCAAGAAAGTCTGTCGGGTACACAACTCGAGTGGTACTACCAACTGGAAAATACAAAAGTTCACACTTGGGAAGAGTTAGCTGCTGCTTTTTACAAGCAGTATCAATACAATGGTGACCTTGTGCCAACCCGTACTCAACTAAAGGGCATGTCCATGGCACCAAAAGAAAGTTTCAAGGGATATGCACAAAAGTGGAGAGATATGGCTGGAAGGGTTCAACCACCCTTATCTGATCGCGAGCTGGTCGACATGTTCATGGGCACTTTAACTGGCCCTTTCTATAGTCATTTGCTGGGAAGCTTATCATCAGGTTTCACTGACCTGATATTGACTGGAGAACGTGTCGAAAGCGGCATTCAAAGTGGAAAAATTCAATTAGGCTCTTCCTCTGGTACTACAAAAAGGCCCATCAGTGGGAGAAATGAGGTCAATAAAATGCACAGTCAGAAAGGTCGCAAAAATGAGCATCACCAATCTGTAGGGGCAGTTCTGATCTCCGCATTTGCACCTCAAAAAGATCAACCGCCAAAATATACGTGTCGACCAGATGCGCCAAGAAGAAATTTTACCAGAATCAATATGCCAATCTCTCAAGCATTGCAGCATTTGTTAAAAGCAGATCTGATCATATTGAAAGACCCTCCAAAGAATGTCAACACTTCCTCTCCGAGTTATCGCCCCGATGCAACATGTGTGTATCACTCCAACTGTCCAGGACATGACGCAGATCACTGTTGGGCCCTGAAAAATAAAATACAAGACATGATAGATGCTGGGGAAATTGAGTTCGATCCTCCAGAAACTCCAAATGTCATCACGGCACCTATTCCGAAGCACGACAAGACCGTTAACGCTATCCTAGACACTGTTTACATCTATGATGTGAGGGAATTGTCAGCTCCGCTCCTTGAAGTCAAAGGAAAGCTAATCCAAGCTGGTTACTTTCCAGGTTGTGACCCTGATTGCTTTTATTGCACACACCTACCCAATCGTTGTGAAAATCTGAGAATGGGAATTCAAAAGTGGATGGATCGCCGTATCATCATGTTTGAGAGGCTACCTTCCATGGATGTTTTATGCGAAGTCTTTGCAAACGGGATGAGAATAGAGGATGTCTCAGTGGTTTCCAGCATACCATTGAAAATCCCTACCAAAGATCCTTTCAAAATTTCTGCTACACCCAAAGTAGCATCGGTAATCATTACCAGTCCAACTCCATTTCCATACTCCTCAGACAAAACTGTCCCGTGGAGTTACGACACTAATGTTTATGTCCATGGAGTTAAACAGGATACCTTGACTGAAGAGGCCCTGAATTTTACTACTCCAACTGTTGATAATATTGTGGGTACCTGTAAGATTACGAGAAGTGGAAGGATCTTTTCACCAGAAATTTCTCCAAATGTTGCTACTAATCCAGTCCAGGTCCCAGTTCCTAATCAAGATGTCAACGCTCGAGGCAAAGAGCCACAAGTTGATCCAGTTCAAATACCGGTGGAAGTCACTGTTGAGGATCCATCAAAGCAAGAAATGGAGGAAATATTAAAAATCATCTGCAAAAGTGATTACAATATTGTCGAACAACTGGGGCACACCGCTTCAAAAATCTCAATGTTGTCTCTGCTAAAGTATTCAGAAGCTCATGCCAAAGCCCTGATGAAGTTCCTGAAAGCTGCACATGTACCACAAGAGATTTCAATCGATCAATTTGAAAATTGTGTTGCCAATCTAACAGTGAATAATGGCCTCGGTTTCTCCGATGTTGATTTAACCCCTGCTGGAAAGAATCACAATAAAGCCCTACACATCTCCATTGAATGTAATGGCACCACTCTATCTCATGTGCTGGTAGATAACGGTTCTTCTTTGAATGTATTACCAAAAACAATACTGGAAAAGCTTGACTTCGAAGGAATTGTGTTACAACCAAGCGATGTTGCGGTAAGAGCCTTCGACGGGTCAACAAGAACAGTGTACGGAAAGGTGAATCTCCCAATTAGAGTGGGCTCTCAGATCTTTGATTCTACCTTCTACGTAATGGAAATTCACCCAGCATATTCCTGTTTACTAGGACGCCCTTGGATACATGGGGCAAATGTTGTAACTTCTACCCTGCATCAAAAGTTGAAGTATCCAGTAAAAGGAAAGATTGCCACAGTTTATGGTGAAGAAGAATATGTGGTTAGTCACCTGAGCAATTCCAAGTATGTTGAGTTGGATGACGAGTTCATCGAAACTCCCTGCCAATCTTTTGAGGTAGTCTCTCCAGATGTCTCTACTACCAAGCATATTTCTGCTACTCCAGCTACAACCATGGCTTCTCTCAAAGATGCCAAAGCTGTGATCGAAAAAGGTGACTGCACCGTATGGGGACAGCTCCTCGATATACCTTACAAGTCCGACATGTTAGGCCTAGGTTATGCTAATGGAAATCAAAAGAAAGATCAAAGTCCTTGTTCTGGAGGATTAATGTCACATTTCATCAGCCAAGGAGTAAACGTTATTGAAGACGATGGAGTGTTCTTGAACCATATCATTCAGCCATATCCAAATGAAGTTCCACCCCTTCCCATGGGAGTGTGGGATACTGTGGGAGAACCAAGCGGCGGATACAATTTTCAATATACCGCACCTCAGAGTTCTTTTATTGCTATGGAAGACATTACCCCAACTGGGTGGGGTGATCAATTTGAAAACGACAAAAGTTTCACAAGTCCCATCACTGAGCAATATCAAAATCCACCAAGAGAAGTTTGGGATACGCTAGGAGAGCCAAGTGGCAAATATGACTTTATGGTGAAATACTCCACTCCTCCAAGCTCACAAGTCGCCATTGAAGACATTGTCCCAACTGGATGGGATGAACATTACGACGACAATTTCACTCACGAAGAAGCCAGGGAAAAACCAAATAACGAGGGTTATTTTCTGTCACAGTACACTACTCACCAGAATGCACAAGTCTCTATCCAAAACATCATCCCGACTGGATGGGACGGCCTTATCGAGCATCTCGCTCAGCCAACAGAGATATCTCAGCTTGGGCTCTCGTATCCAGCAGAGTATATCACTTATCCCGAAAGATCACCGGCTCATTTCCCCACTAATGAAATCAATGCTGTGGAAGATGAAGAAGACAACTGCAACTGGAACAGCTGGATACTCCCTGCTCACAACAATGGATTGAACAACTGGGAAGCTGAGGATGTGATCTCCTTTGATCAAGAGTAAATGCAATTTCTTGTTTTCGTTGTTTATACTGTTCAAAGATAAAAATGGTTCCTGTACTATCGAACCATGAACTTGAAAGCCGTGTGCCTTGCCCGAAGCATACTGGTCCTTTTATAAGGGTTTGTCATATCATGATCATGTTCATTCAATAAAATCATGGGACGTTTGCATATTCAAAATTTTGTGATCCTTTTTCCTTCTTTGCTTTATTCATTTTTCAAATAGCTATGTTTTCTTACACACACCCACATAAATAAATGCAGATTCACATTCACTTTGGATCCAGTCGATAACGATTCTGCTATTGCCCGTCATGAGTTTGAAAATCCGATCTACCAAACTGAGGACGAAAGTGAGGAAGATTGTGAAGTACCAAGAGAGCTTGCAAGGCTGCTAGAACAAGAAGAAAAGACTATACAGCCGCATGAAGAACTAATTGAGGTCATCAACTTGGGCAGCGGCGAAGAAAAGAAAGAAGTCAAGATAGGGGCTGATCTAGAAGACAGTGTCAAGCAAAGACTGATTCAAATATTGCAAGACTACGTCGAGATATTCGCCTGGTCCTATGAAGATATGCCTGGCCTTGACACGGACATTGTGGTTCATCGCCTGCCAATCAAAGAAGGTAGCACTCCAGTCAAGCAGAAACTGCGGAGGAGTAGGCCTGATATGTCAAAGAAGATCAAAGACGAGGTTGAGAAGCAATTCAATGCCGGTTTTCTGAAAGTTGTGAGTTATCCTCCTTGGATAGCTAACATAGTACCCGTGCCCAAAAAAGACGGGAAAGTCAGAATGTATGTAGATTACAGAGATCTGAATCGGGCAAGCCCAAAAGATGATTTCCCTTTACCTCACATCGATGTACTGGTTGACAATACCGCACAATGCAAGGTATTCTCGTTCATGGATGGATTCTCCGGGTACAATCAAATCAAGATGGCACCCGAAGACATGGAAAAAACGACTTTCACAACACCCTGGGGAACCTTTTGTTACAAAGTAATGCCCTTTGGTTTAAAGAATGCAGGAGCAACCTATCAACGTGCAATGGTAGCTTTGTTTCATGATATGATTCATCAGGAGATAGAGGTGTATGTCGATGATATGATTGCAAAGTCCAATACCGAAGAAGAACATCTGAGTCATCTACACAAGCTGTTTGACAGACTCAAAAAATACAGGTTGCGACTGAATCCGAACAAGTGTACCTTTGGAGTAAGATCCGGCAAACTCCTAGGTTTCATTGTCAGCAGCAAAGGTATTGAGGTTGATCCTGCCAAGGTCAAAGCTATTCAAGAAATGCCTATACCTCGTACTGAGAAACAAGTCAGAGGATTCCTGGGACGTCTGAATTACATCGCCCGATTTATTGCCCATATGGCTACTACTTGTGTGCCGATCTTCAAACTGTTGAAGAAAGATCAAGTGGAAAGGTGGAATGACAAATGCCAGTTAGCCTTTGATAAAATCAAAGAGTATCTCCAAAAACCGCCAATCTTGTTACCACCAGTGGAAGGAAGACCTCTGATAATGTACCTAACTGTGTTAAAAATTCAATGGGGTGTGTACTGGGGCAACATGACGAGTCTGGCCGAAAGGAGCATGCAATCTACTATCTTAGCAAAAAGTTTGCCGATTGTGAAACAAGATACTCACTACTCGAAAAAACTTGCTGTGCCTTAGCGTGGGCGGCTCGCCGACTAAGACAGTATATGCTAAATCACACCACTTTCCTGATCTCAAAAATGGATCCTATCAAGTATGTGTTTGAAAAACCTACTCTCTCTGGAAGAATAGCAAGATGGCAAATGATCTTAACAAAATATGACATCCAGTACACTTCACAAAAAGCAATCAAAGGAAGTGTGGTAGCTGATCATCTGGCTCATCAAGCGGTGGATGATTATCAAGCATTGAACTTTGACTTCCCAGATGAAGACATTATGCTAGTCACTGACTACGAGCAACCAGGACCGGAAGAAGGACCCGAGTCAGGATCCCGGTGGACTATGGTTTTTGATGGAGCTTCAAATGCACTTGGCAATGGCATCGGAGCTGTGATCATATCCCCTGCAGGAGGTTATACACCATTCACTGCCAGATTATGCTTCAACTACACTAACAATATAGCCGAGTACGAAGCATGTATTCTGGGTCTCAAAGCTGCAATTGATTTAAGAATCAAGTTTCTGGAGGTCTACGGAGATTCGGCGCTTGTGATTTATCAAGTAAAAGAGGAATGGGACACAAAGCACCCAAACCTAATTCCATACAAAGAATATGTGCTGAGTCTGATTCCTTATTTCGAAGAAATCACTTTTGAACACATCCCGCGCGAAGAAAATCAACTAGCTGATGCTCTAGCTACTATGTCATCCATGTTCAAAGTCAGGTGGGACAACGAGGCGCCAATGATCACCATTTACAGACAAGACGAACCAGCCTATTGCAATGAGATCGATGCCGAAGGAACAGAAGAAAAGCCATGGTTCCATGAAGTAAAAAGGTATCTCGAAGCTCAGGAGTACCCTGAAGGGGCATCCATTAACGACAGAAAGTTTCTAAGAAGATTTGCTGCCAAATTCTTCCTAAGTAATGTAACCCTATACAAACGCAACCATGACTCGACTTTACTTCGTTGTGTAAACAAGAAGGAAGCAGAACAAATTATGGAAGACATACACGATGGTGCCTTTGGTACTCATTCAAGTGGACATACAATGGCTAAAAAGATCCTAAGAGCATGTTATTACTGGTCTACCATGGAGACAGACTGCCATCATCACTCCAGAACCTGTCACAAATGCCAGGTATATGCTGACAAAGTACATATACCTCCAGTCCCGCTAAATGTCCTGACGGCTCCTTGGCCTTTTTCAATGTGGGGTATTGATATGATTGGAGAAATCAAGCCTACTGCCTCCAACGGACATCGCTTTATCCTGGTCGCTATTGACTACTTCACCAAATGGGTAGAAGCAACTTCATTTGCTTCTGTCACCAAGAATGTTGTGGCCCGATTTATCAAGCACAATCTCATTTGTCGGTATGGCATCCCTGAAAGGATCATCACAGACAATGGCACAAATCTAAATAACAGAATGATTACTGAACTTTGCACACAGTTCCAGATCAAACATCATAATTCCTCTCCATATCGACCAAAGATGAATGGCACGGTGGAAGCTGCTAATAAGAACATCAAGAAAATCATACAAAAAATGACAGTAACCTACAAAGACTGGCATGAGATGTTACCTTTTGCTCTTCATGGTTATCGCACATCAGCGCGTACTTCAACAGGGGCAACTCCATTTTCCTTCGTCTATGGTATGGAGGCAGTTCTTCCGATTGAAATTCAGATTCCTTCCCTAAGGATTATGAAAGAAGCTGATCTAGACGAAGACGATTGGATTCAGACTCGGTTGGACCAGATAAACTTGATTGATGAGAAGAGGCTCGCAGCTATTTGTCATGGTCAGTTGTACCAAAAGCGTATGATCAAAGCCTTCAACAAAAAAGTCAAAAGTCAAGCATACCAAACTGGTGGCTTGGTTGTCAAACGCATCATCTTACCACAAGGTGACCCCAGGGGCAAGTGGAATCCCACTTATGAGGGACCATTCGTAATCAAGAAAATATTCTCCGGCGGTGCCATGTTGCTTACTACCATGGATGGCGAGGATTTCCCACACCCTGTGAATGCGGACATAGTCAAAAAGTACTTCGCTTGAAAAGAAAAGCTCGCTAAGTTGAAAACCTGAAAGGGCAACTTAGGCAAAAAAAAAAAACTGAGCGTCTCGGTGGATTGAAAACCTGAAAAGGCGATCCAGGCAAAAATTAGAGACTAAATAACACTATCCCGGTAGGCTGAAAACCTGAAAAGGCAGCCTAGGCAAAAGTTAGGGAATAAAGCGTACAACTATGTTCCGTTCAGCTGCCTACTCATCTTCAAGATTCAACACATCAAAGATACCAATCAGTCCAATTACTTTCTTCCAACAAGTGAGGGATGAGATGCTCGAAGACAGATTGGCAATAGCAGAATTGAAACTTGACTGGATCGTTTTCACAGAGCTATTTATCTTTATAAACACTTTTCAAAGTTTTATGACAATTTCCTACTACTAGGATTTTTGTCTCCTTGTACTAATCAGCCTATCATGGCTCTTTTTCAAAAATCAATGCATCTTATGCTCAAAATCAACATTTTCACTTTTTCTGTTTTGAATACGTAAACGTCCCAATGATAATTTTGAATGAACATGTGCATTTGAATATGATTGATGTTTACCAAGAAAAACAGGAATAACATTCAGGTAATGTCCCAATCATTTGGACATCATCCCGAAACCAGCATCAGAAGAAAAATACCCAACAGAAATGCATTTCTCAGCAAATTCCTCAATAAGAATTTTCTCTCCAAACAAAGTGATTCGAGAAATCTTATTCCCCAGCAAGGCTGTACCAGATTGCTATCCCCAGAAGGTGATCTCCACACCAGGACTTGGTCAAATAGTGCATCGGAGGATTATGCATCTTCCTCATTCCCACATTAAAAAAAAGGCATCAAAATCAGAACTATCAAATTACTTTTCATCCCCGAGCAACAAAGCACCCTGTTTCTCAAAGAAGGTTCCCAGCCGAGGGTACTCAAGCAAGACGAAAAAATCATCAACGGTCACAATGCCTTCATCTCCAAATGGCTAGCCGGGATTTATTCTCCCAATCAGAAGCTTGATACGCTAAATCATACAACATACATCATACATCATACATCATACATCATACATCATACATCGCATTCATACACATCATATAATGTTTCATAACAAACACATACATAACATGCATATTTCTCCTTTAGTTCGAGAATCTCATACATTACATACATCGAAAACATTGCATATCACTAACTTGATTTTTTCAGGCAGACGGATATCTTCAACAAAGATGTTCTCAATCACATGCAGTGTTCCCTTGAATTCTGTTCAGACAAACAGTCCTCTCAGATATAATCAAGCCGAAGATTCATTCTGAAGAGATCTCTCTTTCCAAATCACCTATCAACTCAAAAAACAAGCAACACAGATCTAAAGCGGATACCTCAGACAGTTCCAGAATGATCTACCATCGAAGATCTAAAGCTGATACCTCAGACGGTTCCAGAACAATCTACCATCGAAGATCTAAAGCTGATACCTCAGACGGTTCCAGAACGATCTACTATCGAAGATCTAAAGCTGATATCTCAGACGGTTCCAGAACGATCTACCATCGAAGATCTAAAGCTGATACCTCAGACGGTTCCACAACGATCAACTTTTAAAATGTAAAGCGGAAAAACATTGGACAGTTCCGTAACGATCATCCTCCCAGACTCAAAGCGGTAACCTTAGACGGTTCCGAAACAGTCAACGCAGAGGTTTTCAGATCCTTCATCAAGATATAACCAATGGATTCATTATGGTGGACAAACCATCAACACAATTGCCAGATGGCATCTGAAGGCCCATCTCAGGTAATGTTTCAATCTTCCAACAACATTCCTCAGACAACATTCAAAGACAAATTCCAGCATCACTTCCGGTCAAGGTAAGTGCAAATTTTCAGGGCATATAATATATTCAATCATCTTCTACCTTCAGATTTCAAACAATCTCTTCAGGTTTAAGAAGATTGAATAGGGGCAACTGTTATACCCCAAAATTTGCCCGCATCTTTTTTCAAGAAAACTACAATCTAAAAAATTAAGAGTTTCATATAATCTTGGATTTTTATATCCTGATTTATGAATACTTGGTTTTTAGAATTTTTCTTATACGGTATTTTGACTCGCTGTTGAGTTTATTCTTACACAAACACCAATTACTGTTTATTGCTTCACACACGCTATTTATTTGATATTTATTTACAGATAAATAGTACTGACACAATTGGTACAGAGTTAAATCTTTTGCAGGCGCATAGTTCGGGGATTCAGACTGTACTGGTAATAAGTAAATTATTAATTTTGTTTCCCACTAATTTTTTGTACTATATTCCATTATTTTCAAAATCTTTTTCTTTCTTTTCAAATCTCTTTTTCAAAAATCAAATCTTAACTTTATTCTATACATCTCTCTTTTTTCAAACACTATCATACACTTTCTTTCAAATCTTACTTCCACTCAAATTTTCCTTTTGTACGGAATCACTTCATTCCCCAACGTCTCTATCCTTCTTTTCATCCTATAAATACCTCTCATTTTTTTCATAAAATCTCACATCAAATTCTAACTCATCTCTCAAATTTCTACTTCATATTCATTCTCTCTTCTTCCCCGGGCAAAAATGGCGAAGCGGATAGAAACGTGTTTTCTTATGATCATCACAGTCGTGGTGGTAATCGTGTCCTTCTTCTGTCTGCAAGCCCTGAAAAATGTGGACCTGGGATGTTGACACTCCCAATCATCTACATGTTATTGTTTGTAGCATGGGTTATTAATCGTCATTCTTAAAGTTTGCCGTATCTCTTATTTTCTTAATGTACCGTTTACTCGTCGTACCGTTCATTATAGTATGTAATATTTGTACTGTCAGTATTAAATGTCGTACTATTTGTCATACTGATGCTTAATTATCCAGTTAACATTTTGTGTGTTTTCTGCCAGTTAAATATTTATTTTCTGTGCATTAAATGATTTTCAGGGTTATTATCGGTAATTTTGCTCGCATACAGTATATATTATTTATTTATTACGTCTGTGTTTTTCTAACAAGTCATATAAATATATTTTCACCATTAACATAATCAAAAACAATCAAAAACAAAAACAACAAAAATATTAACTTTGACTGTTGAATTTTTACTTTAACTGCTACCTAAACAGTCAATTGACAGTCAAACCGCTGACAGTGCAATTCTTCGTGTTTTGTACCATCAATCAAATCAATCTTTTGCATTTAAAAATTCCAAGATTTTTGTTCTAGAAGTCTTCTGAATATCACATGATTAGCAGAGACTCAGCACTGCACAAAAATCAAGTAAGCTTAACTGTCTCCTACACAAACAGTCCCTGACTAGGGTTTCTTGTTTTTTCAGGAGAACAAGTTTTTGAGACCTAAAATGGATTTCATGGACCTCCATACATCTCAACGTACCATCATACAAATTTTCAAACTTCAATTCGCTCAGACGCACCGTCAGCAGCTCAAACAGTCAACGGACGACCCGTTTGACCCAAAAAGTCAACAGACAGTCAAAAATGAAATTTTTTGTCAACATCCATATTTTCTCAAAGGATTCATCATTTGATCATTGGTTGATCATAATTCATCAAGGAAAGATCAAAAATCAACTAAACCCTAAGTTTCAAAACTAGGGTTTTCTCCTAAAAAGTCAACTGAACTTTGACTGGTCATAACTCTCTCATCCTTCATCCAAAAAATTCAAACCAAAGCTCATTTTGAAGTAAATTCAATTATCTTTCAAATGCAATTGGTCCCATTGTCATTTAATTCACCATTTAAAAAAATATGAATCAAGACATTACAGGTCATTTTCAAAGTCAACAAAAAGTCGCTTTTTTCAAAAGGACACACAAGGAGCATGGAAAATCATTTTGATATGAGACCAAAGACATTGGTTAGAGGACTCTTTGAGGTTTCCAAAAAGTGCAAGAACTCCTTCATATGACAAAAATTGAGGGATTTACACCTTGTTGAAGTTGACCATTTTTTGGGAAAATGCATGAAATCAACATTGATCAAAAATGTATTTTTTCCAAATGGGGCCAAGTTTTCATGATCCATACATGTCTACCATGATGTAAAGGGCCTCCCACGACGAAGACAAAGCCCACATCATTTTTGTTCCATTTTTGGTTTAATTTTATCACATTTAAGGTTAAATTGAAAAAGGAAAATAGAAGGATAATGCATAGTTTTGTTTCTAAGCATGACTCATCAAGGAATCTTCAATTTTCTGCAGCAAAAGGAAGTACAAGGCAAGAGAAGTGAAGAAGAGCAAGACTTAGTCAAAGTTTCAAAGATTTTTAATATTTAAAAATCAAAGTTTCAACAAAGCTCATCAACGCTTCTAGCTTAGATTTTAAGCACCTCTTGGCTTATAAATGAAGCAGCATACTCCACAAATACAAGACACGCGAAAATAGCAAGAGGGCATAGCAAGAAACTTCACAAAATTCTCAAAAATTCCATAACTTTATAAATTTTCGTTTTCCATATTCCAATCATTATCAATACAAATAAACACTTCCAATCATCTCCTAAAGTAATATAGAGGAAGAATAAACTCTTTGTTTGGTCCCATGAGAGTCATAACATACGTATGATGTTTGTAACACCCCATAATTTCAGTTTATTAATTTAATTTGGATTTAAATTAAATAATTGGAATTTTAGTATTTTTATTTGGAATTATATGGAAAATGATGAGATATTGGCATTTGGGCCTAGAGTGGTGATTAGCAGAAGAGGGGGTGTTGACTAAGCAAGCCCATTATAATATTTTATTTTATTTTTCATAAAATAAGGAATTTGGGAAAAAGAGGAAGCAGAAGCAGGAACTGAGTCTGAAGAAAGGAGAACACGTGAAAGTGAGAAGAGCCAAAGGGGAAGAGAACCTTCGAAGTTTCGACTCTGAGGTAAGGGGGGATTCTTCGGGTTAGTATTCCTTATGTGATTGTAGGTAGTATGATTGATTAGGATTGTTATCTAGTTCAATCGTACGTGTCGGGTTTGGGATTTATGTTAGGTTTTGATGAATTGTATGAATTACATGATTTTGTTGATATTCATGTTATATGTGTTAATACTTGTATAAAACTTGTCTGAAATATGTTATGATGTGCAAACTGATGGTAATTGTGTGCTATGTTCGTATGTACCTGAAATTGGGGTTATGGGATAGGGTAAAAGTTGTCAAAATATTGATTCTGGCTGTGCAGGTACGTAGGAACCGGTTCCCATGTGGGACGAACCGGTTCCCCCTTGTAAAAACAGAGAAATATGGATTCTGGGTAGCTGGGAACCGGTTCCCATGTAGGGACAACCCGGTTCCCCATAGTAAAAATCAGAGACGTGACCTTGAAGCTGCCAGGAACCGGTTCCCACGTAGGGACAACCCCGTTCCTGCAGCATTTTTCTAAAAATGTTTTATCTTTGAAAACTCATAACTTTTGATCTGAGTATCCGATTTATGTGCCGTTTTGGGCGTTGCGAAGCTAATGAGATGCTTTATCTGATGAATTGATAAAATGGACAATATCCAACTTTACTTTTTAAACTCGATTTAATTATTAATGAATTGAAAGATAGTATATGTATATGTGCTTATATACATGACTATTGATGCATGTTCTGTATTGGTGATGAGATTGTGATATTCATTGGGTGATGTTGGTTTATAACATGTCGTAAATGAATACATGTTTTGTGATTATTTTGTTGGGTTGTTTGATAATTGGTTACATTGTGTGCAATGAGGTTAGATGTAACGATGCATGAACGTGGTGATGATTGATGATTTATGAATGTTAATATACTTTTAATATTAACATGTGAACTGTGGTGAATGTATGTGTGATATGTTTGTATGAATGCTAAGAATATATACATGCTTATTGGTGATGATTTGGTGATGATAATGAGACGATGTGTTACATCGGATTGGTGATGTTGTAAGCATGTTATATGTTGCATTCATTGGCATACATTTTTGGTGATGGATCCCGGTGATGAAAGTGGATCAAAATGGTGAGCATGATTCCCAGTGTGTGGAATCGGTGCTGGATAAAATGGTGAGCATGATTCCCAGTGTGTGGAATCGGTGCTGGATATTTTGGTGAGCATGATTCCCAGTGTGTGGAATCGGTGCTGGATATTTGGTGAGCATGATTCCCTGTGTGTGGAATCGGTGCTGGTTAAACTGTATCTCAGTGATGAGGATATCAGTTGGATGGGTATATCCCATGTATGGTACCACATGCATAGTGTCAGTTTAATCATATGCATTGGTTATAACATGATTGGATGGAATTCAGTGTTATGCCTTGGTGTGTTTATATGATTGATGTATTAAGAATATGTTGTTAATATAACTTGATCATTGGTATAATTGATGAGTTGTGGGCCGATGGCCAATATTGTTGGATTGATGTTTACTTGTTGTAATAATTCTGATTATATGTATGATTGAGTGGATGATAATTACTATGAGATTTTATTGCTTATGATTGCATAATGCTTATTAATTCGAATGAAACTCACCCTTACTTTGATGATTTCAGATTAAGGATGTAGCGGCGTCTTGATTGGGTGAAGATAGCTTATAGGCTAGCCCTTAGTTCGTGTCGAGTCATGCTCTGATTGTAACACTGGGGAACGCTAGTTTAGAGACGAATTATTATGTCGGTCTTTGTTGTTTATAATAGTATTAGAGAACTTGCATGAATGATGATGATTATGCAATGTTATGAATTATAATCCGCTCTGTTGAACATGAATTGTATTTATGTTAAATGGTTCCTCGTATGGCATGACAAATGACTATAGTATTTTATGTTAAAGAAGTTGTGACATCCTTGTATTTCATGTTTACTCTGAATTTTTATTATATTTTCCGTGGGGGTTTTAGAAGGGTGTTACAATAGTGGTATCAGAGCATAGTCGGTCCTTGTGACCAGAGTCTTGTTGTTAATGTCCTTTCGGTATGCGACATGTGTGTGAAACACTGTCGGTACTCAGTGTGTTCTAACTGTTTGTCTGCAGAAGTGGGATTGAAACTAGTGGGGGAGAAGCTATGCTTCTCGGATATGTCTCAGATGCAAGATGTTAGAGTGATGCGTAGGGCAGCAGTACAAGAGTGTAGACTTATTGTTTTCTGAAGTGAAGGTGACTTGGGCTGAAGACTGTGGTCGTTATTCAGTTGGAGTGTCTCGGAGTAGATGATGGTTATTTCTGAGAAATGGAATTTCGAAGTTGTGATGCTTCAAGTGCTACTGACGTACTGTGATGTTGTCGTGTGAGTAGCCTGTGTGAAAGGTCGCTGTTGAAGCAGTGATTAAAGGAAGTATTGTCGTAGACCATGCAATAGGATTACTAGTACGTAATTGAGATGATGGTAGAGGTTATCGATGTTGTTGAGAATGCTTTAAAGTGCGAGTAATGCAAAGAGACGAGTATGATCTCAAGGATAAGAAGGTTGATGATGGCGTACATGAATTTGGTTTCAGGATGTTGCAGAAATCGAACTTCAGCGATGAAATGTGTTGTTTAAGTTATAAGAAGTTTGGAAGCGAAGAGATGTGATAAGATGATGTTAATAATGAGATTAATTTGAAAAGAATGAGCTTTGGAGCAGCATTTCCGTAAGCAAATCGCAGGAAGATTGCTGAATCGTTATGAAATTTCGGAAATTCATAACTGGAGTTCTGGATATCCGATTTGAGTTCCGTTTAAAGCGTCGGAAAGCTAACAAGATGAATTTTTTTATAAAAATGGTTGCAGCAGCTGTAACATATTTAATTGTGACCGGGTGTTGTTGGAAAGAGGTGAAGTTACGGTTACACTTGTCCTTAGAACTAGACTTGTTCGTTGGTACCGCACGAGACTTCAGCGTCGGAGTTGAACGAATTGAAAGAATAATGAGGAGGCTTGTTGAGAAGCAATCTTAGAGATTAAATGTGCCAATTGAGAAGTTTTAGAGACGTGGTATAGAGTTTTGTTGCATGGTGTCGGTATTGTATCTTGAGTAACGATTGGGAACATACATGTTTTGAGCTCTGAGTGTCGGATTAATGTACCGTTTGAACCCATGAAGAGGAGAGATTATGTTATACCTTATGGAAGAGTTATAAATACCATAGAGTGGTCCTATGAGGAGATATTATGATGTTGGATAAAGAGGCCTAGACCAGTGTTGAAATAGGAATGCTTATTATCGCGATTGTTCGGAACGAAGTCGAGTAGAATATGTCCTTAATAAATAAGCGGATAAAGATGATTTAAATATTGATGGATTTGAGTGATGAAGGAATCAGTAGAAAAAGTGAAATAGACTTTGGAACCATTTGTGGTATATTGTGATGCGTCGTTGATGGGTTTGGATGGTGTATTGATGTAAAATCAGTAAGTAGTAACTTATGCGTCGGGACGATTGAAAGCGCAGGAAAGTAATTATCTGACTCATGATTTAGAATTGGCAGCCATGGTTTTGTTTTGATGTTGCAGTGACATTATTTGTATGGTACAAGGTTGCCTCTAAAAATGTCGATGCTGATGGTGAAAGAGTTGGATTTAATTGAACAATTCAGAGAATTAAGTTTGGTATGTGAAGGTGCTCCTAATAATGTTAGATTGGGTATACTGAAACTGACTAATGGTATTCCTGACGAGATTAGAGGAAATCAGAAAGCTGATGTTGAGTTGATCGATAAGTCTACTTTGGATTACCAAAGTAAAGAATGACGGGTTCAGAATCGGAGAGGATGGTATAATGAGGTTGGTGGTCGCTGTTGTGTTCCGCGCGTTACCGAGTTGAGAAAGAATATTCTAGAAGAAGGACACCACAGAGAATTATTAGACTATGGAAATGTTAATGAGTTTGGGTGCAAACTCGGAAAAGACGCTATTATGTAGTAACAACGGTCTATGCTTAAATATGATTGTCGGCTATCTATTGACAAATTGAGGACTTGATCACCCTTAATCTCTTGTTGATAATAGGCGGAGTTATAAAGATAGTATAAGATTGCTTGTTACCTTAATGGTATAAGATGTGATGGATGCTGAGATGTGAGAATGACCACTCGCCATATTGTGGGAACTTATGAGGAAGTGATTATGAGGGGGTGCAAAGCATTGGACGGTGACTTAAGACGAGTAGTCGTAGTTGTACAGCGAAAGTATGATGTAAAGTGGTGTTATGAGTGCTACTCGTGAACAGTCAGAATTAATATGTCGGGGTTCTACATGGAGAATATATGTTGATCTATAGGTTGGATTTGGAATCTCGTAGACATAAGGATGTCGTGCCAAAGGATTAGGACCTTTTGAATAATTGCCGAGACGATGGATATGTTGTTATGGTTGTACGTAGTTAATGAGTATGTGTTTGGAGAAGTTAAGACAACAAGTTGATACCATAATAATTTTGTACTGTTGTAAGGTGTTATGTAAATTTATGAATATAATGAAGAATTATACTCTGCGAAGGACGAAGTTGATTTGATTCTTAGTGGAGAGTGGGACTCAGTTGAGCTATCTTGTAAGCAATGGTATATTGAGGATGATGAACTATGTAATTATAACTACTGATGTGTGCTTGATCCGATAGTGGGAATGTTTTTAATAGATGAAGTAACTCGGGAATTTGCTCTGAGTAAGTGTAAGTATTACTTTATCGCTCAATTGGAAGAGTGTACCTAAGGTTGGTACGTGGGTAAATGGGATCTATTAATACATTGTTGATCAGTTGCGATCATACCATGGATCGTGTAATTGTATTATTCAGTTGTTGAGCGTATTGTATGGGACGCACCTCGAAGTTTCATTGTTGTTAACCGTTGGAGTTATAGCGAGTGGTATACCTTGGGAATGGTCAAATGCGACGTAAGAACTGAGATTGAATGCATGAGATATGCTTATGTTGGTTATGTCAGATGAATTCTGAGACTCGACTAAGAAGGTGTTAACGGAGAATGGGAGAGTCAAATGAAGTACTCTTATCTGGGATTTTCACTTGAAGTATGTTTTCGAGGACGAAAACTCTTTTAGTGGGGGAGAGTTGTAACACCCCATAATTTCAGTTTATTAATTTAATTTGGATTTAAATTAAATAATTGGAATTTTAGTATTTTTATTTGGAATTATATGGAAAATGATGAGATATTGGCATTTGGGCCTAGAGTGGTGATTAGCAGAAGAGGGGGTGTTGACTAAGCAAGCCCATTATAATATTTTATTTTATTTTTCATAAAATAAGGAATTTGGGAAAAAGAGGAAGCAGAAGCAGGAACTGAGTCTGAAGAAAGGAGAACACGTGAAAGTGAGAAGAGCCAAAGGGGAAGAGAACCTTCGAAGTTTCGACTCTGAGGTAAGGGGGGATTCTTCGGGTTAGTATTCCTTATGTGATTGTAGGTAGTATGATTGATTAGGATTGTTATCTAGTTCAATCGTACGTGTCGGGTTTGGGATTTATGTTAGGTTTTGATGAATTGTATGAATTACATGATTTTGTTGATATTCATGTTATATGTGTTAATACTTGTATAAAACTTGTCTGAAATATGTTATGATGTGCAAACTGATGGTAATTGTGTGCTATGTTCGTATGTACCTGAAATTGGGGTTATGGGATAGGGTAAAAGTTGTCAAAATATTGATTCTGGCTGTGCAGGTACGTAGGAACCGGTTCCCATGTGGGACGAACCGGTTCCCCCTTGTAAAAACAGAGAAATATGGATTCTGGGTAGCTGGGAACCGGTTCCCATGTAGGGACAACCCGGTTCCCCATAGTAAAAATCAGAGACGTGACCTTGAAGCTGCCAGGAACCGGTTCCCACGTAGGGACAACCCCGTTCCTGCAGCATTTTTCTAAAAATGTTTTATCTTTGAAAACTCATAACTTTTGATCTGAGTATCCGATTTATGTGCCGTTTTGGGCGTTGCGAAGCTAATGAGATGCTTTATCTGATGAATTGATAAAATGGACAATATCCAACTTTACTTTTTAAACTCGATTTAATTATTAATGAATTGAAAGATAGTATATGTATATGTGCTTATATACATGACTATTGATGCATGTTCTGTATTGGTGATGAGATTGTGATATTCATTGGGTGATGTTGGTTTATAACATGTCGTAAATGAATACATGTTTTGTGATTATTTTGTTGGGTTGTTTGATAATTGGTTACATTGTGTGCAATGAGGTTAGATGTAACGATGCATGAACGTGGTGATGATTGATGATTTATGAATGTTAATATACTTTTAATATTAACATGTGAACTGTGGTGAATGTATGTGTGATATGTTTGTATGAATGCTAAGAATATATACATGCTTATTGGTGATGATTTGGTGATGATAATGAGACGATGTGTTACATCGGATTGGTGATGTTGTAAGCATGTTATATGTTGCATTCATTGGCATACATTTTTGGTGATGGATCCCGGTGATGAAAGTGGATCAAAATGGTGAGCATGATTCCCAGTGTGTGGAATCGGTGCTGGATAAAATGGTGAGCATGATTCCCAGTGTGTGGAATCGGTGCTGGATATTTTGGTGAGCATGATTCCCAGTGTGTGGAATCGGTGCTGGATATTTGGTGAGCATGATTCCCTGTGTGTGGAATCGGTGCTGGTTAAACTGTATCTCAGTGATGAGGATATCAGTTGGATGGGTATATCCCATGTATGGTACCACATGCATAGTGTCAGTTTAATCATATGCATTGGTTATAACATGATTGGATGGAATTCAGTGTTATGCCTTGGTGTGTTTATATGATTGATGTATTAAGAATATGTTGTTAATATAACTTGATCATTGGTATAATTGATGAGTTGTGGGCCGATGGCCAATATTGTTGGATTGATGTTTACTTGTTGTAATAATTCTGATTATATGTATGATTGAGTGGATGATAATTACTATGAGATTTTATTGCTTATGATTGCATAATGCTTATTAATTCGAATGAAACTCACCCTTACTTTGATGATTTCAGATTAAGGATGTAGCGGCGTCTTGATTGGGTGAAGATAGCTTATAGGCTAGCCCTTAGTTCGTGTCGAGTCATGCTCTGATTGTAACACTGGGGAACGCTAGTTTAGAGACGAATTATTATGTCGGTCTTTGTTGTTTATAATAGTATTAGAGAACTTGCATGAATGATGATGATTATGCAATGTTATGAATTATAATCCGCTCTGTTGAACATGAATTGTATTTATGTTAAATGGTTCCTCGTATGGCATGACAAATGACTATAGTATTTTATGTTAAAGAAGTTGTGACATCCTTGTATTTCATGTTTACTCTGAATTTTTATTATATTTTCCGTGGGGGTT
The DNA here is from genome assembly GCF_029867415.1 of Vicia villosa. Lineage (NCBI taxonomy): Eukaryota > Viridiplantae > Streptophyta > Magnoliopsida > Fabales > Fabaceae > Vicia > Vicia villosa. The sequence continues at coordinate 1,115,098 of NW_026705019.1, read as the reverse complement.
TTAGAAGGGTGTTACAATGTTTTCCATGAACATACACATGTAGCTTTCGTTTTCGTATGCATGCTTGATTAAAATAAAAACTAACCACTTGCATGGACTCATGGCATGATATAGAGTAGGTTTGAGTGATCACATGCAAGCTTTAACGTGGTTTTGAAGCTCTACCATTTTTGAGCTTCAAGCATGTGAAGCTTTCGTTCTCCATGATACAAGCTCCAAATGAAAAAACTAACGACGCTATCATGTTCAGAAGGGTCCATTTAGGTGATCTAGGTGGCCCTTGTTCTTTTCCATTTTCATTTTGTAGGTCATTCAAAAGGTTAAAGAATTGAAAGCAAAATTCGCAGGAAAATCCGCAGGTAAGTTTGTAGGAAATTCCGCAGGTACCAAGGAAGAAGATGATGAATAGTGAGGTGGAAATTTTGACCGCACGCGTGGCCATTTCGCTCCACCCCATTCGCTAGTCAACTGCACGTGGGTCCCACGTTGGACTCTCAAAGTCTGCATGGTCACATGTTATGACTCTATTCACGTGCACAATGCAATCATAATCTGAGCCCTTGGATCCTCTCAACTTTTCATCCAACGCATCAAAATACGCAGCCACACCATAATCCATCATAATCAACCACACATGATCATATCTTTTTATATTTTCTATTTTATTTCAATTTAACTTCTAAAATTAATTTAAATAGTTCTAAAAATCCAAAAAATATACAAAAAATATTTTTAAGTTGATAAAATAATATTTTATTTTCTGATATAAAAATATTTTATTTTTCTTCATAATTTAAATATTTTGCATAATTAGTTAGTATATATTTATATATTTGCTTTTTAATTATTTTAACCAATCAAAAAATCATAAAAAAAATTGTTCTTTATATTAAATGTAGTTTATATATTATAGACTAATTTTGTACATATTTAGGGTAATTTTCTCTTTAAGTTTTAATTATTTGTATAATTATTTGCATAATTATGTATTAATTAACTTAATAATTTCAAAATCAATTTCAAAAATTCCAAAAAAAATTAGTTTTATTTTAAAATTAATTAACAAGCATTTTGAACATATTTTAAACTTAACTTTTAGGTTTAAATTTTATTTCCATCTTTTTTCTCGTTTTAATTAAATTAATCATGCATTAATTCTAATTAAAATCAATCATCAAAAAATCCAAAAATATTTCTTTTATTTTCTGGCAATTTAAATTCATAGATCAAGTGTATAGGTTGTCAAATTCATGTAAATAGCGTAGTTTACATTTCCCGCAAAATCGATGTAATAGCGTAGATTTACTTTCCGCATTTTAAATTCCAGCACATATAAAACTGCGTGTATGCCAAAGATAAAAATTGAATCGTTAGGTCACTAACTTCAAAGATAAAATATCTTAATCAAAACACAATCACACTTGCACCTCTTAGGGTAACCCCTCTTTCACTCTTTTCAAAATCAAAATCAAATTCTACTGTTTCAAATGCAAAATCGAACTTTCGTTTACATCCGGTGAAAGGATAGTTTTTTAAAGGAAATAGGAAAAGACCTTATAATTTAGGGTAGACCTCCTAATTTGCTTGCTCAGATCAAAACAAACAAAATCTCTCATATCATTGTTTTTCAAAATAAAACTTTCAAAATAAAACTTTCAAAAAAGACAATACTTTCTATATATCCAAACAAGGATCATTACGAAGTTAACGTTCTTTTTTTAAAAAACATCTTTTGAAAGATAAAAACACTTTGTATACATCCGCACAAGGATCATTACAAAATCAATTTACAAAGGTATTTGAAACCACATACGAGCATTTCAAGGCAATAAAAAAGTAATTGAAAACAAGTGAGCTAAGCAAATTAAAGAGCCCATGGATAACCATGGATACAAAGGGTGCTAACACCTTCCCTTTGTATAACCTACCCCCTTACCCAGAATTTTTAAAGGTCTTTTTCTGTTTCTTTTATAAACCTTTCCTTAATTGGATAAAATAAAAGTCGGTGGCGACTCTCTGATTTTCAAAAACATAAAAGCAGAAAGAAAAAAGAGTCAGTTCGCGTATCTCTCCGCGAGAGGTATGGTAAAAAACCGAGGGCGACAGTATGACAATATAATACTTTAAACTTCAAAATTTTAGCTTATTGTTTTGTTTGTGGAATTTTTTTAAATGATTTTATTTAAATTATTATTATATGTAGTTTTATAAACAAATATTTGAGAAAAAGTTAAATTTTAAGAATAATATGGAGGATCACATGTTAAAATTTATTCAAATATTATTATATATGTGTTTATTACAATATTCAAATATTATTATAGAGAGTTTTCATTGATTGATAATGTAATTAGTATAGTAAAATGGATTTTTCTTTTTTTAGAGTTACAATTTGGAATGATAAATAATCATAAATAGTTAGAAAAATATTTTAATATTTTAAATAAGTCATTAATGGTTTAATAGGAATGTAGATTCGTAGAGTATTACAATTAGAAAGAATTCTACCATATAAGAACATTAGATGTTCTGGAAAAGCCAACATTATCCTTACTTCTTTTTATGCCACATACCCACTTTTCATTGAAAACATGTCATTTTCTACCCCTATCTTAACTATCCAATTGATTATTTGGGTTTGAAACACACATTTACATTTTTGTTCACATTTTCTACCATTTTCAATTTGCATTGCCTTTCCAACTAACCAAATGTACTACTTTTCTAACTAAAATACCTGTAGCTCTTCTACTTTAATTTAAATTTTTCAGAAAGACAAGCTTTCTCATGTCATTTTCACGTTTCTCTTTCTCTCACTTTTTCTCTTTTTCTCTCTCTCTCTACAGAAGGTAGGGTTCTTCTTCCTCTTCCTCAATCTTCTCCATCCCCATCTTCCTCTTCATATTCCTCTTCCTCAAACTTCTTCCTCTTTCTATCTCTCTTCCCTCTCTTTGTTATTCTCTTTCTCTATCGTTGAGATGAAACCCTAATTTATGATTATGTAACGATGCACGAAATTAGGGTTTCAGAAATCTTATCTTGCCTAAAAGAAGAAACATGAAATCAGGACTTTGGAGAAAGCATTGGTATCCCATTTTGTATTCTACCATGGTGAGTTTCGATTTCGATTCCGTAACTTTTGTGAAAGAATAAGAAGCCGCTGAGATTGATGAAACTGTCATGGGTCCTCTCGGCTCCAGTGTCGAACACCTCATGGTTATTATTCTTTATCACATTTTTCTTCTACGTTTCTATGTTATTATTTCTTAAATTTTGTTATTTAGGTTTTTTCTGTTTTAGCATTTAAATCTATGGTGGCGGCAATGGATTCTAGAGCGTGAAAGTTAGGGTTCTGGTGTTGTGGTTAGGGTTTTTGTGGTGCAGGAGGAGATTTTTGAACTTTTTTATGCTTTGTATTTTATATTTTAGGGTTGTGAGTTTTAAGCTCTAAAGTATTGATTTTTTATATGTTAGAAATTAGTGGTAATCTGATTAATTTTAATTTGTATATGTTCAGAGCTATATAGACAAGTTTGTAGAAGGAGCATACACTAATTGGAATGAGTTGCAGTGAAAGTGATTCCAGATGCAGGTATTCATATGTTCTCTTGGTTTTACTTTTGTTTCTATGCTCTATCAAAATATGTGTGCCTCATTATCTTTGTTTTGGTTTTTTAGCTCCCATCCTGTCGATCCTTGTGCTTACATGTTGAAGAAACTGAAGTAAAATATGTGATTAATAAATGAATTTCTATGTAAATCAGCAACAACTTTACTTTCATTTAAATTTCTGTCCATATCGAACATTTTCTTTGAAACACATGGAAGAGTGCTGATGTATTGTTATTCAACACAGGACATTGGTGGACTCATTAAGGATTCCTTCAAGGGTAAGCAAGAATATCTCATATCAGCTACTCTTAGATGTAGTATCTTCCTTTTGGTATTAAGTCAATACTTTTTGTAGTAGTTTTAAACATTCTAACAATTTCCATATAATCAAATTAACGTTCATTTTCACATGATATCTATCCTACTCAATCACTTTTTTCTATTTTATCTTCTTAGTTTACAATAATTTGGGCTGTTATGTGCAGGATTTAGCGTATGGTGATGTTCGGATTCAAGGGTCAGTGTTGAAATTTAGTTTTGCTTGCAATGTACCATTTTGTGGCCTGCTATGTCGTTTGTTTTTGCATCTACAATTGAGCTGGAATAACATAACTATATATTATTTGTTTCATTAGTAGAATTATCTAACTAGATTAGTGTTGATGGATTTTATTTTAAAATTCAACACTGATTTTTGGGTGACAGGTAAATAAAAAGATCTAGGTGTCTCCATAAATCAGGAGGATACCAAGTTTACCAACTATATGTTCAACCTGTCTTTAACATTTTTTTCCCAGTGGAGATATATATTGTGTAGAAACAGATCCCAAAATAGAGTTCTAAATGGATTTGGTTGAAAATCATAAGTCTTTTATGCTTTAGCGTAACAGCTATGTCTGCTCTTGCTCAATTGCCAGTATTGTGAATGACCTAAAGACTTACAAGCCATTCAACTCAAAATTTTGAGATTTTCTTCTCAGTTTTTGCTGTTTTATAGTGTTTTCCTTTTGGAATGATGGCTGCTATTTTAGTCTCATTAATCGAGGTGTTTTCAAATACATAACATTGGATGCTTTGCGGTTTAACTTCAAAACAAACGCTCATCGCCTTTGATGTTTTGACAGTCAACTAGAGCATTCAAAGAGTCATCGTGTCTAGCGAGTGCCACACTACCTCCTACTCATGTCCTGAGTCGCGGTATCATTTGGCATGGGATTAGAATTTTGCTGAATTGCCTATTTGGACACTAACTGGTTCAACGGTTTCTGTGTATTTGCTATTCTACTTACTATCATTCATAGTTTTCATTTTTGTGTGTGACTGAAATTTATTCTTTTAGTATCATGACAGAGAGAATGTATGACTTCTAGGAAGCAACCGTGTCGGATGTCGAAGAGTCATTCAAGTTTCTGCTGGCTTTATGATTTTCTTCTCAATGTTAGGTGAGTATCAATCAAACTATAATGATATGTTACCTAATGTGTAAATCAATTTCAGACTCAACATAATCTGCTTCTCTCTTTCAGGTAAATTTGGAGCTTTAATTGCATCAATACTGTTCCCTATATTTGCTGCTATATACTGCATTTTATTTGGTCTTGTGGGTAAGCACAAATAAACCTTTGGATTTTCTTAAGCATCAATAATCTTTTTCCACTCTATCTGTTTCTGTGCATATCTATGGAGTTATTAAAATTGCAGAATATGGTGAAGCGCGACCATTGCGGTAAGTTCACTATTGTTAATTCTAAAAGTACGATTTATTCCAAAAGTTTGTTTACTAATTTTATTGGTATTTTTGTGATAGGAACTTAGATATATTAGGAAAATAGCTATAGAAACAAGTGAACTTCGATATATCAGGACAGCTGCTAGCAACTTATGGCTATGGGGATCCAGAATTTAAGTCATGAATTTACACCTTCCAAAGCGACATGTATAGTTTTGGAGTTGATAGGTTAGAACTTTTGACAGGCCGTCAGTCCAATGACAGGTGAGACTAATTTGATACATATCACCTTCTATTTGAACTAAACTCGCATAATTGATCTAAAGCTTAGAGTCCGAGTTTTGGAATCCGAGAGAGCATTCCAACGCGTTGCGGCTGTGCAGAAAACAATTTTGAATGTCATTGAATTTCTCCAGGCAGAGTTGGTAAGCAGCGGTTGCAAGAAGCTATAACTACATTAACTTTTTTGGTGTTTGTGTCTCGAAATGTCCATATGTATGTTAGAATTTGTGCTTCATAGGCAGTTAGTTATATGCCTTATTAATCTTTCTATCATTTTATTTCTCTCGGTTATAATCCATCATGTTTCTCAACAGTTTATCGCAATTCTTATAGGAGATTGTCATGAGTCTAATGGACATAAGCATAGATGTCTTACTGGAGCAATTCACAATTATACAATGCAATTGAAATTAGTATGAGATTCTTGTGCTTCATCTAATTTAAACTGTAAGTGAGCTTATGCTGATACTATAGTGAATTACATAAATTCCAATGAACCATTCCATAGTGCATATTACCATGTTTATAGAACTTATCTATTATAATGTACTTACAGTAAGATGCATCCATCTTATAACGTAAAGGAAGCCTATATGTTCCCTCAAGCTTGGTGCAATTTGAAGGAGGATGAAATAATGGCTTATCAAGCTAATTAGGGAAGCATTAGAGAATAAAACATTGGTCTGCACCATCTGTTATATATAGAGGAATGCATTGAACTTGAGCCAATATTTAGAACATTGACATACATTTCTTTCTGCTTCAAATTTGCTATTTACATTCTAAAGCATGTTTTTTCATTTATGATATGTCCTTTACAATTCTTCTTTCTTCTGAAAATTATGGAGTTGGCTCAATTAAACACAACCACATGGTATGTATTGAAAAAGATGTAGATATTAAATAATAACATTCTGTATGAATCGTTTGTTTGCTGGTTTGTGTTGGTTGGTTCTCTGCAGTTTCGGTGATGCGATGCAACTTAGTCCCGTCGTGGCTTCTTCATACTGTCAAAGAACTCAAGATAAAGAAGCAAAGCAAGAATGCTTCTAAGAAACCGCCAAAAAATAAGTTAAGTTTCAGGTTATTTTTACCTATAACAATGGTTTAAAAATTGCATTGAACTGTCCAGATCAACCTATTGAACAAAGACCGACCAGTTTGAAGTTTATTTTGATCTTATATGTCTTATGAAACTTTTCTTATATTTCAGGTGTTGGTTGTATTTAAAGACCGTAATATCGTTATTAGTGCTTGTGTTAATACTAAAGTCAAATGTGAAATCTCAGAGGAAGAATTTGTAAGTAAGTTGAGTTGTTAAAATAATGAATCACAAGAGTGTAAATTAACAAGTTTGGTCAGTTATAATGTAATATCATAACTTTTATGTCATAATTAATCTTTTTATATGGATAATGGTTTAGTGCAGCTCTAGAGCGGACGAAGGAGCTAACTCATGTTCATTAGCATGAATTAGTACAGTATCACTTTTTTGGTTTTGGCAAAAATTCTGCTATACTAGGATGAGTGGTATGTTAATTATTTTTAGTTAATTATATTTAACAGGTTTTACCATGTTATTGACATTATGTTTATGATTACTTTTGTTTTTTGGTTTTTATGCCAGAGATCGTTTTTCAAGCGATTTTACGGATCTGTAACAAAATTTTACGGATCTGTGACAAAATTGGATCATTTTATTTTAATCTTTGAAGTGGGTATCTTTTGATCTTTGTGGTCATATTTTTGTTGCTTAATATCAATGGTATATGCTACACGACTTTTTGTTTTGTTTCTCAGTAGTTATGCTGCATGCTGACCATATTTCTACCTTAAGCATAATGGTTTTTTTTTACCTATAACAATGTTTTAAAAACTGCAGTGAACTTTCCATATCAACCTATTGAACAAAGAACCGACCAGTTTGAAGTTTAGTTTGATCTTGGTTATACAACGGTTTTGGTTGAATTGGAGTTATTTGGGGTTGAACTACATTTTCTTCAAATGCTTTTAATTTTCTACACTTTTTAAAAATATTTTTATTGATATATTTAGTTGTCAATAGAAGTAACACTTATGTTATTGTCTAATCAAAAGTAAGATTTATTTTTATTGTTTCAGGCTGGCATTCATATTTTTGGATTGTAATAATTCAGCCATAGAAGGTGAATTAGTAGTTCAACCATCAAACGATCACTTCTAGTTGAATCATCCTTGAATTGTCCTTTACTTGATTAACTTGACCCTTTTTGAAATTTCTTTTGAGATAACCTTCCTTTTCTGGATACTGGTAAACATATTAATTATTAGTCTTAACCTAATTTATAATATTATTATTAGTCTTAACCTAATTTGAATAAAGTCATTGGTGTTGATGAGGTGCACAAGGCTATTTTCTCTATGAAGCCTTGGAAAGCCCCAGGCCCTGGCGGATTCCCAGCCGGTTTCTACCAAAAAGTGTGGAGTGTGGTTGGTAAAAACGTGTGTGAATTTGTTCAATCTACTTGGCTGAATCCAAGTGCAGTTGGTGAGTTCAACAAGACTGGTATTTGCCTGATTCCAAAAGTTGAACATCCTCAGAAGATTACATAATTTCGCCCTATTTCCCTTTGTAATACGATGTATAAGATTGTTAGCAAAGTTCTGGTAGAAAGGTTAAAACCTTATATGCCTAAATTGGTTTCTCCCTACCAAACAGGTTTTGTCCCAGGTCGTTCGATACATGAAAATACCATTATAGCTAGAGAGGTCCTTCACCCTATGAGCAAAAAGAAAGGAAAGAAAGGTTACTTTGCTATTAAAATCGATTTAGCCAAAGCTTACGATAAGCTAAACTGGGATTTTATCTGGAGAACTCTTGTTGAGATTGAGCTGCCCGGTAACATGATTAATCTTATTATGCATGGAGTTTCGAGTGTAGAGACCAACGTTAACTGGAATTGCAACAGAGGTGATTTCTTTAGACAGTGTCGGGGTATTTGTCAAGGTGACCCTATATCCCCTTATTTGTTTGTCCTCTGTATGGACAAACTTTCACATCTTATTGAGCATGAAGTAAACAAGAAAAACTGGAGAACTATGCGCCTTGGTACTCATGGTATCATCATATCGCATTTGATGTTCCCCGACGATTTGCTTCTGTTTGGAGAGGCTTCCGAAAAGCAAATGATGTGTGTGAAAAGGATCCTTCATGACTTCTGCCTCATGTCTGGCCAGGAAATTAGTAAGGAAAAGTCTAGCATCTTATTCTCTCAAAACATTTCTAGAAGTTTGAGATCTAAGCTGGTGCATATTGCAGAATTTCGCGAAGTCAACTGCTTTGGCAAATACTTGGGAATTCCGCTGAAGGGAAAACCTCTAAAGAGAGCTGATTTCAATTGTATTCTTGACCAAATTTCTAGGAAACTTTCTGGATGGAAAGCGCGTCAGCTCTCCTTTGCGGGTAGAGTTACTTTAGCGAAGAGCATCATGGAAGCAATTCCTATTTACCCGATGATGACGAATCTTCTTCCGAAGGCGTGTATCAAAGATATTCAAAAGCTCCAACGGAACTTTTTATGGGGTGAAACCGAGGATAGTATAAAGTACCATGCTGTGAGCTGGGAGATCATTACGCTAGATAAGGAAAAAGGCGGCTTAGGGCTGCAAAATCTTGGAGGCATGAATGAGGCGTGCATCATGAAGCTTGGTGGCAAGTTAATAAATAATGATCAGGAGCTTTGGTGCACAGTTTTAAAAGGTAAGTATAACCTTGATAATATACATATGATAACTAAAGCTAAAAATCTTGATTCAAGTACATGGAAGGATATTGCAAAATATATACCTAAACTGCTGGACCATGGCCAATGGCAGCTAGGTAATGGTGCTGATGTTAGGGCTTGGCACGATTGTTGGGTCGAAGCTGGGAAAAACATTGATGATTATCATGTTAACATTCCTTTGCAATTTCATAACATGATGGTGAAAGATTTAATTGGTGTGGGTGGAGATTGGAACTGGAGTATGATGGAGAACTGGTTGCCGGATATCCTTAAGAAGAAGATTGCTTCTATTATGCCGCCTTGTTCGAATGCTACGAATGGTCAATTCTGAATTGCTAGTGAAGAAGATGGTACGTGCACGGTCAGTTCTCTTTATCATAGCCGCATGAGAAATGATTTAGTTCCCGTCGACAATGTTTGGAAGAGTATTTGGAATTTGAAGGTTCCTGAAAGAGTTAAGTACTTTATCTGGCTGATGAATCATGATAGGCTGATGACAAACTACAGGAAAAATGTCATTGGCATCGGAGGAGCGGCTTGCAATCTTTGTGGGAACTCACGTGAGTCTTCTATGCATGCCATGCGTGATTGCTTGCAGGTTCGCAGAATCTGGATTAATCGGGTGCCAGCTAGTATTGCAGATGACTTCTTTAAGCTGAATTGGCATGAGTGGATCCGTTTGAATGTCTTTTCGCGCCCCCATGAAGATGTGGATTGGAGGAATTTCTGGGGTGTTGGGTGTCATTCTATTTGGTCTTGGCGTAACGCAGAACTTCACACTGTGAATTATTCTAGACCCCTGGATCAGTGCATGGTTATTGTGAATAAGGTGCATGATTATGCTATGGCTATGAAGATTCAGACGCAGATTGTCGACTCGGTGCATACAAAGAGAAGCTTTCTTTGGATCCCTCCTCGAGTGTCGTATGTCAAACTCAATGTGGATGCTTCTAGAGGTACAGATGGAACAACTGGGTGTGGTGGGCTTATTCGCGACTCGAATGGTAACTGGATCAGAGGTTTCTCCAAGTTTATTGGAAACTGCAGTGTTCTTAAAGAAAAGTTGTGGGGCGTTTGTGAAGGCCTCAAAATGGTTGTTGATCTCAAGTTTGACAGAGTAGAAATAAACACTGATGCTAAAGTGGTGATTGATGTTCTTTCCAAAGCCAAGAGAAATAAATCTGGCCTTGCGACATTAGAGAATCAAATTATTCATCTCATGGAGAAAATTCCCAATTGTGAGCTCTCTTTTACACATAGGGAATCCAACGAGTGTGCCAATGCGCTAGCGTTAAAAGGAAGGAATATGCAACATGGTTTAGAAGTCTTTTTTGACATGCCTTTTTTTATTTATGATAGTCTAGAATATGACCTCCTTGGTGTTCTAGACTCTAATTGTGTTCCTGTGTAGTTGTTTCTGTTGGGCTTAGGCCCTCCCTTTTACCAAAAAAGAATATACACGTTATAAAATTAAGGGTTAAATAAGATTTTAGTCCCTATAAATATAGCAACTTTTTCAATTTTAGTCCCTGCAAAAATTTTCTTCAAACAATGGTCCTCGCAATATTTTTCGTCCCTATTTTTAGTCCCTCCCGTTAAATTTCACTAACAGAGGCTTACGTGGCACGCCACGTTTAGCGCCGCGTCAATTAAAATCAATATTAATTAAAAATAGATAGATTGTGGGGGTTTTAAACCCCCTTTAAATAATTTAAAAAACCAGAAATTTTTAGGAGCAATTAATCAAACTGTTGGTAAGAAAATCTTTGTTACCCTCATTCTTTACATTATCAAACCTACAAACACCATACCAAAAATGAGCTTTAATAATTTTCTTTTTATTTTTTATTCAATAATAAAGAAAAATTAACACAGCCACAGGCACCAAAACTAAAATAAAAAACATTATAAGGCCACAGTTCACCAAACTATAAATTTTTGCATTTATTAGGTACATACATACAATTCATGAAATATAGGTAAATTAGTAAATAAGTAAAAGAAAATCAAATATTATTAATCAAGTAAACTTAAAGTAGTAGTATTAACAAAAATATTAGTAATACTATTTTTTTGAAAAAAAAATAATAACTAAAACAAACTTCAACTAAATAAATAAGTAAAAAAGTTAAATAAATTGTAAAATTGCAAGTTGCAAATGTTTGTTCACAACTCATCGTTAGATGAAAATGAGAATGCAGGGTCAAAGTAATGTTGTCACAATAGTGATGAATTTCTTATACTTTATGACAAGAAGAAAACACCATACAATGGGTTATGGAAATTGTAATTATCATTATAGTGGAGTCTCAATATTGGCAATGTGTTTCTTCATTGTTTCCAGTTTCAGCTTTGTAGTTTGTACTCGTAGAAAGCATATCAGTTAGACACTCTGATGACAAAATTAAAATACAATCATGTACTTCTTTTTTTTTATAGAAGCAAAAATGAATATATATATATATATATATATATATATATATATATATATATATATATATATATATATATATATATATATATATATATATTAAATAAACTTTCTAAACAATAGTGGTTAATACAGTAAGCACTTTATATATGCATTTTAATCTCATAACTTTGTGGAACTATATACCATTTCATGATGCTAATTCATCTTTCATATCATTATCTTATGCCAAGAATGAATGAATCCTTATCTAAATGGGTCATATTTGGATCATGTGTTTTTTCCTTAAGTGTTAGACAATTATGCACATTGTGGATTTTGATTAATTTGAGTATGGTTTTTTGTTTGGTTGGTAGGTGAAGTTATTGAGTGAGAATGGTGTTTGAATATGTCATTTTCATTGGTTTAGGGTTTGCATTTGGTTGAATTGGGGTTTTGTTATTTGGGAACTTAATAGGATGTTTGTTTATGTTGTTTTAAAGTGATTTTGTTTATGTTGTTTTAAGATTGTTAATCTGTGGTTGCACAAATAAGTAACCATGATGAGGATATAAAGAAGCAGATAAGAAGTTTTTTGATCTTACCGAGCAGATCAGATGACCAGCAACAAGGAAGGCTTGAAATCCGGAGCGTTTGAGAGGGAAAAAAATGGTTGTACCTACAAGGCACTCTGATGCCAAAGTAAGTATGTCATCAACAAGGTACAATAAAGTGAGAGGTTTTGGGGGTAAGAAAAAGATTACCTTGCCCTAAAGGTTAGAGGGCTATTTATAGGATAGTTCCATGCGGAAATCGCTCCACTTTGCAAGGCGCTAGGCTGGGCAATACATATGTTGGCTGATATCGAGCACAAGGCGGTAGTGTGCTCGGTTCTGTCCAGCATTTTCCCGGAGCAGAGCGGGGGAGGCTGTCGCGCGTGCGGCCAAGGTGCCTTGGGCCGAAGGTTGGATCTGGCCCAATTGGGGTAATTGGGCCGGTTCAAAACAGGAGCCCCCCAAGTCGTTGCTTCCGCTCGTGGGAGTGACGACTTTGAGGATGCTGGGCGGAGGAGATCTTTCGGGGGAGCGGGTCCGGCGCTTCCGGGGGAAATTGTCTTGAAGCCCTGAGGAGAAGAAAGGTCAGGCCAGGAGCTGGGAAGCATGTCGCTTCCGAGTTGCCAATTGGGGGACGTGTCGCATTTAATGTGTGATGATGGCTACCCTACCCGTAGGCTATTAGGGTTAATGATGACCATTATGTTTCTAGAGGTCGGGTGCGGCACACGTGACTTACTCAAGCGCTTATAAATATCAGGGGTTGTCATTTTCCCCAAACTTTTCAAATTCGTCTTCTTCGCTCTCTTCTCTCCGTCGCCGATCGTGAGCTCCGCCGCAACATTTTTTCTTCAACCTTCGTTTCTTCCTTTAGAATCCTACTTGTAAGTGTGTATTTCCTTTTGTTTCTAGTTTTTCATGCTTTGATTGTTTTAGAAATCACTTGCATGTGGTTAGGGTAGGTTTTTAGGAATGATTTTGAGGAAGGTTTGGAAGTTTGTTGGCGGTAGACGGTGGAGATAGCTAACTTCTCCGCCGCTGACGGCTAGATGTGACTCGTTTACTCGTTTTCAGCCATCTTTTGGTTTGTCGACTGTCGTTGGGGGTCTGATTACTCGTTAGTGTGTTCTTAGGTTTCTTCCAGAAAGTGGATCATCGTGACGTAGCATGGATTTTTGACCTTCCCTTTGGCGCGAGTCTTTTTCTGCTCGACCACTGTTTTCCTTGGGAAGGGCATGGTCGGGGGGCCATTCAGTCCCCAGACTGTTGGTGCGCCATTTCACTTTGAACGGTGGTGGAAGGGTGGATTTGATTGTACTGTGAAATTCACTATTCTCCCCTGTTTTTCAGGTGAACATGGTCGATGCAGGGCGTCCGTCGACGTCGGGTTCGTCGTCCTCGACTCCCCCGGCTTAGTAGGGGGTGCCTCTATCAGCTTGGGTGCTTCAGGGGGCGCTCAATATTGAGAGCCACTTCGTGGAGGATCATTCGAATATCTTTTTGGAAATTGGGGGTCACGTGGATCCTGCCGGGGACGCGACCAGGAACGGATGGTCGATTCTTATCCCCGACGAGGAGGATCGTATCTGCGACGTGTATGCTCCTGACTTGATCCCGATGAACGAGGTGGTTTTCCGGGAGATGGGGTTTCGTGTGCCCTTCATTGAGTTCCAGATGGCCGTTTTCAATCACCTGGAGGTGGCTCTTGGGCAGCTCCACCCTAACGCAATTGCGTTTATCCGGGCGTTTGAGTTGACCTACTCGCATTTAAAGATAGCGGCGATTATCCCCTTGTTCTTTTATATTTTCTGCATGCAGCGGAAAGTGGCTGACGATCGTTTTGGGTGGGTGTCCCTGAAACAGTCTGAGAACATTTTCAAGTCTTATTCGGATTCTCTGAAAAACTACAAGCCGCGTTTCTTTCTCATCCGTCCTCGGTCCGAGGAGGCTCGTGATAATATATTTGCTCGGGTTCCGACCTTAGATGTTCATGGTCGCCCGGTTCTCAACGATAGTGGGGATCCCGTTACTGCCCGAAGGCAGAAATTTAGGTTTTTCAGGTCGCGGGACCATTTTGAGTATGGCACTGACCAATATATTACCAAGGTGTCCGATCGGAGCGAGGATGCTCGGGCGGATTACGCCATCCTTCAGAAGTTTGTGCAGGGTCTCCCACCGGTCGTGAAACTGGATCGCTCGGGGAGACCTGTGATCGATGATAGTGGGGCTCCCATCACAGAGCCCGGTGTAATAAGTATAAAGGACCTGTTGGCCAGTGGGACTGACGAGGGTGCAGCTGCCTATTTGGGTATATGCCCATTCTTTCTTTCAAGTTTTGTGTCTAAGTCCTCCTCTATAGTAATGATTTATGACGGGCTGAGTCTTGACGTGTTTTATTTTCTTTTTTTCAGAATCAATGGACAAGGCGCACCATGATAGGATGCTCAAACAGACGAGCAAAGTTAAAGCGGCCACGAAGAAGAGTGCAGGGCCTCGATTAGTTGCTGTGCAGAGGTCCCTGGTGACAGGCTCGGGCACTTCCTATTCCTCTCCGGCTGCTGCCGAATCTCCGCTGCGAGCTTCAAACCGGGGCGAATCTCTGAGGCCGGTCACGATTCTTCCTTCTCCTCTCCGTCAGCAGCCGGATCCGGATGCGTTGGTTCATCACAAGCGGCACAGGTTGAGGCTGTGGATTTGACTCAGGAAGAAGTTGGTGATATCTTCACTCTGCCTTCGTGTTTTCTCCAGCCTCAGTTCTTTGAGGGAGGGCCTTCTCTGACTATTCCTCGGGCAGAGTCTCTCCATGTTGAGGGTGCCGTCTTTTCGCCAGAGGTTCCTGGTGCAAGATGCTTCCGTCGTGGTCATGGTTCTCGAGCTTGCCGCCCTGTATGCCCGTTCGGCACCTTTGTCCGTGGAAGCTGTGAGGAGGCTCGAGTAAGAAGTCAGGGTTAAGGCATCTGCTCTGGAGGAGCGAGATCAGGAGCTGAAGGAGCAGGGTGAGGAGCTGGCGGCCGTCAAGGCTAGGTTGAGTGCTAAAGAAGATGCTCTGGCGGACGTGCAAGGCCAGTAAACTCTGCTCTACCGAAATCTGTATGGAGTGATGATGTCTTCCTTGGTGAAGGAGGCTTCTCTTCGCCGATCTCAGGCTCCTGCTGAGGATGAGACAGAGGAGGAGAGAGCCCTATTTACTCGGGCGGATTTGATTCAGTACATTAGAGTCTTGGGGGTGACTGTGTTGCTGCTGCCGAGGAAACCTACAACTTTACTGTGGCCCAGCTTAAGTTGAAGAATCCTGGGGTGGAATTGGTGACCGAGGGCACCGGGCCATACCACTGTGCGGAAGGCGACCAAATTGTCTCTCCGAACTTCAGGGAAGGGCCGACAACTCAGGAGACCGGGGAAGTCCAGATGGAAGAAGGTACATGAGGATTTATTGTGTTTAAGTTTTTGGCCTGCGTGCCATTATTTTGTTGTTAGGCTCCGGGGGGTATGCCCCCCATTTTTTGTTTGTATTGATATTACCGGCTCGGTCGTTGTGGCCGTAGTCGGGCATACTTTTTGGGTTGTACGTCCGTTTTAATTTGAAAGTACTTTATTTTTAACGCCCTTGTTTATTGTGCTCGTTTTTGAAGTCTGTGTGCATGCGTTTTGACTCCTTGGACGGTGTGTCGCTGGTTGTAACACCCCTCTAATAACCCGCGGCAAATAAGCAATTATTAAATCAAAGTAACATGTAGAGAGGTATCACAATTCATAAATAATGAGAAACACACGTCAGTATAAGTCATGCATTCACTGAAACACCTGAGATCATAACTCATTAATCAAATTCATGTTCTACACAGCGGAAATACTTCATCAAGTCAACATTATATCACTAATGTACCAGACTTCAACCAAAACAAAATAAATATAGAGTTACAATCAAAACTCCAAAACAAGCGTTCCCGGTGTTACAACTATCAGAGCATGACACCTGACGCTAACTAAAACACTGACTCATGAGCTAATCCTCACCGAGTCAAACAGCCGCTATCCTCAATCTGAAAATGACAACATGTAAGGGTGAGTCTCGTCATAATTAACAAATGTTATAAGGTTATAAAGCAATAACACGTCACAGTTGCATCATTCACCCAATTGTTTCATCAACAGACATTTCAAACAAACTAAACAACAATCATTGCATCATCAACATTTACAACACTGGAATACATCCAATCATGTTATAAATTATGCATATGAATGAACTGACACTATGCATGTGGTACCAACATCATCCAATGGGAATAACCCATGACCGATCCAACATCATCCAGATACGGCCCTGCCAGCACAGATTCCACACAATGGGAATCATTCCCTTTACTGATCCAACACATTCTTATGGATACAGTATTCGTCAATGAATATGAATGAATGCAACATATATAACATACTTATACCATCATCATCATCATCAAGTATGTTCATATATATTTACATCATTCAATCACAACTCTATCATCATCATATAGAAAACATACACGTATTTGCATCAATCATCATCATCAATAAGAAACAGCATACATGTATTCTCATCATTCTAAGATCAATCAATCATCATCATATAGATTATTCTATAAGGTTCGTTTAGCTCAAAACGGCACATTAAACGGACCAACAGTTAAAAAGTTATGCATCTTTGAACTTTTCCAATATCTCAAACAATCAACAGCACGCGGCGCCATCTCAGTTCGCGGCGCGAACTGAGCGTCCCAAAAATCCTTGGCTCTCTGCCAAGCTATTCGCGGCGCAAACATCTACACGCGGCGCGAAGCGAGGAAAAAGCTACGCCTTCGCGGCGCCAACAGAGGTACGCGGCGCGACCTGTGCGTATCACAAATTCCTGGCATTCTGCCCACCTGTTCGCGGCGCCAACCCTGTGCACGCGGCGCGAACCGGCGATTTCAGAAACCCCAACCTGCAGAAAACAGCATTCTACACATTCCAAACTCACCCAATTCATACCAGTACGAACCTAGGGAAATAGAATGCACAAACAACACGAAAAACACCTCATAATACATCAATTACACATCATGGATTCCATTATAGGATCAAACATCACACAATTGGACTCAATCCCTAAACCTATCATAT
Organism: Vicia villosa; assembly: GCF_029867415.1. Classification (NCBI taxonomy): domain Eukaryota; kingdom Viridiplantae; phylum Streptophyta; class Magnoliopsida; order Fabales; family Fabaceae; genus Vicia; species Vicia villosa. The sequence goes on along the minus strand of NW_026705019.1, from coordinate 1,097,605 downwards.
GACTCAATCGACACGAATTCTAAATCTATTCAGCATTATCAACCCCTAACCCGATAATAGATGATAATCAGACAAGTCCCCCTTACCTTAGACAATTTCTTGATTCTTGGTCTCTCCCTCTACCGTTCTCCTTCACGTTCCTCGTTCCTCATACTTCTGTTCTTTCACGTTCTTTCTTTGTTTTCCCCAAACCAAATGTTTTATGAAAACAAATAATAAAATTAGTAAAAGGATTATTAAATCTTCTTTTACTATTTCCTCATATGGCCCAAATGCCAAAACCATTATTTATTCATTATTTTCACAAAATCCTTTAATAATTCTAATTATTAATTCAATATTCCGATTAAATTAATATTAAAATTATACGGGCGTCACAACTCTCCCCCACTAAAAGAGTTTTCGTCCTCGAAAACATACCTCAAGCAAAGAGTTCCAGATAGGAATCTTTCATTTGGCTTTCTAATTCCCAGGTGACGTTTCCATCAGCTGGTCCTCCCCAAGTTACTTTGACTAAAGCTATTTCTTTACCCCGCAATTGCTTCAGTCTTCTATCTTCAATCCTCACAGGCAATGTTTCAACTGTTAAGTTGTCTTTAACCTGTACATCATCCACTTGGATCACATGGGACGGATCTGAAATGTATTTCCTCAACTGAGACACATGAAACACATCGTGCAAGTTTGCAAGCATCGGCGGTAAAGCGACGCGATATGCCACTTCTCCCACTTTTTCAGAAATTTGGAACGGTCCAATAAAACGTGGAGTCAACTTCTTTGACTTCAATGCCCGACCAATACCCGTCATAGGAGTAACCTTCATAAACACATGATCTCCCTCTTGGAACTCAAGTGTCTTCCTTCTTTTATCATAATAACTCTTCTGACGACTCTGAGAAGCTCTCATCTTCTCTTGAATCATCTTAATCTTCTCCGTAGTCTGTTGTACAATTTCTGGTCCAATTACAGCACTCTCACCAGCTTCGTACCAACACAATGGAGTTCTACATCTCCTACCATACAATGCCTCAAACGGAGCCATACCTATACTCGAATGAAAACTGTTGTGGTAGGTAAATTCAATCAAAGGCAGATAACTATCCCAAGTACCTCCTTTTTCTAGCACACAAGCTCTCAACAAATCCTCTAACGACTGAATCGTCCTCTCAGTCTTTCCATCAGTCTGCGGATGATAAGCAGAACTTAGTCTTAGCTTAATACCCAAAGCTTTCTGCAAACTTTCCCAGAACTTAGACGTAAACCTCGGATCTCTGTCTGACACGATACTTGAAGGAATACCATGTAGACTAACTATCTTCTCGATATACAACTGAGCTAGCTTCTCCATCGGATAATCCATCCTCACCGGTATAAAATGTGCAGACTTCGTCAACCTATCGACCACGACCCAGATAGCTTCACAATTCCTGACAGTTCTCGGTAAACCTGACACAAAATCCATTGATATGCTATCCCACTTCCAATCAGGAATAAACATCGGTTGCATCAACCCAGACGGTTTCTGATGCTCAATCTTCGACTTCTGGCAAATCAAACAAGAGTACACAAACTCAGCAATTTCCTTCTTCATTCCCGGCCACCAGAACAACTTTTTCAAGTCATGATACATCTTGGTAGCACCAAGATGAATACTCAATCCACTACGGTGTCCTTCCTCTAAAATACGTTTTCGGAGTTCCGCAATATCAGGGACACAAACTCGGTCACCAAACCTCAGTATACCATTCTCGTCAATTCTGAATTCATCATTCTTGCCTTGATTAATCAAAGTCAACTTATCAATCAATTCAACATCGGCTTTCTGACCTTCTCTGATTTCTTCAAGAATACCACTAGTCAGCTTCAGCATACCCAACTTAACACTAGTAGGAGTACCTTCACACACTAAACTCAAGTCTCTGAATTATTCAATCAAATCCAATTCCTTTACCATCAGCATAGACATATGCAAAGTCTTCCTACTCAATGCATCAGCAACTACGTTTGCTTTACCCGGATGGTAATTCAAACCAAAATCAAAATCTTTCAAAAATTCTAACCACCTTCTCTGCCTCATATTCAACTCTTTCTGATCAAAGAGATACTTCAGGCTCTTATGATCACTGAATACCTCAAATATCGAACCATACAAATAGTGCCGCCACAACTTCAAAACAAAAACTACAGCTGCCAACTCCAAATCATGAGTCGGATAATTCTTTTCATGTGCTTTGAGTTGTCTCGACGCATAAGCGACTACTTGCTGATTTTGCATCAATACGCCACCTAAACCCATCAGTGATGCATCACAATAAACCACAAATGATTTTGTCGGGTTCGGCAAAATCAAGATAGGAGCACTAGTCAACCTCCTCTTCAGCTCTTGGAATCCTTCTTCATACTTTGCATCCCAAATAAAAGTTTGTCCCTTCCTGGTCAGTTTAGTTAACGGTAATGCTAACTTTGAAAATCCTTCAATGAACTTTCTGTAATAACCTACGAGACCAAGAAAACTACGAATCTCTGACACTAACTTCGGAGCTTCCCACTGTGACACAGCTTCTATCTTTGCAGGATCAACAGCAATACCATTCTTAGAAATCACATGTCCGAGAAAACTGACTTCCTCTAACCAGAATTCACACTTCGACAATTTGGCAAAAAGTTGCTTCTCTTTTAACAGTTCCAATACCGTTCTGAGATGTTCAGCATGTTCTTCCTCATTCTTAGAGTATATTAGGATGTCATCTATAAACACCACCACGAACTTATCAAGGTAAGGATGAAAGATCCTGTTCATATACTCTATAAATCACCAGGTGCATTAGTAACTCCAAACGGCATTACAGAATACTCATAATGTCCATACCTTGTTCTAAAAGCAGTCTTCTGAATATCGTCATCTTTCACACGTATCTGATGATACCCAGACCTCAGATCAATTTTGCTAAACACACTCGCTCCAACCAACTGATCCATCAAATCATCAATCCTCGGCAAAGGATACCGATTCTTGATAGTAACCTTGTTCAATTGTCTGTAATCTACACACAGCCTCATCGAACCCTCTTTCTTCTTTACTAGTAACACAGGCGCACCCCACGGAGAAACACTAGGACGAATGAATTTCTTCTCAAGCAATTCTTCTAACTGCATCTTCAGCTCGGACAACTCAGACGGCGACATACGATACGGTGCCATCGACACAGGACTAGTTCCCGGAACCAAATCAATAGAGAACTCCACTTCTCTTTCCGGTGGTAATTCATTCACATCTTCTAGAAAAACTTCTGGAAATTCACACACCACAGGTAATTCGCTACTCGCCACTCTTTCTTTCACATTCATCAATGCGAACAACATAAACACTGTTGCACCATCCCCGATAGCCTCATTCACCTGTCTAGCTGTCATTTCCAGATTATCAGTACTAACCTCTTCAGGAAAAATTACCGTCTTCGCAAAACAATTGATATGAACACGGTTGAATTCCAACCAGTTCATTCCCAGGATTACATCGAGTTGTTTCAACGGAAGGCACACTAAGTCCATCCCGAATTCTCTGCCAAAAATGTCAACCGGACAATTCAAGCATGCAGGCGAAGTAGTTACTGAACCCGGCGCAGGAGTGTCAATAACCATACTTCCATTTATGTCAGATATCTCAAGATTCAATCTCATAGCACAATCCAAGGAAATAAAAGAATGAGTTGCTCCAGTATCAATAATTGCAACTAAAGGTGTGCCATGAATGAAACACGTACCTTTAATCAACCTGTCCTCTGGAGTAGTCTCTGACCCAGTCAAAGCAAAAACCTTTCCTCCCGATTGGTTCTTCTTTGGCTTGGGACAATTAGGACTGATGTGACCCTCTTCACCACAGTTGTAACAAGTCATAACCCTCTTCTTGCAGTCAGCAGCAATATGGCCCACTTGGTCACACTTGTAACACTTCTTCTGATCAAGCTTACACTCGTTCCTACGATGTCCAATCTCTCCACAATTATAGCATCTGATACGAGCATTGGAATCTCCCCCACTGGGTTTCTTCCAATCAACAGGTTTACCTCTACCATATGGTTTACCTTTATCCATAGGCTTCTTACCCTTTCTGTCAACCAACTCGCGAGAGTGAGATGACTTCAGCTTGATGCTATCTTCCTCAAAAATCCTGCTACAATCCACTAAGTCAACAAACCTCTGAATCCTATGGTACCTAATACCCTGCTTGATCTCATCACGAAGACCATTATCAAATTTGACACATTTTGAGAACTCACTGGCTTCGTCGTTGTTGTAGTGCACATAGTACTTTGCCAGTTCCACAAACTTGGCAGCATACTCTGGTACTGTCATGTTACCTTGCACCAGCTCTAGAAACTTAACTTCCTTTCTGCCCCTGACATCTTCAGGAAAATACCTCCTCAGAAATTCCCTTTTAAATATAGCCCAAGTAATTGCTATACCACCAGTGTCCAGTTCAGCTCTGGTTGCTAACCACCAGTCATCAGCCTCCGCAGATAACATGTAAGTGCTAAACCTCACCTTGAGATTCTCAGCACAGTCAATGACTCGGAAAATCCTCTCGATCTCCTTGAGAAATTTCTGAGCACCCTCCGGATCATGCGTGCCTTTGAACAATGGAGGATTGTTCCTCTGAAAATTCCCCAGTTGCCTATAAGCACCAATCCCTGCTCCTACAGTCCCTCCTCCAAGCACACCAGCAATCATGCCCAGAGCCTCCGCGAGAGCATCATCGTTTCTTCCTCCTCTTCCAGCCATTTGTTCTGCTTAATCACAACAATCCAGTCAGAACAAAAGTATCGACAAATAACTCGTATTAGTCGCATACACAGAAAGACTGACACTGACACTAAGACTCTGGTCACAACGACCGACTATGCTCTGATACCACTATTGTAACACCCCTCTAATAACCCGCGGCAAATAAACAATTATTAAATCAGAGTAACATGTAGAGAGGTATCACAATTCATAAATAATGAGAAACACACGTCAGTATAAGTCATGCATTCACTGAAACACCTGAGATCATAACTCATTAATCAAATTCATGTTCTACACAGCGGAAATACTTCATCAAGTCAACATTATATCACTAATGTACCAGACTTCAACCAAAACAAAATAAATATAGAGTTACAATCAAAACTCCAAAACAAGCGTTCCCGGTGTTACAACTATCAGAGCATGACACTTGACGCTAACTAAAACACTGACTCATGAGCTAATCCTCACCGAGTCAAATAGCCGCTATCCTCAATCTGAAAATGACAACATGTAAGGGTGAGTCTCGTCATAATTAACAAATGTTATAAGGTTATAAAGCAATAACACGTCACAGTTGCATCATTCACCCAATTGTTTCATCAACAGACATTTCAAACAAACTAAACAACAATCATTGCATCATCAACATTTACAACACTGGAATACATCCAATCATGTTATAAATTATGCATATGAATGAACTGACACTATGCATGTGGTACCAACATCATCCAATGGGAATAACCCATGACCGATCCAACATCATCCAGATACGGCCCTGCCAGCACAGATTCCACACAATGGGAATCATGCCCTTTACTGATCCAACACACCCTTATGGATACAGTATTCGTCAATGAATATGAATGAATGCAACATATATAACATACTTATACCATCATCATCATCATCACCAATATCATCATCATCAAGTATGTTCATATATATTAACATCATTCAATCACAACTCTATCATCATCATATAGAAAACATACACGTATTTGCATCAATCATCATCATCAATAAGAAACAGCATACATGTATTCTCATCATTCTAAGATCAATCAATCATCATCATATAGATTATTCTATAAGGTTCGTTTAGCTCAAAACGGCACATTAAACGGACCAACGGTTAAAAATTTATGCATCTTTGAACTTTTCAAATATCTCAAACAATCAACAGCACGCGGCGCCATCTCAGTTCGCGGAGCAAACTGAGCGTCCCAAAAATCCTTGGCTCTCTGCCAAGCTATTCGCGGCGCAAACATCTCCACGCGGCGCGAAGCGAGGAAAAAGCTACGCCTTCGCGGCGCCAACAGAGGTACGCGGCGCGACCTGTGCGTATCACAAATTCCTGGCATTCTGCCCACCTGTTCGCGGCGCCAACCCTGTGCACGCGGCGCGAACCGGCGATTTCAGAAACCCCAACCTGCAGAAAACAGCATTCTACACATTCCAAACTCACCCAATTCATACCAGTACGAACCTAGGGAAATAGAATGCACAAACAACACGAAAAACACCTCATAATACATCAATTACACATCAATTGAGATCATAACAACATAGATATCATGGATTCCATTATAGGATCAAACATCACACAATTGGACTCAATCCCTAAACCTATCATATGACTCAATCGACACGAATTCTACATCTATTCAGCATTATCAACCCCTAACCCGATAATAGATGATAATCAGACAAGTCCCCCCTTACCTTAGACAATTTCTTGATTCTTGGTCTCTCCCTCTACCGTTCTCCTTCACGTTCCTCGTTCCTCAGACTTATGTTCTTTCACGTTCTTTCTTTGTTTTCCCCAAACCAAATGTTTTATGAAAACAAATAATAAAATTAGTAAAAGGATTATTAAATCACCCCCCCTTCTTTTACTGTTTCCTCATATGGCCCAAATGCCAAAACCATTATTTATTCATTATTTTCACAAAATCCTTTAATAATTCTAAGTATTAATTCAATATTCCGATTAAATTAATATTAAAATTATACGGGCGTCACACTGGTTTCCAACGGTTTTGTCTTTTAATGTTTTGTCTATTTCCCAAGCATTTTTGTCCTCTTTCTTTTTCTATAAAAGGAAGTCTTATGGGCCTTTCCTTCTTCATTTTTACGCAGGAATGGGTGGCGCTAAGGGAAAAAGGTTTCTTCAACCTCATGCTCCCGTGGAGTGAAGGAGAAGAAGATGAAGGTTTCGATCGGATCTGCTTACCGCTCTCAGGGGGCTCGCAGTCTGGATGTGCAGGCTCAATCTTTAGGAGTGAGGGTTGTGACCAACGCTGACGGTTCAGAGACTGAGTGGGATGAGGAATGGTATCAGTATCTTCACTCGGAGGAGTTCGCACGTCGGGAAGAATGATGTGTCTTTCTTTGTTTAATGCGTGTATTTTGTAACTTTCATAGATGATGAATAAAGTACTGTTGTTGTTGTAATTTTTGCTCGTATTTTGTTTTTGCTTAATTAGGAGATTTGCTCGACTGTAACGTATTGATCGCCAAGTGTGTGGAACTATGGTCGATGGCCGGGGGCAAGTGCTTGGCGAGGGTGAGTCTCAGGCCTCGTTGTGCTGAGTTCCGAGCCTCGTGGCGTGAACGGTCCCCTTGCAAGTGAGGTGTTCTGCCGTCACGGTACTTGTTTACAACGGGAATACTCGGTATTCATGCCCCCCCCCGAAGGGCAAGGAGTCTGCTCGATTAAGAGAGCGGGCTTCTGTCTTTTTGTTTTATCACGAGGTGTTCGGCGTGTACCCGGGCTGCACCTGCGTTTAGTTGTAATACAGCTTGAGCTTTTCGGCATTCCAAGGTCGAGCTTTTCGGTTTAGTTGTAAGTTTTCTAAATAGTATGCCCCGTTTTCGGTCTTTGCTCGGACACGATAGGGTCCTTCCCAGTTTGCGGCCAGTTTTCCCTCGCGGGAATCCTTGTGGTTTCTTTTAAGCACTAAGCTGTCTATCTCGAATTCCTGTTTGATGACCTTTGCGTCATGTCTTAGGGAAATTTTTTGTTTGAGTGAAGCTTCGCGCAGAGCGGCTCTTGTCCGGATTTCTTCAACCAGGTCTAGCTCTTCTCTAATTGCCTTGAGGTTGCCCTCTGTCTCGAGGGGTTCCTCGACGCGCCTGGTGGGCACGTGTACATCGATGGAGATTACGGCTTCCGTCCCGTATGTAAGTCGAAAGGGAGTCTCCCCGGTAGTGGAATGTGGGGTGGTGCGGTAGGTCCAGAGGATGCTGTGTAGCTCTTCGACCCATCCTTTTTTGATTTCGTCCAGTCTTCTTTTGAGGCCCCTCAGAATTACTCTGTTAGCGGCTTTGGCTTGCCTGTTCGTCTAGGGGTGTTCGACTGATGCAAAGTGTTGCTTAGTTCCTAATTTTGTGACGAACTCTTGGAAACGCTTGTCGGTGAAATGGGTGCCGTTGTCGCTGATGATGGCCAGTAGCACTCCGAATCGGGCGAGGATGTTTCTTTTGTAGAAGCGTAGTACGTTCGGAGACGTGATTTTGGCCAATGGCCCGGCCTCGATTCATTTGGTGAAGTAGTCGACCGCAACTATGAGGTATTTATTCTGATTGCTCTCGGTCACGAACGGGCCGAGGAGGTCCATGCCCCACCACGCGAACGGCCTCAGAGTATGTGGGGGGTTGTGCCCTCGTCGACGCATTTAAGGAGGGGAATGGAGAACCCTCGTCGGTAGAGTCGATTCTTGACCAGGACGTACGAGCAGGCTCTTCTCCTAATTACAGAGGCCTCTTTAGGGTCGCTCGGAAGGAGATCGCTCGTTAGGTAGTTGTACACGGGCGTCATCCAACAAGACGCGTCTCCGATCGCACTGACGAGCGTTAGCCCGGCTGGAGGTTCGGTGTTGGGTCTGGGTAGTATCTCTTGGATCACGTACTTATTGCCCCCTTTCTTCCTTGTGTTGACGAGTTTTGATAGAACGTCGCTCGAGAATTATGTTCCCTCGGGATATGCTTTACCTTGGCGCTTTTGAACCAGGCCATCTTTTCGCGCACGAGGTTCAGGTACTCAGCGAGATGGTCGCTTTTGACTTGGTATTCACCCGAAACGTGCGAAGCTACCAGTTGGGAATCAGTGAACACTTCGATCTTTTCGGCTTCTAGGTCGTTGGCGAGATGTAGTCCTGAGAGCAGTGCTTCGTATTCCGCTTAGTTGTCGGAGGTCGGGAAAGGGAGTGATAGCGATACTTCTATTAGCGTTCCTTCTCCGTTTTCCGAGATGATGCCTGCTCCGCTTCCGGACGAGCTGGAAGCCCCGTCTATGTACAAGGTCCATTTCCGAGCGTTGCATGTCACCTTTTCGGGGAAGGCCAATTCGGCTACGAAGTCCACTAGGACCTGCGCTTTAAGTCTTTTTCTTCCTTCGTACTTTATGTCGAATTCTTAGAGTTCTAGGGACCGGTGGAGCATCCTTCCGACCATGTCGGGGCGCCCTAGTAATTGCTTTATGGGTTGTTTGGTGCGCCCGACTATGGTGTGCGCCGAGAAGTAGTGCCTCAGTCTTCTGGCCGCTGTGATCGGTGCAAGGTCTCGATCTGCTGGTACCTAATCTCGGGCCCTTGGAGCGCTTTGCTCGTGAAATAAATGGGCCTTTGGCCCTGTGGGGTTTCTCTGATGAAGGCGGCGCTGATGGCCTCATTCGCGACGGCAAGATAGAGATAAAGGATTTTCCCGGTCTCAGGTCTCGCGAGCACGGGAGGGCGCGAGAGGGCTTGCTTGAGATGGGAAAGGGCGCGTTGTCATTCGTCCGTCCACTCGAAAGTGGTTTCCTTATGGGGGAGTTTGAAAAGTGGGAGGGCATGCTGGGCTAATTTGGCTACGAATATGGATAGTGACGTAAGCATGTCGTTCAGGGATTGGATGGATTTCTTGGAGTTTGGTGTTGGGAAATCTGAAAAGGCTCTGCATTTATCCGGGTTTGCTTCGATTCCTCTTTCTGTTAGGTAGAAACCGAGGAACTTTCCTACTCGTACTCCGAAGGTGCATTTTTCGGGATTAAACCTCATCTTGCACTTCCAGGCATGTTCGAAGACTTTTCTGAGGTGAACGGCATGATCGGTCTCCTCTTGGGATTTGACGATCATATCGTCCATATAGACTTCGATCATATCTTCGATCATATCTTCGATCTCTGCCCGGAACACTTTGTTCATCATTCGCTGGTATGTTGCTCCAGCGTTTTTCAGACCGAAGGGCATTACGTTATAGTAGTAGTTTCCCGACTCAGTCATGAAAGTCGTGTATTTTTTGTCTGTTTTAGACATGGGTATTTGGTTGTACCCAGAATACGCGTCCATAAATGATAAAAGTTTGAAGCCTGCGAAATTATCGACTAATTTATCTATGTTAGGCAAAGGAAAAGCGTTTTTAGGGCAAATACTATTAAGGTCGGTATAATCAATGCACATGCGCCATTTTCCATTAGATTTCTTTACAAGTACAACATTGGAGAGCCAAGTAGTGTACTTGGCTTCCGATATGAATTTATCCTCTAAGAGGTCCCTAATAGCTAATTCGGCCGCAGCCGTTTTCTCCGGGGACTGCTTTCTTCTCCTTTGGGCGATGGCCTTGCACGCGGGATCGATCGTCAGGTGGTGGCATGCTACTTACGGGTCGAGGACGGGCATCTCGGTCGCGCTCCATGCAAAGAAGTCGGCGTTCTCCCTGAGGCAGGCCTTGAGTTGTCTCCTAGCTAGTTCGGGCAGGTCCGTCCCGATCTTGACTCCTCAGGTCGGGTCGTCCCCGAGGGATATCAGCTCGAAATCCCCATCGGGAATCGGACGGAGGCCTTCCTCTGGTGTCTTCGTGTCTGTTTTCCCCTCGGATTCTTTACGGAAGCAGCTGTCCAGGTCAATGGTGTCGATGCGGGGCATAGATTTGTCGGGCTCGGGACCCGCGTTGGTTGCTGCTTTGTTCTGAGTGGCCGCTTTTATAGAACTGAGGCCCTTGGCGGAGGCTTCGAAACACCTTCTGGCCGCTTCGATGTCACCATTAAGCGTTTCGACTTGCCCTTTGGCCGTGTAGTACTTGAGTTTGAGATGCACGGTTAAGGGGACTGCGATTAGTTCGGACAGAGTTGGACGTCCCAAGATGCATTGGTATATCAACGGGCAATCGATGACTAGGAATTGGACTTTGACGGCCCTTGCGGTTTCTCCTAACCCATTCGAAACGATAAGCTCAACAAATCCCCATGGCTTCGTCACAATTCCATTGAAACCTTGTAGGTCTAATCCTACGTAGGGGGTGAGGTGGTTGTCGTTAAGCTACAATGTTTTGAATAGATGGGAGTACATAATATCCACCGAACTCCCTTGATCGACCAATATGCGGCGCACGTCAAAGTTGGCCATTCGAGCCCGGATAAGGAGGGGAATGGTCGCGTTGGGTGCTCCGCCGGGTAGTTCCTCTTTGTAGAAAGATATGGAGGATGAGCCTCCCTTAGCGAGGTCGAGAGTAGCGGCTTAGCTCGAACTTACTGAAATTAGCTCGTCGAATTTCCATTTCACGGATCCGATGGTGAGTTTGTTGAATCCTCCCCCAGATATGACCATGGCGAAAGGGAAAACTTCCCTTGGGATGTGAGGAGACGGGATGGAAGACACCCTAGTCCAATCGGGGAGGTAAAAGTCCTCCGGTCTGATGATACTCATGGCCACTTGCATGGCTGGCGTATCTTCTACTTGCTTTTCCTTGGTGACTGACTTGGGTTCTTTGGCGGCCTCTTACTTCTTCGCGTATTGCTTCAGGTGTCCTTCTCGGATTAATATTTCTATCGCGTCTTTCAAGTGGATGCACTCTTCTGTGTTATGCTCGTGGCCTTTGTGGAATCGGCAGAACTTCGATTTATCCACGTTTGGCCGTGTGGGTATGGACTTCGAGAAGTGGACTTTGCCCGTTGGCAATTCTGCATTCGCGCATTCGTTCAAAATGCATTCCCTGGATGCATGCAGCGGGGTATACTCTCGAAACTTTCCTGCTGGTGCCTTGTAATCTTTAGGATCTCGACCTTTATCTTCCTTCTTCTTATTGGATCCTCGGCGAGAGTCGTCTTGAAGGGCACCTTTAGTATTCTCTTCGTGTCTTGAGTTACGGACTGCGTGAGCCGCTTCTTTTTCCTCGTATTGTATGTATTCTTGGGCCTTGAGGAAGAATTCGTCCAGGGTGGCGGGCTTCTTTTTCCACTTAAATGTTAACAACTTATATTTATAACAACAATTAAAAGACAATCGTTCATTCCCCCGAGTGCTACATATCAGAGCAAGACCCAACTCGAACTAACAGTAACTAAAGACTTCATAAAATCACTTCAAACTTCCACCACTATCTTGAGTACCTGTCCATTTCCCATGGTAGGGAAACATCATTCAGAAGGGGTGAGATATCCAACAATATAAACAAGCGTATGATAAACAATATATTAAGATTAGATCATACAATTTCACCACTTCATACTTATTCAAACAACAGTTATAATAACAAATAATAACAACGGTTATAATAATTATTTATCAACAACAAGTATAATAACAATTATCAACAACAAATATAACAACAACAACTTATAACAACAACAGCAACAACAACAACAACAACAACAACGTAATAACAACAACAACTTCAAATGCGACTCAACTGTGCAAATGCATATGGTACCATTGGAGCACAACTCCCAACTTTAACATATGCTAGGTTATTGAGGCATTTCAACTTAAACAGGTGCCGTCAAGGACAACTTAAACAGGTGCCGTCAAGGCCAACTTAAACATTTTGCCAATCCAGGCCAACGTAATATGCAAATGTATGCATGTAACAATAAGAACAACTACAACGTCACAACACAACAATGCAACAACCGCAAACAACTTAATCAACCTTGGTCATAAGACCTGCAACTTAATCAACACATCATCAATAACTTAAACAACATTGGTCATAAGACCTGCAACTTAATCAACGTATCAACAATAACAACCAGAACAACAGCAACGAAAACAACAACTTAAACATGCATCAATTGAATCAACTTAATAATTACAAAAAAAAGCCCCTAAACATCTATGTACTAATTCTTCAATTTATTAATTAATCTACTACCAACAATTCTTATCATTCTAATTCCAATTCTACTATTAGTTAATTCTATTATTAATTCCAATTATGCTACTAATTCAGGCTGCTACATATATCATCGTTATTACTACTGCTATTTCTTCTTCACACCAATTCCATCTTTATACAACTTAATCCATTAACTACATATCTCATCACTAAGAATCATCACTATAATTTCTAATAATTAAGTTAATCAATTCCAACGGTATAATATTTTAATTAATTTAAACCAATTTCTTCACTAATAATAATTATAATTCTTCTCAAGTTAATCCTACTAAGGCTTGATCTCAACAACCAACATAAAACATCAACAACCAGAAATCAAAACATATTTCTAAAACTCGTATAGCACGCGCCGGGAACTTTCTTTGCGCCGCGAACACCACATAAACCTTTAGTTTGCGCCGCGTCCAAACCTTGGCGCTTACCTGCACTGACAGCATCTTCCAACAAAATTAAAACTCAATTTTCTTCCTTCGGTTCCAGTACAATTCACTTTCGACCATCACAGAAACATAGCAATATTTTAGTTATACTCCACCAACATCTAGCAATTTTCTACAACTAATTCCTCAATAATAATAATTATAAACCCTAGGTTAATTTCCCACAATCATTGATTGAACATTTATATCCTTATTCACCGACGTCAATTAATTTCAACATTCAACAATACAATCGCAACACACAAAACAGAGGCAATCATACAACCATAACCTCCACATATCATTCATCATAATCTCGTTTATAGAGCTAGAACCCCACTCTTACCTTGGATATGAGATTTCTTTACTCTCCCGGTTGCCATAGCTTATGCCGCTGCTTCCAACTTTTCTCCGAAAATCTTTTCTAACAACGTGCAGAGACACACTAAAAACCTGTTCGGAAATCTCTTTGTCGGACGGACTTAAAATCACCAAAACAAAAATCGCTCCGATCAGAAGTTACCTCTACGAGTCTGGAACGTTGTGTCCAAGAACCGCGACGATCCAACGGTTAGATTGGGAGAAACGTCCGTTTTACTAAGTTGTCTCACTGCAGAAACTTGCTGCAAAAATTGGACTTCCTCTAGCTTTTCTCTTCCGCCATGGCTCTCTTCCTCACCTCTCCTCCAAACCCTATTCCTCTTCGTATTATGATAGCTCTTCCTTCTTCCAATTCTAAATCTAACATAGTAAGGTTATTTTATTTAATCACTTAAATAACTTAATTGGACCTAAGTGACATACCCCCTCCTTACTTCACAGCAACTCAAATTAAACCCACAGTTATTTTTAAGCTCATTAATAAAATAACACTTCAACTTTATTTCACCAAATTAATCTGATTAATTACCATGCCAACTTAATAAAATAATTCAGACTTCGTCGATAAAATTCAAATTAAATACAAATAGTCAAATATTAATAATAATATTATTTCTACTATTATTTCTTCAACGAAATCAACTTTACTAATTCTCCGACTAACCGAATAAAATTCAACTTTAACTTAATAATCCAAATACGCTTCCCAAAATAATACCGATAATTCTGATTGATCCACGAACTTCGATTAAATCCAATGATTAAATTCTTAAATAATATAATTAACTAATTAATTAAATTTAGGGCATTACAACTCTCCCCCACTTGAATATTTTTGTCCTCGAAAACCTATCTGACACAACCATCCTCAACCTCTCTTATACTCGACTATACAACATCACAACATACTCTTATCAACAAAATTCTCGTTATAGAATTCATCACTTTACTCACCATCAAGATAGCAAGATACGTCTATACCATCCAACACGATTTTCGTCAACTATCAACAAGGGATTAAGGGTAATCAAGTCCTCAATTTGTCAATAGACAGTCGACAATGATATTGAAGTATAAACCATCATTACCAACATTAATAGTGTTCTTTTCCAAATTGTACTCACCGACTCGCATTTCCGATCCTAACTCACAATTCAAAACTTCCCAACAACTTCAACAACTTCTACAACTTTTTCCAAATTTTCAGCAAGAATCACTCAACTTCAAACACACTTATCTCTTTCAATACATACCTCCCAAATGCATAATTATATTCAAAATGAAGGGAATTTTGTGTAGATTCCATAACTTCAAGAATCTCTTAAATCTAGTTTACGAGTATAAAGTTATCATCCTTGCAATGGGACTGGTCGAGAATTCCCGTATGCAGAATTTTCCAAAAATCAGCATCAGACCCAAATATTAAAATGCACTTTTCTTCCTCTGCACAAATTTCCTGAAAACAAATCTTATATGCAAAATGTAGGGATTTTCGTAAGCTTTCCAAAAAGTCCAGAATCGCTTCAATCAGAATCAAGAGTAAAAAGTTATGCCCCTTTTACTGACAGTTGTTCCATAATTGCAAAAATCAGAATTTGAGGTTGATGGACATAACTGCTATCTCTCTCTCTCTCTCTCTCTCTCTCTCTCTTGCTTCCAAGATCTACCAACATCCCTTCTTCATTCAAGACGCTCCAACTTGTCAAACAACTAAAATCTTAAATCCATGTTACCTCGGAAAACAACACAACTTAAACAAGACTTGCACTGACGCCAACTGCAGCACACCAACATCTTACAACTGAATAGATCCGAGAAGCACCGCTTCTCCCCCACTTAGCTTCAAGCCAACTCCAACAACCAACAACTAGAAAACAAACAAGTACCGACACTGTTTCACACACTTGTCACATACAAAGGGATAAAAAATATTAGACAACACTGGCCGGACAGACCGACCTGCTCTGATACCAATTGTAACACCCCAAATCTACCCAACGAATATTTAATAAAATCATAGTGCGGAAATTCAACATACAATTGGGATGTCACATTCAACGTAAAACAACAAACAACTTAATCATATATATCATAAATACATAACACATAACTCGGATGAACCGATAAAACCTGTTTACTCTTTTAATAAAATAAAAGAACTTTTATTAATAATAATAATAATAATAATATCAATTATTCAACTTCACTTCGCATAATATTTTTATTAAACTAAAACAACTTCACCTACATCATATTACTTCATAAAATCCATTTAAAAGTTAACAACTTATAGTTATAACAACAATTAAAAGACAATCGTTCATCTCCCCGAGTGCTACGTATCAGAGCATGACCCAACTCAAACTAATAGTAACTAAAGACTTCATAAAATCACTTCAAACTTCCACCGCTATCTTGAGTACCTGTCCATTTCCCATGGTAGGGAAACATCATTCAGAAGGGGTGAGATATCCAACATTATAAACAAGCGTATGATAAATAATATATTAAGATTAGATCATACAATTTCACCACTTCATACTTATTCAAACAACAGTTATAATAACAAATAGCAACAACGGTTATAATAATTATTTATCAACAACAAGTATAATAACAATTATCAGCAACAAGTATAACAACAACAACAACGTAATAACAACAACAACTTCAAATACGACTCAACTGTGCAAATGCATGTGGTACCATTGGAGCACAACTCCTAACTTAAACATATGCCAGGTTATCAGGGCATTTCAACTTAAACAGGTGCCATCAAGGCCAACTTAAACAGGTGTCGTCAAGGCCAACTTAAACAAGTTCCGTCAAGGCCAACTTAAACATTTTGTCAATCCAGGCCAACGTAATATGCAAATGTATGCTTGCAACAATAAGAACAACTACAACGTCACAACACAACAATGCAACAACCGCAAACAACTTAATCAACCTTGGTCATAAGACGTGCAACTTAATCAACACATCATCAATAACTTAATCAACCTTGGTCATAAGACGTGCAACTTAATCAACGTATCAACGTATCAACAACAACAACCAGAACAACAGCAACGAAAACAACAACTTAAACATGCATCAATTGCATCAACTTAATCATTACAAAAAAGCCCCTAAACATCTAGGTACTAATTCTTCAATTTATTAATTAATCTACTACCAACAATTCTTATCATTCTAATTCCAATTATACTATCCGTTAATTCTATTATTAATTCCAATTATGCTACTAATTCCAATTACTACTGCTATTTCTTCTTCACACCAATTCCATCTTTATACAACTTAATCCATTAACTACATATCTCATCACTAAGAATCATCACTATAATTTCTAATAATTAAATTAATCAATTCCAACGGTATAATATTCTAATTAATTTAAACCAATTTCTTTACTAATAATAATTATAATTCTTCTCAAGTTAATCCTACTAAGGCTTGATCTCAACAACCAACATAAAACATCAACAACCAGAAATCAAAACAAATTTCTAAAACTCATATAGCACGCGCCGGGAACTTTCTTTGCGCCGCGAACACCACAGAAACCTTCAGTTCGCGCCGCGTCCAAACCTTGGCGCTTACCTGCGCTGACAGCATCTTCCAACAAAATTAAAACTCAATTTTCTTCCTTCGATTCCAGTACAATTCAATTTCGACCATCACAGGAACATAGCAATATTTTAGTTATACTCCACCAACATATAGCAATTTTCTACAACTAATTCCTCAATAATAATAATTATAAACCCTAGGTTAATTTCCCACAATCATTGATTGAACTTTTATATCCTTATTCACCGACGTCAATCAATTTCAACATTCAACAATACAATCGCAACACACAAAACAGAGGCAATCATACAACCATAACCCCCACATATCATTCATCATAATCCCGTTTATAGAGCTAGAACCCCACCCTTACCTTGGATATGAGATTTCTTTACTCTCCCGGTTGCCATAGCTTATGCCGCTGCTTCCAACTTTTCTCCAAAAATCTTTTCTAACAACGTGCAGAGACACACCAAAAACCTGTTCGGAAATCTCTTTATCAGACGGACTTAAAATCATCAAAACGAAAATCGCTCCGATCAGAAGTTACCTCTACGAGTCTGGAAAGTTGTGTTAAAGAACCGCGACGATCCAACGGTTAGATTGGGAGAAACGTCCGTTTTACTAAGTTGTCTCACTGCAGAAAGTTGCTGCAAAAATTGGACTTCCTCTAGCTTTTCTCTTCCGCCATGACTCTCTTCTTCACCTCTCCTCGAAACCCTATTCCTCTTTGTATTATGATAGATCTTCCTTCTTCCAATTCTAAATTTAACATAGTAAGGTTATTTTATTTAATCACTTAAATAACTTAATTGGGCCTAAGTGACATACCCCCTCCTTACTTGACAGCAACTCAAATTAAACCCACAGTTATTTTTAAGCTCATTAATAAAATAACACTTCAACTTTATTTCACCAAATTAATCCGATTAATTACCATGCCAACTTAATAAAATAATTCCGACTTCGTCGATAAAATTCAAATTAAATACAAATAGTCCAATATTAATAATAATAATATTATTTCTACTAATATTTCTTCAACGAAATCAACTTTATTAATTCTCCGACTAACCGAATAAAATCCAACTTAACTTAATAATCCTGTCATACCCCAAAATTTGACCGTCATATTTATTCATATTTCACTCCATCTGACTTTCAAATGCTCAAAGATACACAAGAAGGAAGCATGCAGTCTCTCTCCTAAAACAACAGCCTCTAAACTAGGGTTTCGTATTTCTCAAAGTAAAATCAATTTATAATACTTCAAATGGATCCCATGGCCTCTCATATGCTTCAAAGGGTCCTCCTGCCAAGTTTCAAGCTCTGATTCATAGGATTGCTAAGGCAAAAGCTCAGAAAGTCAACAATCGACTAGTTTGACCTAAAAGTCAATTGTTGTCAAAGTACAGTCAAAATTCATGATTTTTGGTCAACATCAACATTTTGAAGTATCATTCATCAATTTATCAAGTATTGATCATGATTCATCAAGAAAAGATCAGAAATCAACAAAATCCAAAGTTTCTAAATTAGGGTTTTGTAGGAGAAAGTCAACTGAACTTTGACCAGCCATATCTCTCTCATATTTTCTCAGAATTTTCTCAACCAAAGCTCATTCTCAAGGAAATTTGATTCTATACAACTTTGATGTTGGGCCCAAGGTCACGAAATGCTTCCGCATAAGAGATATGAGCCAATACATTACAGGTCTTTCTAGAAGATCGCAAAAAGCTGCTTTTTGTCAGGAGCAATATCATCAAGATAAAATCTCCAAATGAAAAATATGTTCAAAAGTGGCTTGTAGAGGACATATTTAGATTTCTAAAAAGTCATATATCATCTCCATATGATAAATATTGAATGAGTTATGGCTTGCACAAGTTGGCGATTTTGAGAAAATGCACAAAAGGAAAAGTGGAGAATTTTGGATATTTGGGTTAATGGGCTTAAGTTTTGGACTCTAATCACACATATGATCCATAAAAGGGCCTATAAATTCATCCTTATATTTTTGGCATTTTTATTTCTATTTATTTGAATTTTATTCATTTAAATGGCAAATAAATCAAGTAAAAAACCAAAAGTAAAGAATTAAATCATGGGACTTTATTTTGGACCATATGAAAGCCCAAGAAACACCTTGAAGACCATGGAATTTCGTTGGCACTTGGTTGGGATTTTTATTTTTTTATTTTTATTCAATTTAAATCAAAGAAAAAATAAAATAAAATCAAGTTAATGCATGATTTAATTTTTCCAATCACAAGATCATTCTTGGGGCTCAAGCAAATCAAATATATTGATTGGAAAGATTTTGAACCAAAATAGAAGAATTATGTGCAAAATATTTTAATTAAATTTCCTTTCATCAAAGTGCAAGATCTAATTTGATTCTCTCCAAGTTTATTGACCTAGTTCTACCTCTTATATATTCTAAACAATAACACAAGCAAAGGGACGAAAATTGGTGGAGAAAATAGGGCTTTCTAAGAGCAAAATAATCAAGAAGCTAGGGCATAAGAAAAATAATTTTTCAGCGAGTTTCAAGCATCAACGAGCATTTTACCATCCTCCTAAGGTATCCAAGGGTAAATCTTGATCGTGAGATGTGATTAAAACGTCCCCAAACGCATGTTTCATAACCTTCATGCCCTTCATGTAAAACTTTTCGTTTTTTATTACTTACTATGTTTCAATACGAATTGATGTTACTAACATGTTTGTGATGATGTTTAGAAGAGGTTTAAGCCCTTAAATCATAGCTTGCACGCAAGAACTTGAAGCCACCATTGTTAGGGAAAACGGCCCATGAGCTTGCATTTTCAGCCTTGCGTAGGGTTTCGGGATAAACGGATCCCATATTCATGATCAGGAAGCATTTTTAAGTCGATCTGGGCTGTTAGCTTTTTTCGTTTCATTTGTTTTTTTTTTTAATTTCCATGTTGCAGTAAATAGCCACGAGATGTTCGTAGCAAAATCGGGCCTAATTCGCAGCCAATAAAATGTGGGAGACGATGAACAGTGGCATAGGAGTATGGACCTGTAGGCGTGGCGCTTCCAACGCGTCAGAATAATCTCTCCTCATCTGATTGGATGAAATAAGCAACTGCAGGGCCCCACTTTTGACCTTTTCTTTTAAATTTCAAATCAAATTTTATTTTTACTATTTATTTATTCGTGGTCAACTAAATAACAAATAATAAACATGGCACAATTGGTAACGTGAATGGGTTATTAACCATAGTGTCCTTGGTTCGATCCCCTTCTATGACACTTAAATTTTTACAAGTTTATTTTCCACAGGATTCAATGCTGCTGCCCCATGAACGCCCACGATACATCCTCGTTCATCTACCATTGGATCTCCCAGCGATCAAATCCAAGGCTCCAAGAATTCTCCCCCACCATAGACCCTCAAAGCCTAGCCACACAGAATCACTCACGCCCAGGTTTTGTTTTTCTTTGTTGTTTTTATTTTGTTTCTTTTTTTAAAAAAACTCTTTGTTTCTTATTTTTACAAACTCAGTTTTTTTTAAAACTAATTACTTTCTTTTATATATAGAGTTAACAATAACAATTAGGATTAGTTATTTTAATTAGTCTTAATAATTAGAATTAGTTAATTTTAATTAGTTATTTTAATAATTAGATTAAAATTATAATAATTAGATTAAAATTATAATAATTAGGTTAATTTTATTAATTAGGATAATTAATTAATTAGGTAATTTAGGATAATTAGATAATTAATTTAGTTAGTAATTTTAGGTTTAACTTTAATTAGGTTTTTATAGATAGCCTTTAAACTTCACAAACCATAGATAACCCTAGAAATCTTTAGGTAGGTGTTGTCCATTAACTCAGTGTGTCGAGTTTTCTCATAAAACCTTCATTCCCTAAATATCAGGGTTTACCCTGAATGTTTTCAAAACCTTTGCCTTTTCCAGAACCTCTTTTATTTATTATCAATGCCTTGTATTTGCCACAAAAAGTTTTCTACTTTTCTCTTCTTCATTTTTCAGGGTTAACCAAGATCCTTCAGCCACGCGCTACCAGATCAAAAAAGCTAAGGTTTCAAATTTCTCTTGTTAAATATCATTTTATTTTTTTATTTTATTTTATTATTCTGCCTTTTAATAGGATTTGCCTCAAATATCTATTGAATCTGTTATACACTAACCCCTATTATTTTCCGTTTAATTCATCAGATGTTCAGAGTCAATCGAAGGTTCGAAGAAGATCAAGGCTCAAGATAAAGATAATTAAATTAATTATTCATATTTCTTATTTTCTGCTTTTATTTCCCCTTCCCCGTAGGTGTTTATTGTAATAGCGTAGGACTTTTAAATTCCGCCTTTAATTTTTGCCTTTGTTTTTTAACTGCGTGGTTAGTAAAATAGGGAGTGCAACCATGAATTGAACATAGATCACTAATTTACAAGATAAATATCATCGAAGTTAATCGCGTGATTGTTGCACCCATACACCTTTAGGGTAATCCCTTTGTTGCCTGTTGCCTTATGATTTTGTTGCCTCTAAGTATACTAAATAGTCAAAGTCCCTCGATTCCGAGGATACCTAAAGCAATGTTGCCTTTAAAGTTATTGAAACTCCCTCGAGGTTGCCTTATAAAGAATGATTGTCCCTATTGCAAAGGTATCCTCGCATGATGCCTAAAAAGATTAATGACTATTATATCCTTCCCCTAGACTACCTACCCTCTTTTTGGTAGGGACAGTCTTATGGCGAACGGTACTCTCGATGACCCTTAAACATCCAATTGAAAGACTTCCTGCCCTCTCATGGTATGGATTGACCCTTTCGCCTGAAAGACTAAAAGAACAATTTTTCTAACTTAGGGTGGTTGCTACTAATTGCTTGCTCTAAAATTCAAATCAACAGGTGCTTTTCACACCTCTTTTAAAAATCAAATTCAAAAAGACTACGCTTATTTACAAGCTAAAGTTCTTCTTCAAAATCTTTTCCAAACGTTTTTCAAACAATTCAAACATTTTGAAAACAAAGTGAGCTAAGTAATTAAGAGCCCATGGAAAACCATGGATACAAAGGGTGCCTTACACCTTCCCTTTGTATAACTTACCCCCCGAACTCAAAATCTTTTAAAAGGTCTTTTTCTGTTCTTTTAGCCTTTCTTATTGGATAAAACAAAAGTCGGTGGCAACTTTTGCTTACCGCGACATTTCGATAAAGTCAATTCACCATATAACAGAATTGGCGACTCTGCTGGGGATACTTTCGAATTAAAAGAGGGGTTACCTTAAAGTTTAGGATCACTTTAATTGTTTGATTTGTCAGCTTTATATTTCAAAGGTTGTTTTGGGTATTTACTTGTGTGAAAGATCCTAACCCGGATCTGAGAACCTTTGGTAAATGGCATGAGACCAAGGAGACTGCACAGCGTATACTGATGTGGTTGATATGGTGGCCATCGTTAGTGTGACACATTGGTTTGTCCTGGTGTTCCTTGGGATCCGACTTGAGGAAACACTTGGCTGCTGCGTGGTGTCATTAAGCACTAATTCGCCCCTAGAACCCTATTTGAACTTGACTTTGGCCTATTAGAAAGTAGCGAGGTGGCTGGCTTTGGTTCTGACTGAAGTTGGTTGATACTCAAAGCTACACTCATATGGACTGGACTTTCAGGACCTTCTCGGTTGGTGATTCGATTGCCGAACTGAGATAAGCGCCTTCGAGAAAGGTCAATGATATGAGCTCCCTAGAACCCGATCTTTATATAGCACAGGTTGAACCAACTAAACTTCAGTGGGGAGGGTACTTACCTACGAACTTCATGCAAGCCTCTAAACCTAAGGGAACTTGTGTGACTTGTTTGTGTTTGCTACTAACCTTTGTTTCCCTTGCAGGTTTCCTTTGTAGGATTTGTTCGTCCTAACTATCCTACGCTTTGCCTGATGCACTGCATTCGCATAACATCATGACATCATAACATCATAACATCATAACATCACATGTTAACTAACCCTTTCAAGGATCTTAGGGATTCAGGGCGCACAATTTCAGGTACTCTTATCAAGGACCGAATTCCTAATCAAGGGGTAAGAGGATTTATTTTCCTCTGGCCACATACCTTCCAATTCAGAGACTCAGTACCTATCAAGGGGTAAGAGGATTTATTTTCCTCTGGCCACATACCTTCCAATTCAGAGACTTAGTACCTATCAAGGGGCAAGAGGATTTATTTTCCTCTAGCCATATACCTTAAAATTCAGAAGTATCCCGAATCAAAGGCTATGACCCACTCGATATGGGGAGCTTGATTCCCAAAGAAGGAAGTTCAAAGATAAAGTCAGGGTTCTTCAAATAAAGATGCAACCAAATCATTCCCCGATGTTGCTAACTAAATTTCCTAAAGATCCTTGAAAGCATTGCATTTGCATTCATAACATTGCATCACAGGTTTCTACCGCAGGCTTCTCACCTCCTCGCTGTTTATTTCAGCACCATGAATCTCGAGCAATCATTCAAAGACCTTCAAGCTCAGAATGCCCAGTTTCAAGATCTGATCCTGAACTTGTCCAAGGGGCAAGATGAACTGAAAGCATTCCTGACCAAGAAAGAGAAAAGGCCTAGAAGATCTGTGGGTGTCCTTAACATGGGAAGAAGATTTCGATGTCCGCTCAAGAAGGCTGAAGAAGTCAAGGTTTCTAAAGAGGACGGAAATGAACAAGACAATGGTGCTAGTGTCAAAACTGATGCGAAAAGTAACCACGATTCTGCCAAGCCCTCTGAGGAAGAAGAGGACTACTACCATGAGGATGAACATCCTGATGATAAATACCAGTTGCTAGAAGAACGTATGAAAGCCATGGAAATTCAGAAGGTACCTGGACAGGATTTTGAAGAGCTAGGCCTCATCTCTGGAGTTATTATCCCTCCGAAGTTCAAGACTCCCACCTTTGTTAAATTCGATGGGGTCTCTTGTCCGAAACTGCACTTAAAGTCTTATGTGAGGAAGATTCAGCCTCATACCGCTGACAAGCTGCTATGGATCCACTTTTTCCAAGAGAGCTTATCTGGAACCCAACTCGAATGGTACTATCAACTGGATGGCGCCAACATTCATACATGGGAAGACTTGGCTGGTGCTTTCTACAAGCAATACCAATATAATGCTGATCTTTCACCGACCCGCATGCTACTACAAAGCATGTCCATGGAACCTAATGAAAGCTTCAAAGAATATGATCAGAAATGGAGAGACTTGACTGGCAGAGTCCAACCTCCCTTGGCTGACCGAGAGTTAGTTGACATGTTCATGAATACATTGACTGGTCCTTTCTATAGCCATTTACTTGGAAGCTCGTCGTCCGGTTTCACCGACCTCATACTGACTGGAGAACATGTTGAAAGTGGTATCCGAAGCAGAAAAATTCAGGTGGCTACTTCTTTTGGTACTGTAAAAAAGCCATACAATGTGAAGAATGAATCCAACACTGTTAGGGTAGTCCTGGTCTCTAGTCAGGCTCCTACACAACAACAACAGAAAGATCAACGTAAGCAACAAGGTGGCCAGTGTACTTGGAAATCCAAACCCAAAAGGTCATTTACCCCACTACACATGCCATTGCCTCAAGCTTTGTAACACTTGCTCGATCGGAATCTGATAACTCTACTGCCTCCATACTCAACTCCTGCTAATCCCGCCCCTGGGTACAAGCATCATGCAAGATGTGCTTACCATTCAAATAGTACTGGTCACAATACAGAAGATTATGGGCCATTGAAACATAAAATTCAAGACTTGATTGAAGAAGGGATCGTCGAATTTGGCCAACCAGAGGAGCCACACAAAGTCTAAAAGATGGCTATTTAGATCATTAATTTACTCGCATTCGCAATTTCTTTCCTGTTTGTTTAAACATTCGTCTGATGTCAGACTCTATTTATTTTATCATAATCATTAATGCATTGCATACGTTTGTCTTGACTTATTTCTCCTTCTATTGCTATATTAAACTTTGTTTTACTTGCTTTTCTTTATGATTTTTAACTCTCGCTAAAGTTGTGAACCTTTTAAGGGAGGATGACGAAAATGATACTGCAACCTCATACGATATGCTTTCGAATAGACTATGCTGACGATGTACAGGCATTGTTTCAATTCCTAAACAGTGGAGATATAAGGATGTTAATCCCTCGTCAACCCCTTTGAGCCTAAGAAGTAGAAGTTTTCTTTCTCACACAGATTAAAACCCTTAATTATAACCTGGGGTAGGGTAGTTACTCAGTTAACTCAATTATACCAAGTGCTTTACACAAATGATGGATTCCCGTAATTCTCAAGTTAGGAAGTCAATATCCATAAAATAAAAAGAAGAAAAAATGTTAAGTTAAAACCTATGAAGGAGACTTATCAAGAACTAAAACATCCCGCTAACTGTAATCTCAAAATAAACAGCTCAGGCAAAAGTTAGGGAAATAAAATCAAAAAAGAGGTCACTACAAATCCTCGACAAAAAATAATTACAAAAAAGGATGACTGCCTTTTCAAATAAACTTTCGGTGCTTCAACCATCATCAAATGTCAATATTACGACTTCAAGACCTGCGAGAACTTAAATGCAAAGTTAATTGAGCATAAGATCGAAGAACATCACGAAGATTGGGATGGGTACAAATAAACTTTGAGCCTTTATCCTTTGTATCTTAAACCGTGAACCAAGCCACGTTACAACCCTTGAAAGTCCTAACTGAAGCATGGTTAGTTCGAAAGCATACTATCACACAAAAAAATGGTATCCTGACTCCTTAAAGTTTACCAAAAATCCTGAGTGGATATCATGTTTTTACAAATATCACTTTCTTACATCTTTTGTTTTACTAAAAATGTTTTTAAACTCCAAGGCAGACATATGCATTGCATTTTTATGAGTGTCATTATAAAACAATTTTGTCTACGCAATTTCACATGTTTGACATCAGGAAGAATCTGCATGGGGTATAATTAATGACTAAAAGTCCTCCCGACAAATAAATTTGCAGAGACGTCTCGTATGCATGACTCGATCAGCTAAAATCTTGTTCACACAAGGGGCATGACATATTGTTATCCCATATACTGGGGGAAAGCTGGTCACGATTCATAGAATCTCTCAGAGGCACTGAAAAACCAGAGAAGTTAGTCCATCACTAGGGGCATGTCATATCAGTCACAAATCTCAACAGATGCTATTTAGCTACTAGCATCAGATGATGTCAGTATATGTTTCTCCTTTGAAGTTCTAATTCCAAATTCAAGTATCAAGCATACCAAGTTATTGATTCCAGGGGCAGGTATACTCTCGCCAGTATTTTTTCAACAGCAAGTACTCAAAGACAAGGGGCAATGAAAAATTGAAAATCTCTGGGAACCTTCCCCACGGAGCAGTTTTCATAATATATCCCCATATAGCATTCCTTAAGAAGTTATCTTCAAGCGATCTCTTCCTAACAGAGACTTGGTTCCCCAACGGATTTTATACCTCCGACATTGCCGGTTCTCCGACACAATCTTCTTCTCTAGCGTGGATTATTCAAACTCGCTATTTCCATTAAAGCAGACGCTCAAAAATCTGGTCAGATAGTATATCAGAAGACTATTCTTCTCTCTTGTCCCCAGGATATATCAGGATCAGATCACTCAAGTCACTCTCATCCCCAAGCGAAGATCAAAAATCCCCAACTGGATATCATCGAACGAAAGACAGGAATTCTCTTGTCATTATCTCCAACGGCATACAGGGATTTATTTTCTCAATCAGCAGTTGCTATACAAGAGTTATCAATATGCTTCGACTATATAGTCCATCCCTGCATCATTCATAAATACATGCACAACATACAGTACTCTCGTTTATTTAGAGAATCTCAATACATGCATCATGACATTGCATAAAACTAATCTTTCCTTTTCAGGTAATTTCATAATCAAAAGAATATTATCATCCAAGTGCAGTGCAAATACAATCGTATCAATGATTCAATCTCAACACTCAAGACAAATACAACTCTGACACTTAACTCCGGGTTATTCTTCATAGATAATTCAAAAACAATCAAAGAACTTCATATCCTTTCTAAGAGCCTTTCTAAGTAGTCTTGTTTAAGGCATATCACAACCTTTCTAGGTAGTCTTTTCTAAGACATTTATCCTCCTTTCTAGGAACCTTTCTAGATAATCTTTTCTAAGATGATTCATATCCTTTCTAGGAACCTTTATAGGTAATCTTTTCTAAGATGATTCATATCCTTTCTAGGAGCCTTTCTAGGTAGTCTTGTTTAAGACGTATCATATCCTTTCCAGGAGCCTTTCTATGTAATCTTTTCTAAGATAATTCATATCCTTTGTAGGAGCCTTTCTAGGTAGTCTTGTTTAGGACGTATCATATCCTTTCCAGGAGCCTTTCTAGGAGAGTCTTGTTTAAGACATATCTCAGCCTTTTTAGGTAATCTCCCTTAAAACATTTATCCAATCCGTCTTAGACATATCTTGCCCTTTTAGGGAGTTTTTTAGTTAGTCTTCTCTAAGACATTTCTTTCCGAGCTTTGTTTAAAGCCTAATCTCTATTAAATCAGTAGTCATAGTCTTCTTTAGGTCAGTGATCTACCCTTTTCAGGAACCTCTCCAGGTAGTCTTCTGTAAGACATTACTTCATCCCTTCTTCAGATACAATCAATGCATATGATCCAGTCTGAAAAGCATATGCTTTAGACAAACAAATCTTCAAACATCTGATGGCATCTTCAAGCCCATCTCCGACAAACGCCTTTCAATACTTGAAGCTCGGATATAGTCTAACGTATGACTTATTCTGACTTTCATATTTATCCAGATCAAATGGCATCTTTAAGCCCGTCTCATACATCTTTTCCAACACTTGGACGACATATTTAAGCCCGTCTTCGGAAAAAGTCCCTGCTTCAGCAAGGGAAAATTCCTAGGTATTTTAGTTTTCAATCCTCTTCTACCTTCAGATTCCGACAGGCACATAAGTCAATCTACATCTTCAGGTATAAGAAGATTGAACAGGTGCAGCTGTCATACCCCAAAATTTGATCGTCATTGTCATACCCCAAAATTTGCCCTCCAGATTCTTTTTAAGCGTATGCTTTGCATATCATCTGCAAATTAACTTAATTTTGCATTTTTTTGAAAATACGTATTATATGTTCATCTTTGCGTATTTTGGTCATTTTTACGATTTAACAATATTTTCGCTTCACTAACCCCTTTTAGGCTTACAATTATAATTTTAATTCAATTTAGATTTAAGTTGAATTTTTATTAAAATTAGTAAATCATTTTATTATATTTACATATTATTCTATTTCTTTTTGGTTTTTTAGGTGCAAATAGAAATGAAGTTCATTAAACTTAAATTGATCCAGGCCGATGACCTCTAAACCCACCTTGCAATAGTTACATTATTTATTTTATTTGTTTTGGATTTTATTTGTTTAAATACAAATTAAATAAAAAATAAATAAATCAAATAAATGTCAATTAAAGAGGGAGAGAGGCGCATGATTTGATTTATTTAATCAAATATTTATTTTAAAAGGCCAAAGAAGATGATTGGAGCTGATTGGGATAATTGGATACAAAAACAGAAAATTTTGATAAAATGTTAAAATCTCTTTCAATCATATTTCAATCTTCATAATTGTAAGGATTTGGACCAAGAATAGTTAACCTAGTGGACTCCAATATATAACCATAACAGAGGAGGATGGTAGAGGAGAGATTGCTGCAGCCAGAATCGAATTCGCAAACAAAAAAAACGTGAAATCAAGAAGGTAGAAGAAGAAGTTCTAGGGCAATTCAGACACAACAAAGTATCACAATCAATTCCTTGGATACTTCTGGACGTAACTGTGCCATCACCATCCATCTGAACGCACAGAATCAATACCATAACACACACGGTTTGCTCGATTTTTTGATTTCGATTACGTCTGTTAGCGCATTATAAAAAAGTTTTGGTTACATGTTTGTGTTTATATTGATGTTTATAAACTTTCTGGATGATTAATTTGATTTTGGTGATGGATTGAGCGACTCACCATTGTAGGGTTTTCAAAGCTCTGAATTAGGGTTCATAGATATAACCAGAATTAGGCCAAATTAGTGCAAGCACTGAATCCGTGATGATGATACGAGTGTAACCATGTCTTCTTTTTTTGATTTCCATGCCCGTATGAAGTTTTGCGATTTGCAGGTGTATAGCCACGTTAAAAAAGCGTTGCCAAAAGTCTCACTGTTTCAAAAGAACTCCATGAAGAAGATGATGAGTGTAATACGGTGAACTGACTTTTATCGAAATGTCGCGGTTAAGCATGAGTCGCCACCGACTTTTATTTTATCCAAATTAAATCAGAAAGGCTAAAACAACAGGAAAAACCTTTTAAATAAAAATAGGGTTCGGGGGGTAATTATGAAAAGGGAAAGTGTAAGGCACCCTTTGCATCCATGGTTTTCCATGGGCTCTTAATTGCTTTGCTCTTTGTTTTCAAAAAAGTAGAAGAAAAGAATATGGACTTTAGCTCGTAAATGAGCGTAGCCAATTTGAAGGATTATGAGAAAGAATATGAAAAAAAAGTTTTAAAGCAAGGCAAAGCAATTAGGGGCAATTACCTAATAGTTTGAAAAAGAAGTTCTTTTAGCCTTTCAGGGTGAAAGGGTTTATCCTTGCCATAAGAGGGCAGGAAGCCTTTCATTTGGAGGTTGAAGGGTCATCGAGAGTTCTTTCGCCATAAGACTGTCCCATGCCATAAAGAGGCAGGTAGTCTAAGGGAAGAACCAGAATAGCCTTTCGTAGGCAGCCAGAGGATACCTCAGCCTTTTCGTAGGCAACTTCCGAGGTTCGAGGTCATATTGGTGTATCGAAGGCAGCATCATTTAGGGACTTTATGACCTTTGTATTTACCGAGGCAACATGGGTGAGGTATCCTCGTATTCGAGGGACACGGCTATTCTGCAAGAATCACAAGGCAATAGGCAACAAGGCAACAAAGAGGTTACCCCAAAAGTGTGGGTGCAACAATCACGTGATTTGATTCAAATATTTATCTTATAATTAGTTATTCTAGGTTTATTACAAGCTTGCACTCCCTAGAATTACTAACCACA
Source organism: Vicia villosa (assembly GCF_029867415.1). NCBI lineage: Eukaryota > Viridiplantae > Streptophyta > Magnoliopsida > Fabales > Fabaceae > Vicia > Vicia villosa. The sequence goes on along the minus strand of NW_026705019.1, from coordinate 1,067,122 downwards.
ACAATTAATATTAACAATTAAAATAATAATGGGGAAAGGGAAAATGAAACCAGCGGGGGAAAGGGAAATTGAAACCAGCGGGATAAACAGAGCAATAAGTTTGAAACAAGTAATAATTAAGATCAAGGTTTAGGGTTACCGACTATTCGAAGCTTTGGCAATTGGCAAACCCTGAAAAGGTGGGAAAAATAGAAAATAGGATATATGTGAGTGCATTATAAATAAATAGATACTTAGCTTCGAACTTGATCTGATATGGTTGACAGTCGGAGGAAGCCTCGGGGTTGACCCTGAAAATATATGGCAAAAGCAAAGGCAGAAAAAGAAAGAAGAAAGTGAATGTAGGCAAGATTTTATTTAAAGGCAAACCCCAATTAAAAGGAAACAAAATAAACTTTAAAATAATAATTAAGTAGAATACTTAGCTTTGGATCTTGATCAGGCGCATAGTCGGAAGATGTCTGATGATAAACCCTGAAAAGGATACAGATAAATATTTTTAAGTGTAGGGCAAATTCTCGTAAACCCTGATTCGGGCGTAAATTGAGCGTAAATTGAATAAAGTAATAAAGTAACCAATCGATTTAATTAATTATTGGTTTTCAACCCAATTAATTAAATCGGCAAAATAAAGTTTCGATTAAATTTTCTAATATTGATAAGTGCTTTTCAAATAATTAGTAAAAGTATTCATAATTGATTGAATAATTTAAACAAATATTTGAATAAAAAGGATATTAATAATTAAATCAAATTATTTCATTAATAAATAAAAAAGATTATGACTTTATAGAAAAGAATTAAAAAAACATTAAGAGAAATTTTATATATAAAAAATATATAAATAAGAAAAGAAGCAATTAAAATAGAAAACTTATTATTTAACAAATAATAATAAAAAAACAAAAAGAAAGTTAGAGAACTTAGCTGGAAATCCTGTGCTTTTGACGTCGTTGGATCTGGAAGGAGGCTCATCTGATGGCTGATGCGCTGAGGTGTATGGTAGCCTCTCATGAAGGTTGCGTACAGGATCTTGGGTTTGGTAATTCCTCAAAAACGCTGGTGTGAGGAATCGAACCCCCAACCTTGGGGTCCCACAGACACGCCCCTTGCCACATGCGCCATGCTTAATTTCTGTTTAATAATCAACAACCAGCATAATATCTAAAACAATTGACTCAGAAATTTTAAAAAAAAACTCAGACGCGCGTACTGCTTCTTCTTCTTCGTTTGTGAAAAACACAGACACCTATAGCAACGGTTTTATACCGTGGCCATAGACCTCTCTCCTCCAACCTGCAAATAAACGCCAATAAATGCAATAAAACGGCACAGATCAATTGTACATGGCCTTACGAATCCCATGAGGTCCTTAATTGGACATGAAATTGCTTCTATCGGATTTTCCCCAAATTTGTGAACACGAACCCTAACAATGGCATCTTGCCATCTCTGCGTTAAAACTCAAATTAAATTATACAGGCACGTTGCAAACATCAACACTAACACAAACATGGATTCAAAGCGAATTCATAATGGATAAATGATCGAAACCGATTGCAACAAAATCGAGATGCAAACCGTGGGTGTAGGTGATGATTCCGGATGCTCAACGGCCGGGGGATGATTGCGTTCGCTTCAAAACACTCCCAGGATTGTTGCTTTATCTTCAAGGCTTGATGAAACGCTCTCTAATTCCAGAATCGATCCTCCTTTTTTCTGAACTTTTGGAAGCTTGTATGAGCACCTAGAGGCTGCAATCCGTGTCCAACCAAATCCTCTTTCACTGAATAACATTAGGTTTATATATATGCAGAATAAATTTAGGTTAACAATCCAATCAAATCATATGCTTCGATGGTGAATATTTGATTGAAGTTCTCCAAATGGAATCCTTCTCTTTTGGTCCAAATCTCCTTTTCCACGTTTTGCTGCTCCTTCTCATTGATTTATTTTTATATAATTTTTAATTGATTTAAATCTTAACCAATCAAATAAAATATATGACCCTTATTACCAATTTATGATATTATTTGATTTAATTTGCATTTAAATTAACAAAAGTAAATAAAAATGAAATAAAATCAAGAAAAATAATATTTGGGTTATGGGCCTTCTTTAAGATCATGGATCAATTTAGTATTCAAATGGTAGGCCCATTAGTGAATATTATTTTTCAAAATTTGAGCCGACTTGTCCTTTTGTGGATTTCTGATATTTTCTTGATGGATCATGATCAACCTTTGATCAAATGATGTGTCTAACACTGAAATATTGATATCGACCCAAACATCAGAAGTTTTAATTGTATTTTGACCACAATTGACTTTTAGGTCGACCAGTCGATTATTGACTTTTCTGAGCAATTGAGTGACCAATCTTTTGACTTGAGACCTGAAATTTGTCATGGAGATAATGTGGAGTATCTTAGACCATATGGGATGCTTCGGAGCCTTTGGTTCATTGATTTTCTTTCAGAACAACAAAACCCTAAATCTTTGAGCCTTGTTTAGGAGAAGGTGTCTTTGAGCTTTGTACTTTGATTTGAATTTGAATAGGAGAAATAGTGTGGGCAAATTTTGGGGTATGACAATGAGCATCTGGGCGCGCAAATGTTTTTTTAATTTTTTCAAATATCCTTTGTATTGCATATATTGTTTTTGGATTGTAGGAATGTCAGCAAGCGTGTGATGGTCCAGTGGTTGGAACGACGCGCTTCAGCCCCCGAGCACAAGGAAACCGGTTCAATCCTTGGCATCGACAAGTTTTTTTCTATTTTATTTGGGATGACTTGCTACAAGATCCAGCACACCTCACCTCCGCACATCCATGATACACACTCAGTAGAAGCCAATGGATCATCAGCATGTTCAGATTGGACGGATTCAGATGCAGCTCTACCATGCTCCATCAGCCACCAACCACACCCAGTCATCAGCTAAGCTTCTATTCTCTTTTTTTATCATATAGTTTTTACTTACTTATTTATTTTGTCTAATTATTTTTAATTGTTTATTTGTTCAAACTTTCTTTTAAATATTCTTTCAAATAAACTTCTTTTAAATTTTCCTTTTTCATAAAAACATTTATTTTGATTTATTTATTAATAAATTTAAAATAGTTCTAAATAGCTTAATTAATCATAAAAAAAATTAATTTTTTAATAAAAATAAATATTATGTTTAGATGTTTAATCGAAACCTTATTTTCGCCGATTTAATTAATTGGGTTGAAAACCAACAATTAATTTGTTTTTTATTTATTTTATTAACTATGGTTAACTTGTGTCCGAATCAGGGTTTGCGAGAATTAGCCATACACTACAAATATTTTTTTTTTGTGTCTTTTCAGGGTTAATCAAAAATCCTCCGACTACGCGCCACGTCAAAACAAAAGCTAAGTTCTATCCTTTTCTTCTTTAAATGTTTTCTTTTACCTTTTATTTATTTTTAGGGTTTGATTCCCGCCGTCAATGAATTCCTTCTACACTTACTTCTTCCTATTATATTTTCTATCAATTCTCAGATGATCAGAGTCAATGCTCTAGGCAAACCTTTGCCCGTCAACCTTCACCAATCGAAGCTAAGTGTCCTTTATCCTTTTTCTTTTATTATTATTTTTATTGATTAGGGTTAACCCTACCTGATTTTTGAGCTGGTAATGCACTCATCTAGGTTTTATTTCCTTTTCCCTAATTTTCAGGGTTTGCCAACCGCCAAAGCTCGGATAGTCGGTAACCCTAAAAGCCCGATCTTATTTATTTATTACTTATTCAAACCTATTGCTCTATTGATCCCGCTGGTTTCTTTCTTCCCTTTCCCCGTATTCTATTATTACTGTTAATATTAATTGTTATGCTTAGTAATCCTAGGGAGTGATAACCCTGAAATTGAATATAGAATAATTAATTACAAGATAATTTTCTGAATCAAATCACGTGATTGTTGCACCCACGCACACTTTCTGGTAACCCCTCTTGTTTCCTGTTGCCTGTTGCCTTGTTGCCTTGTGTTTTTTGCAGAATAGCCATGTCCCTCTAATATGAGGGTACCTCAACCATGTTGCCTCGATTAAGATCATGGGTCCCTAATGATGCTGCCTTCGATACACTAATCATGATCTCGACCCTCGGAAGTTGCCTACGAAAGGCTGAGGTGTCCTCTGGCTGCTTACGAAAGGCTATTCTGGTTTTTCCCTTAGACTACCTGCCTCTCTATGGCATGGGACAGTCTTATGGCGAACGAACTCTCGATGACCCTTCAACCTCCAAATGAAAGGCTTCCTGCCCTTTTATGGCATTGATAGACCCTTTCACCCTGAAAGGCTAAAAGAATTGTTTTCTACATTATTAAGGTAATTGCCCCTAATTGCCTTGCTCTGGCTAAAAACTTTTTTCATATTCTTTCTCATAAACCTTCAAATTGGCTACGCTCATTTACGAGTTAAAGTCCACATTCACTTCTTCTACATTTCAGAACGAAAAAGAGCAAAGCAATTAAGAGCCCATGGAAAACCATGGATGCAAAGGGTGCCTTACACCTTCCCTTTGGATAAAATAAAAGTCGGTGGCGACTCTTGCTTACCGCAACATTTCGATATAAAGTCAGTTCACCGTATTACAGTCATATTTATTCATATTTCAGTTCATCTGACTTTCAAATGCTCAAAGATACACAAGAAGGAAGCATGCAGTCTCTCTCCTAAAACAACAGCCTCTAAACTAGGGTTTCGTATTTCTCAAAGTAAAATCAATTTCTAAGACTTCAAATGGATCCCATGGCCTCTCATATGCTTCAAAAGGTCCTCATGCCAAGTTTCAAGCTCTGATTCATAGGATTGCTAAGGCAAAAGCTCAGAAAGTCAACAATCGACTAGTTTGACCTAAAAGTCAATTGTGGTCAAAGTACAGTCAAAATTCATGATTTTTGGTCAACATCAACATTTTGAAGTATCATTCATAATTTTATCAAGGATTGATCATGATTCATCAAGAAAATATCAGAAATCAACAAAATCCAAAGTTTCTAAATTAAGGTTTTGTAGGAGAAAGTCAACTGAACTTTGACCAGCCATATCTCTCTCATACTTTCTCAGAATTTTCTCAACCACAGCTCATTCTCAAGTAAATTTGATTTTATACAACTTTGATGTTGGGCCCAAGGTCAAGAAATGCTTCCTCATAAGAGATATGAGCCAATACATTACAGGTCTTTCTAGAAGATCGCATAAAGCTGCTTTTTGTCAGGAGCAATATCATCAAGATAAAATCTCCAAATGAAAAATATGTTCGAAAGTGGCTTGTAGAGGACATATTTAAATTTCTAAAAAGTCCTATATCTTCTCCATATGATAAATATTGAATGAGTTATGGCTTGCACAAGTTGTGCGATTTTGAGAAAATGCACAAAAGGAAAAGTGGAGAATTTTGGATATTTGGGCTAATGGGCTTAAGTTTTGGATTCTAATCACACATATGATCCATAAAAGGGCCTATAAAGTCATCCTTATATTTTTGGCATTTTTATTTCTATTTATTTGAATTTTATTCATTTAAATGGCAAATAAATCAAGTAAAAAACCAAAAGTAAAGAATTAAATCATGAGACTTTATTTTGGACCATATGAAAGCCCAAGAAACACCTTGAAGACCATGGAATTTCGTTGGCACTTGGTTGGGATTTTTATTTTATTATTTTTTTATTTTTATTCAATTTAAATCAAAGAAAAAATAAAATAAAATCAAGTTAATGCATGATTTAATTTTTCCAATCACAAGATCATTCTTGGGGCTCAAGCAAATCAAATATATTGATATGAAAGATTTTGAACCAAAATAGAAGAATTATGTGCAAAATATTTTAATCAAATTTCCTTTCATCAAAGTGCAAGATCTTATTTGATTCTCTCCAAGTTTGTTGACCTAGTTCTACCTCTTATATATTCTAAACAATAACACAAGAAAGGGACATAAATTTGTGGAGAAAATAGGGCTTTCTAAGAGCAAAATAATCAAGAAGCTAGGGCATAAGAAAAATAATTTTGCAACGAGTTTCAAGCATCAACGAGCATTTTACCATCCTCCAAAGGTATCCAAGAGTAAGTCTTGATCGTGAGATGTGATTAAAACGTCCCCAAATGCATGTTTCATAACCTTCATGCCCTTCATGTAAACCTTTTCGTTTTTTATTACTTACTATGTTTCAATACGAACTGATGTTACTAACATGTTTGTGATGATGTTTAGAAGAGGTTTAAGCCCTTAAATCATACCTTGCACGCAAGAACTTGAAGCCACCATTGTTAGGGCAAACGGCCCATGAGCTTGCGTTTTCAGCCTTGCGTAGGGCTTCGGGATAAACGGATCCCATATTCATGATCGGGAAGCATTTTTAAGCCGATCTGGGCTGTTAGCTTTTTTTGTTTCGTTTGTTTTTTTTTTAATTTCCATGTTGCAGCAAATAGCCACGAGATGTTCGTAGCAAAATCGGGCCTAATTCGCAGCCAATAAAATGTGGGAGACGATGAACAGTGGCATAGGAGTATGGACCTGTAGGCGTGGCGCTTCCAAGCATTGTTATTAGGCGGTCAACGCTGTCGCGCGCTCGCGAAAAATGAACAGAGTCGCCACCAATATATTTATCCCATAAGGGAAAGGAATATCAGAAAACCTAACAAGGGAAGGAACAGGGTCTTGCGACCAGAGAATCAAGGTACGGGAGTCGGTTACGCAAGGGGAAGGTATTAGCACCCCTCGCGCCCATCGTACTCGATGGTATCCACCTATGTTTGTTTCTATCTAAAGGGTGTGTACTATGTCTATGTCTATATGCGAATGAATGCAAAAGAAATACGGGGAAAAGAAGGAATTATTTACAAGTGTGCTCGTTCAAGCCCCGCGACTTGATGCCTACGTATCCTTTTCAGGAATCAGAGCGCCGTAGTTCGGCTCCATAGTTTTGTTTGTTTTTGTGTTTTTTAGTTGGGCGGCGTTAACGTTCGCGCTCTTGCACAAGGGGACAGCCTAGGATGCAACGGAGCGGAAATAACGGTGCCCTTAAGAAAGCGAGAGAAGAGAGAGAGAGTTTGAGTGTTTCGAGGAAATCCCTTAAGTAAGGGAAACTCAAGTTACTCTTTGGTTGGTGTTTTTTAGGAGTTGGGAACTTACGCCTGAATGGAACCCTTAAGCAAGGGAGCTCCAAGCACTCGAACATCCCTTAAGCAAGGGAAGTTACAAGCTTCCATTCCCTTTTTATTAGTCAAAGTATTTATTAGTCATTTTTTATGAGTTTTCTTGGTATTTTTTTATGGGAGTTTATTCAAGTATTTTTAGAGTGTTTTATGGTTGAAAAGAAAAAGAACTAGCCTAAGAAAACTAGCCTAATATGAATGGGGAATTCTACTTATTATCATCATGGTTTCTACCTAAGGTTAAGATTTAAAAGAAGCATGAAAAAAAAAGCGGTAAGTAGAATATTTAAAATAGCATGAAAAAGAACAAGTCAAAAATATAGCACAAAAGGTGAATTAAGAGTACTATTATTTTTTATTGATTTTTATGAAAGAAAATGAATCAAGAGATTAATGTCAAAATTAACCTAAAATCTACTTATTTTTATGAAACCTTTTTTAATATGAAAAATATCAATTAAAGGAACCAAGACTAATTCCTAAAAATGATCTAAGAGTCTAGCAAATTTTATTGATTTTATTGTTTTTTATCATCTAAAAAGTATAGTAAAAAGAACTAAATAAAAATCTAAAAACTATCAATTAAGAATGGGGGGTGTGAATGAAATTCAGATGTATGCTGAGTAAAACGCAGGCCCAATCAAAGTAAAGGCCCATGGGAGTTTTTTGTTACAAATTTTCTTTGTGAATAGAAGCAGGAGGCGTGGGCCCATGGGGGTGTAATCAGCAACAGGTCCAGAGAGTTTTTTTTGTATAGTTTTCGTCAGCTTTTTTTCTAAAAGGTAATTCACGGGCCTATGCAGGTGTAGAAACCAAATTCGGCCCAAATGTATTGTTTTTGATCCATTGAAATCCTTTTCCGAATTTACTAAAAATAGAAAAAACTAATTGAATAATGAAAAGGGCAAACGAAATTGGGATTAGGGTTCAATGTTACCTGTGACTCATAAGCTTTCCACGTTCCTCTTCATCCCATCACGAGCGAACAAACGGCGGCCGGACCTTCCTTTCACCGGCGAAAACTCCTTCTCCGCCGTTGTTAGTCAATCGATACCAGCTTGCTCTTCCTCCGTTACCTCGCGTCTACTCCGTCTTCAATTTGTTCTCTCCGATGAACATCCTCCAACTCTCTCGTCTCCGATTCGGACGCGCTTCGTTCTCGAATTGGTCAGTAAGCGCACGTGATGCTTGAGTCATGTGGATGGCGACGATGAAGGCTCGGTGATGATCGGCGTTCTTGTCGTTGTCATGAGGGTTGAAGATGCGTCGCGACTTCAGAGAGGGTGAAGACGATGAATTGATGATGATTCAGGTAAACTCTTCCCTCTTTCCTACTCTTCTTCTTTCTACTTCGTGCAGATTCCTCTTCTATTCTTTTTTTTTTTTTGAGTTCCTCTGCGTATGAGTTGTGAGTGGAGTGTTGAGTGATTGAGGTGTTGATGGAGATGATGGATGGTGAGATATCCGAGGGAAGAGCTGAGAGTAGAGAGGGTGTGAGTTTGATGAAGATGATGATGGATGAAGTGTAGTGGTGGTAGCGTGTGTTGCAGGAAGTGAAGAGGGTGAGAATGGAGTGTGTTGCAGAGAGTGAGGAATCAGTTATGAAGGTGATGAGAGTTGAGAGTGAAGTTGCAGAGAACTGAGATGAGAGGAAGAAGAAGAGGATTGAATGGTGGAAATGGCGTGTGAGGTGATGAGAGAAGAAGATGATGATGGAGATGAATGAGAGTGGTGGAGGAGAGAATGGTGTGTTTGAACTTTAGGTTTTAGCACTTCTTCTCTCAAGGTTTGCAAGCGAAACAATAACGAAGCTTAGTGCTTGTGCTTTCTCTAGGTGTCTCTTTTTGCAGATGAGTGAAACTGGTTTTTATATAGGCAATGATTAAGTAATGATGATGAATTCTTGGGTGTGGAGCCTGAATTATAACTTGTAATGAGTTTTTTTCGATTTCTCGAGTGTGGGACTTTATTCTATTCTTCTGATTTTTCACTTCTTTTTGTGTATGATATTGATGTAGGGCATGGCTGGTTGTATGGTTTCTTGTGTTTGATGCAGGGTGTTTGGTGAGGTGTGGTAGCTGAACTGTTTTCATTTTTGTGCAGCAGGTTTATACAGGGCTGGCTATAATGAACATGGGAATTGGTCTTCAACACCTTTAGGAGCACAATGGTTAGAAGTGTGGCAACCTGGGTTTTTCCTTGACTGTAGGTTTGGTATTTTGTATGCTAACTGTTTTGATTTTTGTATGTGGGATTTTAATGGAATTCAAGGGTGCTGAATGGTTATGTATTTTATGAGTGGATGTTGTTTTTATGTATGCAGGGCTGTTTTGATTTATAGTTAACATTGTGAACCTGGTTTTGATCTTGAAGTGTGGTGTTGCTGGTATTAGAACTGAAGCAAGGGATGTTAGATGAGCAATATTAGTATGAATATTTTGAATCTCCCTCTTTTTTCTATCATGACAAACTAACAAGCACTGGACTGTTTTGGCTTTTGGATGCAGAGCTGAAATTATGCAATTGGTGGCTGAAGTAACACGGTTTCACTTCTGTTTGTACGGCTCTGCTGCTTGACTGTTTCAAGTATGAATGGTGATCTTTTTCTTTGAATTGATGTGAAAATGTATGGCTGGAAATTGTTAGACTGCTGATCTTGTAGTAGCCTGTATGTATTGAACTTTGCCAATGTTTTTTGTTCTTCTTTACTTCAATTTATGTTTTCTGTTTCTGACTTTAAGGGAGGTTACAAAACTGGACTTTGCTTCAGTCAGAAGTGGGTATGCCCATGCTGAACCAACTGATTTTCTATGTGCAGGTCTGATGAAGAGGGAATGAAGGGAACTTGACTTGAAGAAACTTGAAGAAAGGAGTTTGGGATTATGAACAAAGGGCTCAAAGAAAGGATTAGTGTAAAGTGTAATTTGGATATAAGATGGATTGGATTTGGAAATGTAACACTGTAACTAGGAATTAATTGAATTATGGACATGGTTCATGAAATTGTAATGAAACGGTTTGGCAATGAAATGGTTCTTCTTTTTGTAACTACTTGATATGATGTGATGAAGTAATAAGATTTCTTCCTTCTTTAAACTGCCTTTGAATATGTTCTTCTCTCCATTTTTCTTTCTCTTTGAATTCAAGAATGCATTTCCCTCCCTTTTGCTCAAAATTCAAGAATTCTCTTTTGATCTCCAACACCTTGAATAGATACCAACAAGTATGATATGATGGAACCGAATTGTTCAAAATGAACTTGAGACAAAAAGGTCAACATGTCTTAGTTGACTTTGACCTAAGGCCAAAGTTCTTAGCAAATTGCTTCCAAAAGGCTTGCATTAAGATGAAACTTGGAACTTCCTTTTGCTCCTCAAATATAAACACAAATCCTCTAACCACAATCTGCCATTGACTAGATCCACTTGAAATCTCCATACTTCTATCCAAATCCTTGAATTCAGAGCGAATGACTCAAACCATAAGTGATAACTTGATCACTTTAATGAATATAATCCACATGCTGAGTAAAAGTCCCCGATGATCATAAGGCCCATGCCTCAAGACTTATCTGATAATCCCAAGCATATAGAGTACCTCAATCCATGATCAGTGAAAACCTCTTTTACACAAGCTTGAATAGTGTAGAAACCTTGTACATTGTGAAACCCTAGATCCCATGCTTTTGATGTTTATTTGATGAATGAGTGCAAAGTGTTAGATGACCTAGTGTAAGGTATGTACATGAATGCAAAGTCTAAGCCAGTTAGAAATAAAGGGGTAGGACAAATTTGGGGTATGACAGCTGCCCCTATTTAATCATCTTAAACCTGAAGGTGAGATTGACGCTAGTCTTTCGAACATTCGAGGTGGAAGAAGATTAAATATCAAAGTGCCAGAAATTTGTCCTGAAGAGAAGATGGTGTAAGTCTTATCCTTATTTTTGTTTTTGATATCTGCTGGGGAAAGAGAATTGTTTTTTTTTCTTTTGATGGAAAGGTTACAGTGAGTAGTGGACGAATGGAGATAGCTTGTAACGTAGCAGTGGTGCCAATACAAGGTTCTCAAAGGAAATGATTGTTGTATGGAACTATGATTGGAAAGTATGGGTCCGATGGAATGATAGGATCTACTATCCATAAGAAATGAAAAAGATGAGGATAAGGTCAACGGACCTACGATCCACAAGAAATGAAAAAGATGAGGATAAGGTCAACGGACCTACGATCCACAAGAATGAAAAAGATGAGGATAAGGTCAACGGACCTACGATCCACAAGAAATGAAAAAAAAGATAAACATCAACACTGGGGTTGGAGGACATCAACGCTGGGGTTGGAGCATATCAACACTGAGGTTGTGAAAGGAAAGGCGTCGACACTGAGGTCGAGGACATCAACACTGAGGTTGGAACAAGAAAAGATAAACATCAACACTGAGGTTGTGAATGACGATGGGCATCGACGCAGAGGTCGGTGGAGGAGTGATAGGCATCAACACAGGGGTTGGACCAGGAAAGGATAAGCGTCAACACTGAGGTTGAAAAAGGAAAGGTATCGACACTGAGGTCGAAGGAAGAAAGAATTAATATCAACACTGAGGTTGGAAATTAGTCTTGAAATGGTTTTCCAGGACGGAAGGCAAAGGATACACAACACAGGGGTTGGATCTAAAAATTTTCCGTACGAGGGAAGAGATCACGGAGACTAGTCACGACTAGACTCGATCAAGAGACATAATCACGAAGATGTTGATGCTGGCGAAGCATAAGAATTACACTAATCCCTCAGGCCAAAGGCGGGGTGTAACTCATTAAGAGTGGCAATCGTTCGAATTGCCACACACCAAGTATGGTTATTCAAACGGTTGAAAAATGAGATGGGTTGAATGCCCACCCTCATTCGCACTCTAATCTTCACGCAGCACACGGGAAATAACCTCGGAGACAACGATTTTGACGAAGAAGGCCAGGAGAGAGAAGATAAGATTTCTTTTGGGGATTGAGAATACCAGGTATTGGCACCATGGTTTGAGGAGATTTGTGATGTAGTAACAGATATCAATCGGAGTCTGTAAGGACAACTTTTTCTGTGGGGATGTGTCATCGTCTTGATTGAATGTCGATTTGTATTCTCTGGCTTATGCTTTGTATGCATGTTTGAATTTTATGGCCTAATGGTCCATTGTAATGGATATGCTACGCTTTGAGGATGAAATGCTGTATGCAATGGATACTATATGCAGAGTGCCAAATAAAGGCATTAGTGGGATAGAGAAACATGATCATTGGGGTCCATTGCTTATTGTCTTGAGGTGCCAATATGAATCGGTGTTGGGAACCCTGTAGTACCAAAGATTATTGGTAACTCTGCCGAGGGTTGAAGTGCAGCTTCGTTGTGGAGGAAGTTACTTCATTTGACTTTCCCTACATCTTGAATTGCTTGGGAATGGTGAGCTTGAGGAGATTCCCTCGATTCAGCATGTTGAGGATGAGAAATTCAGACAAGGAGACCAGGTTGGGAGAGTGGAACAACTCCCATGAGAAATAAACTCATGTGCTTGGGGGGAAACCATAATTCCAGGAGAAATAAACTCCTATGATCGTGGAGAGACAATAAAACTCAGAAGATTGTGCCCCAAGCTTCGTGGACTACGAAGGAATTTGCCCCAGAGGATCCTTGGAGAGATTTTTCAAATCTCGACGTAATTGCCCCAGATTAATTGACCCCAAGAGAGATTCCTCGACTTGATTGCCCCAGATTGGTTGAACTTAAGAGATAATTCTCGACTTGATTGCCCCAGATTGACCAACGGTGAATGGATGCCTCAGTTGACAGAGTCTTCACACAACTTGCCCCTCGGAGTGATCAGCCTTTTGAAGTGAATGGCCCATGAAATCGATCAACTTTTTCTGCAGTTGTTCATTGTTTGATTTTCCTTGATGTCAAGTGTTTACTCACCAGTAAAAGATGATTGTTTTGAAGATGATAATCCTAATGCAATGTTTATGCTAGCTTCGAAATCAAAGTTTATTGAAACGATGTTGTGACATTCAGTGTTTGAATTATTTGTCATATCGATATCAACATAAATGGTAAGCAAACATCTAGGAGTCAGTTTTACGCAACTTGGTGTAGTATGCTCTTGAAATAAACCCAGCTTCAATTAGGTCTTTTAAGGGTTGTAACGTGGTCTGGTTCACGGTTTTAGAAAGAAAGGATTTAAGGCTCAAAGTCTAACCTAACCCACCCATTCTTCGTGATGTTCTCTAGTCCTAAGTTCAACTTAACCTGAGGCGAGCATTCGTCCTTCAATAGGAGTTTGAGGTGATTGAGGAACCAATGAATTCTTATGGACATGGCAGTCACTTTACCTTTCGATTTTGGCGTCTGATCACACGACCTTGTTCTTTTGATAAGGATCTTTATTTTGTAACCCTCGTTTTTCGCTTCTGCCTTTTTGTTTCCCTAATTTTTGCCTGGACAAATTCTTTTGAATTTTATTTTGGAGTCCAGCGGGATGCCCTGATTTTTTTTTTTTGCCTAAGTCACTTGCTTTCAAGTTGTTGACTTAGCGGGCTTTTCTTCTTCTTTTTTTTTTTTTTTATTCACTTCTTTTTTGAACAAGTCGTATGGTCCTGAATCTCTGATTTGCGGGAGGTGATTGCGACTGCCTCATTCTTTGATTGATGAGGGAGTACCATTGTGGTATTGAATTTCCTCAACCTTTTGAAAGATAACCATTGTTGTATCCTTGGATGTATACTCCTGATGAATTCTGAATGCTCGATCAGATTAATTGAACGCTACCCTGCCCCTGGGTTAAATGTGAGGGTTTTTTTTTTGTATAGAAAAGAAACTCCTACTTCAAGGCTCAAAGGGGTTAACGAGGGTCTATCTCCCTTATATCTCCGGTGTTTGGGGATTAGAAACAATGCCTGTACATCCTCAGCGGGGTTTTATTCAAAAGCACACAATTAAAGATGTTGCATTTTTATTATTTTTCATCATTCTCCTTTTGATGTTTTTTGCTTAAACCAGAGTTTGATATCGATAGACAGAAGGATATGAGTGAACACGAATGGATTTATTCAAAACTAGCATATGCAATGCATTTTTATTTTATTAAAAACAAACAAGTTTTACATGGAAGAAACATCTAACAAAACAAGGAAAATTACAAATGAAAATGCAGAAATGAATTGATGATTGCCATAATTGAGGAGGCTTGACTCCGTCTGGACTTGTTGATCTTGAATACTTTTTGAAATTCCTTCCAAACACTTCAGGCTACTTCAAAAGAAAATTCCAACGAATTCACCCAAGAATTGTAATTAATTTTTTTTCTTTAGGGATTCGAGCAATGCGAGTGATGCAATGCTCAAGATAAGAGTACGTCTTGCTTATCCCTCGTGCGGGAGCCCCATGAACCTTTCAATTTATGTGGAGACCATTTGGAGTGAATGATATTGCTTTGGAGTCAATAAGATCTTGGACCTTGTGTTTCAAAATATTACAATCCTCAGTTGAATGTCCAGATGTCCCAGAATGGTATTCACATTTTGCATTTAAGTCATATCCTTGAGGAATCGGTGTTGGAGGGGGCTTAGCCTCCCTTAGTTTGACCAAGGATTCATTGAGCAAATGAGAGAGCAGTTGACTATAAGTCATAGGAATCGGGTCAATCTTTCTTGGTGGTCTTCTCGGCCTTCGTGGACCTTGTTGTTGGTAATTTTGGTGATAGTTAAGAACATGAACCTGAGGATAAGCAGGGAGTTCTTCTTCTCCATTCTCTGAAGTCGCATTTGTTTCACTTTTCTCTTCTTCAGTGAATTCAGGAATATTGGCCATATCTTGGATTTTACCCATCTTTAAGGCGTTTTCAATTCGTTCCCCTACGACGACCAAATTTGAGAATTCGGAGGAAACACATCCAATCATCATGTTCAGATAAGGATCTTTCAGAGTATTCATGAACATGTCTACAAGCTCTCGTTCCAAAAGAGGAGGTTGGACTCTGGAAGCTAATTCTCTCCATCTTTGTGCATACTCCTTAAAAGACTCATCCACCTTCTGAGTTAAACTTTGAAGTTGTAGTCTAGTAGGAGTCATGTCATTGTTGTACTTGTAATGCTTGAGAAAAGCCTCTGCTAATTCATCCCACGTGCGGATATGAATTCGTTCAAGTCTTGTATACCATTCAAGGGATGCCCCACTTAGGCTATCTTGGAAGAAGTGCATGAGAAGCTTATCATTTTCTGCATACGGAGCCATCTTGTTGCAAAATGCCTTGATGTGACTCATCGGACAAGTGATACCCTTGTATTTCTCAAAACTGGGGACTTTGAACTTAGTAGGAATCTTGATATCAGGCACTAGGCACAAATCAATAGCATTTAATCCTGAGCAGCTTCGACCTTCTAAAACCTTCAATCTTTCTTCCAGGAGATGGAATTTTCTCTCATTTTCCTCGATCGGGAACTTGAAGGCTTCGAGTTCAGAATCGTTCTCATGATGTGAATCCTCCTTATTTGGAACTTCCACGGGCACAGGTTTTGATGCTCCATTAGCAACAGTAGTCGGAGTACTATTAGCCAATTTAGCAACACTTTGTCTGAGCTCTTCTTGCCCCTGAACAACAACATTGAGAGTCTCCAAGAGTTGGGTCATCCTCTCCCCCATAGTATCCAAGTCCTTACGAAGTTCCGCCTGATTTTGTTCAAGACGGTCCATGATTCTCCTCTGATTAATCCTTGTATGATACGGATGTAGGGAAGTCATCTTTGATGATGAAGCAGAAATCTGAATTGACAGGGACCCCAATTAGCTTCTGATGTGGAACCATGACATGCAATGTGATATGAATGCAATGTTTCATTTGTGGAGAACCATAAAGTCTTTTCACATACTTTTATTTCCTTTTCTCTTTCTTTTCCTTTTTTGGAAATATACTTTAGGATCCCCCACAAATGAAGTGGATGAAGCAATGATGTTATGAAATGCAAAGGCATGGGATCAAGGTCCATATAATCTGAGTAGCAATCCGTGCAATCCTCTGAATGACTGTTGTAAAGCCTTTGTACAGGCCAAATGTCACAGGATCAAAGGTTCGACGCCTTTTTTGAATACCAGAATATCAAGCACCATGAGAACAGACCAAATAAAGGTCCGACCTCAACCATGAAGAAGCAATGGTATGTAGGAGCCAAGGTTTCCTGTCCCACCCCAATCTCACGGGTATGAAATCTAGACACGGACAGGTGGTCCCTAATGGTCACTAGGGTCTACAGTTCCCATGGGGTACAAAGTGTTTGAGGCAACAAGCGTGCCAGACACAGTGTTCCATGAAAGAACCTCGCCCAGTTGTGGTACCCCATGTCAATCTCAGCCATAGCAAGCGCTACGGGAGTCAACATGAGCATCCACGCTAATCCTATATGTCACTGGCCTGGGTAGTGGGCCTTTTACCTCACACAAACCCCCCACCTGCAAAACAGAACAGAAGACCCCAAGGAACACAAAATATAATCCATATGCATGATGTGCAAACAGAGATAAACATGATATGCAAGCAGAAAATAAACATGCAAACATATATACAAGGAATAGACATAAAACAAATAAACACCCAATAAAATAAAACAAACAAAGGCTAGGATCGACTTGCTTAGGTAATTCCCCAGCAGAGTCGCCAGCTGTCGCGCGCTCGCGAAAAATGAACAGAGTCGCCACCAATATATTTATCCCATAAGGGAAAGGAATATCAGAAAACCTAACAAGGGAAGGAACAGGGTCTTGCGACCAGAGAATCAAGGTACGGGAGTCGGTTACGCAAGGGGAAGGTATTAGCACCCCTCGCGCCCATCGTACTCGATGGTATCCACCTATGTTTGTTTCTATCTAAAGGGTGTGTACTATGTCTATGTCTATATGCGAATGAATGCAAAAGAAATACGGGGAAAAGAAGGAATTATTTACAAGTGTGCTCGTTCAAGCCCCGCGACTTGATGCCTACGTATCCTTTTCAGGAATCAGAGCGCCGTAGTTCGGCTCCATAGTTTTGTTTGTTTTTGTGTTTTTTAGTTGGGCGGCGTTAACGTTCGCGCTCTTGCACAAGGGGACAGCCTAGGATGCAACGGAGCGGAAATAACGGTGCCCTTAAGAAAGCGAGAGAAGAGAGAGAGAGTTTGAGTGTTTCGAGGAAATCCCTTAAGCAAGGGAAACTCAAGTTACTCTTTGGTTGGTGTTTTTTAGGAGTTGGGAACTTACGCCTGAATGGAACCCTTAAGCAAGGGAGCTCCAAGCACTCGAACATCCCTTAAGCAAGGGAAGTTACAAGCTTCCATTCCCTTTTTATTAGTCAAAGTATTTATTAGTCATTTTTTATGAGTTTTCTTGGTATTTTTTTATGGGAGTTTATTCAAGTATTTTTAGAGTGTTTTATGGTTGAAAAGAAAAAGAACTAGCCTAAGAAAACTAGCCTAATATGAATGGGGAATTCTACTTATTATCATCATGGTTTCTACCTAAGGTTAGGATTTAAAAGAAGCATGAAAAATAAAGCGGTAAGTAGAATATTGAAAATAGCATGAAAAAGAACAAGTCAAAAATATAGCACAAAAGGTGAATTAAGAGTACTATTATTTTTTATTGATTTTTATGAAAGAAAATGAATCAAGAGATTAATGTCAAAATTAACCTAAAATCTACTTATTTTTATGAAACCTTTTTTAATATGAAAAATATCAATTAAAGGAACCAAGACTAATTCCTAAAAATGATCTAAGAGTCTAGCAAATTTTATTGATTTTATTGTTTTTTATCATCTAAAAAGTATAGTAAAAAGAACTAAATAAAAATCTAAAAACTATCAATTAAGAATGGGGGGTGTGAATGAAATTCAGATGTATGCTGAGTAAAACGCAGGCCCAATCAAAGTAAAGGCCCATGGGAGTTTTTTGTTACAGATTTTCTTTGTGAATAGAAGCAGGAGGCGTGGGCCCATGGGGGTGTAATCAGCAACAGGTCCAGAGAGTTTTTTTTGTATAGTTTTCGTCAGCTTTTTTTCTAAAAGGTAATTCACGGGCCTATGCAGGTGTAGAAACCAAATTCGGCCCAAATGTATTGTTTTTGATCCATTGAAATCCTTTTCCGAATTTACTAAAAATAGAAAAAACTAATTGAATAATGAAAAGGGCAAACGAAATTGGGATTAGGGTTCAATGTTACCTGTGACTCATAAGCTTTCCACGTTCCTCTTCATCCCTTCACGAGCGAACAAACGGCGGCCGGACCTTCCTTTCACCGGCGAAAACTCCTTCTCCGCCGTTGTTAGTCAATCGATACCAGCTTGCTCTTCCTCCGTTACCTCGCGTCTACTCCGTCTTCAATTTGTTCTCTCCGATGAACATCCTCCAACTCTCTCGTCTCCGATTCGGACGCGCTTCGTTCTCGAATTGGTCAGTAAGCGCACGTGATGCTTGAGTCATGTGGATGGCGACGATGAAGGCTCGGTGATGATCGGCGTTCTTGTCGTTGTCATGAGGGTTGAAGATGCGTCGCGACTTCAGAGAGGGTGAAGACGATGAATTGATGATGATTCAGGTAAACTCTTCCCTCTTTCCTACTCTTCTTCTTTCTACTTCGTGCAGATTCCTCTTCTATTCTTTCTTTTTTTTTTGAGTTCCTCTGCGTATGAGTTGTGAGTGGAGTGTTGAGTGATTGAGGTGTTGATGGAGATGATGGATGGTGAGATATCCGAGGGAAGAGCTGAGAGTAGAGAGGGTGTGAGTTTGATGAAGATGATGATGGATGAAGTGTAGTGGTGGTAGCGTGTGTTGCAGGAAGTGAAGAGGGTGAGAATGGAGTGTGTTGCAGAGAGTGAGGAATCAGTTATGAAGGTGATGAGAGTTGAGAGTGAAGTTGCAGAGAACTGAGATGAGAGGAAGAAGAAGAGGATTGAATGGTGGAAATGGCGTGTGAGGTGATGAGAGAAGAAGATGATGATGGAGATGAATGAGAGTGGTGGAGGAGAGAATGGTGTGTTTGAACTTTAGGTTTTAGCACTTCTTCTCTCAAGGTTTGCAAGCGAAACAATGACGAAGCTTAGTGCTTGTGCTTTCTCTAGGTGTCTCTTTTTGCAGATGAGTGAAACTGGTTTTTATATAGGCAATGATTAAGTAATGATGATGAATTCTTGGGTGTGGAGCCTGAATTATAACTTGTAATGAGTTTTTTTCGATTTCTCGAGTGTGGGACTTTATTCTATTCTTCTGATTTTTCACTTCTTTTTGTGTATGATATTGATGTAGGGCATGGCTGGTTGTATGGTTTCTTGTGTTTGATGCAGGGTGTTTGGTGAGGTGTGGTAGCTGAACTGTTTTCATTTTTGTGCAGCAGGTTTATACAGGGCTGGCTATAATGAACATGGGAATTGGTCTTCAACACCTTTAGGAGCACAATGGTTAGAAGTGTGGCAACCTGGGTTTTTCCTTGACTGTAGGTTTGGTATTTTGTATGCTAACTGTTTTGATTTTTGTATGTGGGATTTTAATGGAATTCAAGGGTGCTGAATGGTTATGTATTTTATGAGTGGATGTTGTTTTTATGTATGCAGGGCTGTTTTGATTTATAGTTAACATTGTGAACCTGGTTTTGATCTTGAAGTGTGGTGTTGCTGGTATTAGAACTGAAGCAAGGGATGTTAGATGAGCAATATTAGTCTGAATATTTTGAATCTCCCTCTTTTTTCTATCATGACAAACTAACAAGCACTGGACTGTTTTGGCTTTTGGATGCAGAGCTGAAATTATGCAATTGGTGGCTGAAGTAACACGGTTTCACTTCTGTTTGTACGGCTCTGCTGCTTGACTGTTTCAAGTATGAATGGTGATCTTTTTCTTTGAATTGATGTGAAAATGTATGGCTGGAAATTGTTAGACTGCTGATCTTGTAGTAGCCTGTATGTATTGAACTTTGCCAATGTTTTTTGTTCTTCTTTACTTCAATTTATGTTTTCTGTTTCTGACTTTAAGGGAGGTTACAAAACTGGACTTTGCTTCAGTCAGAAGTGGGTATGCCCATGCTGAACCAACTGATTTTCTATGTGCAGGTCTGATGAAGAGGGAATGAAGGGAACTTGACTTGAAGAAACTTGAAGAAAGGAGTTTGGGATTATGAACAAAGGGCTCAAAGAAAGGATTAGTGTAAAGTGTAATTTGGATATAAGATGGATTGGATTTGGAAATGTAACACTGTAACTAGGAATTAATTGAATTATGGACATGGTTCATGAAATTGTAATGAAACGGTTTGGCAATGAAATGGTTCTTCTTTTTGTAACTACTTGATATGATGTGATGAAGTAATAAGATTTCTTCCTTCTTTAAACTGCCTTTGAATATGTTCTTCTCTCCATTTTTCTTTCTCTTTGAATTCAAGAATGCATTTCCCTCCCTTTTGCTCAAAATTCAAGAATTCTCTTTTGATCTCCAACACCTTGAATAGATACCAACAAGTATGATATGATGGAACCGAATTGTTCAAAATGAACTTGAGACAAAAAGGTCAACATGTCTTAGTTGACTTTGACCTAAGGCCAAAGTTCTTAGCAAATTGCTTCCAAAAGGCTTGCATTAAGATGAAACTTGGAACTTCCTTTTGCTCCTCAAATATAAACACAAATCCTCTAACCACAATCTGCCATTGACTAGATCCACTTGAAATCTCCATACTTCTATCCAAATCCTTGAATTCAGAGCGAATGACTCAAACCATAAGTGATAACCTGATCACTTTAATGAATATAATCCACATGCTGAGTAAAAGTCCCCGATGATCATAAGGCCCATGCCTCAAGACTTATCTGATAATCCCAAGCATATAGAGTACCTCAATCCATGATCAGTGAAAACCTCTGTTACACAAGCTTGAATAGTGTAGAAACCTTGTACATTGTGAAACCCTAGATCCCATGCTTTTGATGTTTATTTGATGAATGAGTGCAAAGTGTTAGATGACCTAGTGTAAGGTATGTACATGAATGCAAAGTCTAAGCAAGTTAGAAATAAAGGGGTAGGACAAATTTGGGGTATGACAAACGCGTCAGAATAATCTCTCCTCATCTTATTGGATGAAACAAGCAACTGCAGGCCCCACTTTTGACCTTTTCTTTTAAATTTCAAATCAAATTTTATTTTTACTATTTATTTATTCGTGGTCAACTCAATAACAGATAATAAACATGGCACAATTGGTAATGTGATTGGGTTATTAACCATAGTGTCCTGGGTTCTATCCCCTTCTGTGACACTTAAATTTTTACAAGTTTTTTTCCACAGGATTCAATGCTGCTGCCCCATGAACGCCCATGATACATCCTCATTCATCTACCATTGGATCTCCCAGCGATCAAATCCAAGGCTCCAAGAATGCTCCCCCACCATAGACCCTCAAAGCCTAGCCACACAGAATCAGAATTAGTTCATTTTAATAATTAGATTAAAATTATAATAATTAGGTTAATTTTATTAATTAGGATAATTAATTACTTAGGTAATTTAAGATAATTAGATAATTAATTTAATTAGTAATTTTAGGTTTAATTTTAATTAGGTTTTTATAGATAGCCTTTAAACTTCACAAACCATAGATAACCCTAGAAATCTTTAGGTAGGTGTTGTCCATTAACTTAGTGTGTCGAGCATCCACACACCTTTAGGGTAATCCCTTTGTTGCCTATTACCTTATGATTTTGTTGCCTCTAAGTAGACTAAATAGTCAAAGTCCCTCGATTCCGAGGATACCTAAAGCAATGTTGCCTTTAAAGTTATTGAAACTCCCTCGAGGTTGCCTTATAAAGAATGATTATCCCTATTGCTAAGGTATTCTCTCATGATGCCTAAAAAGATTAATGACTATTATATCCTCCCCTTAGACTACCTAACCTCTTTATGGTAGGGACAATCTTATGGAGAACGATACTCTCGATGACCCTTAAACATCCAATTGAAAGACTTCCTGCCCTTTCATGGTATGGATTGACCCTTTCGCCCGAAAGACTAAAAGAACAATTTTTCTAACTTAGGGTGGTTGCTACTAATTGCTTGCTCTAAAATTCAAATCAACAAATGCTTTTCACACCTCTTTTAAAAATCAAATTCAAAAAGACTACGCTTATTTACAAGTTGAAGTTCTTCTTAAAAATCTTTTCCAAACGCTTTTCAAACAATTCAAACATTTTGAAAACAAAGTGAGCTAAGCAATTAAGAGCCCATGGAAAACCATGGATGCAAAGAGTGCCTTACACCTTCCCTTTGTATAACTTACCCCCCAAACTCAAAATCTTTTAAAAGGTATTTTTCTGTTCTTTTAGCCTTTCTTATTGGATAAAATAAAAGTCGGTGGCGACTCTTGCTTACCGCGACATTTCGATAAAGTCAGTTCACCGTATAACAAATCCAAATACGCTTCCCAAAATAATACCGATAATTCCGATTGATCCACGAACTTCAATTAAATCCAATGATTAAATTCTTATATAATTTAATTAACTAATTAATTAATTCGGAGCGTTACAAAGTGTCTGGAGAAAAGTTTTCCGAGCACTTTCCATGAAGTGATGGATTCATCGGGTAAACTCTTATACCATGTCTTGGCTCCTTTGCGTAGAGTGGTCGGGAACAAACGACACTTGATCGCGCCCGGCACCCCTCTGTAATCAAGGAGGGCGTCGATGTTTTCAATGTGCTCGTATGGGTCGGTGGTCCCGTCATATGTACCTAGTGGCGGGGGCTTTTCAAGACCGGCCGGTATGGGTGCTTCCCAG
This sequence comes from Vicia villosa, assembly GCF_029867415.1. NCBI lineage: Eukaryota > Viridiplantae > Streptophyta > Magnoliopsida > Fabales > Fabaceae > Vicia > Vicia villosa. The sequence goes on along the minus strand of NW_026705019.1, from coordinate 1,044,109 downwards.
ATTGCGTGGGATAGAGGGCACCGACGGTTCTCTTCTTCGTCGCTGGAGGAAGGAGTCGAAGACCGGCTGCGACTTCGCCTGTGCCGCCTACAGTTGTCGCCGTGCTTCGCAAGAGGTGACTTGGATTTTCTTTTAGGTCCTAGGGAGCCAGACCTTTGGAAGAGAAAGGGTTCTCCAGAACCTCTTCGTGGCTGTCTTTTCCATTGGTGTCCCCGAGGTGATGGAGGGTATTGTCTCGGAAATCCTTCGCGGAAGAAGATACCGTGACGCCGTCCCGAGGGATTGTGTTTTGGATGGAGGAATGACGATAGAGATATCGTTCTTGTTAAGTATTGTAGCGTCCAAGGAAGAGGAGTCTTCGTTATTGCCAACCATGGATGACGGTTGAGTTAGAGTTTTGGTTTCTGGATTCTTGCAGGAGGCAAGAATGGATCAAGAAATGCAAGAAGAGAAACGGGGAAGCTGGAGGTTTCCCACAGACGGCGCCACTGATATTACCGAGCATATCAGATGACCAGTAACAAAGAAGGCTTGAAATCCGGAGCGGTTGAGAAGGAAAAAAAATGGTTGTACCTGCAAGGAACTCCGATGCCAAAGTAAGTATGTGATCAACAAGGTACAACAAAGTGAGAGGTTTTGGGGGTAAGAAAAAGATTACCTTACCCTCAAGGTTAGAGGGATATTTATAGGATAGTTCCATGCGGAAATCGCTCCACTTTGCAAAGCGCTAGGCTAGGCAATACATATGCTGGCTGATACCGAGCACGAGGCGGTAGCATGCTCGGTTCTGTCCAAAATTTTCCAGGAGCAGAGCGGGGGAGGCTGTCGCTCGCGTGGCCAAGGTGCCTTGGGCCGAAGGTTGGATTTGGATCAATTGGGGTAATTGGGCCGGTCCAAAATAGTTTTTGTTTTCAAGTTTGATTTATTGTTTTTGTGTGGGCATGACAGCTAAGGAAACATTTTGCTCATAATTAGGTGGTGTGCATTTGCGAGTAAAAATTGCTTGGTGATGCTTCCTGTTGTGTTAATTCGAAGGGCATAGTTAATGTAATAGAGGTTAGGAACTATATATATTATTAACATTCTTATCTCAAGGTATATAGAAGATGCAAAGAGGATTGAGAGAGTGTAATCAAGGTTTGTAGGTTTGATAATGTGAAGAATGAGGGTAACAAAGATTTCCTACCAACAGTTTGATTAATTGCTCCAGGAAATTTCTGGTTTTTAAAGTAATTTAAAGGGGTTTAAAACCCCTGCAATTTATCTATTTTTAATTAGTATTGACTTTAATTGACGTGGTGTTATACGTGGTGTGCCACGTAAGCCTCCGTTAGTGAAATTTAACGGGTGGGACTAAAAATAAGGACGGAGAATATTGTGAGGACCATTGTTTGAAGAAAACTTTTGCAGGGACTAAAATTGAAAGTTGCCATATTTATAGGGACTAAAAACTTCTTTAACCCAAAAATTAATTCATATTCATAATTTTTAAAAAATTAAGACATTATTCCATTTTAATTGAAATTATTATTGATAGTGATTGTCGCAATGAATTAGAAATTAAATACTCTATGAATGTACGAGTTTAATATATGCAAGGTTAAAATATATATTATTGATGTAAAATTTTTTTGGTAAAATAAGTTTATTATTATTTTAAAAATATATCTTTCTTTTTAAAATAATAAACTATTTTGGTAAAACAATTTTGTTTTTCTGATTTTCATTTTTCTTACATTTTAAAATAGTTATATTGTTTATTAAAATATTTTTAAAAGAGTTTTTTATTATTTCAACTCTATCAATCTTAATTTTTTTTCTATTTTTCACAATTGGTTTTTGTATTTGTTTAATAGTTTTTCTTAACAATATAAGTTTTTTTTTTGTGGAGAATAGATAGATATTTATTCCACAAAAATTAGATAAACACAGTCGATCTCAAGGATCCAGACATGCCAAAAGCCTTACAAAAAACCTAACAACACAGACCAGAATCTCTAACTCTAGCAACTTAGGAATTCTGTAAATAATCAATTTTTGTTCTAAGCATACTATGCAAATAGCAGCGCGTAACAGTTATATGTTTTATCTGATCACTGATTTCTGTTGGCAAAGGAATATCATTGAAAATGACATCGTTCCTTGCCCTCCAAACAGCATATGTTGTCTCACTAAGAGCCAGTTTCAGCAACATCCATTTCCAACCTTTCTTCCTTGTTTCCTGAATCAGCCACGTTTTTTCAGTATTCCAATCCTGGGGCATACGCGTATAGCCAACCCACATCAATATATTCTTCCAAATCTCCCGAGTCACACGACAGAACAATATAAGTTTTCAAAAAGGTATATAATTTTCTCGCCGTCTATATTTTTTCTTTTTTCCATTAATATTTTAATAATTTAAATTTATTTGAATTCTTATGACAAACGGGTGACATATCTGCGGCCCACACATAAATCCGTATGAACGCACAAGTTTTAACATTTTTTTGTACAATTAAAGAAAATAAAAGTAAAAGTTATTCGTTATAATACTGACTTTTTTAAAATATTTTAAACCATGGTCCAAATTTTAATAAATACAACATTAAACTTAATTCTTTTATATCCTTATCTTTTTGGACTTTTATGTCAAATTATGTTTTTACAAATTTTCAACTAATTTTAATTTTGAATATTTATTTATCCCATTTATTAAACTTTATAAATCCTTTTATTATTACAACTCAATCAATCTAAAAAAAAAAATTTTTTTCTTTTATGGTACACAATTGAGTTTTTACAAATTTTGTGTTTTATAGTTTTTCTTAACAATAGAAGTTTTTAAAAACTTATACAACTATCTTGCAGTCTAATTTTTTTCTTTTTTTCAAATAATATTTTGATATTTTCCAATTTGTTTGAGTTCTCATGACAATCTGCGGTCCACATCAGACCCGTGCGGACGTACGGGTATCCCTCTAGTAAGAAACAAAACTTCATAAAGATTAAAATGATAATTAAATATTGTCAATATGTACTGATTATAGTGTAAGAATCTTGATTGTTAGAAACCGAAATGACACACCTGTTCAGAAAAAATGGTTATGTCAGTCAGCGGAACCCCAGCCAGGGCTCTGCCCCTTGGAACCCCGTTTCTATTATTCGTATTCAATTGCACGTTTGGCTCTACGAGCGTGCACTCTGCACTACCTAACTCGTTTCAAGCTTAATGCATAATTGCATCGGCCTATAGTAAATCACATTACTACCAAAATACATTGATGATACTAAAATCACCAACAAATCCAAAGAGAAATGATAAGTGGATGAAGTCATAATCTAATTGGTATGGTTATATTTGAAAGAAATAAAAAGTGGAAGACATAAATTAAACAAAAATAATAATCTAATTGGTATGGTTATATGTGGACGAAATCATGTGTATTATAGTTCTAGAAATTTGGCTATCCAAATGATTTCCAAAATCGTATATTTCAATATTCATTCAAAGGTTGTTATCCATAGAAATCGATAAACTTTTAAATTGGAAGGCGGATAAATTTATGTCCATCTTTATTTTAAGAACACTAAACATATATTTATATTCTAAAGAAAACATAAGTAGTACCATTCTAGAATTGTGAAAAAAGAGGAAGGAAATTAAATTAAAAATCAATACAAAAAATAAAAACTTCTTAACATATGCATATATATTATTGTTTCTAGAATTTAGATTCTCTAGATGATTCCAAGAGACGTATATTTCAATATTGATTCTAAGATTGTTGTTTGTAGGAGCTTGTGCCGATTAGACTCTCATTCAAATTGCAAAACCTGCAAAATTATAATTAGAAATTATATTAACATAAGCATATATATATTATTGTATCTAAAATTTAAATAAAAAAAGAGGAAGGAAATTAAATCAAAAAATTAAAAATCAATACAAAAAATAAAAACAGTTTAACATATGCATATATATTATTGTTTCTAGAATTTAGATTCTCTAGATGATTGCAAGAGACATATATTGCAATGTTGATGCTAAGATTGTTGTTTGTAGGAGCTTGTGTTGATTAGACTCTCATTCAAATTGTAGAACTTGCAAAATAATAATTAAAAATTATATTACAAAATATGAATATGAGTATAAATTAATTTGAAAATGATCAAAATAATATATACGAAACTAGTGACAAACCTGTGCATACGCATGGGTTCTGTTCAGTTACGCGGATTTGGAAATATCATTTATTTTCAATAAAATATTAAAAAAAATTAGATAAATTAATAATTGATTATATTGTATATAAAAATATTTAGATCAATAATAGATTTTTTTCCGTATACCATTTTTGGATAAAAAATATTTGATCATAAATATCATTTCCTGTATATAAAAATATTTAGAACAATAATAGATTTTTTTTCCGTATAAAGACTTCATTTTTGTTTAGGTATCATTTACAAAAATATTTGGATCAATAGTAAATTTCGTATAGAAAAATATTTAGATCCATAATAGATTTTTACCCGTATACCATTTTTTAATAAAAAATATTTGGGTCATAAATACCATTTTTTTGTAAATAATAGATTTTTTTTCCGTATACAAAAATTATTTTTATTTAGGTATCATTTACAAAAATATTTGGATCAATATTAAATTTTTATATATAAAAATATTTAGATCATTAATAAATTTCTTCCCGTATACCATTTTTGGATAAAAAATATTTGACCATAAATACCATTTTTCGTATATAAAAATATTTAGTTCAATAATAGATTCTTTTCCCGTATACAGACTTCATTTTTGTTTAGGTATCATTTACAAAAATATTTGGATCAATAGTAAATTTCGTATATAAGAATATTTAGATCAATAGTAGATTTTTTTCCCGTATACCATTTTTTAATAAAATTATTTGGATCATAAATACCATTTTTCGTAAATAATTTATTTTTTTCCGTGTTTAAATATTTTTTTTTGTTTTTGTATCATTTACAAAAATAGTTGGATCAGTATTAAATTTTCGTATATTAAAATATTTAGATTTATAATATATTTTTTGGCCTAAGATATTTTTGATTAAAAATATTTGGATCATAAATAACATTTTTCGTATATAAAAATATTTAGATCAATAATAGATTTTTTTTTCCCGGACTTCAATTTGGTATAGGCATCATTTACAAAAATATTTGGATCAATAGTAAATTCCGTATATAAAAATATTTAGATAAATAGTATATTTTTCCCCGTATACCAATTTTGAATAAAAAATATTTGGGTCATAAATATCATTTTTTGTAAATAATAGATTTTTTTTTGTATACAAATATTATTTTTCTTTAGGTATCATTTAAAAAATATTTGGGTCAATATTAAATTTTCATATATAAAAATATTTAGTTTAATAATAGATTTTTTTCCGGATACCATTTTTTGATCAAAAATATTTGATCATAAATACCATTTCTCATATATAAAAATATTTAGATCAATAATAGATTTTTTCCCGTATACAGACTTCATTTTTGTTTAGGTATCATTTATTAAAATATTTGGATCAATAGTAAATTTCGTATACAAAATTTTTTATATCAATAGTATATGTTTTCCTTGTATTCCATTTTTGAATAAAAATATTTGGATCATAAATACAATTTTTCGTAAATAATAGATTTTTTTTCCGTATACAAATATTATTTTTGTTTATGTATCATTTACAAAAATATTTGGGACAATATTAAATTTTCGTGTATAAAATTATTTAGGTCAATAATAGATTTTTTTGCCTATGCAATTTTTGAATAAAATATATTTGGATTATAAATAACATTTTTCGTATATAAAACTATTTAGACCAATAATAAATTTTTTCCCGTATACAAACTTCATTTTTGTTTAGGTATCATTTATAAAACTATTTGGATCAATAGTAAATCTCACATATAAAAATATTTAGATCAATAGTATATTTTTCGCCGTATACCATTTTTGAATAAAAAATGTTTGGATCATAAATATCATTTTTCGTAAATAATAGATTTTTTCCGTATACAAATATTATTTTTATTTAGGTTTCATTTACAAAAATAATTTGATCAATATTAAATTTTTGTATATAAAAATATTTAGATCAATAATAGATTTATTGAAAAAAAATTTCCCGTATACCATTTTTTCTAAAAAATATTTTGATCATAAATACAATTTTTCGTATATAAAAAAATATATATCAATAATAGAATTTTTTTTTGGAAGAAAGAAGTGAGCAAGTGATGAAAGAGAAAAAAATAGATAATGGAGAGAGATTTGATATGATTGATAAAATATGATAGTTATATTATTTTAATAATAAAATTAAGAACTTTATTATGGAAAGACTAAATAACCACAATTTTAATGTGGTGGCAAAAAATGAAATAAGGGTATTTGTGACTTTTCCACAACCATTAATTTTCTTATATTATAGATAAATTTAAATATGATCAAAAGGATAAAATAAAATTTATTAAGAAAAATAAGGACATGAAATAGATTTGAATAGATGTGAAAATGATGAACCATCCAAGAGATTTTGGATTAGAATATTAGATAAAGATACAAAAATCAATTCTCTTTTTGAATCGATGTAGAATAGTTCGTCCATTCATTCCATGTTAAACGGTTATTAAATAATTTATTGATATTAACTAAAAAATATTATTTGTCGATTTTAAAAATAATAATAGTTTAAAATATTCCTTTTAACATTGTTTTTTTAATTTATCACTTCAAAATTCAAATTCTCTAATTTGTTTATGAATAAAACTTATATTTAAATACAATAATAAAAAAATATTATTATACCATATTATAAAGTATAAAAATAACATCTTAACAAATTTTAAACTATTATATCAATTAATCTTTAATTCTGTTTTTAAATTATTATTTTTATAATATTTTTGCTACTTCAATTCTTTAACATATATATATATATATATATATATATATATATATATATATATATATATATATATATATATATATATATATATATATATATATATATATATATTGTTAGATAATTGTTTCATTTATTCCTCATATATTTCTAATAATTATTAATATAGTGTTAAATATTATAGTTGGGTGTATAATCGATAAATAATTTTAATTTTTATAAATAATAATATTTTTAATCGTGGTAGCTGAATATTTTATTATATTTTATTTTATTTTTTATTATTAGATGAATATAATATTATAATTTATTATTTATATTATTATTATTAGTGGTGGCTGAATATTATATTATTAATTTTATTAGATAAGGGATTAAAGTGAAACCTAAATTCAATTAAAGGACTTAGGAACTAATTAAGCCTTATTATTATTATTGTTATTATTTTAGTTATAAGTATAATTATTATTATTTTATTATGCTTATTGTTATTGTTATTATTATTATTGTTATTGTTATTTTATTATTATTATTATTTATATTTAATATAGGGACAAATTAGTAAAAATTTAATTAAGGTTTGTGTTTAGAGTTGCTACCAAGGTGACATGTGGCTAGGGTTGCCATCATGACAACCTTGAATTTATATATATTAAGATTAAGATTAAGATTAAGATAAGATTATAAACCAAATTAAATCATTGAATCGAATTGATTTGAAGATGAAATAATTAATTATTATGTTTGGTTAATAAACCGAACAAATAATTTATTAACGTTTTTAAAATCTGTGAGATATTGGATCTAACTCTGGTGGGTCGAAGGGTAGCTTCTAGTTCGACGGGATTTATACATGTCATCGAAGTATGTTCACATACTAGTATTGAAGACCTACATAATGTAGTCGAAGGGTATTATGGTATGTGAGAGTCAAAATGTTAAGGTTGTTAGTATTTCGAATTGGGCCTATTTGTTTTGTCCAAATGTTTAAGTTAACTTTTACCCTAAGTTAGCTGGTAATGGGTATTTGTGAAAAAGCCCATTAGTTTAGTATGTTAGGTTTATTATAAATAACATACTAGTCTATCATCATTGCACACTGCAAATCCTAATTAAGGTGAGAGGGTTATTTGTTATTCTTGTAACACTTGTAATCTTGTTTCAAAGAGAAAGTAAAAAATAACAGTTATAACCAATCCTTGTTGTTCCTCTTGCTTCCCACTGTGTTCCCTATTATACTCTGTTCTTGGTATCGATTTTCACAAAAAATCGATCTGGTGAGCGTGGAGAAGATGCCTTCAACAAAGTATGAGATTGAAAAGTTCACCGGAGCATTGAAGGGAGTGGTGGCTATGGACGCTGCGTTAACGGAAAAAGAAAAGATGGCCATGATTGAGAAAGCCTTGAGCGCAATTCTGTTGAGTCTTGGTGATAAGGTTCTTCGACAGGTATCAAAGGAGACGATGACATCAGGGTTATGGGTGAAACTTGAAATTTTGTACATGACCAAATCGCTAGTAAATCGACTCTACCTGAAGCAAGCTTTGTATTCATTCAAGATGACTGAAGACAAAGTGTTGGCTGAGCAGTTGGATATGTTCAAAAAGTTGATTCTTGATCTTGAAAATATTGATGTGAAGATCGATGATAAAGATCAAGCGTTATTGTTGTTGTGCACTTTGCCTAAGTCATATGCTCGCTTCAAAGAAACTCTATTGTATGGAAGAGAGTCCCCGACATTCGAAGAAGTTCAATCAGCCTTGTATTCTAAGGACTTAAACGAACGAAAGGAGCATAAACCTTCGATGGTTGGCAGAGGTTTGGTTGTTAAGAGAAAATTCTTGCGAAAGGATGGTAAGTTCGATAAGAAAAAAGGTAAAAATTAGCAGAAGTTTTACATTGGCGAAGCATATAGTATTCGATGCTATCATTGTAAGAAGGAGGGCCACACAAGAAATGTGTGCACTGAACTCCTGAAAGATCATGGAGCTAAGGATAATGGCAACGCAACCATTGTTCAAGATAATTTTGAATCATTTCATGTTCTTGTGGTTTCAAGCAGTGACTCGAGTAAGGAGTGGATTATGGATTCAGGTTGCACTTGGAACATGACTCCAAACAAAGACTTGTTCGAGGAATTATATGATCAAGATGGTGGATCTGTATTATTGGGAAACAACAAAGCTTGCAAGATTGCAGGTGTTCGATCTGTGAGATTCAATTTCCATGATGAGTCAATAAGGTTGTTGATTAAAGTCAAGTAAGTTCCTGATCCGAAGTGAAATATGATATCTCTTGGTGAATTCGACAAGAAAGGATATATTTTCGAAGGAGAGAAAAGTATTCTAAAAGTATTGAAGGGGTCGAAGGAAGTCTTGAGAGGCGTGATAAAATAAGGTTTGTATACCCTTGAGGCTGAAGTTGTAAGTGGTTCGACAAATATTGTATCCACGAAACCTTTGTCGAAGACAGAAATTTGGCACATGATATTCGGCCATGTCAGTGAAAGGGGTATGGTCGAATTGGGAAAACAAAATCTGCTTAGTGGAGACAAAGTCGAAAAGCTGGACTTTTGTGAACCATGTGTACTTGGTAAATCTTGCAGAGTGAAGTTCAAAAAAGGAAAACAAAGAACACATGGATCCCTTGATTACATCCATGCTAATCTTTGGGGGTCTGCAAGGTGTCCATCACATTTAGGAGCAACGTATTTTCTATCCATTGTAGATGATTATTCCAGAAAATTATGAGTATTCATCCAGAAGACTAAGGATGAAACTTTTGAGAATTTCAAAAGTTGGAAGTCTCTGGTCGAAAATTAGATTGGCAGAAAGGTCAACAACTTTTGTGCTGCCTTAGGTATTGCAAGGCATAAAACTTCTGCAAGTACTCCATAGTAAAATGGTTTGACTGAAAGGTTTAACCTCACTATTTTGAAGAGAGTTAGATGCATGTTGACTAGTGTTGGGTTAAAGAAGGTGTTTTGGGATGAGGTTGTTTTGAAAGCAACATATCTGATAAACAGATGTCCTTCGACTGCATTAGATATGAAGACACCTGAAGCAGTTTGGTCGTGACATCCACCAAATTTGAACAAACTGAGTGTATTTGGATGTGTAGCCTAGGCTAACATTACGCAAGACAAGGTCGAACCTAGAGCTCTGAAATGTATTTTCATGGGATATCTTGAAGAAGTTAAAGCTTATAGGCTATGGTGCCTAGAGCCAGTCACAGGAGGAGAATCACCAGTCGATATGTAGTTTTCAAAGAAGCTGAAATGGCTTTTATGAAAACTGATGATATTGGTCGAAGTGCAGAAATATGTGACGAAGAGCTGGAGCAGGCAGATATTCATGTTGAGGTGGAGCATGTTGAGGTGGAGCATGTTGATGTTGAATTGCATACCCCAAATGAAGTCGAAGAAGAAGCAGAAGATGCTGAGGAAGTTTAAGAAATTTTCGATGACTACCTATTTTCAAGAGATAGGTCGAGAAGAGTCATCAAGCCACCTCAGAGACTTGGGTATGCAGATCTCATAGATTATGCCCTAATCTCTGTAAGTGAGGTTCTAGACGAAGAACTTAGAGACTATAAGGAAGTTATGAGGAGTCGAAATAAGACTGAATGGATGAACGCCATGAATGATAAGATGAAATCTCTTCATAATAATCACACTTGAGATCTGATCAAGAAGCCTCCCGGAGCAAGGTTAGTCAGCTCTAAAGGGATTTTTAAAGTTAAGGAAGGAATTGAAGGAGTGGCATCGAAAAGATACAAGGCAAGGTTGACCGCAAGGGGTTTTACTCATAAAGAAGGTGTCGACTTCAATGATGTGTTTTCTCCTGTTTTGAAGCACAAATCCATTCGAATGTTGCTTGCCATAATGGCACAGTTCGATCTTGAACTGGAACAAATGAATGTGAAGACTGAGTTCTTATATGGTGATCTAGACGAAACAATCCCGATGAAGCAACCTGAAGGGTATGTCAAAAATGGGGAAGGAAGATTATGTGTGCAAGCTAAAAAGATCGTTATATGGATTGAAACAATCTCCTCGACAGTAGAATAGGAAGTTCGACAAATTAATGGCACGCATAAGTTTTTTAGAAACCAGTTCGACCACTGTGTTTACTTCTGATTTCGACCTGATAATTCATTTGTTATTTTGTTGCTTTATATGGATGATATTCTCATAGAAAGCAACAATGCCGAAGATGTGATGAGGGTGAAGGTTGAACTCAATAAAGAGAACGATATGAAGGCTCTGGGAGTTGCATCCAAGATTCTTGGAATTGACATTCGAAGAGATAGAAAGCAGTCGAAATTATGCTTACAAGACTTACTGCATATGCTATGTCGGTTCTAGTACAGACCATAACATACATCAAAGAACCTACTATATTAGCATATGGAATGTTATTCATATAAGCTCTTTCGACATCAGTACTGGGACACTGATCAATACTCAACTTAAATTTAAAGTTTGTCGGAGTCCCAACAAAATCAAACCAAATTACAAATAACCAAACATAAACCAAAACTGAATCATTATTTTTAAAATAAGAAAACTGAAAAATATATTAGCAATTACTAGTATAGCACTAGACTGGTCTTTTAACTAACATGAAATGATAAAAAGTTTAAAAATATTTTGGTTATATTAAGATATAAATGATTTTTAAAGAAAGTAACTAAAGAAAATCTCAATTTATATTTTTAAAAATTCTTAATTGTAAATATATAGACAATATAATAAATGAACATCTAATTATACTTTATTCTGCAAATATATTTTTATAAATGCATATATTTTTATAAATGCAAATATATTTTTGAATGGATTTGTGATTTTGATTTCGATCGTTTAGTAATTTTGATTGTAAAAAAATCTGTAAAATAATATATTAAAAATATGTTTAGCAACCAAAAAAATTGCTAAAAACATGTTTAAAATGATTTTTTTTATTAAAATAAATTCAAAAATAAATATAACGGTTCGATTCTTTAACAAATTGTTCAATTTGAGAAAATATTATCTTCAAATAGTTCAATACGATTTGGAATTCCAAACCATTATATCATACCAATAATTTTAGTTCATTTCAATTCTAGACAAATTAAAATGGTTCAGTTCAGTTCGGATGACCTTTTATTATAATTCAGTTTTCTTACCTAGCCATACCATAAATAGCCCTATACAAAAGTAGAAGGGAACCAACAAAATCCATAGGAAAAAAAAGAAGAAGTTAAAATCACATAAACAGGGGACTAAAAGTACATTTAATTTTAAGTTTTTTAGAATTAATTAATGACAAATATTTATTTTATATTTTTTTATACATTAATAATAAATTTTCACTCTATAATTTTAATTTTTATTTGGGATAAATATTTATCTCCTAGTATTTATGATATATATTTTTAATAGTTATCAATAAATTTTTTTGTCAATAATTAAATCTTAGATTTGTGATGTCTTTATTTATTTATTAATCAATCAAGAGGAATGAGTTATGAGAGAATAAAATTTTCAATTTATGCAGGGCCTTTAGACCTCTTTTCTATAACAGGCTTTTGAGGAATGTTATTCTTACCTTATTAATTGACACCTACGCGGTATAAATATACGGTTTTGTTTTTTCATCATATTTCTTAAATTTTTTTTTTTGAGTCATACTATCATGACACCAGAAATGTTACACCTAGCTCTACACCGTATTTTCCATGCTAGGTTTTATGCATGACACAAATTTTAATTTTTATAAATTAATAAAATAACTAGACTATAGAGTATGAAAATACGGTGTATGTGTTAAATATAGTGTACTTATATCATTCCTCTTTTTTATTCTTGATACAAACAAACACACATGCTTGATGTATTTTGGTTGGTGTAGGGATACGGTGTCAGTTTTTTAGTGTAAAAATAGCAACTCTGATAGGCTTTTAGATCGCTATTTGTTCCTTTTGGCAAATAATTATAGAGAAGTCATTTTGAGACCTATGACTTTTCTATATAGTTACATAGTGGACTAATAAAGATTATGAGTGGACCCATAGAAAAAAAGAAGGATAAGGAAATTTCTTATCGCACTAATCTGAGTGCATAGAAATCAATTCCTTCTTATCCCACTAATCTGAGTGGATAGAAATCAGATTGAGTAGAAAAATGGGAGTGAGCAACAAATACGTAGTGATTAAGGACAGCTTTGATGGTCCCCCTGAAGAGTACCATTTTGAGATTAAAACAGAAGAGGATTTTACTCTATCTGTTGACCAAGGATCTGATGATATCATTGTCAAGAATCTGTATATATCTGTTGACCCTTATCAGATTAACCGCATGAAACCCTCCAGTCCTTCTCAGAATTCTATTACAGCCGCAGCTCAAATTATTCCAGGCCAGGTAATCTTTTATATTTTGTTATAAAACTGAATGGAAAAATGTATTATGTTGTTATAAGCTGACAGTGACACTTCACTTTCCAGGCTATTGTTGCTCCTGTTATTGGAAAAGTTGTGGCTTCTGGAAATCCTAAGTTTCAGAAAGATGATTTGGTTATGGGATCATTCACTTGGGCTCAGTATAGTGTGGTTAAGGAACAAAGCATAACCAATAAAATAGATTCCACTGAATTTCCACTCTCCTATTATCTTGGAGTTCTAGGTATGTTTCTTTATTAGAGGTAATTATACTTGACACATTTTTGGCCACTAAATGGTGAAAAATAGACTTAATTGGTTTGAGCATGTAGAGAGAAGACCAGTAAATTCTGTTGTAAGATGGAAAAAAAAGTCAAACAACCAGAAATAGAAGACGACTAAGAAAAACTATTATATACTTAAATAAAACATTATAGCGTTATTTGATCTATGTTGCCGATATCGACTTAATAACAAAAGACTTGGTTGTTGTTGTTATATACTTAAATCAATTTGAACTTCCATAAATATGAAATTGGAAGGATTACAAGTTTTTTTTTCCTTCTTTATTTCAGGTTGCAGTGGATTGTCTGCATATGTAGGTCTTTTCCAACTGTGCAAACTCCAAAAAGGTGAAAAGGTATTTGTTTCGGCAGCGTCCGGATCAGTTGGAAATTTGGTAGGACAATATGCAAAGCTATTTGGTTGCTACGTTGTTGGCAGTGCTGGGAGCCATAAGAAGGTGAGGTTTAGTATTGGATTAAATATGTTTTTAGTCCCTATAAATATGCGATCCTGCATTTTTAGTCCCTATAAAATTTTCATTTAATGAATGGTCCTTATAAAATTATTATGCATCTAGTTTCAGTCCTACTGTCAAACCAATGTGTATTTTAGAATGATTGTTTTGCAGACATGTTGATAATGTTTTAAAAAGTTCCTGGAAAAAAAAGAAACTCAAAATTTAATTTCTAAGTTGAGATTTTCATTACTTTTATCATTATTTTTTGAAATTTGAAAAATTTATATTTAATTCTTCTCGTTTTAAAAAATTCTAAAACTTGGTAAATAAATATTTTACAGTATTCTAAACATATATATAAAAAAATTATTCAAAAATTTAAAAATTAAAAGGTAATTAAACAGGTTTTAAAATTTTAGAAAATAGCAGGGACTGAAATTGCATGCATAAAAAGTTTAGAAGGACCATTCATTGAAGGAAAATTTTATAAGGACTAAAAATGCAGGGTCGCATATTTATAGGGACTAAAAACGTATTTAACCCTTTAGTATTCTAGTTTAAGTGTATTTCTAATATGTGATTAAGTTGAAACCCATGAATGATTTATCTTAGGTTGCATTACTCAAAGAAACATTGGGATTCGACGATGCATTCAACTACAAGGAAGAAAAAGATCTAAACTCTACTCTCAAAAGGTTTATTGATTAGTGATAGAAGATAGAATCTAAAGTATAATATTCTTTTCAAATTAAAAAAAAAAAAGTGATTTTACAGGTACTTTCCTGATGGAATTGATGTATATTTTGACAATGTTGGAGGAAAAATGCTAGAAGCAGCAATTGCTAACATGAAAGCATTTGGTAGAGTGGCTGTTTGTGGTGTAATCTCTGAGTACATGGATGCTGGAAAGAGAGCTTTACCAAATATGATGGATGTTGTGTACAAGAGAATCACCATTAGAGGATTTTTATGTAGTGACTTTATGGATGTTTTTGCAGATTTTTTGGCTAAAACATTTGATTACCTTCGTGCTGGTAAGTTGCAGGTGATTGAAGAGGTGTCATTGGGAGTGGAAAGCATCCCTTCTGGTTTTATTGAACTCTTCAATGGAGATAACATTGGAAAGAGAATTATAAAATTAGAAGATTCATAAATGAGTGAATGGGAGATGAGAGATTTCAATTTCAAGAAATTACAGTGATGTTTAGATTGTATAATATTTATTTATGATTGTTTAACATTTGATTTCCTAAAGAATGAACACATTGTGTCTTCATTGTCAATCAATATTCCTCTTTTCCAAAAGATTTTTGTTGTGAGTTTATCAAGTAAGGTTTGCCACCCGAACACATTGATCTTGGATGAGGTGTTACTTTTCCACATCTTTGATATGACTTGTTTTTAGATTGCATTAAATGGCAAAGACATGAAAGAATTCAACCGTACTTCATAATATAATTTAGCTATCAAATTTGTAACTTTATTTAGAATACAACTACATGATGTTGGGTAGGAATATGGAGGAGAGGAACGGTTTAGAGGGGGTATTGTTTGCAGTGAAAATTGGTAAATAATCTTTGGTCTTCAATGACATGGTTTATTCGCAGGATCAACCAGTAAATCCTAGGACATGTGCTTTTGTGTTTAGACTATTATTTCTTCGAGTAAGAACACATCGACATCATTCATCTCCTTTAAGATTGTTTGTCTTAAGTTATTATGATGTAACTTTGCAAAATTGTAAAAGAAACGCAGTAAGGAACACTTGAAAATAAATTGCAAGAAGTAATGAATTCTGGAAATGTAAAGTAAATTGCAAACTGGATAAAATATGGTGTTTACACATACATTTCTCAGTGACTATTTCTCAATAATGCAGATACTTTGACTATTTGTGAGATTTTGTACAAATGATGGAACACCCCTGGATTCCTAACATTAAGGCTCATATATATATACTAAGTCGAAATAACCATCATCAACGGTCTTTCTCCCAAAACACAACACATTTCGCTCAACATGTCTTTCATTCACATTGAGGCTCCACACGTCTTCTACCGAAACCGGATAAGGAAGAAATTTAGTTATTCCTTTTACAAATCCAAACCAACTCCGTCGAACGTACTGTACTGTTCGTCGAATTACACCTTAAACTTAGAAAACATTTCTAATTCCCATCCAACATATCCCTCTTGTGCAGAGGTGACTTCGACTAGACTTTTCCAATGGACTTTCCTTTTGAAAAGCTCATAACATCATTCAAGACATTTCTTTTCTTCCTTATTGTATTAAGACAAACTTGGCGTCGAAAACTTCCAGCCAACGAATTGCCCCCCAAAAATGTCATTTTCGTCATACTTAAGAAAAAGGCATTTTTTGAATGCTCATTTCGATGTCATAAACCCATCAGCTCCAATGACATTATAGTCATTATGACGCTTTTCTCAAAATGTCTCTTTAGACCTCACATGTGAATCTTTTTCTCAATCATGATACTCTTAGTTCCTAGGAGATCGTGGGTAGCTATAACTTCCACTATCTCATCATAGACCCTCCGATCGACACGCGTCCCACTCACAAATCATCCATCACCGCAGAAGTGAAACAGTCCCTTCTTTCATACTCTATAAATATCTCTTCCTTTCATTTCAAACACTTTTCTCCCTATTCGATTTTCTGCAAGCTCCATCTCTCTTTTCTTCATCTTCCTCTCCATTCACACCCGTTTTTCTGCAATTTTTTACTGCATCAATGGAGAATCTATCAATCCCAAGTATTACTTCCTATTTCTAATACTCGTAAAACACATGCAATATTAGGACCTATAGCAGACCGAAATACTGATCCTAAGAAACTTAAGCAGTTTTTTTAAACTTACTATAGGTATAAACCCATTGCGAACACTATAAAACATAAGGCTAAAGATGAGGTTCATAATAAGGAAAACCCTCACCCTGATCAACAAGGAAATCCTTTGACGAATGAGCCTTTTAAGTTGACATATATGAATAATGGCTTTAGGGTTTTTCGATCTTGCCCTTTGTTCAAAGACCCCACTGATTACTTAGGTTGGCTAGAAAAAGTAGAAAAGAAGAATCCCAAATTTGGAAAGATATGGGCATTTTTTACTTGATCAAGTTGTCGAAAGTATGACCTGTCTATTGCCAATCCATTCTAGCTTCTTCCTTATATTTCTGGGATAACACCCACCATACTTTTCATCTTCCTTGTGGAATGATAACACCAACCCTCTTTGAAGTAGCTATCATTGTTGGGCTTAAACCCACTGGTGTTACTTTTGACCCAACCTATATGGCTGAGGACTTAGTTGAATTCAACGTTTCTATAGCTGCATACAACACTCACATCTAACACTACCATGACAAAAAGTCTGACGAAGTATCTGATCGATAGCATATTGCGTTCCTTGCTCTATGGCTAACTCGCTACATTTTCTGCTCGAGATCCCTTCAAGTGGCGAACCAACTTCATGCTAGGCATGACCTCTGCCTAAGTGAAATGATTTTGGCTCACCTTTTTGAGTCTCTGGGCGACGGAGTAAATGTCCTCAAGAACCCCAAGAAAAAAGGAAGTTTACGGTTTACTGATTGCTTCAACTGTGGATGAAATTGCCACTTTCGAAGCATCTTTACCAAACCTCAACCCTATTGATGCAGAATCAGATGAAATCAAGAATAGGAGGGTCGAAGGAACATGTTTGGCTCAACTAACGCCAAGTGACGAAGGACATAATCTTCAACAAACCTTCAACAGTTATGTGATGGTGTTTGAGAAGTGTTATAACTTCACTCAGTCTATGGCTCCCTTCGCCACCAGAAAATGTTGACCTGAATGGTTCACACGCAAATTCCCTGCTCCGTCGAAAGATCAAGAGGCGAAATCTATTGCCATATGGACATCGTTTCTTACCCCTAGAGTACTACCTCCTAGCCTATGTCCATGGAAGAACCAAATCACCTTGCTAAGTTACCAACTTAACAGGGTGTCCCAACAGTTTGACTTGATTCAAATTCTACCAAAACCTCTCTTCACCAAGAAGAATGCCCTCTTTCTATACAACAAGATCCACTCAGAGGCTGATAGCAACAAGTATCTATCTAGATACTCGGGTTGAACCAAACTTAATCCTGTGGGGTTTAAACCCTACTTCCTCTGCACTCAAGAGTTCGACATCTGGTCGCATGATTATTATTCCGAGGAATATTATGATGTTGCTGCATTTACTCAGCATCTCACCAAGACTTTTGCTTTTGTGCAGGAGAAGGCCAAGAAAGGTAATTCGACCTATATCAAAGAAATTCAAGCATTCCAAAAATACTTTGAAATTTCCTACAGGCCTGATGATCTTAGTCGAGTCACCTGTGAAGCCGCAATTACTTTTAAGGAAAAATTTATCAAGATAATGGGTACTTTAAAACTGCCTTTGTGCGTTACACCTGAAAAATGATAAGAAACAAATTTTAACATGTATCCTCCCAAATTCCCTTGACTACCAACCACTGAATTTGGTGTGGCTTTCAGCCCTACATTTCCAGTCTGGTTCGTATGTGGGGACTTTGTAAATAACCTTCGAGAAGAATTAAAAAAGCGTGCTCAGCGAGTGGTTCCGACTAAGCATACTTTGAAAAGTTTCAAAGAGCACCTTCATATTGGCCTAGAACATGTTCGAGTTATTTCTCGGATACTTAAAGGTGTGGAATGAAAGGTTTTTCTACTAACCTTTTTTCTTCAATTTTTCATTCTTTTCTCGTGATAACTGTTTTGGTTTTCTTGTAGATGTAAAAATTCCCAAGAAAACATCATCTACAACCAAAAGATTTGTCCAAATAAAAGTTTAGGATGCCAAGAAAATGGTAACACTAAAGGTACACTTTACACATAGTCTCTTCCTTGATTTCTAACCTTTTGACGTGTTCTTTTCCAGACAACAAGGAAACCACCAGCAACACCCAAAAAGCGCAAACAACAACAAGAACCTAAAGTTGAATTCTCTGACTCTAATGACGATCTTTCACTAGATACCACCAAGCCTTTGAAAAAGGTGAAAAAGAAACAAAATATTACTGAGGTCCTTACTCATCTCGCGTCGAAGGCCCTCAAGACTAAGGCAGAGAAAACTACTCCTCCAGCGGTATTTTAGATTTATCCTATACCTCAATCTGATCGACTTCTATAACAGGCTAAGAGTGGAGACTCTAGCCCTGGGACTGTAGGTCCCAAGGTACATAAATTTCACCATTTTAGTTTTATTTTTCGTCTGCTGTTAGAATCCAATTTGTACCTATTTTGTTCATAGCTTTTGTGGTATTCTTTAACTCTTTTCCCAAGTTTTTAATCAATTATGCATGATACTTTTGTAAATATATAAATTTTTGTTTTGATTGTAAATATTAAGTTTCTTGACTTTCATTTTCTTTTTATAGGTGTTTGAGTTTTTGGCAAGAGTGGAATGGAAATTGTGGAAGGAATTGGCTTAGAAGAGGCTTGGATTCAAAATGAAGAAGTTGAAAATTAGCAAGTCCGCTAAGCGACCTTCAAGCGCGCTTTGCAGAACTAGAAACAGAAGTGAAGCCTATTTCAAGTCCTCCTAGCGAGCCAATATCGCTTAGCGAAGGTCACTTTCATTAACCCAGCTTCAAGCGCGCTTTGTTGAACTAGAAATAGAGGCGAGACAAATTGTGAAGTCCGCTTAGCGGGCCATTCCCGCTAAGCGAGTTCTGTTTACTTTTCAAATATTTTGGGTAGTCCGCTTAGCGAGCCTAGTTTGCTAAGCGGAGTTAATTTTTGGGGACTTGTGGTTTTAGGCACTTGGAAGATATTTTTGAGTGTTCTTATCCTTTCCATCACTCATACTTTTCATAACACCCCTAGGGAAAGAGAAGAAGAGAAAAGAGAAAACAAAGTTCAAGAGAAAAAACTCAAGATTTTCCAAGCATCCTTCTTCATCTTCTTTGAGTTTTGATGCTAGTGAATCTTGTTATGTTCCTTGTTGTTGAAGCTTCCATGGCTATGGAGAGCTAAAACCCTTTTGTGTCAAGATTAGAGGTAGTTAGCTTGTAAAATATGTATTTCTTTTAATCTTTTGTGTATTAACTTGGTTGATGATTAATATATGGTGAATATCTTGTTATTCATGTTATATTTGTTGTTTTAAATCACTATTGAGAGATATATTTCAAACCTTGACCTTAAAGATATTCATCTATCAATAAACAAACTCTAGAGATAGATTTGTGAGTTGATAATCACTTGTATCAAGCTTTTAAGATTATCATGTTGATTGTTGGCATGAGAGATCATCTAATAGTTAATATGATAATATTCACGATATTGCTTTAGAGATAAACGGTATCGATTGGATACGTAGTTATATTAATCATTAATAAGTTCATACACATCATCAATCGAATATTTGTGAAGCAAGCTAACAAAAACTAATCTTGGCACATTTTTCTCAAATCATTTTTAAACCCTATTTTACTATCTTTGTTTACTTATCATGCACTCTACATTCCATTTCACCAAACTCGTACAAAATCTTAGCTCAAAACACATTTAATTGTAGAACGATGGTAATATCACATTAATCCCTGTGGAAACAATAAAGGAAATACTTACCCTTTTAACAAAATGGCGCCATTTCCGGGGATTAGCGTTTAGATATTACAAGCATTGCAATAGTGTTTGTGTTTTGAGTGTTACTTATGTTACTAAAATTAAAAATTATTCCCTATCTTGGTTCACTTGTTTGGTTAGTGTTTCAGCTTTTGTTTATGCGAGGAAGTGTACCTGCAGACCAAGTCCTCTTTAGTCCCGAGATTGAAAGGATAGCACGTAGACTAAATAGCAAAACAAGAAGAAGGAGGAAATTAGTCAAATAAAAGAGGTTAAGACAAGAAGCCACTACTTTGTCAACTTCTCAAGTTATTGAAGAAGAGATGGAAGGTGATCCACCACCACCAGCACCCCAAATAGGTTCATGTGCAAATAGTCCGAGGAGAGCGGCTCAATTTGCAAGAAATGATAACAACGTAAGAAATTCAGAGATGAAGACTGACATTCTTCAGCTATTGTATGCTAGTCCTTTTTCAGGTCTTGATCATGAAGACCCGTATACTCACTTGACAAAGTTCTATGAGATTGCTAGTGCGGTCGTAGCTCTCGAACGGGAGGAAGAGCAGGTTTTCAAGAGGTTGTTTCCTCAATCGTTGATAGGAAAAGCTAAGGATTAGTGTCTTGACCAACCCACCCAAACTATGACAAACTAGAATGAGTTGGAAGAGAAGTTTCTTGACAGATTTTTTCCTCAATCAAGGTTGTTGGAAGCCAAAACAGCTATCTCAGTGTTCTCTCAAGGTGTCAATGAATCTCTCAATGAAGCATGGGAGAGGTATAAGTCAATGCTGAGGAAGTGTCCTAGTCATGGCTTTGATGAGCTTACTCAAATTCATATTTTTTGTAATGGCCTTCAACCACAACCCAAACTATTGTTAGATGCTACTGTTGGAGGTTCTTTGATGGCGAAGACAACAGAAGAAGCAATTCAAATAATTGAAAAAAATGGCAAAAAATGATCATAAAGTTCAACACAACTAGGGGACTCCATAAAGGAATCCTGGTGTTATTGACCTTGGTACCAATGATGTAATTCTTACTCAAAATAAACTACTCTCTCAGCAGGTGGAGGATCTTACCAAGCAAATAGAAAGGCTTCCCCAATAACTTAAAGAGTTACAAGAACTCCCCAACTAGAACAAACAAGTTGCTCTATGTGAACTTTGTAGTGGAGAGCACCCTACCAGATATTGTCCACCCATTAATGCAGAGGCAAATTACATGGGAAATCAGAACTAAGGAGGCTACCCACAGAGGCAAGCTCCTTACCAAAACCAAGGAGGGTATCAACAAAGGAAAAATGCACAACCATATGGCCAAGGGTGGAGATCGGAGAATTTCAATAGACAAAATCCTTATCAACAACCACCTCCTAAAGAGAAGCCTTCAAAGTTGGAGGAAATATTGAATCAATTTATGCAAGCTTCAATGGCGAACCAAAAGAGTAATGAAGCGGCGATTAAGAATCTAGAGACTCAAGTGGGACAATTACCCAAGTAATTGGCCGAAAAGAAAATGGACCAACATTTTCAGCAAACACTCAACCTAATTCAAAGGAGCACTACAATGCAATTGTAACAAGGAGTGAGAAAGTAGTTTAGAATGTAGTTGAAAAGGAGGAGGATAGGATAGAAAAATAGAATGAAGTAGAAAAAAATAAAAATGAGGAAGTTTTAGTTGAAAAGGAGAAAGTTGAAAAAGAAGAGCCAGAGAAAGAAAAAAATGAGGGGAAGAAGAAAAAAATTCAAGAAGGGAATAAGCCCATCGGTTTGTAACTTACCGTATCCACATGCTCCTAAGGAAGGACAACGAAAGGCTTTATATTCTATTCATGGACATATTCCGCCAATTGCAAATTAACATTCCTTTTTTTGAAGCTTTGGAGCAAATGCCGAAGTACGCAAAGTTCATGAAAGATATTCTTTCAAAGAAGAAAAAGAACAACGAGCCTGAAACTGTCATCCTTGATGCGAAGTGTAATGAAATTATTCAAAGTACCTTACCGAGAAAGGAAAGCGATCCAGGAAGAGTCATTTTGCCGGTTACCATTGGTGATATTCATGTTGGAAGAGGTTTAGTTGATTTGGGCTCTAGTATCAATCTTATTCCATTGTCCATGGTGAAGAGGTTAGATACTTTTTACTTAAAAGCAACAAGAATGACATTACAACTGGCTGATAAGTCCACAACTCGTCCTTATGGAGTTGCGGAAGATTTACTTGTGAAAGTGGACAAATTCTTGTTTCCCGTTGATTTTGTTGTTATCGACATGGAGGAAGATATTGATACACCCTTGATTCTTGGAAGGCCTTTCATGAAAACGGTAAGGATGATGATCGATATTGATGATGGCTTAATGAAGTTGAGATTCCAAGACGAAGAAGTTTGTTTTGATCTATTTGAAGCTATGAAACATCCAAATGATAAAGGCGATTGTTTTAGAATTCATGCTACTGAGGAAGCTATTATGAAAGTTGAATGACAAGTTCATTTGTTTATCCCTCTCAAGAAAACATTGACCGAAGCTCTTGAAGTTCTTAATGAAGACGAAGAAAAAGAGATTGAAGCATGTTTGCGAGATCTTGATGTATCCAAAGAGATAAATCATTTTGATGCAAAGATTGAAGAGTTGAAAGATGAGCCAAAGATTGATAATGAAAAGTTAGAATTGAAGATGTTACCATCCCACTTGAAATATGTGTTTCTTGAAGAAGGTGGAAAGAAACCGGTGATCATCAGTGGTTCATTGTTAAGAAAGGAAGAGGATAAGTTGATTCATGTGTTAAAAGCTAACAAGGAAGCAATAGGTTGGGTTCTCTAAGATTTAAAGGGGATTAGTCCAGCTTATTGTATGCATAAGATCATGATGGAGGAGGACTTCAAGTTGGTGGCTCAACCTCAACGCCGCTTGAATTCTACGATGAAAGAAGTTGTTAGAAAGGAAGTGATAAAACTATTAGAGGTCGAAATAATTTATCCTATCTCTGATAGTGCATGGGTGAGCCAAATTCAAGTGGTACCAAAGAAGGATGGAATGATCGTGATCACAAATGAGAAGAATGAGTTGATTCCGACAAGAACGGTGACAGGTTGGATGATGTGGATTTATTACCGAAAGCTTAATCAAGCCACTAGGAAAGATCATTTTCCTTTACCGTTCATGGATCAAATGTTAGAGAGATTGAAACGCCCGTTTTTACTTTAATTATTTATTATATTGTGTGTTGTGTGATTTATTGTTAATTATGTGATTAATTGGTTTTATGTTACTTTATTGGGAATTAGTAGAAATAACATGATTTAGTAAGATTAGTGTTATTGGGCCTAACTTAAAAATTAGAGTTGGTAAGTGGAAGGTGTTGTAACACCCCATATTTCAATTTATTAATTTACTTAGAATTTAAATTAATTACTGGATTTATTTGGCTTTTATTGAGTTATTGGAGAATTTTAGAAAAATAATGTTGTTGGGCTTGTGGTGTAGTTAGTAGAAGGGAGGTGCTATTTGGGTAGGTTTTTACTAACTAATGACTCTAATTTTATAAAACAAGAAAAGAAGGAAAAATTGAAAAATTGGAAATCAAAAGAGTCAGAGAAAAGAAGAAGAGTACGAGAAAGAGAGCCTTGAAGGAAGAAGGGGAAGAACCAAGAACACTTGCTAAGGTAAGGGGGGACTCTCCAATTATCATCTTTTATGATTTCATGAATGATAGGATTGATTGGGTAGATTAGTTCCCTCAATTTTACATGTTCTAGGTTTTGGGATTTTGGAGTTTAGGGTCAATTTTGTGTTTTGATGCAATAAAATGCGTATGAACGATTATGGCTGTTAGATGAATTTATGTTATGTTAGAAGTATGCTAAATTGCTGTAATTGGCTCTATTTTGGAGTGCAATTCGTATTGGAATGAAATTGCGATGAGTAGAGGGGCTGAGATTTGGTTAAAACTGATATTTTTGGTTCTCTGCACACTGTAACCGGGTAGCAGCCATGCTGTAACCGATTACCGCGTGGAAGAATGGGGAAAACAGGGCAATTTTGGCTACTGTAACAGATTACTCTCTATGTCACAACCAGCTACAGGCGAATTTCAATAATAACGAATAGTTTGACGTAAAGGCGTAACCGGGTAACGCCTATGCTATAACCGGTTACACCTGATGCTGTTTTGAGAGATATTTTCTAAAATTCATATCTTTTGAACCATGAGTCCGTTTTGAGCGCCATTTCGAGCATTGTGTCAATAATTAAAAATACTATATAGTTAAGTGATATTTTGGGGAAGTAGTCGATTTTATTCAAAAACTCTGATTAAATTATTTGGTGATGTTATACATTGTAGACATATGCAGTATTATGTAACAATGTGATTGATGTGACTATGATATGATTATATTGTGATGTGATGATTGTTGCGATTGATTATTGAATGGTGCTGTGACATATACATATTTTATTGGTGATGATAATGGTGAGTTATGACGAGACAATGTGATTCATCGGATCGGTGATGTTTTAAGTATGTTATATTTGTGCATTCATTCATAAATTATTTTGGTGGCTGAATCTAGGTGATGTGTTGGATCAGTGGAGAGCATAATTCCCATTGTGATGATTTTGTGTTAGCAGGGCGTATCCGAGTGATGTTTGGATCGGTCAGATGGGTTAATCCCATGTTTGGTAACACATGCATATTGTCAGTACATTGTATATGCATATTGCTATAACATGATTGGATGGTTTCCAGTGTTATATTTTGGTGATGTGTTGTTGTTAATGATGAATGCTTTTCTGAAAATCTGAATATATTACAATTGGGTGATTAATATACTTAGGAAATGTTATTTTTTTATGAGTTCATAACATTTGTTAATTGTGATGAGACTCACCCTTACTATTGATGTTTTTGAGATTGAAGAGTAGCTGCTTTTGCTTTGGTGAGGATAGCGTATAGGCTAGTCTATTATTCGTAGTGTCGGTGTCATGCTCTGATATGTAACACTGAGGAACGTTTACTTTAGAGTTGTTCAATAACTCTTAATTTTATTTTGATCGAATAACTTGTTAAGTTTTAGAGATGATGAACGATGGTTTAATGTTATTCAAATTATGAATCTTTTCCGCTGTGTTAACATGTTTTCGGTGAGTGTTATTGATTGAGTTCCTCATGTTGGCATGACATGTGTTTTAAAAATATGTTTTTGTAGAATTGTAGCATCCTTTTTCACATGTTACTCTGAATTAATTAATATATTCCATCGGGTTTAGAAGGGTGTTAAAGGTGTTAATTAGAGCCCATTAGTAATAGTAAGTTAGTAAGATTAACAAAACAATAGAATTTGGAAAATAGAAAATTAGAAGAGTCATTTGGTGAAAGAAGAGACAGAGAGAAGAGAAGAGGAAAGAAGCTAGGGCAAAACCCTATTAAAGCTAGAGTTTTCTTCTATCCAAACCAAGGTAAGGGTGGGATTCTTTCATGATAAGGGATTGTATGATGATATATTATGGGGAGGATTTGATTGTATGCGTAGTATCCATGTTTGGGGAAGAATTGCAATTGGGAATTGTTAGGATTTATGCTAGATTCCATGAATTTGTGTTCTAAACATGTTTTTGATATAGATTGTTGTTAATAGATGTCCAATGTTGGTTATAATTGTTGTTAATTGTAGACTGAAAGTGATTTTGAGGTGTGGGAGAGCTTCTTCATAGAACTGAGTTTGCTGTTATTTTCCTGCATTATCGCTAGTCCGCTAAGCGGGATCTGGTCCGCTAAGTGAAGTCTAGGAACCTTCTGCGTTGGAGTGCAAGCATAAGCAGATGGTTTGCTTCAACTGTGGTGAACAGGGGCACATTGGTAGTCAGTTTCAGAAACCAAAGAAGGAACAAGCTGGTGGAAAGGTGTTCGCCTTGTCGGGGACTCAGACCGCTAGTAAGGACGGACTCATCAGAGGTACATGTTTCATTAATAGCACTCTTTTAATTACTATTATTGATACTGGTGCTACTCATTGCTTTATCGCTGCTGATTGTGTTGAAAGATTGGGTCTTAAGTTGTCTTCTTTGAATGGAGAGATGGTCGTCAATACACCAGCTAAGGGATCAGTGACTACTTCTCTTGTGTGTTTAAGGTGTCCCTTGTCGATTTTCGACAGAGACTTTATTTTTGATTTTGTTTGCTTGTCGTTAAGAGGATTGGATGTGATCATAGGTATGAACTGGTTAGAGTATAACCATGTTCATATTAATTGTTATGATAAGTCGGTTAGATTCTCTATTCCTGAAGAGGAAGGTGTTAAGTGGTTATCTACTAGGCAGTTGCGCTTGTTAATGAAAGAAGAAGTTCAAGTGTTTGCGTTGATGGCATCATTGTCTATTGAGAATCAAGCTATAATTGATTAGTTGCAGGTGGTGCGAGAATTTCCTGAAGTTTTCCCTGATGAAATTCCTGATGTACCATAGAGAGAGAAGTTGAATTTTCTATTAATCTTGTACATGATACCAGGCCTGTGTCTATGGCACTATACATGATGTTTGCATCAGAATTGTTAGAATTGATGAAGCAACTGGAAGAGTTACTTGAGAAGAAGTTTGTCATACCAAGTGTGTCGCCGTGGGGAGCTCCAGTGTTGTTAGTAAAGAAGAAAGATGGAAGTATGAGACTTTGTATTAATTACATGTAGTTGAATAAGGTAACGATCAAGAACAAGTATCCGCTACCAAGAATAGATGACTTGATGGATAAATTGGTTGGTGCTCGTGTGTTAGCTGGTTATTACAGGAGGTTTATAGAAGGTTTTTCTAAGTTAGCACTTCCGTTGACTAAATTGACTTGTAAGGGTATGGCTTTTGTGTGGGACATTCAATGTGAAGAAAGTTTTACCGAGTTGAAGAAAAGATTGACGTCGGCTCTGATTTTGATATGGCCTAATTCGGAAGAATCTTTTATGGTATATTGTGATGCTTTTAAGATGGGTTTAGGAGGTGTGCTTATGCAGAATGATAAAGTTGTTGCTTATGCATCAAGACAGTTGAGAGTTCATGAGAAGATCTATCCTACGCATGATTTAGAGCTTGCTGCAGTTGTGTTTGTACTGAAGATTTGGAGGCATTATCTTTATGGTTCTAGATTTGAAGTATTTAGCGACCATAAGAGATTAAAGTACTTGTTTGATCAGAAGGAGCTGAATATGAGACAGTGAAGGTGGTTAGAATTGTTGAAAAACTATGATTTCAGTTTGAATTATCATCCAGGAAAAGCTATTGTGGCCGATGCTTTGAGCCGAAAGACATTGCTATGTCAGTAATGATTGTTAAGGAATTAGAATTGATTGAGCAGCTTAGAGATATGAGTTTGGTCTATGAGGTGACACAGAAGAGCGTCAGGTTGGGTATGCTAAATATTAATAATGATTTTCTGGATAGTATCAAGGAAGCTCAGAAGTTAGATTTGAAGGTGGTAGATTCAATGGTTGGGATTAACTAGTCTGAGAATAGCGATTTCAAGTTGGATGCGCAAGGTGTGTTGTGATTCCGTAATCAAATTTGTATTCCCGATGATGTGGATATGGAGAGAGCAATTCTTGAAGAAGGTCATAGAAGTAATTTAAGTATTCATCCAAGAGCTACTAAAATGTACCAGGATTTGAAGAATTTGTTTTGGTGGTCTGGAATGAAGCGTGATATAGCGCAGTTTGTGTATGCATGTTTAACTTGTAAGAAATCAAAATTTGAACATCAGAAGCCAGCAGGGTTGATGCAACCGTTAGAAGTTCCGGAATGGAAATGGGATAGAATTTCAATGGACTTTGTGACGGGTTTACCTAATACTTCAAGAGGACACGATTCGATTTGGGTGATTGTTGATAGGCTTACAAAGTCAGCTCATTTTATTCCTAATAACATCATTTATCTAGTATCGAAGTTGGTAGAGATTTATACCAATGTGATTGTTAAGCTGCATGGTGTTCCTTTATGTATTTTTTTTGGACAGGGATCCGAGGTTAACTTTTGATATTTTGAAGGGTTTACAAGGAGAATTGGGTTCTAAGTTGAGGTTGATTTCAGCGTATCATTCTCAAACAGATAGTCAAACAGAGAGGACTATTTAGCCATTAGAGGATTTGTTGTGAGCTTGTGTTCTTGAGCCGGGAGGTTCGTGGGATACTTATCTTCCCTTGATCGAGTTCACTTACAACAATAGTCACCATTCTAGTATTGGAATACCGCCTTTAGAAGCATTGTATGGTTGGAGGTGTAGGAATCCATTGTGTTGGCATGAATCTAGAGAGAGTGTAGTACCTGGACTATAAATTGTTCGAGAGACTACTGATAAAGTGAAGTTGATTCGAGAGAAGATGAAAACTTCTCAAATTAGAAAGAAAAGTTACCATGATAAGCGGAGGAAAGACTTGGAATTTCATGCAGGTGATAATGTGTTTTTGAGAATCACGCCGGTGACTGGTGTGGGGCGAGACAAATTGTGAAGTCCGCTTAGCGGGCCATTCCCGCTAAGCGAGTTCTGTTTACTTTTCAAATATTTTGGGTAGTCCGCTTAGCGAGCCTAGTTTGCTAAGCGGAGTTAATTTTTGGGGACTTGTGGTTTTAGGCACTTGGAAGATATTTTTGAGTGTTCTTATCCTTTCCATCACTCATACTTTTCATAACACACCTAGGGAAAGAGAAGAAGAGAAAAGAGAAAACAAAGTTCAAGAGAAAAAACTCAAGATTTTCCAAGCATCTTTCTTCATCTTCTTTGAGTTTTGATGCTAGTGAATCTTGTTATGTTCCTTGTTGTTGAAGCTTCCATGGCTATGGAGAGCTAAAACCCTTTTGTGTCAAGATTAGAGGTAGTTAGCTTGTAAAATATGTATTTCTTTTAATCTTTTGTGTATTAACTTGGTTGATGATTAATATATGGTGAATATCTTGTTATTCATGTTATATTTGTTGTTTTAAATCACTATTGAGAGATATATTTCAAACCTTGACCTTAAAGATATTCATCTATCAATAAACAAACTCTAGAGATAGATTTGTGAGTTGATAATCACTTGTATCAAGCTTTTAAGATTATCATGTTGATTGTTGGCATGAGAGATCATCTAATAGTTAATATAATAATATTCACGATATTGCTTTAGAGATAAACGGTATCGATTGGATACGTAGTTATATTAATCATTAATAAGTTCATACACATCATCAATCGAATATTTGTGAAGCAAGCTAACAAAAACTAATCTTGGCACATTTTTCTCAAATCATTTTTAAACCCTATTTTACTATCTTTGTTTACTTATCATGCACTCTACATTCCATTTCACCAAACTCGTACAAAATCTTAGCTCAAAACACATTTAATTGTAGAACGATGGTAATATCACATTAATCCCTGTGGAAACAATAAAGGAAATACTTACCCTTTTAACAAAATGGCGCCATTTCCGGGGATTAGCGTTTAGATATTACAAGCATTGCAATAGTGTTTGTGTTTTGAGTGTTACTTATGTTACTAAAATTAAAAATTATTCCCTATCTTGGTTCACTTGTTTGGTTAGTGTTTCAGCTTTTGTTTATGCGAGGAAGTGTACCTGCAGACCAAGTCCTCTTTAGTCCCGAGATTGAAAGGATAGCACGTAGACTAAATAGCAAAACAAGAAGAAGGAGGAAATTAGTCAAATAAAAGAGGTTAAGACAAGAAGCCACTACTTTGTCAACTTCTCAAGTTATTGAAGAAGAGATGGAAGGTGATCCACCACCACCAGCACCCCAAATAGGTTCATGTGCAAATAGTCCGAGGAGAGCGGCTCAATTTGCAAGAAATGATAACAACGTAAGAAATTCAGAGATGAAGACTGACATTCTTCAGCTATTGTATGCTAGTCCTTTTTCAGGTCTTGATCATGAAGACCCGTATACTCACTTGACAAAGTTCTATGAGATTGCTAGTGCGGTCGTAGCTCTCGAACGGGAGGAAGAGCAGGTTTTCAAGAGGTTGTTTCCTCAATCGTTGATAGGAAAAGCTAAGGATTAGTGTCTTGACCAACCCACCCAAACTATGACAAACTAGAATGAGTTGGAAGAGAAGTTTCTTGACAGATTTTTTCCTCAATCAAGGTTGTTGGAAGCCAAAACAGCTATCTCAGTGTTCTCTCAAGGTGTCAATGAATCTCTCAATGAAGCATGGGAGAGGTATAAGTCAATGCTGAGGAAGTGTCCTAGTCATGGCTTTGATGAGCTTACTCAAATTCATATTTTTTGTAATGGCCTTCAACCACAACCCAAACTATTGTTAGATGCTACTGTTGGAGGTTCTTTGATGGCGAAGACAACAGAAGAAGCAATTCAAATAATTGAAAAAAATGGCAAAAAATGATCATAAAGTTCAACACAACTAGGGGACTCCATAAAGGAATCCTGGTGTTATTGACCTTGGTACCAATGATGTAATTCTTACTCAAAATAAACTACTCTCTCAGCAGGTGGAGGATCTTACCAAGCAAATAGAAAGGCTTCCCCAATAACTTAAAGAGTTACAAGAACTCCCCAACTAGAACAAACAAGTTGCTCTATGTGAACTTTGTAGTGGAGAGCACCCTACCAGATATTGTCCACCCATTAATGCAGAGGCAAATTACATGGGAAATCAGAACTAAGGAGGCTACCCACAGAGGCAAGCTCCTTACCAAAACCAAGGAGGGTATCAACAAAGGAAAAATGCACAACCATATGGCCAAGGGTGGAGATCGGAGAATTTCAATAGACAAAATCCTTATCAACAACCACCTCCTAAAGAGAAGCCTTCAAAGTTGGAGGAAATATTGAATCAATTTATGCAAGCTTCAATGGCGAACCAAAAGAGTAATGAAGCGGCGATTAAGAATCTAGAGACTCAAGTGGGACAATTACCCAAGTAATTGGCCGAAAAGAAAATGGACCAACATTTTCAGCAAACACTCAACCTAATTCAAAGGAGAACTACAATGCAATTGTAACAAGGAGTGAGAAAGTAGTTTAGAATGTAGTTGAAAAGGAGGAGGATAGGATAGAAAAATAGAATGAAGTAGAAAAAAATAAAAATGAGGAAGTTTTAGTTGAAAAGGAGAAAGTTGAAAAAGAAGAGCCAGAGAAAGAAAAAAATGAGGGGAAGAAGAAAAAAATTCAAGAAGGGAATAAGCCCATCGGTTTGTAACTTACCGTATCCACATGCTCCTAAGGAAGGACAACGAAAGGCTTTATATTCTATTCATGGACATATTCCGCCAATTGCAAATTAACATTCCTTTTTTTGAAGCTTTGGAGCAAATGCCGAAGTACGCAAAGTTCATGAAAGATATTCTTTCAAAGAAGAAAAAGAACAACGAGCCTGAAACTGTCATCCTTGATGCGAAGTGTAATGAAATTATTCAAAGTACCTTACCGAGAAAGGAAAGCGATCCAGGAAGAGTCATTTTGCCGGTTACCATTGGTGATATTCATGTTGGAAGAGGTTTAGTTGATTTGGGCTCTAGTATCAATCTTATTCCATTGTCCATGGTGAAGAGGTTAGATACTTTTTACTTAAAAGCAACAAGAATGACATTACAACTGGCTGATAAGTCCACAACTCGTCCTTATGGAGTTGCGGAAGATTTACTTGTGAAAGTGGACAAATTCTTGTTTCCCGTTGATTTTGTTGTTATCGACATGGAGGAAGATATTGATACACCCTTGATTCTTGGAAGGCCTTTCATGAAAACGGTAAGGATGATGATCGATATTGATGATGGCTTAATGAAGTTGAGATTCCAAGACGAAGAAGTTTGTTTTGATCTATTTGAAGCTATGAAACATCCAAATGATAAAGGCGATTGTTTTAGAATTCATGCTACTGAGGAAGCTATTATGAAAGTTGAATGACAAGTTCATTTGTTTATCCCTCTCAAGAAAACATTGACCGAAGCTCTTGAAGTTCTTAATGAAGACGAAGAAAAAGAGATTGAAGCATGTTTGCGAGATCTTGATGTATCCAAAGAGATAAATCATTTTGATGCAAAGATTGAAGAGTTGAAAGATGAGCCAAAGATTGATAATGAAAAGTTAGAATTGAAGATGTTACCATCCCACTTGAAATATGTGTTTCTTGAAGAAGGTGGAAAGAAACCGGTGATCATCAGTGGTTCATTGTTAAGAAAGGAAGAGGATAAGTTGATTCATGTGTTAAAAGCTAACAAGGAAGCAATAGGTTGGGTTCTCTAAGATTTAAAGGGGATTAGTCCAGCTTATTGTATGCATAAGATCATGATGGAGGAGGACTTCAAGTTGGTGGCTCAACCTCAACGCCGCTTGAATTCTACGATGAAAGAAGTTGTTAGAAAGGAAGTGATAAAACTATTAGAGGTCGAAATAATTTATCCTATCTCTGATAGTGCATGGGTGAGCCAAATTCAAGTGGTACCAAAGAAGGATGGAATGATCGTGATCACAAATGAGAAGAATGAGTTGATTCCGACAAGAACGGTGACAGGTTGGATGATGTGGATTTATTACCGAAAGCTTAATCAAGCCACTAGGAAAGATCATTTTCCTTTACCGTTCATGGATCAAATGTTAGAGAGATTGAAACGCCCGTTTTTACTTTAATTCTTTATTATATTGTGTGTTGTGTGATTTATTGTTAATTATGTGATTAATTGGTTTTATGTTACTTTATTGGGAATTAGTAGAAATAACATGATTTAGTAAGATTAGTGTTATTGGGCCTAACTTAAAAATTAGAGTTGGTAAGTGGAAGGTGTTGTAACACCCCATATTTCAATTTATTAATTTACTTAGAATTTAAATTAATTACTGGATTTATTTGGCTTTTATTGAGTTATTGGAGAATTTTAGAAAAATAATGTTGTTGGGCTTGTGGTGTAGTTAGTAGAAGGGAGGTGCTATTTGGGTAGGTTTTTACTAACTAATGACTCTAATTTTATAAAACAAGAAAAGAAGGAAAAATTGAAAAATTGGAAATCAAAAGAGTCAGAGAAAAGAAGAAGAGTACGAGAAAGAGAGCCTTGAAGGAAGAAGGGGAAGAACCAAGAACACTTGCTAAGGTAAGGGGGGACTCTCCAATTATCATCT
Source organism: Vicia villosa (assembly GCF_029867415.1). Lineage (NCBI taxonomy): Eukaryota > Viridiplantae > Streptophyta > Magnoliopsida > Fabales > Fabaceae > Vicia > Vicia villosa. The sequence continues at coordinate 1,010,259 of NW_026705019.1, read as the reverse complement.
TTTATGATTTCATGAATGATAGGATTGATTGGGTAGATTAGTTCCCTCAATTTTACATGTTCTAGGTTTTGGGATTTTGGAGTTTAGGGTCAATTTTGTGTTTTGATGCAATAAAATGCGTATGAACGATTATGGCTGTTAGATGAATTTATGTTATGTTAGAAGTATGCTAAATTGCTGTAATTGGCTCTATTTTGGAGTGCAATTCGTATTGGAATGAAATTGCGATGAGTAGAGGGGCTGAGATTTGGTTAAAACTGATATTTTTGGTTCTCTGCACACTGTAACCGGGTAGCAGCCATGCTGTAACCGATTACCGCGTGGAAGAATGGGGAAAACAGGGCAATTTTGGCTACTGTAACAGATTACTCTCTATGTCACAACCAGCTACAGGCGAATTTCAATAATAACGAATAGTTTGACGTAAAGGCGTAACCGGGTAACGCCTATGCTATAACCGGTTACACCTGATGCTGTTTTGAGAGATATTTTCTAAAATTCATATCTTTTGAACCATGAGTCCGTTTTGAGCGCCATTTCGAGCATTGTGTCAATAATTAAAAATACTATATAGTTAAGTGATATTTTGGGGAAGTAGTCGATTTTATTCAAAAACTCTGATTAAATTATTTGGTGATGTTATACATTGTAGACATATGCAGTATTATGTAACAATGTGATTGATGTGACTATGATATGATTATATTGTGATGTGATGATTGTTGCGATTGATTATTGAATGGTGCTGTGACATATACATATTTTATTGGTGATGATAATGGTGAGTTATGACGAGACAATGTGATTCATCGGATCGGTGATGTTTTAAGTATGTTATATTTGTGCATTCATTCATAAATTATTTTGGTGGCTGAATCTAGGTGATGTGTTGGATCAGTGGAGAGCATAATTCCCATTGTGGTGATTTTGTGTTAGCAGGGCGTATCCGAGTGATGTTTGGATCGGTCAGATGGGTTAATCCCATGTTTGGTAACACATGCATATTGTCAGTACATTGTATATGCATATTGCTATAACATGATTGGATGGTTTCCAGTGTTATATTTTGGTGATGTGTTGTTGTTAATGATGAATGCTTTTCTGAAAATCTGAATATATTACAATTGGGTGATTAATATACTTAGGAAATGTTATTTTTTTATGAGTTCATAACATTTGTTAATTGTGATGAGACTCACCCTTACTATTGATGTTTTTGAGATTGAAGAGTAGCTGCTTTTGCTTTGGTGAGGATAGCGTATAGGCTAGTCTATTATTCATAGTGTCGGTGTCATGCTCTGATATGTAACACTGAGGAACGTTTACTTTAGAGTTGTTCAATAACTCTTAATTTTATTTTGATCGAATAACTTGTTAAGTTTTAGAGATGATGAACGATGGTTTAATGTTATTCAAATTATGAATCTTTTCCGCTGTGTTAACATGTTTTCGGTGAGTGTTATTGGTTGAGTTCCTCATGTTGGCATGACATGTGTTTTAAAAATATGTTTTTGTAGAATTGTAGCATCCTTTTTCACATGTTACTCTGAATTAATTAATATATTCCATCGGGTTTAGAAGGGTGTTAAAGGTGTTAATTAGAGCCCATTAGTAATAATAAGTTAGTAAGATTAACAAAACAATAGAATTTGGAAAATAGAAAATTAGAAGAGTCATTTGGTGAAAGAAGAGACAGAGAGAAGAGAAGAGGAAAGAAGCTAGGGCAAAACCCTATTAAAGCTAGAGTTTTCTTCTATCCAAACCAAGGTAAGGGTGGGATTCTTTCATGATAAGGGATTGTATGATGATATATTATGGGGAGGATTTGATTGTATGCGTAGTATCCATGTTTGGGGAAGAATTGCAATTTGAAATTGTTAGGATTTATGCTAGATTCCATGAATTTGTGTTCTAAACATGTTTTTGATATAGATTGTTGTTAATAGATGTCCATTGTTGGTTATAATTGTTGTTAATTGTAGACTGAAAGTGATTTTGAGGTGTGGGAGAGCTTCTTCATAGAACTGAGTTTGCTGTTATTTTCCTGCATTATCGCTAGTCCGCTAAGCGGGATCTGGTCCGCTAAGTGAAGTCTAGGAACCTTCTGCGTTGGAGTGCAAGCATAAGCAGATGGTTTGCTTCAACTGTGGTGAACAGGGGCACATTGGTAGTCAGTTTCAGAAACCAAAGAAGGAACAATCTGGTGGAAAGGTGTTCGCCTTGTCGGGGACTCAGACCGCTAGTAAGGACGGACTCATCAGAGGTACATGTTTCATTAATAGCACTCTTTTAATTACTATTATTGATACTGGTGCTACTCATTGCTTTATCGCTGCTGATTGTGTTGAAAGATTGGGTCTTAAGTTGTCTTCTTTGAATGGAGAGATGGTCGTCAATACACCAGCTAAGGGATCAGTGACTACTTCTCTTGTGTGTTTAAGGTGTCCCTTGTCGATTTTCGACAGAGACTTTATTTTTGATTTTGTTTGCTTGTCGTTAAGAGGATTGGATGTGATCATAGGTATGAACTGGTTAGAGTATAACCATGTTCATATTAATTGTTATGATAAGTCGGTTAGATTCTCTATTCCTGAAGAGGAAGGTGTTAAGTGGTTATCTACTAGGCAGTTGCGCTTGTTAATGAAAGAAGAAGTTCAAGTGTTTGCGTTGATGGCATCATTGTCTATTGAGAATCAAGCTATAATTGATTTGTTGCAGGTGGTGCGAGAATTTCCTGAAGTTTTCCCTGATGAAATTCCTGATGTACCATAGAGAGAGAAGTTGAATTTTCTATTAATCTTGTACATGATACCAGGCCTGTGTCTATGGCACTATACATGATGTTTGCATCAGAATTGTTAGAATTGATGAAGCAACTGGAAGAGTTACTTGAGAAGAAGTTTGTCATACCAAGTGTGTCGCCGTGGGGAGCTCCAGTGTTGTTAGTAAAGAAGAAAGATGGAAGTATGAGACTTTGTATTAATTACATGTAGTTGAATAAGGTAACGATCAAGAACAAGTATCCGCTACCAAGAATAGATGACTTGATGGATAAATTGGTTGGTGCTCGTGTGTTAGCTGGTTATTACAGGAGGTTTATAGAAGGTTTTTCTAAGTTAGCACTTCCGTTGACTAAATTGACTTGTAAGGGTATGGCTTTTGTGTGGGACATTCAATGTGAAGAAAGTTTTACCGAGTTGAAGAAAAGATTGACGTCGGCTCTGATTTTGATATGGCCTAATTCGGAAGAATCTTTTATGGTATATTGTGATGCTTTTAAGATGGGTTTAGGAGGTGTGCTTATGCAGAATGATAAAGTTGTTGCTTATGCATCAAGACAGTTGAGAGTTCATGAGAAGATCTATCCTACGCATGATTTAGAGCTTGCTGCAGTTGTGTTTGTACTGAAGATTTGGAGGCATTATCTTTATGGTTCTAGATTTGAAGTATTTAGCGACCATAAGAGATTAAAGTACTTGTTTGATCAGAAGGAGCTGAATATGAGACAGTGAAGGTGGTTAGAATTGTTGAAAAACTATGATTTCAGTTTGAATTATCATCCAGGAAAAGCTATTGTGGCCGATGCTTTGAGCCGAAAGACATTGCTATGTCAGTAATGATTGTTAAGGAATTAGAATTGATTGAGCAGCTTAGAGATATGAGTTTGGTCTATGAGGTGACACAGAAGAGCGTCAGGTTGGGTATGCTAAATATTAATAATGATTTTCTGGATAGTATCAAGGAAGCTCAGAAGTTAGATTTGAAGGTGGTAGATTCAATGGTTGGGATTAACTAGTCTGAGAATAGCGATTTCAAGTTGGATGCGCAAGGTGTGTTGTGATTCCGTAATCAAATTTGTATTCCCGATGATGTGGATATGGAGAGAGCAATTCTTGAAGAAGGTCATAGAAGTAATTTAAGTATTCATCCAAGAGCTACTAAAATGTACCAGGATTTGAAGAATTTGTTTTGGTGGTCTGGAATGAAGCGTGATATAGCGCAGTTTGTGTATGCATGTTTAACTTGTAAGAAATCAAAATTTGAACATCAGAAGCCAGCAGGGTTGATGCAACCGTTAGAAGTTCCGGAATGGAAATGGGATAGAATTTCAATGGACTTTGTGACGGGTTTACCTAATACTTCAAGAGGACACGATTCGATTTGGGTGATTGTTGATAGGCTTACAAAGTCAGCTCATTTTATTCCTAATAACATCATTTATCTAGTATCGAAGTTGGTAGAGATTTATACCAATGTGATTGTTAAGCTGCATGGTGTTCCTTTATGTATTTTTTTTGGACAGGGATCCGAGGTTAACTTTTGATATTTGGAAGGGTTTACAAGGAGAATTGGGTTCTAAGTTGAGGTTGATTTCAGTGTATCATTCTCAAACAGATAGTCAAACAGAGAGGACTATTTAGCCATTAGAGGATTTGTTGTGAGCTTGTGTTCTTGAGCCGGGAGGTTCGTGGGATACTTATCTTCCCTTGATCGAGTTCACTTACAACAATAGTTACCATTCTAGTATTGGAATACCGCCTTTAGAAGCATTGTATGGTTGGAGGTGTAGGAATCCATTGTGTTGGCATGAATCTAGAGAGAGTGTAGTACCTGGACTATAAATTGTTCGAGAGACTACTGATAAAGTGAAGTTGATTCGAGAGAAGATGAAAACTTCTCAAATTAGAAAGAAAAGTTACCATGATAAGCGGAGGAAAGACTTAGAATTTCAGGCAGGTGATAATGTGTTTTTGAGAATCACGCCGGTGACTGGTGTGGGGCGAGCGTTGAAGTCTAAGAAGCTCAATCATCGTTTTATTGGCCCGTATCAGATTTTGGACAAAGTTGGAAATGTAGCGTATAGAGTGGCGTTACCGCCGAATCTTTCCAATTTACATTATGTGTTTCATGTGTCGCAACTCCGGAAGTATATTTCTGATCCGTCTCATGTGATTCACATGGATGATGTGCAAGTACGGGATAATCTCACGGTGGAGACTATGCCGGTACGAATTGAGGATCATGAAACAAAGACGCTTAGAGGCAAGGAGATTGCCTTGGTGAAGGTAGTCTAGTCGGGAGCTGCCGGAGAGAGTATGACGTGGGAGTTGGAAGGCAAGATGCGGGAGTCTTATCCCGAGTTATTTGAATGAGGTAAATTTTTGAGGACGAAAATATCCTAAGTGGGGGAGAGTTGTAACGCATGTTTTTACTTTAATTATTTATTCCATTGTGTGTTGTGTGATTTATCGTTAATTATGTGATTAATTAGTTTTATGTTATTGTATTGGGAATTAGTAAAAATAACACGATTTAGTGAGATTAGTGTTATTGGGCCTAACTTAGAATTAGAGTTGGTAAGTGGGAGGTGTTAATTAGATACCATTAGTAATAATAAGTTAGTAAGATTAACAAAACAAGAGAATTTGGAAAATAGAAAACTAGAAGAGTCATTTGGTGATAGAATAGAAAGAGATAAGAGAAGAGGAAAGAAGCTAGAATTTTCTTCAATCCAAACCAAGGTAAGGGTGGGATTCTTTCATGATAAGGGATTGTATGATGATAGATTATGGTGGGGATTTGATTGTATGCCTAGTATCCATGTTTGGAGAAGAATTGCAATTGGAAATTGTTAGGGTTTATGCTAGATTCCATGAATTTGTATTCTAAACATGTTTTTGATATAGATTGTTGTTAATAGATGTCCAATGCTGGTTATAATTGTTGTTAATTGTTGACTGAAAGTGATTTTGAGGTGTCGGATAACTTTTTCGCATAACTGAGTTTGCTGTTATTTTTATGCATTATCGCTAGTCTGCTAAGCGGGATCTGGTCCGCTAAGCGAAGTCTGTGAACAAATTCTAAAATTCACGAGTCCGCTAAGCAGAGCTGCAAAGACGGTTCGCTACTGTTTTTATTTGTAGTTAGAGTGCTTATGGCCCGCTAAGCGAACTTTGCTGTAAAAAACCGTTATGAAACTTATACTTGTTGTATCTTTTGATCCGTAACTCCTTTTTAAGCACCGTTTGAACCTCCGTAAAGCTGAAATTAATTCCTAAATAATGAAATTGATTTGAAATTATTTTTGGATAATTTTCTTAATTCGTATTTTCTGATATTGTGATGTATTGCAAAGTGAAATGATGTTGTATGTTGATATGACATAGTGACATAATTGAGAAGTGATGAATTACTATAATAGTAATGATATTGTGATTGCCATTGAACTTTGGCATTGAGTTGATGATGTTTAGCCTATGTTGTGAAGTGTTGTGAATGTTGTATTTTTTGGATGTTGCATCATTGAGTCACATCCATTCCATAAATGACGATGTCCTGAAAATGGAAAAAGCGAAAATGGCCGTGAAATGGCAAAAGTGACGATGGCCCAAATGACAATAATGATGATGAGAGTTTTACTCCAAATGGTACCACATGCATATGCATAATGTTGAATCGCATAATGAGTTGCATTTTGAATTGTTGTAATTATGAAGTGAATATTAATATGTGTTGATGACATAATTGCAAATTGAATTTGTTGTTATGATTGCTTGATATCATGATTGCTGTGATGAAAGTGCTTTGAGTTCAAAAGTGTTGAATTGTGTATGATCTTATCTCTGCTATAAGTATTATCATACGTTCCTGTATACTATTTGATATCTCACCCCTTCTGTTTGAATGTTACCCTTTGTTGGTAACATGCAAGTAACGAAGATGAGTAGCCGTTACCGTTAGTAGTTCGAGTTGGTGTCTTTTGCTTTGATACGTAGCACTCGAGGGAATTGACGCTTGTTTCCTTTTATAATGTTTAAGTTTGAACTATGTGTTGCTTTATGAAGAAGATCATGTCTTGTTGTTTTCAAGTTAGATCAAGTTTATGAGTTTATGATTCCTCTACATTGTTTTAAAGTTGATTTGATTTTGAAGAATCATTTGGCTATGAGTTCTCCCAATTGATATATGCTATGTATCTGTTATAATGAGCTGAGATATGTGATTGTTTTAATGTCGTACTATGGCACCTCATGTTGTTTTGGAATTTTGCACTTTGATTCTATTATTAAACCATTGGGTAGATTTGGGGTGTTACAGAGATTGTTGGGTCAAGAGTTCTATTGTTTCTTAGATGGCTATTCAGGGTACAACCAAACTTCGGTCAATCCAGAAGATCAAGATAAAACGGCTTTCACTTGTCCCTTTCGAATTTTTGCTTATAGACATATGCCATTTGGTTTGGGCAATGCACTAGCCACTTTCCAAAGATGTATGCAAGCTATCTTCTCTGACCTCATTGAAAAGACAATGGAAGTTTTCATGGATAATTTCTCTCTTTTCGGAGCATCATTCGATCTTTGCTTGAAGAATTTGGATACCGTGTTGAAAAGATGCGTTGAAACCAACTTGGTACTTAGTTGGGAAAAATGTAATTTCATGGTTACCGAGGGTATTGTCCTTGGTCACAAAGTCTCTTCCCATGGCATAGAAGTTGATCGAGCAAAAGTAGAAGTCATTGAAAAGCTACCACCACCGTCAAATGTGAAAGGAATTCGAAGTTTCTTAGGTCATGCGGGATTTTATAGATGGTTTATCAAAGATTTCTCAAAGACCACAAAGCCATTAAGCAACTTGATCAATAAAGATAAGCCTTTTATTTTTTATGATCTATGTTTATTAGCTTTCAATGAATTGAAACATAAATTGACCACTGCACCCATAATCATAGCGCTTGATTGGAAACTTGATTTTGAACTAGTGTGTGAAGCTAGCGATTATGCAGTAGGTGCAGTGTTGGGTCAAAGAAAAGGAAGAAAATTTCATGCTATACATTACGCTAGTAAGGTTATTAACGAAGCATAAATCAATTATGCAACCACTGAAAAAGAACGGTTAGTTGTTGTGTATGCATTAGGAAAATTTAGGTCCTATTTAATTGGTTCAAAAGTTGTTGTGTATATTGACCATGCAGCTATAAAGTATCTTCTCACCAAGCTAGACTCAAAGCAAAGGCTCATTAGGTGGATCTTGTCGTTGCAAGAGTTCGACCTAGAGTTTCGAGATAAAAAAGGAGCGAAAAACTTGATGGCGGACCATTTACCAAGGTTGGTAAATAAATAAGTGACAAACAAAGAAGAAGATGTTTTGTGATATTTCCCTGATGAGAAGTTGTTTATAATGCAAGAGAGACCGTGGTTCGCGGATATGGCTAATCATAAGGCTACGGGATGGATACCAGAGGACTTGAGTAGAAATGCAAGAAAGAAGTTTCTTCATGATGCAAAATTCTTTGTGTGGGATGATCCTTATTTATTCAATATTGGTGTTGATAATGTGTTAAGGATGTGTGTGACGAAGGAAGAAGCAAAAAGTATTTTGTGGCACTGTCATAACTCACCTTATGGTGGGCATTATAGTGGACAAAGGACGACAGCAAAAATTATACAATCGGGATTCTTTTGGCCTACCTTGTTCAAAAATGCCTACTTGCATGCTCAAAGTTGTGACAATTGTCAAAGGAGTGGTGGAGTGAACAAAAGAAATGAGATGCCTTTACATAATATGTTGAAGTGGAGGTTTTTGATTATTGGGGTATAGACTATGTTGGCCTATTTCCACCATCTTTTGCTTGTGAATACATTTTGGTAGCGGTTGATTATGTTTCAAAATGGATAGAAGAAAGTGTGTGTGCGAAGGCGGATGGCAATACCGTGATCAAATTCTTGAAGAAGAACATCTTTACGCAGTTTGGTACACCGAGGGTCCTAATCAGTGATGGAGGTTCACATTTTTGTAACACTCCACCTGAGAAAGTCTTGGTGCATTATGGTGTGAAACACAAGGTTACAACGCCCTACCATCCATAAGCCAATGGACAAGCGGAGGTATCTAATAGTGAAATTAAGAGGATTTTGGAAAAAACAGTTTCATCTTCAAGAAAGGATTAGGCACAAAATTTAGACGAGGCTTTGTTAGCCTACCGGCCGCTTTCAAGGCACCGATTGGTCTCACTCCATTCCAAATGGTCTATGGGAAGAGTTGTCATTTACCCGTGGAGTTGGAACATAAGGAGTATGGGATTTGAAGTTGCTTAATTTTGATCCTAAGTTGAGCGGTGAGAAAAGAAAGTTACAATTACATGAAATGGAAGATTTGAGACTTCAAGCCTATGAATCCAACAAGATCTACAAGGAGAGGGTGAAGGGATACCATGACAAGAAGATAGTTGCGAAGGATTTCAAGGAAGGACAACTGGTGTTGTTATACAACTCGAGGTTGAAATTTTTTCCTGGAAAGTTAAAGTCTAAATGGTCGGGACCGTTTTGAATCAAGGAAGTGAAGAATTATGGAGCGGTTGTTCCCGAAAATCCGATGACAAATGAGAGTTGGACAGTAAATGGTCAAAGACTTAAGGTGTATCTTGGTGGTGAAGTTGACCGAAGTGCGGAGGCCGTTCTGTTCTTTGATCCGTAAAGCCGCCATGGACCATCGAGATGACCGACGTTAAACAAAGCGCTATTTGGGAGACACCTCAACATTGTAAGTATTTACTGTTTTCAAGTGTTATGGATGTTCGGGTTGTGTCGGAGAAATATCAGGGAACTGAGGTCACCTGCAGAATGTGAAAAACCCGGTTTTTATGTCTTCTCTTAGTTAGCCTTAGTCTGCTAAGCGGACCTGTGAAAAACCAGAAAAGAATAAAGGTGGGCCCAATGAACCAGAACCGGTCCAAAGGCCCGAAACCTTCTGTATGAATGGCTGAGAGGGTTTTTATCCTAGTCCACCTTTTCTCTCCTTCTTTTCCAAAATTTTCCATCTTCCTTCCATCTCTAACAAACCCTAACATCCATTTTCAGTGTTTGTGAAGCTTCTACTTTCATTTTTTGATTTCTCTGTTCATTTCTTTGTCACTTTCAAGGTTTGTTTTCACTTTTATATATATTTTCATTTTTAGGTTGTTAGATTTTAGATTTATGTGAATGTATGTGTATACTATGATTAGTTTGTAAATTAGAAGTGTGTTTTGTGAATGGGTTGTTGTAAATAGGAAATGTTTAAGTTCTGATAAGAAATCCATGGATTAGTTTACAATATCTTTATAGGGTTTCTGTCATTTTGAGTTTTTTTGTGATTAGGAAGTAATCATCATCATCATTCTCTTAATTGTTGTTGTTATGGTGTGTTAGTAAGGGTTTAGGAACCCTAAAATTTGAACTGGACAGAACTATGTGAGTTATACAGAATGTTTGAAAAATTTCACAGGTCCGCTAAGCGAGCCTTGTCCGCTAAGCAGAACCTGCTGTGTGCTGAAAAAAATTCCTATTTTGATTTTGAAATGCAAGCTTGTACCTTGTCTTAAACATGAAATAAGAGGTTCTTAATGCATATTTTAATGAGATATTGATGCTGTTTGGTGCCTTTTTGTTTCATTTTTTTGTAGATTTCATTGATCGGTCACCATTTCTATTAAGTTTATGTCTTTCATCAGGCACAAATTCATCATTTCGGTAACACATTTGGTTGTTGTTATTGCTTTTAAGTTAAGTTTATCATGTTTATTAATTTATGGTATTGCATTGCATTTTGTTTAAAGTTTATGTTAAAAGATTCTCTTTATGCCTTCGTTTGGTAGTGTTAATGTTTCAGGTTGCTGCATGTGATCAGAGGCAATAATAGTCAGACTTCGGGGACTCTGAAAGGCTGAGAGATGGAAGTTTTTTAAGAATCAGGAGATCAACACGACCCGTGTTCAAAAGCGTCAGGATTGCATGAAAAAGCTGAAGTCAGTGAATCAACACGAGCACCCGTGTGCATCAACACGACCCGTGTTGATAGGTCTAATGGAGATGGTTAAATCACGTTAGTCAGAAGATCTACACGGGAACCCGTGTGAATCAACACGGCCCGTGTAGATGGAGGCGAATGGAAAATTCACTTTTATATCTGTTTTATTCTATCTAGTCATTAAGGGTACTTTGGACTTTTTTCTAACACTGAGACTGATACTGAAGCTACTTAAACGAAGTTTGTGTAAGGAGAAGAGGACTTTTGACGTACGAGAAAAAAGAATACGATAGAAGATTGGAGAAAGAAAGGGTTTGGGAGAGAAGAAGATCTTCATGAACGGAAGCAATTGAAGATTCAATCTCCTCAAATTTCTTGTAATGTCTTTATTCCATATTTTGTTTTCTTTGAATACTATGAGTAGCTAAACCCCCACTGCTAGGGGGTGACCCTGATTTTACTTTGTAATGACTCTGAGCTTGTAATTGCAATAACAATCATGTTTTCTCGTTGTTAATTTATTCTCTTGATGTTTTTAATGCTTTTCCTTTCGGACAAATTGGAATTGATGTATGATTATCATTTAGGATAGACAACCATTGATAATGCTTTCATGAGAATATGCTATAATTGATATTACCTAGGACTAGGAATACCTTATAGTAACCGAATATTCTTGATAACTTAATTTCTTGATTTCATCGTAAGTTTTTAAGGACTTAGGGTTTAGGATGAAGGATAAAAGGTTTTTTCACTAAGGACTTAGGATCAAACAACCTTAAGAACCGGTAATTGATTATTGAAAATAAGTTGTTGCAATAGAAATTCCAGAGTTGTTATAGAGTAAATCATCCACTATTCCTAGCATGTTACTCATATTTGTTAAATAGTCAATCTCGTTTACTACTTATCCTACTTTTCGTTAAGTTATAATTACCAAACAAAACCCAATTGAAGTTTTTTTTAATTGAACCTTGAATTGAACTCATTATTCCTACGCAGTCCCTGAGATCGATATTCGGGGAATTTTCCCTATTATTACAAGATGCAAAATAGTACACTTGCTATTTTACCGATCAAGTTTTTGGCACTGTTGTCGGGGACTGCCATAATATTGAGTTTAAGTTGAGTTCAGTTAGAATTTTGTTGCTCTGCAACTAAAATTTTATTTTTTTGTATTGTTAAATTTTAATTTTCACTAATCTGTTTCTAATCCTTGTATGCGAGGAAAGCCTTCAGCTGATTTACCTTTTGACACAGAATCAGAAAGGACTTTACGAGCAAGACTCATAAGAGCTAAGCAAGAAAGACTAGAAGCATCCGAAGGAAATCCAGCAATACTCGAAAAAGAGGAAGAGGTTTCGGTTCATTCAGAGCATTCTGATTCAGACACCGAGACAATTCCTGAGACAATGGCAGCTGATCCACCCCCACCAGTCGAGAGGCTTCTTGGTGACTACGGTGGAAATAATGCACCGGCTGGTAGAATGACAATTGTGAACCAACCGCTGAATGAGGCACACTTTCAGCTGCATCCCAGCACTATCAATCAACTAGAAAGACGATATTTTTCTGGAAGAGTGAACGAAGATGCAGATAAACATCTTCAAAGGTTTCTGACTATGAGTATCACTCTGAAGATATATGGGCATAGTGAGTAAGCAAAGAGGTTACATATGTTCCCTTTCACCTTAACTGATGAGGCTGGAGAATGGTTCTATTCCCTACCTGCAGGGAGTATTACTACTTGGGCAGAGATGGAGAAGGCTTTTCTGAATGAATACTTTCCTGCATCAGTGTCATTGAGAAAAAGATATGAAATTCTTAATTTCAAGCAGAAAGAGGGTGAGTCGCTATCGGATACTTATAAAAGATTCAAAAGACACCTAGTGGCTTGTCCTACTCACAATATGGACGATACTGAGCAGATGCAGATGTTCATTAATGGTCTCAGACTCAAGACAAGGCAAATGCTAGATTCAGCTGCCGGTGGCTCATCTAACTTTGCAACAACCACTGGTATGAAGAACATCATTGTAGCAATCGCCCAAATGAGCATTTGGAGCTATATGACAGGGTTACAAGCAAGCCTGAGGGAGTGATTGACCTAAAGTTGGAAGCTAACAAGCAGGTAAAAATTGAAGAGACAATTGCTTCAGAGGTGGAAAAGAGGTTGAAGGCACTGAACATATGTACTCAGAAAGTGGCTCAAGTCCAACAAACACCAAGCGCTATTTGTGAGATTTTTAATGGACCACACAAAATAGTTCATTGTCTTACAACTCCACAACAGATTGAGGGGATCAAGTTTTTGAAGCAGAATAATCCTTATTCTAACACCTACAATCCGGGGTGGAAGAATCATCCAAACTTCTCGTGGAAAGATCAGCAACAACAAGCTCTGAAGAAGGTAGAATGGGAAGTGGCTATAGAAAAGATGGTTACATATCACTCTCAATTCCAAGAAGAGACAAGGAACAACCACAAGAACACAACTGCGTCAATCAGAAATTTGGAGGTTCAAGTGGGTCACATAGCATAACATTTGTCTATACAGACACAAAGTACTCTTCCGAGCTCAACTGTGATAAACCCGAAAAATAAAGAGAATGTGAATGCTGTCACAATAAGAAGTCAGAAGGTGTCTGGATCTGAAGAGGTAAAGGAAAATGATGATGACGACGTCGTCATAGAGGTGGATTTGGAAGTGAGGGAAACTGAGAAAAGACCCAAAGAAGTCGTGACACCGGTAAGTCCAAATGAAGAAAAAATTAAAAAAGAGGCTAAACTAGTGATCAAGTTGTCATTCCTTACTAGAGTGGTAAAGAAGGATTCAAAAGAGAAAGAGTTTGAGAAGTTCACTACATTGTTCAAGAAGTTAGAGATAAATTTGCCCTTTTTTGAAGCACTTGAGCAAATGTTGTTAAACAGAAAATTTATGAAAGACGTAACTGCAAAAAAGAAGCCAACGGGAGATGAACAAAAGGGAGTAACTAAAAAGTGCGGGAGAATCTCATCGGAAAGGAGAATCCTAATAAAGAAGAAAGATCCTGGAGCGGTTGCAATACCATGCACCATCAACGACATTAATTTTCCCAAGGTTTTGATCGATTCAGGTGCTAGTGTGAGTTTGATGCCTTTATCCATTTTCAAAAAGCTGGGTATTGGAACAGTAAGGGAAAAAGGAATAAAGCTGAAATTTGCGGATCACACCATCAAACAAGCATACAGGGTGGCTGAAGACGTTTTGGTGGAAATTGACAGATTCATTTTTCCAGTGGATTTTGAGATCATGGATATTCTGGAAGATGAAGAAACTCATATCATTCTGGGTCGACCATTCATGCTTACTGATCGCGACTTTACGTGTCTATAAATCTGATAACTGTGTAGTTTTAAAAGATATCGAATCCACAGGGACTATGAATCGATCTACCGTTATCTAAGGTTACTATGTAAAGCTAGGAGTACTAAAATTTCGATTGTTCCTAAGGGAAAGTGATTGTGAGAGAATAAAGAATAATAATAAGAGACAGGTATCAGTATGTATTTCGTTTAACTACAGGAAATCCGAAGGTCCATTGGCTTTTGCATAATCAAATTAAAAATCTTTACTAATTCAATTGATTAAAAATCCTCGTCTCAAACTTTCGCTCTGTTGAGTCAGACTACTATCCTAATCCTAATGTACGCTTTCGCCATCCCATTAGATTTTAGAAAAGCTTTTTGGAAACAATGTAATTAATAAAATGCCTATTTTATGAGGTTGTTATCTATTTAAATCTCCTAATCTCAAACTTTCGCTCTGTTGACTCGGAGCAAGCTAATATCCCTAACGTACGCTTTCGCCATCCCGCTCGAGTGTAAAAACAATTTTTGGAAATAAATAAGTCCCAATTAGTTTTAATACGCTTTCGCCATCCTTAAAACTAATGTCCTATGTCTACTATCCAGTTAAAGACCTCAAACTTTCGCTCTATTGGTTTTAACCTTTGACCGTCTTAAGCCCTCAAACTTTCGCTCTATTGGTTTTAAGACTTACTAATTAAACTAGACATATAAACCAAAAGTAAGTGATAATTAATAAAACATAATTTAAGCCAACTTATTTCGGATCCCTACGGTTAACTTACTTTACATACCGACACCTTTAGTAATTTAGCCAGACATATTAATATGGTTAAACATGCATAAATAAATTTGGTTCATATTAATAGGCATATTAATTGGCATATAATATATCATGCAATAATAATATAAATAAGGGCGGTAAATAATAAACCTGAATTAAAATAAATCTGAATTAAATTGAATCTTGAAGTACTCGAACTCCCACCACAGCTTGGCTGGATCGTTCTTCGGAATTTAAATGGCAGAAAATAAAAACAAGGAATTAAAACGATAAATCTAACGTAAGGCTAGATCTACGAAAAGTTCACAACAATTTCCAGTGTAGAAATCGTTGTGAGAAAATAAACGGTTGAATGAAAACAGAATAATGAAAAGCGGTTCGCGGTACAATTTCGGCAGCACTTCGTTGGCAGGAAATCGGACAGATTGAAGTGAGATAGCAGGTCCTATTTATAGGAGGGGATTTGCAGTTGGAATCCGTGAATTGAGGGACCTTTTTCTGACTGGGACTTGGAGACGTGCGTCTCCGATTCTTCAGGGAGGCAGCTGACTGACTTGAGACGTGCGTCTCAAGTGGAGATTCTTTAGGGAGGTGGAGACGTGCGTCTCCCCTTTGCTGAGGTGGCAGAGACGTGCGTCTCTGCTTACTAGTGTGGCCTGGGTTGCTTTCCTTCGTGGGCTGGATTGCTCTTTTGGGCCTTTTGGGTCCTAATTGCACTCCCTTTTTACTTCAGCACCCAATTTACGTCTTTTAAGCATAAATATTGGTCATTTAAGCTCGATTTTCTTTCCTTTTCGCAAATAGACGTAATTGAAGTGTAAAACCTGAAACAAAACAAATACACGCGTAATATCATAATAAATTAACATAATAAACGGAAAATGCTATAAATATCTATGGATTTTAGGCTAAATATACGATATAAAATCGTGTTATCAAATTCCCCCAGACTTGAACCTTTGCTTGTCCTCAAGCAAAATAATAAGATAAAGATAAATAAAATACACTTCCTCCACGTCGCTCGGTCATACTCAGCCACATAGTGTTCTTATTTGAAAATAATGATAATGATCCTAGCAATAGGCTTATAGTAGCGACACTAGACAGCTCCCAGTATGCATACCAATCCGAATCATGCCATTATAGCTCGACCTTTTGACTCGTCATCATGTTTCACCCTTTTCATTCGTGTGCAATCACATTAAGCCCATTATCTCGACACGCACATAGCAGAGTAGTCGGTTAGTGACTATGATCCTTCTCATGGAGTTCTGGCACAATAAGTGGTATACTCCTTAGCGCTCATTTGAGGATTGCGGGGAATAGGACAATAGTCCTTCCTACCAAGTTCAGTACCAGATGACTTCTGAACCAATCAACAATGAGTTTTTAAATTCTTTGTATTTGAGAATTGCGACCGTTGGGTTAAATGATCTTGTGAGGACCACCTTACTTAGTAGGCACATTTCTTATTATGGTTAAGCACATAATTTTAATATGAGGATCATACACTTATATTCATCGACTCTCTGCGTAGTTGGTGTCTAAGACGGTGCCGACTGCTAGAATAAACTACTAAAGGTTACTTCAAAAATTAAAGTCGGTGGTTTTGGTATAAAGGGTATTCAAATCGGTTACGCATACTCGGGGGTTTTAAAGTGTAGGGACTATAAGGATATTAACTTGAATCAATTTTAGTGCGTTGAGTGTTTGAGTAGCTTTGTATTTCTCGAAAGTGTGGGGTTTGCGTTTATCGTTTAGGAGCAAAATTTTTGTTATGGTTCAAGAAAGTGGAAGAAATTGAAATAACTACGGAATTATACATATAAGACTTAAATTCCATAAATATTCTTTTATTGAATTAGAAAAACATTACAAGGAAGGGAAATAACTGAAGGGAAGAATAAAACGGAAATAGAAATAATATGACTCCCCCAGACTGAAATGATGCAATGTCCTCAGTGCATAAGAACTACTCCTCATTGTTGCGGTTGCGAGAACTGCTCGCGCCTCTTGTACGAACACGGCGACGTCTATCAGGAGAGTCATTCACACGAATGTCAAGATCATGCAAATATGTAGCAATTTCAGCGTATTGACTTTCGTTCCTAATAGCATAGTCACGGTGCTCCTGTTGCATCTCTCGGATGAGCCTAATTGTTTCAGTTTGGTTTGTCTGCATAGCTTGAACGAGTTGATCTTGGCGTTGAATAGCAGCATACATGGCTTCAAGAGTGATAGGCGGAGGGTTGTTTGGAGGAGGTTGGTTGACATCAGCTTGCCCTTGGTTGAGTTCTTCTTCATTGGCATCCATAGGTTCATTTAGATGTTCTTGTTGGTCATCTTGAGGGTTGTCTTCAATAAGCCTCCAATGTTGAACATAACGGATGTTGATTCTTTCAGGACATGGAAGGATGACATAAGGAATAGGAACTTTGTTGACGACCAAAGTGTATCGGCCATCATGGCGGGGTGAAACCAAGTGGGAGTCACGGCAGTAGGTGAGATCGAGTGACTGAGCAGGTTTCATGAGATGTGAGAGTGAGAGGAGCTCGTCACCAAGACCTAAAGCACAGGCCAAGGTAGTAATAATGCCGCCAAGCAAGAATGGGTTCGTAGCGGGGGCGTTGACTAAGCCTTGGATGTGTTGGAACATAAACGGTGCGGCATTGAAACGGATATTGTTAAGCGCACAGTAAAGGAAAAATAATTCATTTTGGTTTACCTTGTGGTTGTTAGATCTCGCAAAAATAATATGCCCCAAAACACGTTGAAAATAACGTATAGCGGGGTTTTGAATGTGAGAAGCATGGAGAGCTCTCCAACCGGTAGGGTTTTCTCCAGTGAGATGGAACCAAAATTCAAAAGCGAGATCCTCCCAGGATCGACCATTGAGTTCTTGAAAGATTGAGCGGTGAGCAATTGGTGCATGATTAAAATGCAAATATGAAGCTACGACATCTTGATCTAGAGCATATTCACGGTTGAACATCCGAAATTGGATGCTACCGGTTGAGAGTGGTTGATTAGAGGGAGTGTCGTAGTTGAAGGAACTCAAAAATTCTAAGACGAGCGGCTCATAAGTAGGTACGGGTTCGGTACAAAGATGGTGGAGGCTAGATTTAGTGAGCAAACGGGTGACACCATCAATGAGACCCAAAGTTTCTAGACACTCGGTGTTCACAAATTTTGTGGGAACAACCGAACGTTCGTAGAAGGCGACATATTTAGTTCGTTGAGCATCATTGTCATCATCGCGGAAGATAATGTTTGAAAGGTCGGGAGGTGGTCTCTCGGGACGCTCACGACGGATTAATGAACGTGGAGGCATGGTGAGTGTGGAAATGAAAAATAGAGATGAAGTGTAGGAGAAATAGAGAATGGTATGAAAGTTGTGAAGAAGAAGAGTGGTGGTGGTGTGGTTTTATAGTGAGGTTTGAAAATGGGGTGGTTAATGGAGAATTAAAATGGATTAATGGTGGTGTTTGAAGTTTGAATAGAATAGAAAAGTGGGAAATGAATGGAGTTTAAGAGGTGAATGATGGAGGATGAATGAGGTTAATGGAGCTTAAATGGAATAAATAGGGGAAGAATGAAGAAGATTGAAAGATGAATTTTGAAATTCAAATTCAAAATTCAAGAGGGAAAGAGAGTGGTCTGCGTGGTCAAACAGACTGCTGGCCTTGGGAGACGTGCGTCTCAGGCAGCCAGTCTGCTGGGGCAGAGCATGGAGACGTGCGTCTCCTGTTCCTTTGGTTCGTGTCAGCTGGCCCCACACAGATGGAGACGTGCGTCTCCTGTTGTAGGCAGGTGGGTCACGCATGCAAGTGACCAGACAGTGCTGACAGATACCATTAATATTGTCCATCAGTTCATAACAGTGTCGGATTTTAATACTATTAACAGCAAAAAATTATAGGGAAGTATATATATAGCAGTCAATAGCAGTGTAACATAACACAGTAACAGTAATCAAAAGAAATTTGCATTGAATATTAAACCAGTACTGAGTGTTAACATAAGCAGAATGTAAAAGTGCATAAAAATGAAAATCTAAACTAGGAAAAGAAATTGCTAAAACTAGAAATAAAATCTAATAGTCTAATACGGTAACATCTAGCCACGTCTATTGTTGTTCTGATTAGACTGAATGTGTTTGAAAACTTCGTCGAACTGAGCATTTACGGTGTCGATAAAATCAAAGAAATGCATTTGCAAAGTGTGTAGCTCGTTGCGCACATGTTGTACATCTTGTTGTAGCGCAGTGATGGCTTGCTCGTGCGTATTCAGAGTAGGCATTCTTTGATTCACCGATGCGGTAGATGTAGCGGGATGTTGTTGCTCGACCTCGACATCAGTCATATCAACAGTGTAGTCATCAACAGAATTTTCAGAACGAGTTTCAGGCTCATACTCAGATATAGGTTCATCAATAGGATTTGTGCACACTCGTCCTAGGATTCGGTAAGGTGAACTGATACCAAACTTTGTTGTCAATGAGCAATTCAAAACGATCAGGTCCAAGGTTACCGATGATACCTCGATTAAAGCAGAAATTGATGTCCATAGAGGTATGGGTACCAAAAGGTGTCAATCTAAGCAAAGGTACTCTCATTCCTATGGCATTAGCAATCATAGTGACGAATCCGCCGATCCTAATGGGTGAAACTTCGTCTTGCGTGATGCGTTCGAAGTTTGTTAGCATGAATGCGATGGCATTGACCGGGCGATTCTGAGATGTACAAAACATGATGAACAGCTCTTCTCTAGTAACTTCAGTGACATTATCAGGCTTGCCAAAAAGATAGTGAGCGAGGATCTTGTGAAAGTAGCGGAAAGCAGGATTGTGGATGTTCTCAGATTGAAATTCATTCTCTTCAGGGTTGTCGTTTCCAGTGATCTTGCCCCAGTATTTTTCCAACTCCCAGTATGGAAGATTTTCTTCAGCTACTTGGGCGTATGCATCAGGTCCATGAGGTAGTTCTAACATTTCAGCAAAGTCTCGGATGCAGAAATTAAACTCCATACCAAAGAGTCTAAAGAGAATAACTCCTTTTTTCAGCCCTTGTCCACAGTTTGGAAGATAGGTCAGGGAGCTCAAGAATTCCAGGGTGAGCTTCCGATAAGTGCTAAACTTGCGGAACAAGTGAGAACCAGTCCAACCGATTTGGTTAAGCAGGTGTAGGATGCTTTCTTCGATACCAAGCTTCACCATAGTTGGTTGGTGAGGATAGCAAGTCAATTCCATGTGTCTTTCAGCCAGCTTGTTAAATCTTGCTTCTTGTCCTCTACCACGGAACACAACTTCCATATTGTCAACTTCTTGCATCGTAGTTAGTAGTTAAATGAAAAACCTAGAAGTTGAAAATATTGAGATTAAGTTAGAACTAGGCTAGTGTTAATTTTAAAAATAAAATTAAATAAAACAAGTTATAATAATAATTATAATTATAAAAAGGAAGTATTTTCTCGAATGAAGAAAGCGGCTATAATTATAATAGTTATTATAAGATGTATGAAAAATAATAAGAAAATTAAAATCTAGAATGATTAAAAATAGAATAGTTAAATGAAAATTAAAAATTAAAATTTTAAAATTAAAATAAAATAAAAAGAATAAATAAATGTGGGTTGTCTCCCACCAAGCGCTTTGTTTAATGTCGTAAGCTCGACGATTTTAAAATAGAAAACTATTTTTTCGAAAGAGCGGGCAGTTCGTCAAGTTTAAAAATTTCGATGTTTTCATCGTATTCGAGATGATGGTAATACTTAAGACGTTGCCCATTTACGACAAAAGGTTTGACGGTTTCTCCTTTGATTTCTATCGCTCCACTCGGAAATATGTTAGTTATTTCGAAAGGGCCAGACCATCTAGATCGTAACTTGCCAGGAAATAATTTTAGTCTAGAATTAAATAAAAGCACTTTATCGCCTATGCTAAAATTTTTCCTAGATATACGCTTGTCGTGCCATTTTTTCGTTCGCTCTTTATAGATCTTGGCGTTTTCGTAAGCGTCTTGTCTAAGTTCTTCTAATTCGTTTATGTCTAGAAGTCGTTTCTCGCCAGCGGCAGTGTAGTTTAGGTTTAAGTTCTTAATAGCCCAGTAGGCTTTATGTTCTAACTCTACCGGTAGGTGGCATGATTTTCCATAAACGAGTTTGAATGGGGTAGTTCCTATTGGAGTTTTGAAAGCTGTCCTATAAGCCCATAAAGCTTCGTTTAGCTTGGTTGACCAATCTTTCCTCGATATAGCAACAGTTTTCTCCAATATTTGTTTTATTTCGCGGTTAGATACTTCTACTTGACCGCTTGTTTGTGGATGGTATGGTGTGGCTATTCGATGATTTACTCCATATTTTCGAAGGAGTTTCTCAAGTATTCTTGAAATGAAATGGGAACCACCATCACTAATTACCAATCTTGGTACACCGAACCTAGGAAAGATGACGTTTTTAAAGAGTTTAGTGACGACTCGTGTATCGTTTGTAGGAGAGGCGATAGCTTCTATCCATTTTGAAACATAGTCGACGGCTACGAGTATATATTGATTTCCAAACGACGATGGAAATGGACCCATAAAGTATATCCCCCAGACGTCAAATATTTCTACTTCAAGAATGCCTTTTTGAGGCATTTCATCACGTCTCGAAATATTTCCGGTTCGTTGGCATCTATCACAGTTTATTACAGCAAAGTAAACGTCTTTCCACAGGTTAGGCCAGAAAAGTCCAGATTGAAGGATTTTGGCGCAGGTTCTAGATGTGCTATGGTGTCCTCCACACGGTGCAGAATGGCAGTGTGTGATTATGCTTCCTATTTCTTCTTCGGGTACACAACGTCTAAAGATTCCATCGGGGCCTCTTTTGAACAAGAGTGGGTCGTCCCAATAGTAATGTTTTAGGTCATGGAAGAATTTCTTCTTCTGTTGATAACTTAAATCAGGAGGCAGCACACCAGCAGCTAGGTAGTTTACGAAATCTGCATACCAAGGTGTGTTAGATCGGGCTACAGCTATTTCAGCTAATATGTTGGTTTCGGTGTTTGGATGGTATGGTTCAAATTCATTTGCTTCAAATTGAGCGATGAGTCTTTCATAAGGGAAATCGTCGTCAATTGGTACTTCTTCGGGTTTTAGATTTTCCAATCGAGAGAGATGATCTGCTACGACGTTTTCAGTGCCCTTTTTATCTTTAATTTCCAGGTCGAACTCTTGTAGTAACAAGATCCATCTCAAAAGTCTTGGTTTGGCGTCCTTTTTGGTTAGGAGGTACCTAATGGCGGCGTGATCAGTGTATATGATTATTTTGGCTCCTACCAGGTAAGAACGGAACTTGTCTAATGCGAATACGACAGCTAATAGTTCTTTTTCTGTCGTGGCATAATTCATTTGAGCTTCGTCTAGGGTTCTACTTGCATAATATATGACATGTAGTTTCTTATCCTTTCTTTGTCCTAGAACAGCTCCTACAGCATAATCACTTGCGTCACACATTATTTCGAAAGGCTCATTCCAGTCGGGAGGTTGCATAATTGGCGCAGAGATTAATGCTCGTTTAAGCGTTTGAAATGCTTCAGTGCATTTATCGGTGAAAATAAATTCGGCGTCTTTCATGAGTAATTCAGTTAAGGGTTTGGTTATTTTAGAGAAATCCTTAATGAAACGTCGGTAAAAACCAGCGTGTCCTAGAAAACTTCTTATTTCTCTAACGGTTTTGGGAGGTTGAAGGTTTTCGATAATTTCGATTTTTGCTTTATCAACTTCGATTCCTCTATCGGATACGATGTGTCCAAGTACAATTCCTTGTCGAACCATGAAATGGCATTTTTCCCAATTAAGGACTAGGTTTACGCTTACGCATCGTTTAAGTACCAGCTCAAGGTTCGCTAAACATGTTTCAAAACTTCCTCCACAGACAGAGAAGTCGTCCATAAAGACCTCCATTATTCCATCTAGGAAATCGGCAAATATTGCCATCATGCATCTTTGGAAGGTCGCGGGTGCATTGCAGAGTCCAAAAGGCATTCGTCTATAGGCGAATGTACCATAAGGACAGGTAAATATGGTCTTCTCTTGGTCGTCAGGGTGGATAGGAATTTGGAAAAATCCGGAGTATCCATCCAGATAGCAAAAATGTGAGTGTTTAGCTAGGCGTTCAAGCATTTGATCTATGAAAGGTAAAGGGAAATGGTCTTTTCGGGTAGCTTTGTTTAACTTCCTATAGTCAATGCACATTCTCCATCCAGTTTGGGTACGTTGTGCTACAGATTCTCCTTTTGCATTAGTGATTACAGTGACTCCTCCTTTCTTTGGTACGACGTGAACAGGACTAACCCATTTACTATCGGATATAGGATATATTATTCCGGCTTCTAGCAGTTTTTGGATTTCCTTTTTAACCACATCGCTCATAATAGGATTTATTCGCCTTTGATGTTCCCTAGAGGTTTTACTATCGTCTTCGAGCATAATGCGGTGCATACACAGAGAAGGGCTTATACCTTTCAGATCTGATATGTTGTATCCTAAAGCGGTAGGGTATTTTCTTAGGACATTAAGTAATTTTTCAGTCTCGCTTCGTCCTAAGTTGGCGTTCACTATAACTGGTCGGTTTAGTTCTTCGTCTAGAAACTCATATCTAAGATCGGTAGGAAGCGTCTTCAGCTCTATAGCAGGTTTCTTAGGTCCAGGTATAGGATCAGGAGTAAGTGCTAAGCATTCACTCAGGTGGTTATCTTGATATTCCTCACGCCAGTTGTCATCTTCAAAAATTGGCGGCATAGGAATTCTTAGGATGTCGGTTTCCGTATTTGGTTCGGATTTTATTTCATGAACACACTCGTCGATTATGTCAGCAGAACAGCATGTGTCAATTATAGAAGGTGCTTTTAGGAATTGGGAAAGTATAAATTCTATTTTCTCTTCTCCTACTTCAAAAGTAAGCTTTCCTCGTTTTACGTCTATAATTGCACCAGCGGTTGCTAAGAATGGTCTTCCTAATATGATTGGGATGTTAGAATCTTCTTGGATATCCATAATGATGAAATCAGTCGGGATGTAGAATTGACCTACACGAACAGGGATATTCTCTAACATTCCTACAGGGTACTTTACTGAACGGTCTGCTAGTTGAAGAGACATTCTCGTTGCCTTAAGCTCGCCTAGATTTAGTTTCTTACAGGTTGAGAGAGGCATCAAACTAACACTAGCTCCTAAATCGCACAAGGCTTTCTCTATAATGGTTTTACCTATTACGCAGGGTATAGAGAAACTACCAGGGTCTTTCAGTTTTGGAGGCATATTGTTTTGGATGATAGCGCTACATTCAGCGGTAAGCGTTATAGTTTCGTTATCCTCGAGTTTCTTTTTGTTTGATAAGATTTCTTTTAAGAACTTAGCGTACGAAGGCATTTCAGTTATGGCTTCTGTGAATGGTATGGTTATGTTTAATTGCTTCAGAAGTTCTACAAATCTTTTAAATTGCGCTTCGGTTTTTGATTTAGCTAATCTCTGAGGGTAAGGAATTGGTGGCTTGTAAGGTGGTGGTGGAACATAAGGTTTCTCCTTTTCGGGTTCCACTTCGTTATTGTTCTCATCAGTCTTAGTAGTTTGTTCGTCAGTTGTTTTCTTTTGGGTTTCCTTTGGCTCTTGTTGTGACATGGGTACGTTTTGGGTTCTAGGATCTATGGGTCCATCGTAATTCGTTCCACTTCGTAGTGTTATCGCGTTCGCATGTCCTTTAGGATTAGGTTGTGGTTGAGCAGGAAACGTGCCAGCAGGGGCAGTAGGTGCTTGTTGTTGAGCCACTTGTGAGATTTGAGTTTCTAACATTTTGTTATGCGTAGCTAAAGCATCTACTTTGTTCGATAGTTATTTTAGTTGCTCGCTATTGTGGATGTTTTGATTCAGGAAGTCTTTATTGGTTTGTTGTTGGGAAGCTATGAAGTTCTCCATCATGATTTCTAGGTTCGACTTCCTAGGGGTGTTTTGAGCAGCTACAGGCGCTTTTTGGTAGCCAGGTGGTACAGCAGGTGCTTGTCCAGGTGCGTACAACGCATTGTTGTTCTTATAAGAAAAGTTCGGGTGGTTTTTCCATCCAGGGTTGTACGTGTTAGAATAAGGGTTTCCTTGAGCGTAATTTACTTGATCAGATGGGACTCCAGTCAAGAGTTGGCATTCAGCAACTACATGCCCAGTCAATCCACAAATCTCGCAGTTAGGTGCTACAGCGGCAGCGGTGGCTGAAGGAGTGATGGTTAAATTCTCGATCTTTTGAGTTAAAGCGTCTACTTTAGCGTTAACGCGGTCTATACCACTTATTTCGTACATTCCTCCTTTGGTTTGTGCTTTCTCTAGAGCAGCTCGTTCTCCACCCCATTGGTAATGGTTTTGTGCCATGTTCTCTATGAGTTTGTATGCTTCATCATGGGGTTTGTCCATTAATGCTCCGCCAGCAGCGGCATCTATAGTCATTTTAGTGTTATATAGGAGACCACCATAGAAAGTATGGATGATCAGCCATGGTTCGAGTCCATGATGAGGGCATATTCTAAGCATGTCCTTGTAACGTTCCCAAGCTTCGAAGAGTGATTCGTTATCTTTCTGGGTAAATCCGTTGATTTGACCTCTAAGCATAGCAGTTTTTCTAGGCGAAAAATATCTCGCTAAGAATACTCTCTTCAATTCGTCCCACGTAGTTATGGAATTGGAAGGCAGGGATTGAAGCCACGCTCTAGCTCTATCTCTCAAGGAGAAAGGAAAAAGGCGTAATCGAATAGCTTCGGAACTAACGTTGTTGGCTTTGATAGTGTCGGCGTATTGCACGAACACGGATAAATGGAGATTGGGGTCGTCTACAGGGCTTCCAGAGAATTGATTCTGTTGAACAGCTTGGACCATCGAAGGTTTTAGTTCGAAATTGTTTGCCTCAATCGCAGGTGGTGCGATACTTGAATGCGGTTCAGCGCGCGAAGGAGCGGCATAGTCTCTAAGAGGACGAATAGCAGCCATCTCTAACTTCGGGATAATTTGATTGATTTGATCAGTAAGAGTCAATTCCTGATTAATCGGAATTTCTGCTACTTCGGGAAGATTGCGAGCTCGACGTTTGACGTTAATGAAACGTTCGATCTCGTTAATTCGTTGTATTAAGTCTCCTCCTTCTGAACGAGTATTTGGCATACAATCGTTCAAAAAGAAAGGGAAGAATTGTCCTAGTCTCTACGGTGTAACAGTGAGTTACGATATCGACTTAAATAGTCCCCGGCAACGGCGCCAAAAACTTGATCGCGACTTTACGTGTCTATAAATCTGATAACTGCAAGTGCACAGTCGTGTCGTGTAGTTTTAAAAGATATCGAATCCACAGGGACTATGAATCGATCTACCGTTATCTAAGGTTACTATGTAAAGCTAGGAGTACTAAAATTTCGATTGTTCCTAAGGGAAAGTGATTGTGAGAGAATAAAGAATAATAATAAGAGACAGGTATCAGTATGTATTTCGTTTAACTACAGGAAATCCGAAGGTCCATTGGCTTTTGCATAATCAAATTAAAAATCTTTACTAATTCAATTGATTAAAAATCCTCGTCTCAAACTTTCGCTCTGTTGAGTCAAACTACTATCCTAATCCTAATGTACGCTTTCGCCATCCCATTAGATTTTAGAAAAGCTTTTTGGAAACAATGTAATTAATAAAATGCCTATTTTATGAGGTTGTTATCTATTTAAATCTCCTAATCTCAAAATTTCGCTCTGTTGACTCGGAGCAAGCTAATATCCCTAACGTACGCTTTCGCCATCCCGCTCGAGTGTAAAAACAATTTTTGGAAATAAATAAGTCCCAATTAGTTTTAATACGCTTTCGCCATCCTTAAAACTAATGTCCTATGTCTACTATCCAGTTAAAGACCTCAAACTTTCGCTCTATTGGTTTTAACCTTTGACCGTCTTAAGCCCTCAAACTTTCGCTCTATTGGTTTTAAGACTTACTAATTAAACTAGACATATAAACCAAAAGTAAGTGATAATTAATAAAACATAATTTAAGCCAATTTATTTCGGATCCCTACGGTTAACTTACTTTACATACCGACACCTTTAGTAATTTAGCCAGACATATTAATATGGTTAAACATGCATAAATAAATTTGGTTCATATTAATAGGCATATTAATTGGCATATAATATATCATGCAATAATAATATAAATAAGGGCGGTAAATAATAAACCTGAATTAAAATAAATCTGAATTAAATTTAATCTTGAAGTACTCGAACTCCCACCACAGCTTGGCTGGATCGTTCTTCGGAATTTAAATGGCAGAAAATAAAAACAAGGAATTAAAACGATAAATCTAACGTAAGGCTAGATCTACGAAAAGTTCACAACAATTTCCAGTGTAGAAATCGTTGTGAGAAAATAAACGGTTGAATGAAAACAGAATAATGAAAAGCGGTTCGCGGTACAATTTCGGCAGCACTTCGTTGGCAGGAAATCGGACAGATTGAAGTGAGATAGCAGGTCCTATTTATAGGAGGGGATTTGCAGTTGGAATCCGTGAATTGAGGGACCTTTTTCTGACTGGGACTTGGAGACGTGCGTCTCCGATTCTTCAGGGAGGCAGCTGACTGACTTGAGACGTGCGTCTCAAGTGGAGATTCTTTAGGGAGGTGGAGACGTGCGTCTCCCCTTTGCTGAGGTGGCAGAGACGTGCGTCTCTGCTTACTAGTGTGGCCTGGGTTGCTTTCCTTCGTGGGCTGGATTGCTCTTTTGGGCCTTTTGGGTCCTAATTGCACTCCCTTTTTACTTCAGCACCCAATTTACGTCTTTTAAGCATAAATATTGGTCATTTAAGCTCGATTTTCTTTCCTTTTCGCAAATAGACGTAATTGAAGTGTAAAACCTGAAACAAAACAAATACACGCGTAATATCATAATAAATTAACATAATAAACGGAAAATGCTATAAATATCTATGGATTTTAGGCTAAATATACGATATAAAATCGTGTTATCACTTACTAGTGGATGCAACATTGACATTGAAACAGGTGCTCTGACCCTAAAATATTTTGATGAGAAGGTAACCCTAAAAGTGTCTGACATCAAGATACATAGTGAAGGAAAGGGACATCAACCTACAGTTGGCATGATAAAACTTGGAGAAGGGATGAAAAGTGCAACACCAAGTCCATAAAAAGTGTCATCCATAGTCTCCAATAAGGCATCCTATGAAGCTTTTATTCCTAAGTTCATGCCCAGGGTGAAGGCTAGAAAGGGTGACAAGGTTGGAAGTGACATAAAGCACAAAGTTTCCCGAAATTTTAAGCTTCATGAATTCTTGGTTGCTGAAAGGAGAGGAGACAAGGTGTGGAAGAGGAAGTACCCTCCCTAATGGGAATGGACCGTCGAGCCATGCGACGTTAAACGAAGCGCTACGTGGGCGGCAACCCACATTTTTATTAACGCAATTTTTTCTTTTGTTTTGTTTGTTTTGTTTTTAGGCAATATATGGGGCATGACTAATGAAAGCTATGAAGCAGAAATTGTTACAAATTGATAGTTGTTGGATGAATTCGGCATTAATAGCTAGTGGATGAAAGATCCTCCTCGTACTTAATCTCCCGAGGCACCCCGGAAGTTGATACAGCCAAGAAAAGAGAAAAGTAAAGGTTGGACGCAATTTGGAGACACCATACCAGAATGGTTGTATGGTATACCCGAGTCGGAAAAGAAACCACATGACACGAGGAGGCTTCAGAGCTTGTAAGCTTAACCAACATGATGAGAGTATAAAGTCCAAACACCAAAATATCATCATGAGATTTCAGTCAGGTAT
Organism: Vicia villosa; assembly: GCF_029867415.1. NCBI lineage: Eukaryota > Viridiplantae > Streptophyta > Magnoliopsida > Fabales > Fabaceae > Vicia > Vicia villosa. The sequence goes on along the minus strand of NW_026705019.1, from coordinate 981,500 downwards.
GACTTTATCACTCTTATTTTGCGTATGCTCTTTTGACACAGCACAACATGAAAACACACACTAAGGCACGTTGTTTGTTTTAACTCGTAGCCGTTCTAGCCATCCTTTACTTAATGTTTGCCCTTTGTGAACCCCCAATGATCCTTAGCCTTGTTGTTTGAAATAAACCCCTGGTTAACCCTTAACCATACATTTCCTACCCTTGCTCAACATAATTGTTGTAAATTATAAAGTGTGAAAAAAGCTAAGTTTGGGGTGGTAATCCGTAGAGAAAGGGTAAGTGCATAAAAAGAAATAAAAAAGATAAGTAAGTAAAAAATGAGAGGCATGCAAATGTCCTAACACAAAAAAAAAGAGAAAAGAGAAAAAGTACTTGTCGTGACTAAAGACCCTAACATGCTCATTGAAAATTTGAGTGAAGAAGAGTCAAAGTTGAATAAAACCCCAAGCTATAAGTAAGGAACAAAATTGAGAAAAACAACATGAATGTCGAATCCAAACCCCTTTGTTATCCATTTATTTGTCTATCCTACCGTACCTAAGCCCCGTTACAACCCAAAAGACCTCACAAAGTGTGTAGAATCTGTTTGTGTAGTGAAGATAGAATACATTCAAATTTAAGAGTTGATATTGCATACTTTGGTACTGTAAGTGCAAACACTTTAACCCCGAGAGATCTGGTGAGAGTGTGAAAAAGTTTGCAGGTAAAAAAGTCCTCTGATGTGAAACTGTGGTAGATAGTTCGATTCGGGAAGCTAGAAGCTTGATCGGGAAGGAAGAAGGAAAGTTGCAGAAGACATAGGCTGTGTTGTGGAAAAGAGAAATTTGTGGGTGACCTATGTTTAGTCACAATACATTACTTGAGGACAATTAATGAGATAAGTTTAGGGTTGTGATCAGTCACCATTTCTATTAAGTTTATGTCTTTCATCCGACACAAAATCATCATTTCGGTAACACATTTGGTTGTTGTTATTGCTTTTAAGTTAAGTTTATCATGTTTATTAATTTATGGTATTGCATTGCATTTTGTTTAAAGTTCATGTTAAAAGATTCTTTTTATGCCTTCCTTTGGTAGTGTTAATGTTTGAGGTTGATGCATGTGATCAAGGAAATAATAGTCAGACTTTGGGGACACTGGAAGGCTGAGAGATGGAAGTTTTTAAAGAATCAGGAGATCAACACGGGCCCCCGTGTGCATCAACACGGCCCGTGTTCAAAAGCGTCAGGATTGCATGAAAAAGCTAAAGTTAGTGGATCAACACGGGCACCCGTGTGCATCATCACGGCCCGTGTTGATGGGTCTGATGGAGATGGTCAAATCACGTTAGTCAGAAGATCTACACGGGCACCCGTGTGAATCAACACGGCCCGTGTAGATGGAGGCGAATGGAAAATTCACTTTTTGATCTGTTTTACTCTGTCTTGTCATTAAGGGTTCTTTGAACTTTTTGCTGGCACTAAGACTGATACTGAAGCTAGTTAAACGAAGTTTGTGTAAGGAGAAGAGGACTTTTGACGTACGAGAAAAAATAATACGATAGAAGATTGGAGAAAGCAAGGGTTTGGGAGAGAAGAAGATCTTCATGAACGGAAGCAATTGAATATTCAATCTCATCAAATTTCTTGTAATGTCTTTATTCCATATTTTGTTTTCTTTGAATACTATGAGTATCTAAACCCCCCAATGCTAGGGGGTGACCCTGATTTTACTTTGTAATGACTCTGAGTTTCTAATTGCAATAACAATCATGTTTTCTCGTTGTTAATTTATTCTCTTGATGTTTTTAATGCTTTCCTTTCGGAAAAATTGGAATTGATGTATGATTATCATTTAGGTTAGACCACCATTGATAATGCTTTCATGAGAATATGCTATAATTGATATTACCTAGGACTAGGAATACCTTATAGCAATCAGATATTCTTGATAAATTAATTGCTTGATTTCATCGAAAGTTTCTAAGGACTTAGGGTTTAGGATGAAGGATCAAAGGTTTTTTCACTAAGGACTTAGGATCAAACAACATTAAGAACCGGTAATTGATTATTGAAAATAAGTTGTTGCAATAGAAATTCCAGAGTTGTTACAGAGTAAATCATCACTATCCCTAGCATGTTACTCATATTTGTTAAATAGTCAATCTCGTTTACTACTTATCCTACTTTTCGTTAAGTTATAATTACCAAACAAAACCCAATTGAAGTTTTTATTTAATTGAACCTTGAATTGAACTCATTATTCCTACGCAGTCCCTGAGATCAATATTCGTGGAATTTTCCCTATTATTACAAGAGGGAAAATAGTACACTTGTTATTTTACCGATCAATTGTCACCACTCACTCAAATCAACTATGACATTGTACGAGAGTTTTACGTCAATTCTGTACCTCTAGAAGGTTCTAGGTACACCTTTAAGACATATGTGCCTGGGAGAGTTGTTTCATTTGCTAGGGATGCCATAATTAGTTACATTGGGGATCCATTACCGCTTCCATAAGGTGGGAAGTGTGCTTATGCAAAGAAGGTGGCAGCAAGAACTTGGGATTATGATGAGGTAGCTAGGGTGCTTTCATTTCAAAATAGAGGCTTTACCCTTAACCCCGCTGGCTTCCCTACTAGGATGGATAGGGGTAACATGAACCATAAAGCCCAACTTTACCTGATACTATTGTTGCATAACCTTAAGCCTAGGAGCAACAACTATGACCTTACCATTGACATGTCTTGCTTTCTTTATTGGATCATGAGTGGTGAGGAAGTGGATATTGCTCTGATTATCTCTCTAGAGATAAGCGGGTTGCTTCTAGTGGCCATAAATTAGGAACTAAACCTTCAACTCAGCTCACCTATCTTGGTCTCACCATGGGATTTTGTCGCCATGCGGGTGTGGAGATTCCTGATTTGGTTCAGATGTCTATTACAAGTGTTGTGGATGAGGCTTATGTCCTTAGGTTTTTCTCTCCTAGGATGGCACCTCGGAACAAACCTCAACCTCAAACCATGGCATCTCCAACGGGTCAGTTAAATAAGCAATTAGCTTACAGGTACAATTGGGCTTACTTTGATGTGAACAAGAGGTATCAGGATATGATTCACGACTCCTTGGCTAAACTGTACCGTCACCAGTGCAACCCGGCGGATGTTCCTTCCTTTCCTACTAATGAAGAGTATGAAGCTCATTGTGCTTGGCCTGAGGACATGTCATTTTTTATAGAGGGGATGGATGGAGCTAATGGTGATGAGGAGCAAGGTGATGATGATGAGGGATGTGCTGTTGTTTTACTAGTTTATGTTATTTATTATTATGTTTGGTGACTTTTATTTTATTTTCGTTGTTTCAATAACTTATGCTTAGTACTTGTTATTATGTGTTAGTTTTAATGACTTTTGTGCCATCCGTATATGGATGAGGTTTTGTTGTACTTTGGTGGCAATAGATGCCACCCAAGCTCATTTTGAGGCAATATATGCCTTTGTTTAATTATTTTATTATGCTTTTGACTAATCTAGTTATAGTTTGGTTAATTATTATATTATATTTTTGTCTAATTTAGTTATAGTATGGTCATTTAAATAATAGTGGTTATACATAGTATATATAGAAATTTTGTTGTTTGTTTTTGTAAATAGAGAGATGCTCAAAGAAGCAATGTAGATATCAAAGTGTTGTCGACATCAAAGTTGGATGGTGATGATAATACTCTTGATGAGGTACATACTAAGTTAATATTTTCTTACTTTGTAGATTGTAGTGTGGTTATGAATTAGGTGCTTTATTTTGCCACATTGCATTTTGAAAATCTTGTTTATATTTGAATCAAAATTAGGACAAAACCACAAATGTGAGAGGACTTTCATTGGGTACTGTGGTGTCATTTTTTTTACCTCCCCGTTTCACTTGGTAGGATGGCACGCTAGACCCTTCACGCGGAATTTGGAAGGAGAATGCGCCCGTTGCGGGATGAATTTTATTTTAGTTCTTCCTACGATATCACACGAACTTTTTAATTATCCTACGAGGAGGAAAGGGGAAAAAGATCTCAAATAAACCCTAGGAGTTTGCTAAGTGTGGGGATTCACCTAGACTAGAAATTCTGGAGTCCGGGAGGTCGGTTATACATAGGGAAGAGTTTAAGCACCCTACATATCCGTAGTACTCAACGGGAACCTTCTCTATGTCTATGTGTTTGTGTTTGTTGCTTATTGATTGGGAAAGTTTCTCCTTTGTGTTAGGAGAAGGAATTGAATTGAATTAAAAAGAAGACAGACATACTGACTATTTTGGTTTTTTTATTAGCTCGCTGAGATTCCTTATGAACCTCATGCCTACATATCCCTAATGGAAGTCAGAGCTTTTTGTAGTTCGGAGAACTAATTAGGGAAATTAATTGTTTTTGGTGCCTTGCTTAAAGCTCAAGGTTGAAGCTTGAATTAAATCTCTGTTTACAGTAAAGAGACATGAAATTATCTTTACAGAGAGGTATTTCTACTATTCCACCACAAACATTTGAAAGAGTGACAAAAAAGCTGAAATCATTTCATTAAAGAGAGGGACCTTACTTGTGTGTTTGCAAGTATGCTAGTCACGTGTCTCTTAAATGAAAGAAGGATTCTCATCCAAATTAGGGAAAGTGTACAAGTCTGGGTTTGTTTTCCTCAGAGCATGCCTTTCAAAGTCCTAAATGGGGGAATGTTTGAATTTGAAATTGAAATTGAAATGTTTGTTTGTTTGAATGTGGTGAGATAGGAGAAATATCTCTCTATAGAGATAAGCTATGTCTATCTACTGTTTGAAAGATTTGATTTTTAGCTGGCTTGTATGAGGCCCAAGCTTGAGGCTTTTGATTGATTTTATTGACTCTAGAAAATGACTTTACTGGGAATTAACTGAAGAAATTTGTGTTTTGTACAAAGCCCAGAATTGAGGCTGACTCTAGTTGGAGAGTGTTTAATTGATGGGTCTTATTTGGTGTTCTGTACAAAGCCCAGAATTGTGGCTGGCTCTTTATTGAGGGGTATATTATTTATTTGCTGTCTTGTATGAAGCCCAAGGTTGTGGCTGACTCTCTAGGGAAGACACTATTTTCTGCCTTGTACAAAGCCCAAGGTTGTGGCGGACTCTGGATAGGGGAATTCCTATGAACATGGTTTTGACTTTTAAAGGAATATGTGCCTTGTACAAAGCTCAAGGTTGAGGCTGACTCTTAAAAAAAAGGGAAAGATCCACCAGTGTGGGATCTTTGACTCAGAGGGGATTTTGACTCTGTTGAGGATTGTGCTTTTGTTAAACAGGAAATGATGAATGAAAGACCCAGGTTTGAAGACTGAGTCTACTGGTGACCTGTTTGAATGAATGACCTAAAGTAGACTCTACCGGGGATTTTGTCTTTTACTGACTGAGATTGGTGAGATTATCTTTTTAAGAATTGAATTTTTGGAAGCTAACCCTTTCCAGAGAATTTTATTAAAATGAAAGAATTAATGGAGGCTAACCCTTTCTAGGGATTTATGAATGTTGGCAGAAGAATTATCTAGTTGAGACTTCTTGTTTAAAGCCCAAGATTAAGGCTGACACTGACTAAAAATAAACAATTATGCATCCTAGACTCTGCTAAGGAAAATTATGAAAGATAAGGGTGATAGAGACTGTCCATGTCTCTCATTCCAAAAGGTGTACTCAATACTGAGATTGAGACATTCTTAGCTTGTTTAAAAGTTTGGTTTCAAGAGTAGAAGAAACTCACCAAGGTAGGCTAAAAGGTGACTAAAGACCTGTTCTTATGTTTATAAGAAACCTGATGGGTCCTTGTATACAAGCTCAAGAGGAAGCTGGGAATGCTTTTAAGAAGCATGTGGGTCCTTGTACAAAGCCCAAGAGGAGGCTAATCGAGGGTCATCGAGGGTCCTTGTTATAGCACAAGAGAAAGCTATGTGGATTTGAACTTATTTTGACTTTAAGCAAATGGGTAAGAGGTTTCACCGGGAATAATTCCTCTTGGGTGGATGTGTCCTAGTTTTGGGTTCTAAGGCTTTTTTTTCAAGATGTTTCACCGGGAATAATTCATCTTGAGGGTTTGAACTAAAGATCTCTAATTAGGAAAGAGCCTTCACCGGGAAGACATTCTCAATCCTAGGCCATATTCATATAATATATATATATATATATATATATATATATATAGTTTAACTGTCCTAAGGTTTACACTCAGACGTAATTCAAAACAGTATATAAATAGTTTAAATTTGACAGTAATTTAAGTAAAGACTGTAAATTGAAAGCTTGTAAAGCCTAACCTGGATGAAGTGGAGGCCTTTGAAGGATGTATGTACAAAGCCTTACCAGCAGTTTTGTTGTTTATTGATAATAGTTGAATATTTCTTATAAACAGTTAAAGGTTTTTGAAAACAGAAGAAGTGAAGATGGACATTGTTGCACCCCAAAATTTGCCCATTTATTTATATCCAACTAGCTGTGACATCGCATCCATGTACATACCTCCCATTAGGTCATCTTACACACCATGCATTCATTAATCAATAAATTTGGCATCGGATCAAGGATCTTGGAAATTAAGGCTTCTACTTCGCTCAAGCTTGATTCATCTGGCTATTCTTTGAGTATCGGATGTGAAAGTTTGGTTGACTGAGGGTCATTATGGATTTCCTTTCACTCAAGTTACCAGAGCTTTTCTTCTCCAAAATTCGCCAAGATCTTCAATCAAAGATTAACTCTCTACACTTCCATATAGGAGCAGGGGTTTTAATCTTTCATGCTTAGATCTGGTCAAGGTATTCAATATTAGGGTTTTGTGATCGTCACCACTCCCATGCTTCTAATTGCCTTCATCCTCAAGGTTTTATTCAAGGTGTTCGTCCTAGATATCAGTGGTTTCCAAGCTAAGATACATGGTGCAAGAAATGAGGTTGTGGATTGCTTGTGATCAAGGCATTATAATGTTTCTCGATTGTTTGTTGATTGCAATATGCAGTGAATTGAATTGAATTAGGGGTTCCATTGAAGAGGAAAGTCGATTGGGAAATGGTTCGTTGAAATCCGAAGTGGATTCCGAAGTGGATTCGAGTTCAGAGCTAATCAAAGTGAAATAAAGTTCTTAAGGCATTTGTGTGTCAAGAGTTGATTAAGTGGTTCACTCAACATTGCAATTTGGGGGGATATTTGGGAATTTGAAACAGAAGTCTACCTATGAACTACAATTCAATACATGTTCATGCAGCACTATGTCATGGTACCATCCAAAAAAATCATTTGTCAAATTTCCAAGTCATTACAATAAAATTCAAATATCCGTTACATGAGTCCATTACAAAGAGTTTACAAAAATATAATCCAAACATCCATTCAAAACCATAACAATTCCCATCCTGTTACATCAGTAGAAAGTACATAAATATTGCATACTACATGAGCATACAACCTATTTCTCATCTTCCTTGACAAAATACCCTTGTTTCTTCAAACCTTTTTTCATCATGCCTGCATAAACCATACAATCCACATCAGTACATAATATATTCAACCAAACCAATGTTGCAGCCAAATAAACCATAAATTCACTACAAAACCCTACATTTAAACCATACACTAAAAACAAAACCGGTTCAGAATTGCATCCTACCGGATCGAAGAAAACTCCCCTGCTACATTGCAAAACCGGAACCTGCCACACATCAAAACCAGAATTCCCCTGTGCAAAAAAATAGACAAAATCAGTTTCAGCCAGTCCATACATTTCCACATGCAAATTCCAATCTTGCTGCAGCATTCAATCCATACACACACTAACCTTCTAACAGTCCCAGCATACCATTTATAAACCGAACCGGTCCTCAAAGCCACTTGCATCTAAACCCCACAAAAAAACCGATACCTGCACAATACAAAACCAACAGGAAGAACCAGAAAAGTCACTATTAGTTCCAAACTCACTAGCATCCACTAACAGATTCTAACCAATTTTTAACTAACTTTTTAACCGACTTCACTTTAGTTCAAACTAAAACAGAAACTTAGAATCCACCTTAACTAACCTTTCTATCTCTAACCAACTAACAACTATTTTGTAACCACCCTATAACAGTTTTGTAACTGATTCTATAACCTCCTAACTAACACATAACAAACTTTTAACTGAAAAACAGAGATAACTAACCTGATAACTGATTCAATCTCCACCATCAATTGCATAACAGATCTCTTCAATCTAATGGCTGAGGCACTCCACTCTGTAACTAACTTCTTCATTCATCTGTTTCTATATAAATCACTCTTCCCTCCATTTTCAGAGGCTCTCCACTTTCACAGAACCATTCTTCACTACCATTCATCAGCTCCATTCACCACTTCATCACCATCAACACTTCATACCACAGAGCTACACGCCACTTTCCTCCACCTTCATACTTCAACATTCATCTTGCTCCCTTCTTCATCATCTTCTTCATCTTCTCCACACTCTGCTTCACCACCAATTCTTCAACCACCAGAAACTCCACTCTTCAACCTCATCATCAACAGAAAAAGAAGCAAAAAATCAGAAGAGTGGAAGAATTCTCAAAAACAGAAAACGAAAAAGAAAATTGGAAAAGAGACTCACCGAAGAAGATGTAACAAACTCTCAAGGTTCTGCAACTATCTTCAATCGCAGTTCAATTCTTCTATCAACAACACCATCTTCATCCTCATCTCTTCACTCTCCACCATCTTCAATCTCCAACAATTGGCATGCTTCACCGCATCCCTCTCTTGATTCATTCTTCCCTTCGTTCAACCATCGTCACTCTCATCCTCAATCACCATTCTCAACATTCTGCAAACAAGGGATAAGGAACAAAAATCAAGATACGGAAGAATGATTAGAGAAGAAGAAGAAGAAGAGAGGTTCATCGTAACAACTCTCTGAAAGAAAAAGGAATATTGAACTCACCGATTAACAGATTCCACTCTTCACACCTCAATCATCTTTATCGGACTCGCCAATCACCGTCTTCACACATCAAGTTTCATCACGCGGCGGTTCGCGGTCGTTCCTGAAACGACATCTTCACTCAACCAACAATGGTATCTCATCATCGTCAACGGCGTCCATCGTCATACCTTCAGCAACTTCGTGACGGCGTCCATCGTCATCACCTAACGCAACAAGAAGGAGAAAGAGATCGAGCGCCAAAGACGGAATTTGTTCGCCATAACGACGGAGGCTCGCCAAGAAGGTTGATCGGAGAAGAAGATCTCCACCGCGCCGCTGAGTTCGTTGAGAGAGGGAGAAGAGAGTTCGAGGAAGCCGATACGTCACAACTCACAAGTAACCATAATCCTTTTCCAATTTTATTTAATTTCTTTTTATCTTTTTTGTGTTAATGATAAAAGTCTGAAATGAACTTTACTGGATTAATTCTTCCATCAAACATCTGGGCCGAATTGCTTACATTCACCCCTTAGCCCTATCACACGTTTTTTGGCCATGACAAAATCTGAACAATGTTCCTTGGGCCTCACCCCTTGGGCCAACGCCATCATTGCTGCATGCTACACCTCCCTTTAAGCCCAATGCACCCCATGTGTTTGGTGCTAAATCAAAAACTGAACAAAAACAATATGAATTTGGGCCAGCAACACCTGGGCCCTACGCCCCTGACCTTCCTTACCCCTGTATTCAGACCTCACCCCCCTGTGTACATAATTCTACACGTTAGATTTGGGTTACCATATAGTTTTATATCATATGTTTTAGGCAATAAAAATCACTTTTTTTTTCCATTATCTTTTGAGACTTAAATACACATTTTTTTTGTCATATAAAATAATATAAAAAAATAGTAGTTAGTTTAGTTTAATTTTGACATAATTGATAGAATTTCCCACATTAAAAAATTCATAAAAATAATAGTATTTTTTAGGCTAATTTTGTATTAATGTTTGAATTGCTCCTTTTATTTTTTGTATCATTTTCAAGTTTTTTGTATGATTTTGTTATGTGATTTTGGCCATATTTTAGCCTATTTTGTTAATATCATTTTAATGCTCCTTTTAGAATTTAGTATGTTAACATTAGACTTAGACTAGAATAACAATTAGGGTAGAATGCTTAGGTTAGTCTCCCCCTTTTCGTTTCTTTTTCTTTTCAACTTTAATCCACTTAATAAATACTCAAAATAAATTCCCTTAAAAAATACCAAGAAAACACCAAAAACATCAATAATCAAAGTGAAAATTCTTAAAAAGGGAATGGAAGCTTGAACATCCCTTGCTTAAGGGAATGTTCGAGTGCTTGGATCTCCCTTGCTTAAGGGTACCATTCAGGCGTAAGTTCCCGACTTCTAAAAAACACAAACCAAAGAGTAACTCGAGTTTCCCTTGCTTAAGGGATTTCCTCGAAACGCTCAAACTCTCTTCTATCTCTCGCCCTCGTGGCATTCTTAAGAACATGTTGAATCCATTCCATAATTAGGCGTATAAGTCTCCAAAGGTCGAGCATCGTGGAGTGCGACTTTAACCTCTGTTCAACTAAAAAACACAAAAACATAGAAAATCTTGAGCCGAACTACGGTAGCTCTGATTCCTTGTATGGGATACGTAGGCATTGGGTCGCGGGGCCTAAGCGAGCACACTTGTAAATAATTCCTTCTTTTCCCCGTATTTCTTTTGCATGCATTCGCATTTAGGTTTAGACATAGATACACCCTTTAAATAGAAACAAACATAGGTGGATACCATCGAGTACGATGGGCGTGAGGGGTGCTAGCACCTTCCCCTTACGTAACCGACTCCCGTACCCTGTTCTCTGGTCGAAAGACCTTTGTTCTTATTTCGAGTTAGGTTTGCTGGTATTCCTTTCCCGCAATGGGATAAATATATTAGTGGCGACTCTGATCCATTTTTCGCGGTAGCGACAGCTGGCGACTCTGTTGGGGATGTGATAGACCTGTGCTGGTCCATTCTTGGCGAGTCGATCCTAGCCTTTGTTTGTTTCTTTTATTGGGTGTTTCTTTGTTTGTTTGTTTACATCTTGTATATATGTTTGCATATCATGTTTATTTTCTGCTTGCATGTCATGTTTACTTTCCGCATGCATCTGGACTATATCATGGGTCCCCGTGGGGGCCACATATTTTTCCTGATTTGTTTTGCAGGTGGGGGGTTTTTGTGAGGTAAAAGGCCCACTACCCAGGCCAGTGACACATAGGATTAGCGTGGGTGCTCATGTTGACTCTCGTAGCGCTTGCTATGATCGAGCTTGACATGGGGTACCACAACTGGGTGAGGTTCTTTCATGGAACACTGTGTCTGGCACGCTTGTTGCCTCAAACACTTTGTACCCCGTGGGAACTGTAGACCCTAGTGACCATTAGGGACCACTTGTCCGTGTCTAGAATACATACCCGTGAGATTGGGGTGGGACAGGAAACCTTGACTCCTACATACCATTGCTTCTTCAGAGTTGAGGTCGGACCTTTATTTGGTTTGTTCTCATGGTGCTTGATATTCTGGTATTCAAAAGGGCGTCGAACCTTTGATCCTGTGACATTTGACTTGCACAGAGGCTTCACATCAGTTGTCCAGAGATTGTACAGATGCTACTAAGATTATATGGACCTTGACCCCATGCCTTTGCATCGCATAACATCATTCCTTCATCCACGTCATTTGTGGGGGATCCTAAAGTCTGATTCTAAAAAAATTAGAAAAACATAAAAGAAAGAAAAAAAGAAAAGATACTATATGCAACAAAAAAAAGAATAAAAGAGAAACAAAAGTCGATGAAAAGACTTTAGGATCCCTTAGAAATGAAACATGCATTCATACTATCATGCATTTCATGGTTCTCTTAGAAGATTATGGGGGCCCTTTCCATTCCGATTCTGACTTCAGCAACAAATTGACTTCTCACCGTTATGTGCATGAAAGTTATCAATGGAATAATTCCATGGGGTTTTGCTTGAGATGAGGACAGAAATGGGGATTAACCTGAATCATTGTATGGAGGTTATTCAAGCCTTTTCTCTTTGACAAGAAGAACTGAGACAAGATCCTTAGAGGCCAAATGCAAATGTCAATCTCACCTCAAGAGAGAAGGTCTTATGAATCAGAATGGATGAGTACTGTTGAGATTCCTATTACTTTTAAGGAGGGAACCCATCATGAGAACAATTTGGGAATTGAAGTCTTCAGGTTCCTGATCATCGAAATTGACAAAAGATTCCACCTCTTGGAGGAAAAGTTTGGAAGCTATAGAAGATTGTGACTCCCTTGATTTAGACATTGTTGGATTGTGCCTAGTGCTTGATGTCAAGAGCTGCAAAGGTCATTTATTCTATCTCTGATTAGTTTGGACATGCAAGCCTAAGTGGTAATCATCACTTGTACACATGTGGAAATTGCGTGGGGCTCCCGATCGAGGGATAAGCAAGACATTGTCTATCTTGAGCATTGCGCCATTTGCATTGCTCGAATCCCTAAAGCACTACAAATTTTTGTGCAACTTTGTCAGACTCTTTTGCCATGTGATAATAAAGAGTATTCTACGAAGACATTTCTCATTCTCAAGCTGCTGCTTCATATCATGAGTCATCTCTTCCCGAAATTTTCTTCTCAGCGGTCTTTGCTCGTCAACAGAGAAAGAAAGAATATAAGAAATGGACCGATGTAATTCCAATGCTTTGTGCTCAGTTATATCCCTGATTGTTGGTGTTTTGGGTCTTCCTCACCACGGATAGCTCTCTTGAGTTTGATGCCAATGGAACATTCTTGCAGTCATGATGGTGATTACCGTTCTAGCATCTATATTTGGGGCTCCCGATCGAGGGATAAGCAAGACATTGTCTATCTTGAGTATTGCATCATTTGCATTGCTCGAATCCCTAAAGTAAAAATAAAAATAAAAATGCACCACTCTTGTTGGAATATTCTTCTAGGAAGTAATATAAAGTGTGTGGAAGGAACATATGATAATGCTAAGTGGCTACCATGCTGGGGCACCTGGCCATTTAATTGAAGATCATAATACATTCAAGGGAAAAGTTCAGGTCCTCGCTGATTTCAGAACAACAACATTCATTCCAAAGAGGTTTACGCTTATATTGAAGTCTCAATGGGGTATCAAAGCTGCAGAAAGCATTCAAGAGCAATAAGCCCATACGGAGTCAAGTCTCCTCAACAAGAGCATTCATTTAGTTCTCTATTGCATTCTCATTTGTAACATCTCATTGTTTGTTTAAGCATTGCTAGCATGTAAAAATTTGTTAATTTTCAAATGAAAATCATAATACATGGTTTATGTTTGTCTTGAAGTAACCCATTCGTTTTCACTCAAAAAAAAAAAAGTTTTTGGCATTACGATACCAACTTTACTTATCGCTTGCTTAGGCAACGAGCGGAGGGAGAATGATGATGATTATAAAAATGCAAAAATCCCTAATTGTGTGTTTTTGAATAAAGTCCTACTGATGATGTACAGGCATTGTTTCAAATCCCTAAACACCGGAGATATAAGGGAGATAGACCCTCGTTAACCCCTTTGAGCCTTGAAGGAGGAGTTTCTTGTTTTATCAGAAAAAACCCTTATTTTTAATCCGGGGGCAGGGTAGTGTTCATTTAACTTGATCAAGTGTTCAAAACTCACAAATGGTATGCATCTAAGGATACAACAATGGTTATCCTTCAAAAGGTTGGGGAAATTTAAAACCGTGATGGTTATCCTTCACCTACCAAGAGGACAAAAGATGATGATGCCACAATGGTAATTCTTCATTAATCATGGAATGAGGCAGTCGCAATCACTTCCAACGAATCAAAGACAATGCGAGGTCACACGACTTGTTCAAGAAAGAAAAAGAAAAAAAATATTGCAAAAAAAAAAAGAAAAGAAAAAAGGATAAAGAAAAGAATATGGCAATAGAAAGAAAAAAAGGATGGTGAAATAAAGCGAGAACAAAGTCGTGTGATAATGAATCAAAAGAATAAAAGGTGAGCGACTTCCATGTCCAAAAAACCTCAATGATTCCTCAACCGTTTCAAAATTCCTTGTGAGGGATGAACATTCATGTTGAGTTAACTGAACTTAGGACTGGAGAACATCACGAAGGGGGTGGGCACCAAATAATTTTGAGCCTAAAAATCCTTTGTTTCTGAAAACCATGAACCAGGCCAAGTTACAATCCTTAAAAGTCCTAATTGAAGTAGGGTTTATTTCGAAGACGCACTCCAATGAGATAGCGTTTAGCTGACTCCCAATGAAGCGTAACACATATCTATGTTGGTATTGTATGCCCGCTTTACGTTTCATTCATAAGAGGTGGCCACCTCATTGCATAAAAAGTTTAAACTTCAAGACTAGCATAGGCTTTGCATTAGAATTATCATTCTTATAATTAACATTCTTTTGCATACAAAACATTTGCTTAAACATCAAGGAAGTTTGTATGATGAGAATCCATGAAGATCTTGATCACGTCAAAGTAAAAGAGACATGAGAACTCCGTAGAGTAAAAAGAAATCATTATCAAAGCAAGTTATCTGAATACTCCTTTGAGCATGTGCAGTTGGATGCCCTCGTTGTTTGATCATTAAGGGGCATGTCGCCTGAAGACTCCATTGAGCATAATCAGTTGATACCTTCGTTGATTGGTTACCCTGAGGGGAGAAGTCTGAATACTCTATTGAGCATGAGCAGTGGATACTCTCTTTGATTGATTACCCTGAAGGTTTTGAATACTCTATTGAGTGTGGTAAAGTTACTTCCAAGATTTGTGGGATCTTAGGGGAAGTAAAACTCGAGGATTCTGATAGGATGTACATAATCAGGGGCAGTCACGACGAGGAATCTCTCTCGTGAGTTCAGCCTATCTGGGGCAAGTAAATCAAGGTTTGACATCTCAAATTCGACCAATCCGAGTTAATCAAGTCGAGGAATCTCTCTCTTGATTTCAATCAATCTGAAGTAGTGACGTCGAGGAATCTCTCAAGCTCACTCAATTTGGGGCAATTATGTCGAGATTTGACAAATCTCTTCGAGGATCCATTGATCATGAGGAACTATTTCAAACGCTTGAATATGCTGGGGCAGAATTATCTCAAGTAATTGTGGGGTAAGGATTCTTTCGAGGCGAATGTCTTTGTAAATCAAATACCTTCTTAAGTCAGGCAGCCTGGGGCATAATCATTTTGGTTTGTATCGAAGGAACCATCATTCACTTGTAAAGAGCAGTTGACCATCACATAGTTGATAAGTATCATAATGCTTTTCCCCAACAAGTTACTCTCTCCCCAAGCATAGGAGTTTATTTCTCCTGAGAGTTGATTCCATTCCTCAAGCATAGGAGTTTATTTCTCCCAAAAAAGTCTTTCCCCGAGCATAGGAGTTTATTTCTCCTGAGAATGCGTTCTCTCCCCAAGTATAGGAGTTTATTTCTCCTCGGAGTTATTCCACTCATCCTAGAAAGGGTTCCTTATCCGGATTCCTAATCCCCAATATGGTGAATTGAGGGAATCTCCTCAAGCTAAAAATCCTCCGAGCTATGGCACATGGTGAGAAGTCAGAAATTATCCTTCAAGTCAACAAAGAAGCATGTCTTGCAAGTTAAAGTCCAATGTCTATTGGCACCCCCACAGAGTTCTTAACACTAAGGGGATTCTCCCTGGTGTTTACCTCTCCCGAGGTCAGAAACGAACTTTGATCGACAAGTCAGCGGAATACTCTCTAAAGGGCCCTCTTGGTCTCTACATATAGTAATCATTGCATTCACATTGCATCTACAAAAAAAAAAAGCGTAGCATTTCCATGAATATGGAGCATTACGCCATGAGAAAAATTTAAACATGCATCAATGCATAAGCCAAGTTTGTATGTGCTTCAAAGGCACAAAATAATATATCCCCAGAAGAACTCTCACTTTCTCTCTCTAGTGTGGATTGGATACAAAGTCATTCTTCGTCAAGATCATTGTCTCTATGGTTATTTCCCGTTTGCCGAGCTCAATCGTTTGGATAACCCATACTTTGTGTGTGGCAATTTGAACGACTGTCACTCTTGTAGAATTACACCCCGCCTTTTGGCCTGAGGGAACCATGTAGTTCTTATGTTCCATAAATAACAATACCGCTTTCAAAGTCCAGTGTTTACTGGCATCATCTAATAGAGTCTGGTCGTCACCAGTCCTCTCTTCGTATTCACTTTTTGTGAGTCCCCTTATTGCCTTTTGCATAAGGGATATCTCTTGCTTCTTGCAAGTTTGCCTTGGTTATTTTCCCGTATGCTGCGTGCAGATTGGAGTGCGAATGAGGGTGGGCATTCAACCCATCTCATTTTTTAATCATTTGGGTAATCATACTTGGTGTGTGGCAACTCGAATGAATGCCACTCTTGAAGAGTACACCCCGCCTTTTGGCCTGAGGGATCCATGTAACTCTTATGCTTTGCAAGCATCAACATCTCCGTGAATGTTCAGTGGTTACTGTCATCCGCGTGTCGAGTCTAGTCGTTACTAGTCTTATTTTGGTTATTTTCGCGTATGCTGCGTGCAGATTAAAGTGCGGATGAGGGTGGGTATTCAACCCATCTCATTTTTCAATCATTTGGGTAATCATACTTGGTGTGTGGCAACTCGAATGAATGCCACTTTTGAAGAGTACACCCCGCCTTTTGGCCTGAGGGATCCACGTAATTCTTATGCTTCGCAAGCATCAACATCTCCGTGAATGTTCAGTGGTTACTGTCATCCGCGTGTCGAGTCTAGTCGTTACTAGTCTTGTTTTGGTTATTTTCCCGCGTGCCGCGTGCATAATAGAGTGCGAATGAGGGTGGGCATTCAACCCATCTCATTTTTCAATCATTTGAAATCCATACTATGTCTGTGGCAATTCGAGTGATTGCCACCCTTGAAGAGTACACCCCGCCTTTGGCCTGAGGGATCCATGTAATTCTTATGCTTCGCAAGCACCAATACTTTCTTGAAAGCCCAGTGTTTACTGGCATCCCTTGATTGGTTCTAGTTGTCACTAGCCTTTCTTTCAGTCAAGCCCAATAGTCATTGGCATCTCTTTCGAATTCAGTGTTCATAAACATCCCCAATAAAGTCTAGTCGTAACTAGTCTTCTTCAATAAAGTCCAATGATTATTGGCATACCTTTTCAGATCTAGAGTCACCCCACGGTTGTGTCTCTTTTTCAAGTCTAACTAAGGTTAGCAATCATGATCGGATTCCCCTACGGCTGGTTTCATCCTTGTTGAGTCGTCCCACGGCTACGTCTCTTTTTCAAGTCTAACTAAGGTTAGCAATCAGGATCGGATTCCCCTACGGCTGGTTTCATCCTTGTTGAGTCGTCCCACGGCTACGTCTCTTTTTCAAGTCTAACTAAGGTTAGCAATCAGGATCGGATTCCCCTACGGCTGGTTTCATCCTTGTTGAGTCACCCCACGGCTGTGTCTCTTTTCCAAGTCTAACTAAGGTTAGCAATCAGGATCGGATTCCCCTACGGCTGGTTTCATCCTTGTTGAGTCACCCTACGGCTGTGTCTCTTTGAAATCTAACTAAGGTTAGCATTTTGGTAGATTCCCCCACGGCTGGTTTCTTCCTTTTAGAGTCGTCCCACGGCTACGTCTCTTTTTTTTAAAAAGTCTAACTAAGGTTAGCAATCAGGATCGAATTCCCCTACGGCTGGTTTCATCCTCGTTGAGTCACCCTACGGCTGTGTCTCTCTTTGAAGTCTAACTAAGGTTAGCAATCTATTTAAGATCCACCTTCGGCTGGTATCCTTTGACAATACTCATCACTCTTTGTTGTACCACAGAATGCAAATTTTGATGGGGGAATGTTTGAATTTGAAATTGAAATTGAAATGTTTGTTTGTTTGAATGTGGTGAGATAGGAGAAATATCTCTCTATAGAGATAAGCTATGTCTATCTACTGTTTGAAAGATTTGATTTTTAGCTGGCTTGTATGAGGCCCAAGCTTGAGGCTTTTGATTGATTTTATTGACTCTAGAAAATGACTTTACTGGGAATTAACTGAAGAAATTTGTGTTTTGTACAAAGCCCAGAATTGAGGCTGACTCTAGTTGGAGAGTGTTTAATTGATGGGTCTTATTTGGTGTTCTGTACAAAGCCCAGAATTGTGGCTGGCTCTTTATTGAGGGGTATATTATTTATTTGCTGTCTTGTATGAAGCCCAAGGTTGTGGCTGACTCTCTAGGGAAGACACTATTTTCTGCCTTGTACAAAGCCCAAGGTTGTGGCGGACTCTGGATAGGGGAATTCCTATGAACATGGTTTTGACTTTTAAAGGAATATGTGCCTTGTACAAAGCTCAAGGTTGAGGCTGACTCTTAAAAAAAAGGGAAAGATCCACCAGTGTGGGATCTTTGACTCAGAGGGGATTTTGACTCTGTTGAGGATTGTGCTTTTGTTAAACAGGAAATGATGAATGAAAGACCCAGGTTTGAAGACTGAGTCTACTGGTGACCTGTTTGAATGAATGACCTAAAGTAGACTCTACCGGGGATTTTGTCTTTTACTGACTGAGATTGGTGAGATTATCTTTTTAAGAATTGAATTTTTGGAAGCTAACCCTTTCCAGAGAATTTTATTAAAATGAAAGAATTAATGGAGACTAACCCTTTCTAGGGATTTATGAATGTTGGCAGAAGAATTATCTAGTTGAGACTTCTTGTTTAAAGCCCAAGATTAAGGCTGACACTGACTAAAAATAAACAATTATGCATCCTAGACTCTGCTAAGGAAAATTATGAAAGATAAGGGTGATAGAGACTGTCCATGTCTCTCATTCCAAAAGGTGTACTCAATACTGAGATTGAGACATTCTTAGCTTGTTTAAAAGTTTGGTTTCAAGAGTAGAAGAAACTCACCAAGGTAGGCTAAAAGGTGACTAAAGACCTGTTCTTATGTTTATAAGAAACCTGATGGGTCCTTGTATACAAGCTCAAGAGGAAGCTGGGAATGCTTTTAAGAAGCATGTGGGTCCTTGTACAAAGCCCAAGAGGAGGCTAATCGAGGGTCATCGAGGGTCCTTGTTATAGCACAAGAGAAAGCTATGTGGATTTGAACTTATTTTGACTTTAAGCAAATGGGTAAGAGGTTTCACCGGGAATAATTCCTCTTGGGTGGATGTGTCCTAGTTTTGGGTTCTAAGGCTTTTTTTTCAAGATGTTTCACCGGGAATAATTCATCTTGAGGGTTTGAACTAAAGATCTCTAATTAGGAAAGAGCCTTCACCGGGAAGACATTCTCAATCCTAGGCCATATTCATATAATATATATATATATATATATATAGTTTAACTGTCCTAAGGTTTACACTCAGACGTAATTCAAAACAGTATATAAATAGTTTAAATTTGACAGTAATTTAAGTAAAGACTGTAAATTGAAAGCTTGTAAAGCCTAACCTGGATGAAGTGGAGGCCTTTGAAGGATGTATGTACAAAGCCTTACCAGCAGTTTTGTTGTTTATTGATAATAGTTGAATATTTCTTATAAACAGTTAAAGGTTTTTGAAAACAGAAGAAGTGAAGATGGACATTGTTGCACCCCAAAATTTGCCCATTTATTTATATCCAACTAGCTGTGACATCGCATCCATGTACATACCTCCCATTAGGTCATCTTACACACCATGCATTCATTAATCAATAAATTTGGCATCGGATCAAGGATCTTGGAAATTAAGGCTTCTACTTCGCTCAAGCTTGATTCATCTGGCTATTCTTTGAGTATCGGATGTGAAAGTTTGGTTGACTGAGGGTCATTATGGATTTCCTTTCACTCAAGTTACCAGGGCTTTTCTTCTCCAAAATTCGCCAAGATCTTCAATCAAAGATTAAGTCTCTACACTTCCATATAGGAGCAGGGGTTTTAATCTTTCATGCTTAGATCTGGTCAAGGTATTCAATATTAGGGTTTTGTGATCGTCACCACTCCCATGCTTCTAATTGCCTTCATCCTCAAGGTTTTATTCAAGGTGTTCGTCCTAGATATCAGTGGTTTCCAAGCTAAGATACATGGTGCAAGAAATGAGGTTATGGATTGCTTGTAATCAAGGCATTATAATGTTTCTCGATTGTTTGTTGATTGCAATATGCAGTGAATTGAATTGAATTAAGGGTTCCATTGAAGAGGCAAGTCGATTGGGAAATGGTTCGTTGAAATCCGAAGTGGATTCCGAAGTGGATTCGAGTTCAGAGGTAATCAAAGTGAAATAAAGTTCTTAAGGCATTTGTGTGTCAAGAGTTGATTAAGTGGTTCACTCAACATTGCAATGTGGGGGGATATTTGGGAATTTAAAACAGAAGTCTACCTATGAACTACAATTCAATACATGTTCATGCAGCACTATGTCATGGTCCCATCCAAAAAAATCATTTGTCAAATTTCCAAGTCATTACAATAAAATTCAAATATCCGTTACATGAGTCCATTACAAAAAGTTTACAAAAATATAATCCAAACATCCATTCAAACCCATTACAATTCCCATCCTGTTACATCAGTAGAAAGTACATAAATATTGCATACTACATGAGCATACAACCTATTTCTCATCTTCCTTGACAAAACACCCTTGTTTCTTCAAACCTTTTTTCATCATGCCTGCATAAACCATACAATCCACATCAGTACATAATATATTCAACCAAACCAATGTTGCAGCCAAATAAACCATAAATTCACTACAAAACCCTACATTTAAACAATACACTAAAAACAAAACCGGTTCAGAATTGCATCCTACCGGATCGAAGAAAACTCCCCTGCTACATTGCAAAACCGGAACCTGCCACACATCAAAACCAGAATTCCCCTGTGCAAAAAAATAGACAAAATCAGTTTCAGCCAGTCCATACATTTCCACATGCAAATTCCAATCTTGCTGCAGCATTCAATCCATACACACACTAACCTTCTAACAGTCCCAGCATACCATTTATAAACCGAACCGGTCCTCAAAGCCACTTGCATCTAAACCCCACAAAAAAACCGATACCTGCACAATACAAAACCAACAGGAAGAACCAGAAAAGTCACTATTAGTTCCAAACTCACTAGCATCCACTAACAGATTCTAACCAATTTTTAACTAACTTTTTAACCGACTTCACTTTAGTTCAAACTAAAACAGAAACTTAGAATCCACCTTAACTAACCTTTCTATCTCTAACCAACTAACAACTATTTTGTAACCACCCTATAACAGTTTTGTAACTGATTCTATAACCTCCTAACTAACACATAACAAACTTTTAACTGAAAAACAGAGATAACTAACCTGATAACTGGTTCAATCTCCACCATCAATTGCATAACAGATCTCTTCAATCTAATGGCTGAGGCACTCCACTCTGTAACTAACTTCTTCATTCATCTGTTTCTATATAAATCACTCTTCCCTCCATTTTCAGAGGCTCTCCACTTTCACAGAACCATTCTTCACTACCATTCATCAGCTCCATTCACCACTTCATCACCATCAACACTTCATACCACAGACCTACACGCCACTTTCCTCCACCTTCATACTTCAACAATCATCTTGCTCCCTTCTTCATCATCTTCTTCATCTTCTCCACACTCTGCTTCACCACCAATTCTTCAACCACCAGAAACTCCACTCTTCAACCTCATCATCAACAGAAAAAGAAGCAGAAAATCAGAAGAGCGGAAGAATTCTCAAAAACAGAAAACGAAAAAGAAAATTGGAAAAGATACTCACCGAAGAAGATGTAACAAACTCTCAAGGTTCTGCAACTATCTTCAATCGCAGTTCAATTCTTCTATCAACAACATCGTCTTCATCCTCATCTCTTCACTCTCCACCATCTTCAATCTCCAACAATTGGCATGCTTCACCGCTTCCCTCTCTTGATTCATTCTTCCCTTCGTTCAACCATCGTCACTCTCATCCTCCATCACCATTCTCAACATTCTGCAAACAAGGGATAAGGAACAAAAATCAAGATACGGAAGAATGATTAGAGAAGAAGAAGAAGAAGAGAGGTTCATCGTAACAACTCTCTGATAGAAAAAGGAATATTGAACTCACCGATTAATAGATTCCACTCTTCACACCTCAATCATCTTTATCGGACTCGCCAATCACCGTCTTCACACATCAAGCTTCATCACCCGGCGGTTCGCGGTCGTTCCTGAAACGGCATCTTCACGCAACCAACAACGGTATCTCATCATCGTCAACGCGTCATCACGCTCATACCTTCAGCAACTTCGTGACGGCGTCCATCATCATCACCTAATGCAACAAGAAGGAGAAAGAGATCGAGCGCCAAAGACGGAATTTGTTCGCCATAACGACGGAGGCTCACCAAGAAGGTTGATCGGAGAAGAAGATCTCCACCGTGCCGCTGAGTTCGTTGAGAGAGGGAGAAGAGAGTTCGAGGAAGCCGATACGTCACAACTCACAAGTAACCCTAATCCTTTTCCAATTTTATTTAATTTATTTTTATCTTTTTTGTGTTAATGATAAAAGTCTGAAATGAACTTTACTGGATTAATTCTTCCATCAAACATCTGGGCCGAATTGCTTACATTCACCCCTTAGCCCTATCACACGTTTTTTGGCCATGAAAAATCTGAACAATGTTCCTTGGGCCTCACCCCTTGGGCCAACGCCATCATTGCTGCATGCAACACCTCCCTTTGAGCCCAATGCACCCCATGTGTTTGGTGCTAAATCAAAAACTGAACAAAAACAATATGAATTTGGGCCAGCAACACCTGGGCCCTGCGCCCCTGACCTTCCTTACCCCTGTATTCAGACCTCACCCCCCTGTGTACATAATTCTACACGTTAGATTTGGTTTATCATATAGTTTTATATCATATGTTTTAGGCAATAAAAATCACTTTTTTTTCCATTATCTTTTGAGACTTAAATACACATTTTTTTGGTCATATAAAATAATATAAAAAAATAGTAGTTAGTTTAGTTTAATTTTGACATAATTGATAGAATTTCCCACATTAAAAAATTCATAAAAATAATAGTATTTTTTAGGCTAATTTTGTATTAATGTTTGAATTGCTCCTTTTATTTTTTGTATCATTTTCAAGTTTTTTGTATGATTTTGTTATGTGATTTTGGCCATATTTTGGCCTATTTTGTTAATATCATTTTAATGCTCCTTTTAGAATTTAGTATGTTAACATTAGACTTAGACTAGAATAACAATTAGGGTAGAATGCTTAGGTTAGTCTCCCCCTTTTCGTTTCTTTTTCTTTTCAACTTTAATCCACTTAATAAATACTCAAAATAAATTCCCTTAAAAAATACCAAGAAAACACCAAAAACATTAATAATCAAAGTGAAAATTCTTAAAAAGGGAATGGAAGCTTGAACATCCCTTGCTTAAAGGAATGTTCGAGTGCTTGGATCTCCCTTGCTTAAGGGTACCATTCAGGCGTAAGTTTCCGACTTCTAAAAAACACAAACCAAAGAGTAACTCGAGTTTCCCTTGCTTAAGGGATTTCCTCGAAACGCTCAAACTCTCTTCTATCTCTCGCCCTCGTGGCATTCTTAAGAACATGTTGAATCCATTCCATAATTAGGCATATAAGTCTCCAAAGGTCGAGCATCGTGGAGTGCGACTTTAACCTCTGTTCAACTAAAAAACACAAAAACATAGAAAATCTTGAGCCGAACTACGGTAGCTCTGATTCCTTGTAAGGGATACGTAGGCATTGGGTCGCGGGGCCTAAGCGAGCACACTTGTAAATAATTCCTTCTTTTCCCCGTATTTCTTTTGCATGCATTCGCATTTAGGTTTAGACATAGATACACCCTTTAAATAGAAACAAACATAGGTGGATACCATCGAGTACGATGGGCGTGAGGGGTGCTAGCACCTTCCCCTTACGTAACCGACTCCCGTACCCTGTTCTCTGGTCGAAAGACCTTTGTTCTTATTTCAAGTTAGGTTTGCTGGTATTCCTTTCCCGCGATGGGATAAATATATTAGTGGCGACTCTGATCCATTTTTCGCGGTAGCGACAAACATAGGTCACATAGGTATCTGAAGAGTTTCACCGGGAATAATGCCCTTCAAATACCAGAAGAATGTTTTGAAAAAAGAAAGAAGATTTTATAAATACAGATTTTTGAAAACAAACTAAGAAAAGAAAAAGGTGTTGGGACTTACACTCTATTAGAGGCCCATTGAAAATGATTTATTGTTTATGAGAAACAGTTGAGGAGATACAAGGTTTTGTTGTTTGAAAACCTGGATCGTCTGTTTGATCGGAGATTGAAGATAGTCTTGAATTTTGACAAAAGTCAACTTAATTAAAGTAAAGATGAAATCTATACCTAATTAAGACCTAAATGGCTTAGGGTTTTATCACAAAATTATTCATACAATAATTAGGTTAAAAACAAAGGAAAACATATATTTTAAGTATTAAGAAAACACTTAAAATACACCATTTTAAACCTAATAAAAATACATGAAATAAATAATATTTTTGTGATTTTTTGATTGTTTCATAAAATAGATATATTAATTGACAAGTGTGTGAAAAATGAAGTTAAAATGAATTAATTTGATAGGTGAATTAAATCGTTTAATTTATGAAGAAATTAGAGAAGAAAAGTGGTAAAAAATTGGTTTTGGTCCTAGCAAGGCTCGAACCCACGCCCTTGATAACCACTTCACAAAACCTGACCAACTGAGCTACGCGCTCAGTTTGCAATATAACCACACTGAATTAGTTTTATTTTAAAAATGCCCAGGAGATTCAAATTTGCGCGCCACCATAGTCATCTTCTTCCTTGAGCTCGTGAGAATTTGAATTTCTAACTCTCTGGTTTCTCAACCAAATGGTATGATGTAAACATCAATTTTGCTCGTTTTTGGACGAGGAACATGATCATGGGTTCAGAATTCATTTATTCTAAGTGTAACTAACGAATTTCAGTATGAACACGAAGAACACATAAACCCTAATTTTAAAATTAAATGATGAACAAGATGAATAAATGAATGATGATAGAGGGTTTTTAATCCTCTGATGATGCTGAACAAACTGGTATCGAGATATATAAAAAAGAGTACTTAAATATGAGTGTTAGAGTTTGAAAAAATACCTCTGAAAATGGAGGTCGATGGCTATGGTGGAGAGCTTCTGGCTATGGCTGAATGATCCTAAAAGCTTCCTAGGGACTCAATGATGCTAACTGAATGCTTATTGTAACTTGAATGCTTCATAATTGTCCTGCTCGACTCCTTCGATTTGAGCTTCAAGTGAACATGGAGGTTGAGGATTCTGAACTTACAGATAAGCTGCGACCATCTGGATAGCTTCACCACACCCTAAGGAACCTGTTTGGATGCTTGGACTTGCTTGACACCTCCTGAATTGTGCTACAAACCTCCAACTGCTCGAGCTTCAAAATGGAAGTGACTATGGTGCTCCTCCACTTACAGAAATGATCCAGGTGCTTGGATCACTTCTAATGAACCCCCTTGAGATGTTAGAATGCTTACTTTCAAGAGAAGAGCTCTGGTTTGAAGAAATCGATTCTTCTTGCCAAAGAACTTTTGAAAACCATAAGCATGAGGGAGAGAAAGAGAAAGCAAGAAGTAGAGTTGCTTTGGTGTGTTGAATACTGAGGAGGGATCTTCTGTTTATAGGCAAAAGGTTCAGAGCATTTGGATGTAGAGAGCTTGCTTAGTGAAGTAAGTTTGGTTTCTTAAGCATGAAGAAATTTCAAAGAATATCAAGATGTGATCATTGCATTTTCGAGCTAGCTCCCTATCCATTGATCTCTTGTGATCTTAGGGAACATTTCTGATGCAGAGTGTGATCCAATTTGTTGGTGAGAAGATTCCTTTGGTGATTCATCCATTTGCCATAAATTCCCAAATGTAATCATTACATAATCACATGTTCTTGTTTTGGGAATATTCTCCAATCCTCATGCCATGGTGAAAATGAATGCATGGCATCTTTTATTATGTGTTATGGGTCGTGTAGCATCCATTAGTGAAGTCATTTGCACAATTTTGCAAAGTTTCAAAATGGTACATGACCTATAATTTTACTTCATGGGGCCAACTTTGAACAAGCATAACTCCTAGCTCAAAATGAATTTGGAGAAGGTTGAGAACAATTTGGAAAGCCCTTAACATGTACTTCAATTCATTAGTCTGGGGTTTCTTCAGAATCATTTGGGAAATTTGTGAAAAAAGGGCCTAAAGTTGGAAGAAAACTAGGTTAAAAACACTTAGAATATTTTCTAAGTTTTTATGACCTATAACTTCCAAAGCCTAAATCTCTCAAATGATTGATCTCTTGAAAAAAGTTGCTATGTAAGGAGTTGTTTTATTTGATGAGATCTACAACTTTCATGTTGGAAGTTTTTTGAGTTGTGTAGGTGAAATTTTGAGATCCATGAATTAGGTCAAAATGCACTAGTTTGACTTTTTGTTGACTTTTTTATCCTTGATGATTTTTCTTGATTTTATTTGGCCAAATGACTTCAATAATCATATATTGATGATGTTGGTCTTTAAAAGTCATTTTTTGACCAAAAACCTTAAAAGTCAAAGGTGATCTTGTATAGTTGACTTTTTCCAAATGAAATGAAATTTTGGGCTTTTGTGTTGAATCAAGCTCTCCTCCTCAAATGGATGATATGAATGGATTATATTGAATTAATAGAGGTTCTTGAGCCATGTTTTAAGTGGTGGATCCATGTCCTGATTAAAAGTCAACTGTGCAAGTGAATTAGGTCTGAAACCCTAATTGTCGACCAGATGAAATTGATAACTGTAGATCTTGAATTGAAGTGTAATTCCCTATGGATATTGTCATATGGATCATTTAAAGATGATTGAAGCCTTTGAGTGATGACCTGGAGCTTTTTAGGGTTTCCCAAATGTGATCCCTGATTGCAGTCCTTGATGGGCTCAAAACCCTAGATTGGTGAACTAAGCAAACTTGAGTCCAGATGATTGGTGTCTAATCAATCATAGGTGAATAGAATTAAGCTTTTGAGTCCTATGATTGTATTGGGGACTAATCCTTTTATTGATTGATCCTTTTCCTGTGTTCTTTTGTCCTTGAACATCCTTGATTAAGTGCCAGATGACTAAGTGACTGCTCTAAGCATTTGTTTTGAATTTGATGAAAAGTCTGGAGGTGTGACATCTCAGGGGGGTCCAAATTAGGGTATGACAGGTACAAAATTTTTGTGTTCTAGCAATTGGTGTTAACTCGGATAACTCATGTTTAATCTTACTTTGTTGTGAAACTTTAGAACTTAGAAGTGATCGGGGCAATTTTTTGTATATTGCGAGAAAAACCACCATCCAAAAGGCTACTCGTGAGAGTGTGATCATTTGTAACCAATTTTGAGCCTGAAAAAAAATTTGTCAAGTGAATCAAGTAAAAGTACAACAAATTAATAAGTATTCCACTTATTTAGTTTGTTGATGAAAAAGAAAAAGAAAAATTTTGATTCACTTGAAAGGTTTTCTTTGGTAAACACTTAAACTAATAATGATTTAACCTTGAATGGAGAGCATAATTGTTTTGATATAATGAAATGTTTAATGTTGGTGAGAGGGGTATACTAAAGAAATAAAATGGTGGTACAATGCATTCTTTGAAAACAAAAGAAAAGAAAAGAAAGAAAGAAAGAAAGAAAAAAATCAAAGTGATACAAAGAAAGAAAATGATGCATTGTGCTTTGATGAACAAAAAGGGTAACAAGAATGTATAAGTTGTGTAGATAAATAAATGCTTTTCATGATTTTTCACCCTTTTAGTTTCAATGGTCGCGTATATATTTCCACTTGTTTGAAACCCGAGCCAAGTTACAACCGGAAAAAGCCCTCCGTGATCTTTGTTTCTAACGTTTCTTGGGCATAGTGTAGATGAATGCATGAATTGTTTTGGATGTACACAATTGCTAGTGAGTGTAATTGGTCCTTTGTGCCATCATTGCACTTTGTCCTTCATGAATTGGGAAGTGAGACTTAGGTGATTCAAGAATGAACATTATTTTCCTAATGCATTTGTGTTGGATGTTTTGTGTTTAGAACTTAATTCATATTCATGTTGTGATCTTGTACAAGCAAGGGATGGTTATTGCGCATGCGTGTAAGTCAAGTTTAAACCATTCACTTTGTGTTGCTAACCTTTTGTAAATACTAACTTTTGTGCTTGTGAGCTATCTTTGTTCAAGTACAAACAAAGTTCAAAGTTGGGGAGAGTTGTTAGAATCCAATTTGTACCTATTTTGTTCATAGCTTTTGTGGTATTCTTTAACTCTTTTCCCATGTTTTTATTCAATTATGCATGAAACTTTTTTAAATACATAAATTTTTGTTTTGATTGTAAATATTAAGTTTCTTGACTTTTATTTTCTTTTTATAGGTGTTTGAGCTTTTGGCAAGAGTGGAATGGAAATTCTGTAAGGAATTGGCTTAGAAGACGCTTGGATTCAAATTGAAGAAGTTGAAAATCAGCAAGTCCGCTAAGCGACCTTCAAGCACGCTTTGCAGAACTAGAAACATAAGTGAGGCCTATTTTCAAGTCCGCTTAGCGAAAGTCAACTTCATTAACCCAGCTTCAAGCGCGCTTTGCTGAACTAGACACAGAGGCGAGACAAATTTTGAAGTCCGCTTAGCGGGCCAATCCCGCTAAGCAAGGTCTATTTACTTTTCAGATATTTTGGGTAATCCGCTTAGCGAGCCTAGTCCGCTAAGTGGACTTACTTTTTGGGCACTTGTTGAAGGCTTTCTGTTTCTTGGCATACATTTTATTAAAACACTCTAAGGGAGATCATGTTGGAAGAGATGCTATATGACTTAACATTCAGACATCAACATGTTGAACAAGATGTCCTGACATCCTGGCATGACATCCTGGCTGCAGAAAGCTGATCTGACAATTGGATCAGGCGTTATTATTTGCTACTAGATTCTTTAAATCAGCTTAGAATATTCGAAGAAATCAATCAAGTTGATATTTTTGCCAAGTTGGATTCATTCAAGAAGATTTCCACGGGTTCTTTGATTGGAAACATTATAGGAAAGATTGGATTGAAGTCCTAATTTCTTGGAGAACAAGTAGCAGAATTTTGGCAGCCTCACTGTTGTGTCTTGAAGCCTAGTCCAAAAACCGACATATCTATAAATAGAAGGGTTGTAACCTAATTTAAGGGTGGAACTGATATTGTTTGTTTTAGGGTTTAGGAATCCTTATTTTATGTGTGTTCCATATTTGATCTCCGAAGCTTTTAAGAAAGGAGAGTATTTCCATCCTCGTAAGCTTTTAAGCATTGAGGAGCAGTTTGTTCTGGAAGAGTATCTTTTGGTTGTTTTCTTTCTAGTTTTTATTTTGTCCCAGGGATTGTGATTGGAAGGGATTTGAGGAGGGCCTCATATATAGGTGAGACTTAGGTAAAAATCATAGGAAGGGTAGTGATTAAGTGAGAAGGGTAAACTGGGATTGTTTAACTTTGAATTGATACTTTCGGATATTAATTTCACCCTGGCTTGGTGGCCCCAGGGTAGGAAGGATTGTTCAGAACTAGGTAACCATATCGCTGTGTTATTTACTTTCTTCAAGATTGTTGTTGTTGTTGTTATACTTGTTCATAATTCAGATATTGTGTCGTGACATCTCATTTGACATCTTATATCTGATACCATAATTTCAATTGGTATCAGAGCCTGCACTCTGCTTTACATCTGAGTGAGATCTAGGGAAGTTACTTTCTGGTACGATGGACAAGGAAGTTGGATTTCTGAACAGACCACCTATTCTGGATGGAAGCAATTATGATTATTGGAAACCTCGCATGGTGGCCTTCTTGAAATCTATAGATATCAAGGTTTGGAAAGCATTTATGAAAGGGTGGACACAAGGTTTGGAAAGCAGTTATGGGAGCAGACAATCAACCCACAAATGTGTTAAAGCCAAAGGTAGACTGGGACTAAGAAGAAGACGAACTCGCGCTTGCCAATTCTGAGGCTTTAAATGCCATATTCAACGGAATTGACAAGAACATCTTTAGGCTGGTGAACACATGTAAAGTGGCCAAACATGTATGGGAGATCCTTAGAACAACACATGAAGGTACTTCTAAAGTAAAGTTGTCAAGACTTCACCTGTTAACCACTCAATTTGAGAATTTAAGGTTGAAATAAGATGAAAGCATTCATGAATTTCACATGAATGTTCTAGAGATAGCTAATGCATTGAGTGCCTTGGGAGAAAAGATTCCTGAAGAAAAATTGGTAGGGAATATGCTCAGGTCTCTTCCCAAAAGGTTTGACATGAAGGTGACGGCTATTGAAGAAGCTCAAAACATCAATCAGATTAAGTTGGATGATCTAGTACAGTCACTTAAGACGTTTGAATTGAGCATCAATGATAGATCAGAAAAAAAAGAACAAAAACATAGCCTTTGTTGCTGACACTAAAGTCGAAACAAAGGAATGTGACCTGGATTCGAATGAAGGGTTATCTGATGCAATAGTTATACTTGGTAGACAATTCAATCGAGTAATGAAGCAGATGGGTAAAAATCCAAGATCAAATGTCAAGAACAACTCATCTGACATTCACAACACTCATAATAATGGAAAGAGAAAGTCTGAAGAGAAGCCCACTTGTGAAAAAGATATACAATGCTATGAGTGTAGAGGTTTTTGACACATCAAACCTGAATGTCCAACATTCCTCAAGAGACAGAAGAAAGGTTTATTTGTGACCTGGTCTGAGAAAGACTCTGAAAGTGACTTCAAAGATGAATTAGCCAAGCATGTGAATGCCTTAACTAGTATGTGGGCAAATAATGAGAATAATTCAGCATATGATGGTCTATTTGTATCATTCAGAGAGCTATGTTGCACCAATGCTGAACTTTTTGAAAGAGGAGAAGAACAGAAGGGTCTGATGCGACAACTAAATAAAGAGAAGGAAGAAAAAATGAGGACTATCACTTAATTGGAAGAAGAGATTAGATCCCTACAATGTGAGTTGAATAAAGTTCAAGACTTTATCAGAATAAATGAAACTGGGCTCGTCTCCCGGGAGGAAACTGTTCAAGGAGAAACAATGACAGCTAACATGAGCAGCCCATGGCTGAATGAAGAAGACAAGTCATCTCTGGACTCTAGTCATTCCCATACTAGCTTTATGATGTCACATCAAATGTCTCAACATCCAAGCGAAGAAGGTATGGATATTACTCTAATCTCCAGGACCAAGAAAGAGACAACTGTTGAAAGCTCATCGGTGATCTGACTATGCTGAGAGAACAGTTCAACAATATAGGGAACTCTAGGCTGAATAAGGAAGGGTATGAAGAAACTAATAAAATCATATACCTCAAGAAGCATGAGACAAGATCAATTGGGTCATGGTCAGGAGAAAGGGTTAGACAAGAGAATGGAGTATCAAGGTCCTGGGGATCGATTGTTAAATCAAAAGAATCTGATACTGAAACTTATGTAGGGGAACTTACGACAAGTGAAATGGTAGCAAGATTCTCTGAAACTTTCTTGGAGAATGAAAGGCTTCGAAAGAAGGTAATAGAGCATAGAAACACTACAGCTCTACAACAAGATGAGAAAAAGGAACTCTTGGCAATCATTGACAGTCTTAAAAAGGAAGGTGTGATGTCTAAATCAGACCAACGCAACGTAACTCAAGTAAGCAGAAGATCATTCAAAGGGTCACCCAGGCAAGGAAGGAATCATTGGAATGGAAATAACCATAAAAAGATCAAGAGTTCTGACTCAAGAAGTCAAGGAAGTGGAGTTATTACAGAGAGGGAAGGAGAATATGTCAAGACCTGTGTCTCAACATCCGAAGACGACTAAGGAAAGGTACTCTAATTCTTGACATAAATTCATTAACTGTGATCATTGTGGCAGATCCGGACATTCGAAGGCCAAATGTTTCAACCTGATTGGATTTCCAAGATGGATGCTGTCACTTTAAAGGAATCATAGTAAGACACAATCAGTGTCAGAAATTTCCCACTTCTAGGACAAATGTGAAAACCGCGTCTCAAGACACATGCCATGCTATGCATGGAAGAAAGTCCAAGCACACAAAGGCTGAAAGCCCAAGAAGGAGGAATAATGGAAACATGAGAAGAACTGATTCTTCCAAGAATGGATTAGAAAGGTCTGTCAAGGAAACTGCATCTGAGAATGAAAGAAGTGTAATTGAAGATGCTTCAACATCCGATGGAAACACCTATGAATCTAAAATAAACGATGTTGGATTGCAACAAGATAGGTTTGATGTGCCTGACCTAGAAGCTGCTTCCAAATTTAAAGGATCAGTAAGTCTCAGCTATAGCTCAGGACATGATTCGTGGGATGACCACATGGAAAATGGACTCAATCAATACATGAGTAATGATACAGAGAACCATGTCTCAATAAATTATGATATGGACCTTCAAGGGAAGAGGAGTCTTGACTATCAGAGTGATTATTCAGGTGAAGGGACTGAAATTGACAAAGCTCCCTATATTGATAAGAACTCCAGAAATTGTGCTCAAATGGACTTAAGCATCAAAGGGATGTCGAATAAATTTACTCAACATCCTGTCAAACAGATTCAACCTATGATTGAAGAGTCTGCAAGGAATGAGGAGCAGGGTGTCAGCTTGAAAGATATCACCAACAAAGAAATTTATGTTCCCTATCATCACAAAGAGACTGAAGATGAATGGTGTGTGGAAAGGTCTACTAATATTTTTGAAGATATTTGTCCCTTGGAAGATGAAGACTTGGAACTCAGTGATGAACATGGGTGTACTATCCTGGCAATGGAGAAAACTGAATACACTCAACAAAAGGTGACTAAGGACGATGTCACTCTAGATGTCATGACATTATCATGTGACATCTCTAGTACCTATAAGGAATCCAATCAACTCAACAGAGATACCGAGGGAATGAAGATTGTGACTCTAGAGCATGAAGAAGCACTGCCTACTACTTCTCCTGTGAAAGACCCGAATGATACTAATCTCAAGTAAAATCTTGGGATAGGTATCCATGCAGAAGGATAGAAAGCTCTTAATTAGCCACTAGTGGAAGGGTTTGAGACAATAGAGCTTCTACTATGGTTGCTAATGCATGACTTCTTGTCATAAGATTTTAATTTTTGCTTTATTTTTTATAAGGGTGGAATGCCCAGGATATTTATTTAGTTTTCTGAGAAATTTATATATATATATATATGATACTAGACATGTACCTTGCTTAGTTCTACAACCTTTGTCACTTTATGGCTAAAAAGGGGGAGTAGGAATTAAGTATATACAGGAGGTGCTTGTACTGAGGGGGAGAATCTGCTGCAGCTGCTCTGATGGATAGCAGTCTTTGAGGGGGAGTATGCTCTCCTATCTTCTTTTTACGCTGCTGCTTTTACTCTTGATAAGTTCTATTTGGTTGTTTTAGCCAAAATGTGCCAAAGGGGGAGATTGAAGGCTCTCTATTTGTTGGCATACATTTTGCTAAAACTCTCTAAGGGAGATCATGTTGGAAAATATGTTATATAACTTAGCATTCATACATTAACATGTTGAACAAGATGTCATGACATCCTAGCATGACATCCTGGCTGCAGAAAGTTCATCTGGCAATTGGATCAGGCGTTATTCTTTGCTACAAGAATCTTTAAATCAGCTCAAAATATTCAAAGAAATCAATCAGGCTGATATTTTTTCCCAGTTGGATTCAATCAAGAATATTTCCACAGTGACTTTGATTGGAGACATTATAGGAAAGATTGGATTGAAGTTATAATCTCTTGGAGAACAAGTAGCAAACTTTTGGCAGCCTCACTTATGTGTTTTGAAGCCCAGTCCAGAAAACGGCATATCTATAAATAGAAGGGTTGTAACCTAATTTAAGGGTGGAACTGATATTGTTTATTTTAGGGTTTAGGAATCCTTATTTTCTGTGTGTCCCATATTTGATCTCCTAGGCTTTTAAGTAAGGAGAGTATTTGCATCCTCGTAAGCTTTTAAGCATCGAGGAGTAGTTTGTTCTGGAAGAGTATCTTCTGGTTGTTTTCTTTCTGGTTTTTATTTTGTCACAGGGATTGTGATTGGAAGGGATTTGAGAAGGGCCTCATATATAGGTGAAACTTAGGTAGAAATTATAGGAAAGGTAGTGATTAAGTGAGAAGGGTAAACTGGGACTGTTTAACTTCGAATTGATACTATCGGATAGTGATTTCATCCTGGCTTGGTAGCCCCAAGAGTAGGAAGGATTGTTTCAAAGTGGGTAAACATATCGCTGTGTTATTTACTTTCCGCAAGATTATTGCTGTTGTTATACTTGTTCATAATTCAGATATTATGTCGTGACATCTCATTCGACATCTTATATCTGATACCAGAATTTAACTTGTAATTTTAGGCACTTGGAAGATATTTTTGAGTTTTCTTATCCTTTCCATCACTCATACTTTTCATAACACACCTAGGGCAAGAGAAGAAGAGAAGAGAAAACAAAGCTCAAGAGAAAAAACTCAAGATTTTTCAAGCATCTTTCTTCATCTTCTTTGAGTTTTGATGCTAGTGAATCTTGTTATGTTCCTTGTTGTTGAAGCTTCCATGGCTATGGAGATCTAAACCCTTTTTGTGTCAATATTAGAGGTAGTTAGCTTGTAAAATATGTATTTCTTTTGATCCTTTGTGTATGAACTTGGTTGATGATTAGTATATGGTGAATATCTTGTTATTCATGTTCTATTTGTTGTTTTGAATCACTATTGAGAGATATGTTTCAAACCTTAACCTTAAAGATATTCATCTATCAATAAACAAACTCTACAGATAGATTCGTGAGTTGATAATCACTTGTATCAAGCTTTTAAGATTATCATGTTGATTGTTGGCATGAGAGATCATTTAATAGTTAATATCATAATATTCACGATATTGCTTTAGAGATAAACAATATCGAGCGGATACATGGTTATATTAATCATTAACAAGTTCATACACATGATTAATTGAATATTTGTGAAGCAAGCTAACGAAAACTAATCTTGGCACATTTTACTCAAATCGTTTTAAACCCTATTTTACTACCTTTGTTTACTTATCATGCACTCTACATTCCATTTCACCACACTTTAACAAAGCTTCCATAGCATAACTCAGCAAACTCACTAAGGGAACCCAAATGTAAGACATGGAGATGCATAATGTCAAAAGTACATCTGAAGAGGGTTCTCCCAAGGTTGATAATCAAGATGATGGTGGCCCAGATGAAGAAGAGGAAGAAGAAGATGATGGGACTATGTTCGATTACCAGGTCGAACCTGATGCAGATGAAATCGAAGATGAGAACCTAGAAAAAAATGATATTGACGAGGAAAAGGATGGGTCTAAAAAAAGGCTCACACCTGACCCGTCCAAAAATAGTCCTAGTGTTGATGTTGCCCCTGAGGCTCAGATGTCTTCGATCGAGACTACCGCAAGCCTTTCTCTATAAGAACTGGAGGCCTTGAAGCGCAACAAAACCTTGGAATATTTGAAGGCCATAATCAGTGCTAGGGAAAGCTCTTCTGATAAGAATCACAATGTTTCGACAGTATCAGGTGGAAAAGTTACTAATGAACCTGGAGATGCATTGCTTCTGAAGATCAAAGAAAAGGTCTTCGACCAAGACCTATTCCATCTTTTGCAGAGTGGCGCTTTTGCAAGCTCTGTAATCAAAGACCTCCTAAAGCAAGTCGATCTATTGGTTGCCTCCCCTGAGGTTGGAAAAGTCATCACAGAGTTAGGGTTAATGATTGAACATATTGTTGTTAATCTTTAACGAATCAGAGAAGCCTCGAAGGCATTTCTTGCCAAATCAAAATCCCAGACAGTTGCATGGGATGCTGCCATCGAATCTACTGCCAATGTTGTAGAGTTGGAGAAGGGTTGTGAAAAGAACAAGAAAGAAATTGAATCCTGTGATCAAAATATCACCAACTAGGAAGCACATATAAAGGAATTGCACACCAATATTTCTAAGGATAAGGAGTTGGAGAAGAGTTATAATGATGAAAATTTTGGAAAAATGGTTGAATTATGGAGCATTAAATGCACGAATCCCAAATGGACTGAAAGCTTTTCATTTTCTCTTCCAAACATAAAGGCAAGGGTTGTTGGACGCTTAAGCCGGAGTAGCAAACTCATGCCTTATTGAGCACAAACACGGGTTTGGGAGGGGCAACTGTTCTAGGCCGGCCATATCGATTCCAGCCGACCACTCTGATGGGCTTCTTCTGCTTCCAGAATCTTCTTAACACAAACACTTTCATCATGACACCAACAAATATCTCAACTGCAAATTCATCCAACGGGTTCCCGTAATTCACTTCTAACTAGTATCGAGTTTGTTATTTTCCTTTCTATTCTATATAGAGAATGTGTCAAATTTAAGTAATAAATCTTCTTCACATACTAACTTGAGCGTTAGAGTATAAAACCATGCTTGTCTATCTTCTCCATCGCACAGGAAATTTAGCTCTATCATCACTCAATTTTTTATTTTAAAACTGAACAAAAATTATGGTTAACAAATTTCAATGTGATTTAATTTAGCTATATATGTTTAACAAAATTATGCTTAAAAATTTATGTTTTTCCGCAATGATTTTCGGATAGGAAATTTTTCAATATCAAATTCCCTCGACACTAAGGACCAAAAATAGTGTAGGAAAACAATTGAGGAGTGGCGTCGTGGTTGGTCTGTTGCAGGTTCTTCCGTTGTGTTATGGAAAATAGTTGATCGGGTCTCGTCGGTGTGTTTTTGAGGAATGGAGTGTTCCATCAGGGTGTTTTGTCGGGTTGTGGTGTCGTGGTTGGTCCGTTGCATGTTCTGCCATTGTATTATGGGACATTTCATGAGTTTAGGTGTGCAATTTTGTTATGTTGACAGTTTCTTTGGAGGAAGCACCTTCAATTTCTGCTGCAGTGGAGAAATCAGTTTCGTTGAGTGTTTCGGAGGCTGACCTTTCGGTGTATCTTTCATTGTTTCTATATGGAGTTTTGGACTAGTTGTGTGCTTCAATTATGTTGAGTTTGGGGCTCTGTTGGCAATGACATGTCCAACAGGCTTCGTATTTTAATCGCAGAGTTCGCGTGAGGTTTTTGCGGCCTGAACTGGTCGATGTATCAAGAGTGTACTTTGCAGTAGAAAGGTTTTTGGAGCAGGTGTCCCAGTGTTAAATTATGTTTGGGCTGTTTTTGTTCGCGTTCAGAGTTAGAGGGGGCTTTTTTTATGTTGGTGAACGATCGATGTCGTGGTTTGCTGGCTGCTGCCTTCAATCTGTCTTAGTTGACTCGGTTTGAACTGGTTCTTTGTATAGGGTATTGGTTGTTGTCTCGTGGCAATCTTATGTCCTTTTAGTTTTAGAAGTGACAGTAGTTTGTGTTTTGTAATTCCTGATCTTTATGTTTTTTGAATGCTGCCTTCGATCTTAATAAAATTCAATTTTAATATTACCGTATAGCAATCAATAAAATTCAATTTTTGCATAGATGTCTTCTTGAGGCGTGTTTTCGATGATATATTTGGTTGAACGTGAAGGTTGAGAAAACACTTAGAAGAGGGGGTTGAATAAATGGTTCTTTAAAAAACTTGATGAAGGAAAGATAGACAGAACACCGTTATTTTTATCCTGGTTCACCTTCTCAATAAGGCTACCTCCAGTCAACCCTCAACAAGGTGATTTGCCTCTCAACAGAGATCTTAATCCACTATAATCAGAACCTGATTACACTTGCAGGACCAACTACCGTGACTCACAATACAATGTACAAGCCAAACTGCTGGTGACTAACAATCCTGCACAAACCAACTGTTTGTGACTAATCAACTTCTAAGACTCAACTAGTCCTAGATATCTCGAGACTCCTGACCCAACTGGTCTCTGAAGGACTCACTTACCACATAACTTATGATGAAATTGTACAGTATTGTTTCTAGAAAGCTGTAATCACGACTGTGATATTTCACTAAGATTAAGTACAGAGTAATAAACTCAGAATATGGATATGAGAGTTTTTTGCTATAGAGAGTTTTTCTTCACACTTGATGATATTTCAGAGTTGCAGTGTTCTTGTATGTTCTTTCTTGTTTTCTTCTATATCACTTGTTGTGTGTATCTTTCTTCAATCGATCATGAGTATATATAGCTTCAGAATATTTGACTGTTATCTTCAATGCTTGTATGCAACATTAAATGGTTTGCGTGTTTTCTTTGCTTTTGTTTTCTCCAAGGATTTGCATGTTTCAATCAACCTTGGGAATTGCGCTTTTGGAGTGTTACAGCCGTTTTGCTAATGGTCATGTTTTTAACGACATTAATTTGAATCAATCCTTATGATCTTCTGTTCAGCCTTGTTCTTCAACTTCTGTTGTGGATGTGTTCACGGTGTTTTGGTGCAGTATCAGAAATTGCTTTCAACGGTATTAATTTGAATCATTTCTTATGATCTTCTGTTCAGCCTTGTTCTTCAACTTCTATTGTAGATATGTTTGCATCGTTCTGGTGCAGTATCAGAAGTTGCCTTATGACTTGAGTTGCGTTTCTCCAGCTTCTCATAAGTGCCAAGTTCTGATTGTCGGTACTGGTACATCTTCTGAAATTAGAAACGTATGATTAGAGTATCGTGTTTGCTTTATACAAAATTTGTTTGCTTGTTATCATCAAAACACTGAAATATGATTAGAACCAAACTATGTTCTAACAGAACAACACAGATTCTCTTCAAAGGTACATTGGTATATGAACAATGCTGGAGTTTTGCTGACACTGGGCATCATTGGCCCTAATATTTCCTTCTGTAAATGGTTGAATCTGGTGGGTGAGAAAAAGAAGAAGGATCATATTGGTATAAAACATGCAGTTATATTCAGGCATGTCATGCTCGTGCAAATACCACTCAAAAATTTAGTGTTACAGACAAGGACGGACCCCAAACTTTTATGTTATGAGGGCAACTCATATACATAAATTTAAAAGTTTATATATTTTAAAAAATATTAAAGATAATTTCTTTCTAATTTAAATCAATTTTAACAATATTTTATTTTATTTTTTAAAAAAAAATTACAAAAGAAATGGTGTGAAAATTTTTTTAATAGGCAATTTGTATCAAGACCCAAGCGTTTCACCGCTAAGAAATGATGTGA
Organism: Vicia villosa; assembly: GCF_029867415.1. Taxonomy (NCBI): domain Eukaryota; kingdom Viridiplantae; phylum Streptophyta; class Magnoliopsida; order Fabales; family Fabaceae; genus Vicia; species Vicia villosa. The sequence goes on along the minus strand of NW_026705019.1, from coordinate 942,268 downwards.
ATGATAAGTCACAAGTAACTTTTAAATTTTTTTAAAAAGATAAATTACAAAAAAAAATGGTGTGAATAATAAGTCACAAGTAAATTTGTTTAATGTTATAAAAATATTAAAATGCCAATAATAGTCTAATTTGCATGATAGACTTGTATATTGTACATACAAATTAAATTTTAAATTTGATAACTTTTTACTGTGTGCTCGTGTGTGATTTATAGTGCCTATTGTTCAAATATTTTCATGATGATCTCTTTAACTTATTACACATTATACATTCTAATGCAAAAACTTTAAAATTTAGTGGGGTCAGTGGCCTACACAAGACTACATGCAGGTTCGTCCCTGGTTACAGATCATTTATACCTATGAAGCTTCTGAATTTCAATATACACGTTTGATAACACACTCCAAAGTTCTAGCTCTCTATTTGGGATAAGGATGATCATTTTCTATTTTTTGTATTTATTTTTTTTCTTTAGTTTTTTTTCTGGCTTTTCACCATCGTATAGTCTGGTTCGCGGTCAATTATGGCATCAAGTGGTTTCAACTCTCTTACAATCGCAGTTGTGAGAATCTAGTCTGATTTGAGGGTTAGTTCTGACATCATGTTGTTTCAACCATGATTTTAAATTGCAGCTGCGGGCATTGCGTTGTGGTTGTTGCGATGCGCCATGTTCGAAATACAATGTTGAAAAACACTTAATATTAAGTTTTTTTTAAGTAAATTGAATTTTAGAACTCTAATATATTAATTTTTTTTGATATAAATACTTGAATAAACATGATTAAAATTGTCCAATGTGGTTCTTAACACACCCAGAGGGGTAATTTTAAAATCATATCGGAATTACGGTTCGATGCGGTTGCGGAAGCAACCGCATCCACAATATTGCGGGAATTATTGCGGTTGCGGACCGCAATTGAAAACCATGGTTCTAACTCCTTCTAATCGTAGCTGTGGAGATCAATTTTTTTTCTTTTTGATATAGTGTTTCATTCTTAAAAAAGAAAAATTAGCTATATATTAAACTAAATTAATAGCAGTGATAAATATGCTTAACCTCGCATGTGTAGAAAAAAATAAGTGTTCGTATGAAACTCCTTTTATAGAACACTTTCCACAATCAACGCCATGCACATAACATATTTAGCAGAAACTTAATTTAGAAAAAACTTAATAGGAACAATGAATGATATTAACTAACAATGAATGCTATTTAGACACCAACTATATTTAGAAGAAACTTAATACGAACAATGAATGATATTAACTAACTGTTACATCTCATACACACGTACAACTTCATGGAAATTATATGGATAGAGTGTTCCAACGCCATGTGGATTGTCCATGTTTTATTAGATCTTTCATTTTTTCAACTTTGAAAATTTTGTCATGAAGGGTTATACAAAGTTGGCATTTGCAAGAAATATACGTACGGTTAGAGAAAAAAAGAGTAAATATTGTGAAGTTGTTAACCAAGTTTCAAAAATAGAAAAATCAGAAATGTCTCTCAACCATTCTTAGGTTGTCTTTCTCAAAAACACAACATTTAAATATCTGAGTGAGGGAAGAATGAAAACAAAGAGGAAACATATAATTAACAACAACGTTTTAGGACTAATTCAGTTTCCTTTTTCGTTTTTTCATTGTCCTTTTTCCCTAAGTCTGAGGCAGAGAAAAATTTACTTTTCTCTCTGCCTTAGACCGCAATGGCGTTCCAAGATTTCGACCTTGTATCTGAAAGGCGGAAAACCAATGCCAAATCACACCTTAGAAAAAAAATTATGGTCGGTGTTACTTCCGCCCTTCTCATAGCATGTGTTGTAGCAGCTGCAGCTTTCGTTATCGTGAGACATTCAGGATCAGACAATAATATGAAGCAAGTTCCGACCGCAGATTCAGAAACCGCGCGTATTGATAAATACTCTAGGCTTGTGAAAATGTTATGTAGCAATTCGGGTTACAAGGAAAAATGTGAAAGCACACTTACTGAGGCATTGAAAAAAGATCCTAAGTTGACAGAACCAAAGGATCTTCTAATGATTTCTATGGTACTCGCCGAGAATGAAATTAACAGGGCGTTTAACGAAACTGCGAACTTGAAATTCGCTAACGAGGAAGAAAAGGGAGCTTACGAAGATTGTAAACTAGTGTTTGCTGATTCTAAAGAAGATATGGGATTCTCAATGAATGAAGTTGGTCAAGTTGATGTGTCCAAATTAGCTGAAAAAGAAGCTGAATTGAACAACTGGCTTAGTTCTGTTATATCTAACCAACAAACTTGCATTGATGGTTTCCCCGAAGGAGAGTTTAAGGAAAAATTGAAGAAGATATTTACTGAATCAAGGCAACTTTTGAGCAATACACTTGCTATTATTTCACAAATTTCAAAAATTGTTAATGTATTCCAAGGTGGACTTTCTGGATTCAAGTTTCCTTGGGGTAAATCTGCTTCACCAGCTCCCGCTCCCCTTGTTGCTCGTGGTGCTGCTGCTCCTGCTGGTTCGCCTGGTGCTGCACCTTTTGGTGCTCCCATGGATTATCCAATTTATGAAGCTCCTGCTGGTGCTCCTGGCGCTGCTCCCGTTGATGCTGCCACTCCTCCTGCTTGGGCTGCACCGGTTCTTGAGTATGTTGGAACAACTGAGAAACCTACTCCTAATGTCACCGTTGCACAAGATGGTAGTGGAGACTTCAAAACCATCTCCGAAGCTTTGGCCGCTATTCCATTACCCTATGAAGGAAGGTATAATATAAGTCCCTTTGTAGTTATATTTTTTAACATAATCTTGTTTGTTTCGTAAATATAGATCCTCTAGAGACACTATATGATGCACTCTGTATATTGTTAGATTAAGAGAGATATCAAACTTATGTCTCTTAACCTAACCGTCTACGTCAGGCTGCACCATGCAATCGGCTGTTGAGGATTCAACCATTTTGGTTGAGAATTTTTTTAGAAAGATGATAAATAATGTTTTAATTTGGGTTTTTATTCATGATTATGCTAAGAATATATTTACAAATTTGAACATGTAGGTATGTTGTTTATGTTAAGGAAGGAGTGTATGATGAGTTGGTTACAGTTACAAAGAAAATGGCGAACCTTACCATGTATGGTGATGGAGGTTTAAAGAGTATCATCACTGGAAATAAAAATTACGTCGATGGAGTTAGAACTTTCCAAACTGCATCGTTCGGTATGTATATACATTTATGACATATCGATATACATCTCTAAAATATTTATTTTGCGGCCGCAATTGCAGTTGTTGACAATTTTTTTATATATTATGTTGCATAAGTCCTAATTCTTTTCCCATGCAGTTGCACTTGGAGAAGGATTTGTTGGAAGAGACATGGGATTCAGAAACACGGCCGGTGCAATAAAGCATCAAGCCGTGGCCGCCAGAGTCCAAGCAGATCAAGCTGTATTCGTCAACTGCCACTTCGAGGGTTACCAAGACACGTTATACGCGCAAACTCACAGACAATTCTACCGCGACTGTGTCATTTCAGGCACAATCGATTTCATCTTCGGAGACGCTTCAGCAGTGTTCCAAAACTGTGAAATGGTCATTAGAAAGCCACTGGAGAACCAACAAAACATTGTGACAGCGCAAGGAAGAATCGAGAAAACAGAAAATACCGGATTTGTTCTACAAAAATGTGTGATCAAGGGAGAAGATGGCCTTCCTCCAACAACCAAGAACTACATTGGAAGACCATGGAAAGAATATTCAAGAACAATTATCATGGAATCTGACATAGGTGGATTGATTCATCCTGATGGTTGGTTACATTGGGAAGGTGATTTTGCACTAACAACCTTGTATTATGGTGAGTATAACAATGTTGGTGCTGGTGCTAACACTAATGCTAGAATTAAGTGGATTGGACGCAAAGATATTAATAGGGAAGAGGCTATGACCTATACTGTGGAACCTTTCTTGCAAGGAACATGGATCAATGGTACTGGTGTTCCAGCTAATTTGGGATTGTACAATTGATTTTATTTTTTTTATAAATGTAGCACTTTTGTGTATACAACATAAAGTTCAATGCTTGAATCGAAAAATTCATAACTTTATTCCAAGAAATTTTGACGGAGAATTTATTTATCTATTTATAATATATAAAATTAAACCGTGGAGTATTATATCGACACTTCATTCATATTCACGTGCGGATCGTTAGTGCGTGAGACATTTTTAGTGAGGAGGGAAAGAGAGAATAAGGAAATAAAAATTAATATTATTGAATGAATAAAAACGGATTTTCAATATGTATATTTATATAAAACTAACTTATATGCTAAGTAACAAACAAACTCTAATTAACTTGGTCTTGGGCTTGGACTTGGATTACTTAACTTGAATTATATCACAACATACCCTCTATAATCCAAGTTGTCTTGATATCGACTCATCAACATTATGCTTCAACTTGAACACCCATTTCACTTCAATAGTTTTTGCATGTGTTGGCAATTCAACTAACTCCCATGTGTTGTTTCTTTCGATTTCTTGTAAGTCTTCGACCATAGCAGACTTCCATTGTTCATTCTTTAAAGTCGTACTAGAGGAATTCTATTTCTTTGAGGTCTTTGGCTTGTGCTAGCCACACCCTCTTCAACTTCGAGTGTGTCAGGAATGTCAGCAACTTTTTTGAATTTGATTCAAGTGGAATATCGACAATTGCTTCGTCTTCGACTTAATCAATTTTTTCGTCGAATCCATAGCTCATCAATGGCTTGTTAACTGCATCCCCAGAATTCCAATCCTAGGCAGAATTTTCATCAATCATAACATCTCGATTCATCCTGACCTTCTCATTAATTGGATTGAACAACCTGTATGCTCTAGTTTTGTGATATCCTACCAGAATCATAGGTTCTCTCTTGTCATCAAGCTTCCTTCTTCTCGCATCAGGAACATGCTTGTAACAAATAGAGTCAAACACCTTCAGATGACTCACTCATGGTCGTTTTCCACTCCACACTTCTTTAGGAACCTTGTTCTTCAACTTCTTGGTAGGACACTTGTTGAAAATATAAACCGCAGTGGTGATTTCTTCACCCTATATGAATTTTGGCAGATTCAACTACTTCAGCATGCATCTCTCCATATTCAATATGGTCATGTTTCTTATTTCTGCTATTCTATTATGTTGAGGCATATAAAGAGCAGGGGCATCAAGTGGTTCCATCCCCCTCCCGATCGCAGTTGCGGGAGATCGAACCGTGGTTCTCCCTACCAAGTCCAGCGCCAATCACCACTGGACCAACTAACGATTGGTATATTTCTAACTTAATTGAAAGTATAATTATTTTATTTAGGGAATTTAATCTTGTAGCTCTTAACTAGTTTAAAAAGAATTACATACTATATGTCTTTATCAATTAATTTGTTGTGATTATAATAATTAAATATTATTGACATAATTATTTAAATTATGATTTATTCTTGTAGGTTAATAGTAAGTATTTTATGGTATATATTTCATATGATATAATTTAAAGGATGAAATTATTTTATTAATATGATAATAATGGATTAAATATTTATTTTGTGGACTAATATTATAACCCCTTCTATTTTATAATGTTAAAAAATATTTTTAATTAAGATATGGATTGTTTTACTATTCCCGTGTGTGAAATTATTTATTATTATTAAATGGTTGTAGTTATTTCATGATTTCATTAGTTAGTATAATATATTTATAGCAGTATTTGAAAATTTAGATTGGGTTGTTTCTTGTTAATCTATATTACCGAGTCTAGAATAAATAATCCAATTGATTAAGTTTACTTTTGTTTTATCTTAAGATAATTTTATTTATTAAATTATTTAAACAATATTCAAAGTAGTTTGATTTAGTAAACTTTATTTTGTGATATTATGGTTGCTAGAAAATAACTATTTAATTTGTTAATATGGAAATTGAATGTCATTTCTAATAGAAGGGTAAAGAAAATGACATAAATGTGTGTACGTGTGCGTAGCTATTAATTGGTTACTAAATAAAAGTTAGATAAATTAATAATAATAATTAGTATTATAATTATGTTATTACCATTTGAAGTGTTAGTGGTCATATATTAACTTTCAACTTCAACATAAACATTTCTTAACTTCTCATTTGCCACTTTCTTGCCAAAAATTGTGGAGTTAAACTCTCTTTCTCTAAAAAGGGACGGAACCGGCTAGTACCTAGGTTCGATCCCGACTGGAGTCAAAAACGTCATGAGGCCACGATGTCGTCGCCTCCGAGCCCGGGTCCGGATTAGTCACGTGGGGCTCCTTTCTCCCGCGGATACCGGTCGGTTAACCTAAAAAAAAAGCCATATATCAACTATTATTTATTTTAACTCTGTAAAAAGACTTCCTCTCTCTACTAAGTAAATCACACGGTTCACCTTTCTTCCAATATTATACGAGTATGTAGTATATTTAAGAGAAATGCTATTCATACACCCACAACTTACACCAATACATACACCAAACACTATTCACCGTATTTGTACGGTGAATAGTGTTTTTTAAAATAAAATAATAATATTTATTTTTAATTTTAAAATTAAGGACGACACTATTCATATACGGACGTACATTAACCAACTTCATTACTACATTAACCAAGTTTTTACACTGCATTAACCAAGTTTGATGACTGTTAAAAATTATTTTTAATACCTGGATATTGCATTAACCAACTTCATTACTGCATTAACCAAGTTTTTACATTGCATTAACCAAATTTGATGACTACACAAAAGTACAGTTCATAGGTGTAAGAATAGCATTACTCAAATTTGGTTAATGCAGTGTAAAAACTTGGTTAATGCAGTAATGAAGTTGGTTAATGCAATATCCAAGTATTAAAAATAATTTTTAACAGTCATCAAACTTGGTTAATGCAGTGTAAAAATTTGGTTAATGCAGTAATGAAGTTGGTTAATGCACGTCCGTATATGAGCAGTGTCATTCGTAATTTTAAAAATAAAAAATATTTTTTATATATATTATTATTTTATTTTAAAAAACACTATTCACCGTATAAATACGGTGAACAGTATTTGGTGTAAGTATTGGTGTAGGTTTTGGGTGTAAGAATAACATTACTCTTATCATATATGCCCATTTAGTGAATTGTGAGAGTAGCTCACATGTTCATTTAGTCAACTAGCAGTAACATTTCTACATAAAGAAAATATCACATAGTGACCCCACATTTCTACTTGGCCAATGGCATTCATGGTGGCTTATGCATTGGATAGCAAGGGGGTGTTCACGTTTTTCTTCTCTTTTTTTTTTAATTGAACAACCATGTACAGTGGCACTTATTTTACTAAGATATATTCATACTCTACACTTTCATTTGTCAATGATACATCATAGAACATGTTCTTTCAAAGGCAAGTGGAAGTTTACGTTTTTCTTTGTGCCAAAAGTAAAATCCACAGCAACATTTCTATTCTATAAGATATAATGGTACCTAATATTTCATTCAGCCAATAGCAACTAAACAGCAACAAGTTCCTTCAGCCACACAAGCTATGGCTCACGTTACTACTTGTAATTAGCTAGCTAACAGTAGCGGTTTTTCATTTGATAAAAGTATTAAACCAAATGGCCATGTGACTGAAGCTAGTCACTGTAGCGCATATATATAAGATGAAACGGCAGGTTTTGCTAGCGTAACACGGTTACAGCTTCGCCATCATTCAGTGTCACTCATCACTACTTCATTTCCATTTTCATTTTTAGAACTATAGGGAACACAGAGGTATTAATTCCTGTATTAAACTTTGGTTTCAAATCCCAATTTCCTACAGATTTAATATACTAAACAGAAATTAAAACACTTTTTTTTTATAAGATTCAACTATGAAAATATAAATATGTTAATCTACCAATTGCCCCATTATATTAACCCATAATGATTAGGGATTCTCCCCCTTACCTCTTGATTTCTCCTCCAAAACCCTAGCTTTCCTCTTCTTGTTCCTCTCCTCCACTTCTATTCTTGACAACCAGAAAATGAAAATGATGTCTCTACCCCTTATTTCCTCTCTTACTATCTTTATTTATTATATTGGGCTTTAAAAATGATAGCACCCCCTAATTGCTTATCACTCCAATAAATAGGCCCAATTAATAAAATAGAGTAGTCAAATAATTAATTATGCTCCAACAAATAATATTATTACCCTTAATATTATTTTCCGATTAATCCAATTAAATCCGACTTTATCTCAAATAAATAAAATCCAATAATAATATTATTTCTCTACATACTCCACTTTATTAATTCCCCGATTAACTGAATAAATTCCAACTTCACTTAATAATCCGAACATGTTTCTCAATAACACTGACGATCCAATTAATTATTAAACTTCGTCCAAATTAAGTAAATAAATCCTTATTTAATTTAATTAGCCAAATAATAAAATTCGGGTTGTTACATGCAGCATGCTTCTTGGTGTGTATTAAATGAAAACTCTTAGAGTTTGATGTGAGCTTTATATCATGAGAATGACCAAACTTGAATTGATCATACAGAGGTTTGTATGTGATTTTCATCTCATCAACCGGTTCAAGTTTATATGGGGTTTCACCCTCATATCCCATGCCAACTCTTTTGTTTTTACTAACTGCATATATCATAGAGGCAAGTTGACTTCTTCCAATACCTCTAGATAAAAATTTTCTGAAACTCAAGTCATATTCCTTAAGAATATTGTTTACACTTGGAATGGACTTTTCTAAACTAGATAGCTTTAAAACTTTTTCTTTGAGTTCAACATTTTCTGTTTCAAGCTTCTTAGTTTCAGATGCAAAGAGCTTTCTCAGCTTTTTGTATTTGATACTAAGTTTAGCCTTGATTTCCAGAATTTCAGTTAAGCTGGAAACTAGCTCATCTCTAGAAAGTTCAGAAAATACCTCTTCAGAGTCTGAGTCTGATTCTGATGTAGATTCTGATTCATCATCAACAGTGGCCATCAGCGTTATGTTTGCCTGCCCGTCTTTAGAGCCTGACTCTTGATCAGAAGAATCTGAGTCATCCCAAGTAGCCATAAGGCCTTTATTCGTTTCAAACTTTTTCTTGGGCGTTTCCCTCTGAAGCTTTGGACACTCATTCTTGTAATGTCCTGGCTCCTTGCATTCATAGCATGTCACCTTCTTCTTGTCAGATCTTCTATGTCCAGAAGATTCTCCTATTCCAGGCCTTTTGGAACTTCTGAAGTTCTTGAACTTTCTTTGCTTACTCTTCCAGAGTTGATTTACTCTTCTAGAGATCATGGAAAGTTCATCTTCTTCTTCTTCTGATTCTGACATTTCAGAATCTTCTTCTTCAGCCTGAAAAGCGTTAGTGCATTTTTTATTATTAGATTTTAATGCAATTGACTTACCTTTCTTCCGAGGTTCATTTGCATCCAGCTCTATTTCATGACTTCTTAAGGCACTGATCAGCTCTTCAAGAGAAACTTCATTCAGATTCTTAGCAATCTTGAATGCAGTCACCATTGGGCCCCATCTTCTGGGCAAGCTTCTGATGATCTTCTTGACGTGATCTGCCTTGGTGTAACCTTTATCTAGCACTCTTAATCCAGCAGTCAGAGTTTGGAATCTTAAGAACATTGCTTCAATATTTTCATCTTCCTCCATCTTGAAGGTTTCATACTTCTGGATTAATGCTAAGGCCTTTGTCTCCTTAACTTGAGCATTACCTTCATGAGTCATCTTTAATGATTCAAAGATGTCATGAGCAGTTTCTCTGTTTGTTATCTTCTCATATTCAGCATGAGAGATAGCATTTAGCAATATTATTATGGACTTGTGATGATTTTTAAAGTCTTTCTTCTGAGCATCACTCATGGCTTGTCTTGACACCTTGACACCTTGAGCATTAACAGGATGTGTGTAACCATCCAACACTAGATCTTATAAGTCACCATCTTGATAAAGAAAGTAACTTTCGAGTCTATCTTTCTAGTACTCAAAGTTTTCAGTTTTCACCATCAAAAACTGGTGGTTTATTATAACCATTGAAATTATTGCTTCCATTACCATTGTTGTTTTGTTCAGGTGTAGGAGTAGATGTAGCTGTTTCAACCATATTGACTTTGTATTTTTCTCCCTGAATCTTTTATCTAACACGGTTAAGTGCTTGCACCTAGAACCAAGCTCTGATACCAATTGAAGGATAGAAAAACACTTAGAAAGTGGGGGTTTGAATAAGTGTGACTTTAAAAACTTGTACGATAAAAACAATGAACACAATTACTTTTATCCTAGTTCGTTGTTAACGAAACTACTCCAGTCCACCCCCTTAGAGTGATTTACCTTAACTGAGGATTTAATCACTAATCCAAGTGATTACAATGGTTATCCACTTAGAAAACTTCTAAGTCTTCTAGAGTATACTGATCACAACTTGATCACTATAGGAAATCACCACTTAGAAAACTTCTAAGTCTTCTAGAGTCTACTGATCACAACTTGATCACTCTAGGAACCTTTTACAAACAATGTAAAATAAATGTTTACAAGAGTAATATTGCTTCTTATAAAGCTATAATCACAACAGTGATATTTCTCTTAAGTTCTAAGCTTAACACTCACTAAATATTACAAGAGTTTGTGAGGTTGAAGATGAAGTTCGTGAGCTTTGAATTTGACAGCGTTTCAGTATTTTGCACAAGTGTTCTCATTGCTGCTTCTGATCAGAACTTCTATATATAGGCGTTGAGAGAAGATGAACGTTGGGTTGCATTTAATGCTTTGCGTGAATAGTACAACTTTGCATTTAATGTTTGACACTTTTTGTCAACTACCTCGAGCCATGCTTTTGCTGCTTTTACTGATTTTGCCTTTTGTAGCTTCTAACATTCCTTTTGTCAGTCAGAGATTAGACTTAATAGCCTGTCATCTTGTACTTGCTTTTGAACTCAGATTTGTAGATAACAACGTTTGAATTTGAGAGTCAACAGCTTGGTGCAGAGCATCTTCTTGTCTTCTGACTTTGAAGAGCTTGAGCGTGATACCATTCAGAACTTCAGTGCTTCTGCTTCTGACTTCATGTTCTTCTGATGCCTCATAGTTCATGTTCTGATTCTGCTTGACCATCTTCTGATGTCTTGCCAAAGCATGTTCTGATGTAGCCATCCAGAATCTTCTGAGTTAGTGCTTCTGAGCGCTGATTTGTGCATACTCTATGTATTTCCTGAAATGGAAAATGCAAAGGATTAGAGTACCAAATTGTCTTATGCAAAATTCATATATAATGTTATCATCAAAACACAGAATATTGATCAGAACAAATCTTGTTCTAACATTTTACCCATAATTAAACCAGACAAACAATACAAAATAGAAAAAATCAACCCCAGATGAAAATCAAACCAAACAATGCAGATAGACAAAATACAAAAATGTGCTTCTGTACTCTTTAAAAATCAATTTCCGAAAACATACAGAAGTGCACGTTCGTATTCTTTGAAAATCAATTTCTAAACAAATACAAGAATGCACTTCCGTGTTAACCTTTTTTTTTTTTTTTTAAAAGGCAAAAATGCATGGTAAAAAAATTGCACAAAACGCATTGCTCAGTTACACTACCTAATAATGACTATAACTACATATATATTGATGTATATTACACAATCTACTATTCCTATTTCTTAATGGATGTATAAAAAATCAAATGTTAAAACAAATTGAATAGTTGATGTTGAACACTTCAATTGATTAAATGTTGAGAGTAGAAATTTTTAAGTGACTTGAGAGAGTGAGGGAGTTTGCTGAAAATGAGAAAGGGGAGGAGAGTTTGACGCGTTTTTGATTAAGAACTCGTTCGAAGGTGCACTTCCGTAGATTATACAGAGCTATATTTCCTTGTAGTTTTTGTTAAAAATGATAACTCACTTATGAATCAACTAAGTGTAGTTTTTGTTAAAAATGATAACTCACTTATGAATCAACTAAGTGTGTGTTGGGGTATGTTCGTAAATATATTTATAAATTTTAAAAATGTTTTTTATTTTTTACAAATGTAAGGACCAGTCCACTTTTTCACATATTAAAAGAAATGTTTTCAATCCACTTCACATATTTTATTAAAAATTTAATTGTTTTTTTCTTACAGAATTCTCTGAGATGTATTATATTCATAAATTTTTTCGAAATAGATAAATTCACAATAAATAAAAAATTGTAGATAAATTTATAATTCATAATTTTAAAATGTTAAAAAATTATGTTTTTAATAATTATAAACTAAAATATACATTAAACATTAAAGTAATCTCTATAAAAAATCATGTCAAGATATGTAATACAATATTTGGAAACACTAATAATATTTACAACGAAAGATAACATAAATTAATATTATAATTTATTTAATTCAATTTTTACTTTAAAAAAATAAAATAATATAAATCAAGTGATTATCTTTTATTATTTAATTATAACTATTATTAAAATTTTGTATTGTATTTAAATATTTAGTTTTTTATATACTAGATTTTAATATAGATAATAATTCATAAACGTTAAAATATATATATTTTTAAAACATTTGTTTGTATTTTTATATAATATATTAATATAAATTAGTAATATTTATAATTCAGTAATTTTATAAATAATAATAATATATATTTTATAAACTAACTACAAATCAAAAGACCGGTAGGAATTCACAGAAATTTTTAGTTATTATAATATTTCTCATCTTAATCTCAAGAGAGGAACGTGTATTACTTTCATTGGCTAAAAGTTTTTGTAAATTTTTTTAAAAAAATTCCTAGACATGACAGTGTTCGTTTAAAAAAAAAAGTAAAATCACTCTCATTTCATTTAATAAATTTCATATGAAAGGGTAAAAAACCTATACTTCAATTATCAAGTTGCTTAGGACACAAAGGGGTGTGATGAAGTATGGCAGCAGGAAACAGATCCGGGCTGCTGAAAGAGTTGATCCTCGGAGGTTTTAGTAATGGCTCCGTATGTAACCCCGATGAATAAGATCTTAGTTCCAATGATTATATTTGTTCTTCTAGCATGCAGAATATCATGCAGCAATAATTGGTCGAAACACCATCAATCTTCATGAGTTTACAAAATGCTTCTGGGACTATTATCATATATTCAAGTAATCATTCTAGTTCCCTGCTCAATGAAAAATTCAGGTTCCCAGGCCAGCATTCACTTTGAGAAGGCAACACCAAATATGTGCCACCAAGTTTGGGGAAAATTTTTTCGGACAAAATTACTTTACGAGCTTTAACACTTTACCTAGGTACCTTTACATCGCGGGGTTTCACATGGAGGAGGTGGTACACCAAAAACCCAATCGAGAACGTTCAAATATTTGGATCTGAACACTTCCCTCTCCTGTGCATAGCAGTGCATTATGATGGCTGTTGACAAGCTGAAAACTACAACATCAGCTCTCTTGATCCTTCTAGACGGTGGCAGATACCCAGCATCAGCTATGCATGTGAAGAAACTCTCAATAGCTCGGGCAAGGCAGTATAATGATATTTCCATTCGCCTGCTTTTCTTTTCAATAGCTAATCCAAGGCCAGGTGGGAACTGCAAGAGAATGCAAAGTCAATTTTATAACAAGAAAATTATCATATAATACTGTTTGAATTATTGCTAAGCAACACACCGTTCCCATGGCCACCATTGGAATGTTACATCTTTTGAAGATCCTAAACAGAAAGCATGTCCACATCCTGATTTAGAATAGAGCCATCCATATTATACATGTCAGTTTCAAGTTTCAACCAAATTGATACTGTCATAATAACAAGGTTAAGCAAAGAAGAATGAGAAAATGAAAAGGCTACCAGGTGCATAAAATAAAAAAAATTGAACATAAGAAAAGAAAGCAAGTGGTTAAAATAAAGTGGTACTGTTTCCTCTCTTAACAGAATCATTGTAGTTAAACTTTTTTGTTAAGAAAAATAGTTAGAGCTAACTTTAAGCTGGGGTAAAGCAATCATAAAAAATTACTTCAAATCAACCTAATTTAGTAGCAAGACAACCAGCAACAAAATAATAGTGCACAGAACAAGATGCTAACCAGGCAGATGTACAGTATACTGACAGAAACAAGCTTGATCTTGCAGTGCCAATGAGAACCTTTGTTAATATTGTAAAAGGCCTGCAGTTAAGAATTTTGATAACGGACAATGAGAAAGTGCAAAACAATGTAATCTCATAATTATGAAGCACAAAACATGATTTTCAATTAGTGCTAGAATTGAGAGAATGAAAAATATTAAATGGATATTTTAGAATTGATCTTCAATTTGTCCTGAAAACGCCTCTTCATTACAAAATCAGTATATGTGCGCTCAATGGTAATGTATTCATTTTGAAAAACCACCATAAACAGATAACACTTCGGTCATATGAAAAGTAGAATGGTTGCAATGGATTCCAATCAGATCACCTTTGTAAAAGTCCTTTTCTGTGAACTATTAGGGCGGGTATCAGATAAACTGGAAGATAAACAGGTAACGCTCTTTTGTAGGCTTGACCGAGAAAAGAAATGACGTGCCCACCGCATGATTGATTCCCATGTACAATCTGCCAAATTCAGTGATTTGAAACACCAAAAAAAGCAGCACAGGTCACAAGTTTTGTATAATGAATTACAATTTAAATATTGAACAGAGATAGACGAAATGTTTTAAACATAAATTGCAGTGTTATACAGGTCAGTCATGAAGAATCATGCAAGAATGCCATAATCGAAACAATCCAAAAGAGAGAACAAGAACTGAAATTCAATACTATTAATATGATTAAACTTGAATGGATAATTTTATTATGGCAAAGCAGACAAACCAGTGTAAAAAAGGATGCTACTGTTATGGTGTGATCAAATTCAACTTAGTGTTAACAATGGCAGAGAGCCAAAAATCCGACATATGGTGCCATGGCGCTGCCATTCCTCACAAATCTGACCATGGCAGAGCCGCCACCGATATACACCATAGCACCACCATGACCAGTATTTGACAACACTAATTCCGCTTCCAAATTTGATATTGAACACTGTTTAATAAGTATGTTTCTTCTAATTTATTTTCTACGGGTTAATTAATAATTAGACTGAGATTAAGAAAAAATGACAAGAATAAGAAAAAAACCGGTATTTCATACCGAGCATGGGACTTTCATATTTGGATCTAATTTCACGTCGACACCCATGGTCTTGTAGTATTTCTTTACTGCATGCAGATTAGTAAAAGGCTTGCCACTGGCTATATCTTTTACACCTTGTAAGATAACTGCATCCTTTCCACCATGTTTATTGAGAAAGGATTTATATGAAGCAGGTAAACTGTCTTGGTGTAATATATAAGCAGACCTGAAATAAAAAGATTCTCTATCATCATTAATCCTTGTTTTATAGAAACTCCTTCAATAATTATAAAAAGGGAGAAAAGAGGGGGAAGAGGAATCGAGAGGGACTTAAAATGTGTCTGTACTGTATATGGGAAACATGGCCCCAAAGTGAAACTATCAATGGTGAATCAGCATTTGCACAGTCATGGGTGTAAAACTGGAGCCATTATTTATTTACATGAATGTGTTAGCATTGTATTACACTTATGCATAAAGTATTGAAATTCAGTTGAGCATTCTGGTCACACAATTCTCTAACAGCTTCCGCTGTCTAACTGCTTCTAGTATTGATGTCGAGTATGTCATATTCTGTTATAATTAGCTAGAATCAGTAAAGTGACTAAGCTTAAGTTTGTCTTATAAATAGAACTACTTACATTCTAACATGTAATCAAAGAATTCAGAATTCATTTCACATAAAATATCTTATACTTTATAGCTGTTTTCTTCCATTTTCAATTATATACTAAACTTCCCCACTCACTTGTTTTCCCTTATAATTCTAGGTGGCATCTCAATCTCTCTTATTAAGTTACTAAATCGCGCTAAGATACAACCAAATATTATGAGATTTTTCGTATATTTTGACATTTCCCCTCAAGCTATAGCTTAATAAACTTTAAACTTGTTAAAAATAAACCTTTTAAAAAGGCAAATATGATACGGGGTTCACAAAACATGGCTATAGAGGCAACATGAGAATGTTGGAAATGTCAAAAAATGAGTGTTTCTGGAAAGACATATGGTTGTGATGATCATCAATCTCAAAGTTGCATGACCAAGGAAGAAGAGACTTACTAGAATGATCATTAGTTGAAATTTCCTAGCAGACAATTTTACACAACAATGAACTAAAACTTTTCCAAATTCACCAACAATATATGATATCCTTAAAGCACAAGAAAATTTAAGATACCACATAAATATAAATATTAATTAAAACTAAGGATGGTGCACATCACAAGCAAGAATAATTCAATATGACATGACTCGTCAATGAGGTAGGAGAAATCACATTAAGTAAAATTCATTATGGGAGGTTAATATGAATCACAACTTTGTTACTAACCTAGAATAACCAAGGCAAGAATGTATCTCAGATAGCAAGGGCAGAATCAAATTTATGTGAGATAACCATAGAGTGCTGAACACATCATAGGGAGACAAACTGATTTAAAGCTTCTGAGAAAGGTTGTGTAAGCGGCTGACACAAAAATGCATCAACAGCAAAACAGTGACAAGACAACTGACAAAAGATGATTGTAAATAACGAAGGAGGAAAGAGAAAGAATTAATACTTTTGAATTGTGATTATGATTTCATTTATGAAAGATTAAGCACTAGAACTTATTTCTACTAATACCAGGTTCATAATTCTAATTAAACATGGAAACAAATCATGAGGTATATAAGAATTTCTAACACAATTCTAGGATATAATCTAATACACATTTCTTATTCTAACAATGCACACACACAAATACAGATATATTCAATCGTATGAGAAATGCTATTGTGTATGAAAATTGTCATACAAAAATAGAAAAAAAGAGCAATTCACAAATTACGGTAGGGGATATACAACTATTCAAAAGCAAGTAAAAGCAATCTAACATGATCCTACAGTAGCAAGCACTTTCATGCAAAATTGTGTGTTTTCCTTTCATACTAAACAGCATTTTCCTAGTAAGATAAGTAGACAGGGAAGAGCCCTGCAGCTTCGGTCCCTATTAGCAAGGAAAAACTAATATAGGGCGAGTAACTAACCACAAATTGATGAGTGATAAAATCCAAGTTCATAGGTAATGACCCATTTAGTGAACAAGTTCAGCCACTCACATTATGTGAACTATTTAATAAGGCAGGATATGGTTTTACTGAGCACATCAAACTTAAATATTAGCATTTTCATGTCTCGAATTTGATAGCTATCTATTTTAATACATGCATATTTATCGGTGACCTGAACATAACAACAGGAATCACATCATGCATCAAACTTAAACTGTAAAGCCATCAAGTGAAAAACAGACTATCTATTATTTTAAGAGAACCGAAGGTACTGCTATGAAATTCAAAAGACAAAAGAGATTGAGCTAAAAAAAGCATAAATAGCATTGTTACATACAAAATTTGGGAAGATGAGAGACACATGAGGAAAATGTCTCCGTGCTTCCATGTGAGAGGCTTACAAATTCTCCCAAATCGTTTGCTCTTAATCCCACAACGAGATGCTAAGACAGCAGCACGCATGAGAATGTAAATGGCCAAGCTTGTGTGCTGTGCTTCTAACCCCGTCAGAAGCATAGACTGCCCAGCAACTGCCCCTGCAAACAGCGCTCTCCACCTTGCTGTCCTGAACTACAAACACATCAAATAATCAATCACACCAACTCCACAAACCCATGAACACAAACAACACTTTGACAAAATACTTTCCATGATCATATACTTAATTAATCATTTCATTTTATTTTTTGAATATAATTTATTTTCATTAGAATATAACTTGAACAATATAATAAAATTTAAACAGAAATAGAAGGAAAATGGGTAATAAACTGCGTCGCTACTCCTTTTTTGGATGACAAAATCAATCCTCTTAAAAATTACATTCTTATACCTAAGAGATACAACATTGTTGTTCATAAGTCTTTAGACTCTCTATAAAAGATCAAAGGCTTCGGGTGAATCCTTGAAAGAAAAAAATTGCATAACATATAATTAAACATTTCTTTTGGCTAAAATCTACATGCATGTTAATCTTAGTACTTGAGATAATCCTGATTGAAACTGACAAAATCAATAAGGGTAGGAATAGAACCTCTGTCGAAGGAGTTCACTTAACTCTCTTTCTCTATACAATTCCCCCCATGCAGACCCAAACTTCCACTATGTCAACCGCCTTAAAGCACCATGCCAATTGCTTAATTTACACTTATTCAAATCTTTTACAACACAGTTCAAGGATTCATGTTATTGAGCTTTGAATCACTTCACTTCTAAAAATAACTTTCCAGTTACAGAGCTTACGTACATTTCTATAATAATAACAATAACAATAAATCAATTGCCAGAAAAAATCAAGAGAAAAAGAAGAACATGCCTACGGTGACCTCCAAAAGCACCTATAAACTCATCCATTGAAACAAACGTTCCGGCGAAGGTTCCAAGAAACAAACCATATCTCAACGTTTCCTTCAGAGCCGCAACAATCACTTCACCGTTCGTCACCATAATCTCTTTCCTGAACAAACAAACAAACAAACCGAAATCAATCATCACTAAACGAAATCACTCAGTACTTCTTCGAGTTCGAATTATTTTTCTCACCTTGGCGGTTTTTTTCGTGCGAATCGCGCCAAGATCGCGAACAGAGCGAGACCGCCTTTGATACCAGCTCCAACCGAGAAACCTTTAGCCGAAGAGAATATGATTCTCCGGAGAATCTCCGGCGGAACTACGATAAACGCGTCGCCGAACGTACTCGGAATCGGCGGTGCCACGGAATTAGCTTTCGGTTTGGAGGATTCGGCGTTGCCATTGTGAAAACCGTTGGTGTCCTCCGGAGTGTAACGGCGAATGACGCCGGAATCGGCGGTTGGCGGCGACATGTGGCGGAGGAAGGGTGAAAGTGGAAAAGTGAAGCTTGGTGGGAGTTATTTCAAAGAGACAGAGCAATGAATGAAGAATAGTTTTTCGTTTTGAGATTGCGATATCGCGTGACACGTGTATGGTGCATGATTAAGTCGTTTTTCATATGCTTCCAAAGAAAAAACTAACTACTCTCAGAGTTAGTTCTTTCCCCCATTGATTCAATCATTGTCATGTATTAACTTTTTTTTTTATTGTTCGAAAATATGGAGCAAGCCTAATACATAGAATTTTTTCAAGATAATACAATGACTCTTGAATAATAATATTGAAACACTGTGTTTTCTCTAAGAACTCAATTCTTGCAAAATCATTAATATATGAGTCATATTAACGGTTTTTCTGAGAATTTTGAGAATATTAAATAATTTTTTTTTTATAAAAGTCAATATTTTAATTAAAAAATATTTCTCCAGAAACACTCGTTAGCTTTTCTCTTTTAATATATTATGTTTATGTATTTATTATTTTTTATTAAATTTTTTTTCAATATGCAAAATAGATGTATAGATCAAATATTATCTTTTATAATTTTAATTTTACATAACTCTTTTATGTGCAAACAAAGTATTTGTGTTGGGATTGCTTTGTTCACAAGTTAATGCACGTAACGGAATTCAGATAATTGCAAAAAATAAATAGGAAAAAGAGGCTTGATTTAATGATTTAAGTAAATACAATAATATAATAGAGTTTATATAAAAGAAAAAGTAATTGATTAATTGGATTTTTAAAACTGTGATTTTGAGGCAGTTTATTTGTGTTGTAAGTCATTTACTTGCAAGACTATTAAACTGTAACTAATTTTAAATTACACTGTCAATACTACTCATAATTCAGACCATTTAGCCTTCTCATTACATCAATCTTTTAAGACCTTCAAATCTTGCTTTTTTCAATGGTTTGATTAGAATATCTGCAAATATTGTAACTTAGATTTGCAATATTCAATCTTCATCATATTAGTGCTAACTTAGACTCTTAGAAAAAAGATATTTCTTTTCTATATGCTTTCTCCTTCCATGATTCATGGATAATTTTCCAAATCAATTGTTGATTTGTTGTTAACTAAAAGCCTAATCTTCAAAACTTCAATTCTTCCAACATCATTTCCATCCACAATGTTTGGCAAACAACATAAAAAGCTACAACATACGCTGCCTCACAAGATAATAGAGTCATTATTCATTGTTTCTTTGAGCTCCATGAAATTGGAGTTGCTCCATTCATAAACAAGTACCATGGTGTGATTTTTTGCCATCTTGATTTCTTCCCAAATTTGAGTTAGAATAGCCATAAGCATTGTCCTCCCTCATAGTGTTCCTATGATATGCTATAATTATATACCATGATCTGTAGTGTCTTTAATGCATCTGAGGATTCTTTAAGCTTTAAGTAGATGACATGATCTCAGTTTCTCCGTGAATCTACTTACCAAGCCAACACTATAGAAATTATCAAGTCTAGTGTTGCATAGGTATCTTAGTGAGCCATTGATTTGCTTATATAAACAAGGTTGAATCTAGAAGTTCATCACTTATGTCCTTCTTCAAATTTATATCAGTTTCCATGAAATTATTGTACGGTTGCAATTGCTCTTAACTTTTAAGATATCTTCTGCATATTTCTTCTAGTGCAAGAAAACTCCAAATTTTATGTTCATGAATCCCATTCCTAGGAAATAGCCAAATTTCCTAGGTTTAACATATCAATTTCATTTTTCATGATGGCATTAAGTCTTGCCACACCGACTTCATTTGATCCTTTTACTAGTAGATCATCTACATATAAACATATAATAAGTTGGTCCTCTTCACTATAATCTTTCACATATGCTCCATGTTTTGATGTGCCTTTGTTGAACCCTAACTTGACGAGAAAATTGTCAATTCTCTTGTTCCAAACTCTAGGTGCTTGTTTCAATTCATGCATTAATTTTCTCAGCACGTACACCATTTTTTCTTGCCCTTTGATTTCAAAACATGGCGGTTGTTGTTGACCAAGTGACTTAAAAAACAAGAGGTGGAAGGGGTGAGTTACGATATTCAGATTTCCAATTTTTTAAATTAAAAACACTTTGATTTAAAATTATTTATGTTAAAGAGATAAATAGACATAAATAAATCAGTAGAATAAAATAAAAGAGAAAAGGAAAAGAGATAAGCAGCGGAAAAGATAAATATCACAAATAAAAAATATAAGGGATATAAAGATCACAATGAAGATTTATTATGGTTTGGGCTAAATCACATGACTTACTCCAGTCCGCAAGAGTTTCTTCTAGAGATTCCCCCTAAAACAATTTCGAGCTTTTATATAAGATCAGTTCAATCAACCTTAAATACAACTTGAGCTTTTGCATAAGATCATCCCATAAACCTTCTACAAGTAACCAAAGCCTTTACACATGCTCAACTTAATAACCTTGATTAGAGCTTTTACACAGGCTCAACTCAATAACTTTCACTCAAGTTTTTTTTTTTTACAATTTTAGCTTGCAACCCTCAAATATATTACAAAGGGATCACAAGAGAACTATAATCTTGAATAAGCAATGACCACATAGCACTAGTATAACATAACTCTTAGATTTTTTTCACTTTTTTGGCTTTAAGGCAACTCTAGTGAAAAATACTTTTATAAAAGACTACGAGGAAAAAATAGTAGAAAGTTTCTATTTCAGAAAGATGGTGTATTTTAAAATTAAGAAAAGTCTCATTTATAAAGGAAAAAATATGGCTAAAAAAGGAAACAATATGTAGGACTTTTCACACTTCTAATCGATTAAAAAATGCGTTGATTGATTAACTTAACCAAAAAAGAATACTTTGAATTTTGACATTTGCTGAAGCGGTAAAGCGGCAAGCAAAAAGTAATAGGTATATTTATTATCGGGTGATATAGGTTATATCATATCGTAGTCCACAGAGATTGGTAGGGAAAAAATGCCGTTCAACTATCTCACGTTCTAAGTTTCATGATTGGGTTTCGGAAAGTAAATGCGGGAAAAGTAAATAAAAGCAAATAAACAATCTATAGCTTAAGAGAATTCATTCTGGAATCGTATTTCTACTCAACCCGTATAATACTTAAATATGAAGATTGTCATACCCCAAAATTTGCCCATACTATTTCTCTTATACAAAATTCAAATCAATACATAAAGCTCCAAGACACACTCTCCTATACAAGGCTCTGAAACTAGGGTTGGTTCATTCAAAGGAAAATCAGTGAATCAATGGCTCCAAGGCATCCTATATGGCTCAATATATTTCACATTACCTCCATGACAAGTATCAAGTCTCATCCCAAAGAATTGGTCACTCAATTGTTCAGAAAGTCAACAGTCGACTAGGTTAACCTGAAAGTCAACTGTGGTCAAAGTAAAGTCAAAACTCCTCATTTTTTGTCAAGATCCTTATATTGAAGTATCATTCACCATTTGATCAAGAATTGATCATGGTTCATCAAGGAAAGATAAAAAATCAACAAATCAAAAAGTTTCTAAATTAGGGTTTATATAGGAGAAAGTCAACTGAACTTTGACCAGCCATAACTCCTACATGGAACATCAGAAATTTTCCATCCAAAGCTCATTTTTAAGGAAATTAAATTCTCTACAAATTTGTCTCTCACATGCCAAGTCCATAAATGCTTCATTTGAGAGATATGGACTAAAACATTATAGGTCCTTTTCAAAAGTCAACAAAAAGTCACTTTTTTCAAAAGGACACACAAGGAGCATGGAAAATCATTTTGATATGAGAACAAAGACACTGGTTAGAGGACTCTCTAAGATTTCTAAAAAGTCCTAGAACAATTCCATACCTTAAAAATTGAGGGAGATAGACCTTGTCAAAGTTGGACTATTTTCAAGGACATATGTGAAAGAAAAAGGTCCAAAACTTCAAAAATTTCCAAATGGGCCTATATTCTTTTCATCCAATCTTCATCTTAAGCCCATGCACGCCCCAAGACAAATCCCTTTTTATTTTTATTGTTTTATTATTTATTTTATGGTTTTTATCATTAAATTAATTATACAAAACAATAAAAATTAATAGGAGATTTTATTTGCTTTGATTCCAATCAAATGTGATCATATAAATATCTAATTTTCAGTGCAAAATCAATGACAAAAAATTGGATTGAGAAAGATTGAGATGGCCTAAAAATAGAAACATGTGAATCAAATTTCCTCAAATTGACAAATAAATGATTGGATTGGATCTTGTTTAATTTAGTTGACCTAAAATCTTCCAATATATATATATACAACTATTCCAAAACCCTAGGACAGTTTTGGCAGCCCCCTAGAGCCTTGAATTTGTTCTAAAAGATTCAAGGAAAAGTCAAATCGGTTGTTGGCGAAAGAGCTCGATTCAAGGTGATTAAGAGGTTCAAACGTGTTCCCAAGGCAACCTTGAGTAATTTCCATTCACTCTCCAAGGCTACAACTCTCAGAATCGTTCCCTATCCCCCACTGTTTGTCTTACTTTTTCAAGAATCGATCTTTTTAATTTATGAATCATAAGCATGTTTCCATAGCATATTTGTGTTCCTGATTATATTTGCAAGCTTTCTGGATTGTTACTTTGGGTTTTGGGTACAGATTCAAGACTTTACCATGAACGAAGCTTAAAGCTTCAAATTAGGGTTTCGTATTTAAAGCCAAATTAGGGCAAATAAATGGTACCAATGGATTCGTAAGGGGCTATATAGTCGGTCTATGGTCTTTGTTTGTGGTGTTTGTCGTTAATGTTCAGGTTGCAAACGGCCAGAACCTATGGCTACGCAAACAAACCGTAGCTGAAAGCTTTAGCAACGGAAGCACTGTCGGTATAGGCTAAGCCAACGGCCAGAGGTAGGGGAAGAAGACGTGTCGTCATGTCATTGGTGGATTCAAACTGGAAGAGGCGCGCAAAGTTACAAGGGCCTGAGTGATCTGGTGCGTTAAGAAACATGCGATGCCATGGTCCCTCACCCTCCTGGCCACAAGATCACCTGCCAGCCTCATCCAACGTGTAAAGATGTGCAGATCCACCGTATGCCTCACGCGCGCGCCACACACGATCCAGCTGAGTATCTTTCAAATTTTTTTTCTTTTTTATTATATAAATGTGTTTTCTTTATATTTTAGGGTTAATACCATTTTACCCCCCTGCCATATAGGTCTTTTCTGGTTTTGCCCCCTGTAAATTTTTTTTTTTGAAAAACAACCTTGTCATTTCAAAAAGCTAACTTTTTAGCCCTTAAAGTCAAAATCCGCAGGAAAATCCGAAAGAAAATCCGCAGGAAACCTGCAGATTTTCCTGCGGATTTTGACTTTAGAGGCTAAAAAGTTAGCTTTTTGAAATGACAAGGTTGTTTTCCAAAAAATAAATTTTACAGGGGGCAAAACCAGAAAAGACCTAGATGGCAGGGGGGTAAAATGGTAATAACCCTATATTTTATTGTTAAAAACCCTTTTACCTTTTACAAATAATAAAATTTATATTATTTACATTATATATAATTACTATATTTATTATATTTATTAGTTTATTTCTCTTATATTATTATTTGTGTAGTTATAATTCTTATTTTATTTATTTATTTTAATTAATTTTAATTTATCTAAATATTTTAATAAAATCATAGTTATTTATTTTAATCCATAAAAATTCATGAAAAATACCTTTGTGTCCGATTTTATTTTCTCTTCTCGATTTAATTAATTAGATCGCGAGACCAATAACTAATTAAATCGTTTACGTTATTTTATTCAATTTACGCCCGAATCAGGGTTTACGACGAACATTCCATACACTGAAAAGATTCCTTTTTTTCTGTGCCTTTTTTCAGGGTTATTCTTCAAGTACACTTCGACTACGCGCCTGACCAAGATCCGAAGCTAAGTATTCAATTTAATTTTTAAGTCTATTTTGTTTCCTTTTATTTTAAGGTTTACCTTTCGAACTCCGCATACACTCACATCTATTTTTTGCCTTTGCCATTTTTCAGGGTTAACCCCGAGGCCACCTCTGACTGCCAACCATATCAGATCAAATTCCAAGCTAAGTGCCTATTTATTTATTTATTTTAATTTCTTTTGTCCTCTTATTTTTTAGGGTTAGCCATGTTTGCCTCCGAACCGATAATGCACTCACATATATCCTGTTTCCTATTTTTCCCACCTTTTTAGGGTTTGCCAATTGCCAAAGCTACGAATAGTCGGTAACCCTAAAATCCTGATCTCAATTATTACTTGTTTCAAACTTATTGCTTTGTTTATCCCGCTGGTTTCAATTTCCCTTTCCACCGCTGGTTTCATTTTCCCTTTCCCCTTTATTATTTTAATTGTTAATATTAATTGATGTGGTTAGTAATCTTAGGGAGTGCAAGCCTTGAACTGAATTAGGATAACTAATTACAAGATAAATAACTGAATTTAATCACGTGATTGTTGCACACACGCACACTTTTGGGGTAACCCCTCTTGTTGCCTGTTGCCTTGTGTTTTTTGCAGAATAGCCATGTCCCTCGAATACGAGGATACCTCAGCCATGTTGCCTCGAAATACAAAGGTCATAAGACCCTAATGATGCTGCCTTCGATACACCAATATGACCTCGTCCCTCGGAAGTTGCCTACAAAAGGCTGAGGTATCCTCTGGTTGCCTACGAAAGGCTATTCTGATCCTTCCCTTTAGACTACCTGCCTCTCCATGGCATGGGACAGTTTTAAGGCGAACGATAGATCCTCCAAATGAAAGGCTTCCTGCCCTCTTATGGCGTGGATAAATCCTTTCACCCTGAAAGGCTAAAAGAATCTTTTTATCAAATAACCAGGTAATTGCCCCTAATTTCTTTGCCTTGCTCTAAAACCTTTTTCATATTCTTTCTCATAAACCTTCAAAATGGCTACGCTCATTTACGAGATAAAGTCCATATTCTTTTCTTCTACATTTCTGAAAACAAAGAGCAAAGTAATTAAGAGCCCATGGAAAACCATGGATGCAAAGGGTGCCTTACACCTTCCCTTTGCATAATTACCCCCCGAACTCAGTTCTTATTTAAAAGGTTTTTTCTGTTCTTTTAGCCTTTTCTAATTAATTTGGATAAAATAAAAGTCGGTGGAGACTCTTGCTATCCGCACATTTCGATATAAAAGTCAGTTCACCGTATTACAGAACTGGCGACTCTGCTGGGGATTTTCGATTAAAAGAGGGGTTACCTTAAAAGTTTAGGATTCACTTAAATGTTTTCTATTGTTTGCTTTGTTTGTTTTATTTTTCAGGGGCGTTTTGGGAATTAAATGAATGACGAATCCTATTCCCGGATTCAAGAACACTTAAGATTAGGAGTGGCATAGTCATGGCGACCTCTTTCACATATGTGGGAGATGAGTCAATATGAAGTTCACGCTTGAGTTAGGACTCCATAGCATATGCACACCTTTCTCAAATGAGGGGGGTCTATGTATGTGTCTACGGGTGTGCCGGAGCTCAAGGACCTTTAGTTACCCTTAACCCATCCTGGCCTTTAGGAACGTAGTGGGGGGACTACTCTTGACAAATGTTGAGAACTAGTCGCTACCCGATGCTACAATTCAGATAGGTCTTTTCTCAAAGTATCATTGCATGATGCGAATGTATCATGTCCGAGGGTGCTTTAGAAGGACTGACACTTCTGGATAACTTGTAGAACCCGTTGCTGAAATTTCCTTATCCATAGAAATACCCTTGGGAAGGACACCTGATCAGACTCCATGCAAGCCTTAAGCCAAAAGTTGTGTGACTTGTGTGACTTGTGTGACTTACCTGCATTTGCTACTAACCTTCGTTTCCTTGCAGGTTTTGTTAAAAGGGCTTGTTTGTCTTTACTATCCCACGTTGTGTATAATAAGTTGCAATCACATAACATCATGACATCATGACATCATAAGCATAACATGATTTAACTAACCCTTTCAAGGATCTTAGGGATTTAGGGCGCATAATTTCAGGTGCCCTTATCAAGGACTAAATTCTCATCAAGGGGCAAGAGGATTTATTTCTCCTCTAGCCACATGCCTTCCAATTCAGAGACTCAGCACCTATCGAGGGGCAAGAGGATTTATTTTTCTCTAGCCATACACTTTCAAATTCAGAAGTATCCCGAATCAGAGGCGATGACCCACTCGATATGGTGAGCTTGATTCTCAAAGAAAGACGTTCAAAGACAAAATTCAGATTTCTTCAGACAAAGACGCGACCAAATCATTTTCTAAATGTTGTTAACTAAATACCTAAAGATCCTTGAAAATGTTGCATTTGCATTCATAACATCGCATAACAGGTTTCTTACAATAGGTCTCTCATGCTTCCTCGCTGTTTATTTCAGCATCATGAATCTCGAACAATCAGTTAAGGATCTCCAAGCTCAAAACACTGAGTTCCAAGCCTTGATTCTGAATTTGTCCAAGGGGCAAGAAGAGCTGAAAGCCATGCTGACTAAAAAGAAGAAGAAGAAGGGTAAGAAGACTCAGGTGAAAAAGCTTAGACCGATCTTGCAACTCAGGGATGCTGAAACCTCTGAAGACAGTGATGAGGATGAGCAAGATGATGATGCTAGTATCAAAACTGATGCAAAAAGTAACCATGATTCTGCCAAACCCTCTGGAGAAGAAGAGGACTATCACCATGAGGATGAACATCCTGATGAAAAATACAAGTTGTTGGAGGAACGTATGAAAGCCGTGGAAATTCAGAAGGTACCTGGACTGGATTTTGAAGATCTAGGACTCATCTCTGGAGTTGTTATGCCTCCGAAATTCAAAATTCAAAATTTTGCAAAATACGATGGAGTCTCTTGTCCTAAGCTGCACTTGAAATCATATGTGAGAAAGATTCAACCTCATACTGCTGATAAGAAGCTATGGATCCACTTTTTCCAAGAGAGTTTATCTGGAACTCAACTCGAATGGTACTATCAACTGGAAAGTACGAACATCCGTACCTGGGAAGATTTGGTTGTTGCTTTCTACCAGCAATACCAATACAATGCTGACCTCGCGCCAACTCGCATGCAACTACAAAGCATGTCTATGGGACCCGAGGAAAGTTTCAAGGAGTATGCTCAAAAATGGAGAGATCTAGCTGGAAGAGTCAAACCCTCCTTGACTGACAGAGAATTGGTCGATGTGTTCATGAATACACTGACTGGTCCTTTCTATAGCCATTTACTTGGAAGCTCCTCGTCTGGTTTCACCGACCTCATACTGACTGGAGAGCATGTTGAAAGTGGTATCCGAAGCGGAAAAATTCAGGTGGCTACTTCTTCTGGTACTATTAAAAAGCCATACAATGGGAAGAATGAATCCAACACTATTGGGGCAGTCCTGGTCTCTAGTCAGGTCCCAATGCAACAACAACAGAAAGATCAACGTAAACAACAAAGTGGCTAACGTACTTGGAAATCCAAACCCAAGAGGACATTTACCCCACTACACATGCCATTGGCTCAAGCTTTGCAACACTTGCTCGATCGGAGTCTGATAACTCTACTGCCTCCATACTCCGCTCCTGCTAATCCGGCCCCTAAGTACAAGCATCATGCAAGATGTGCTTACCATTCAAATAGTCCTGGTCACAACACAGAAGATTGTGGGCCATTGAAACATAAAATTCAAGACTTGATTGAAGAAGGAATTGTCGAATTTGGCCAACCAGAGGAGCCACACAAAGTCTAAAGGATGGCTATTTAGATCATTAATTTACTCGCATTCGCAATTTCTTTCCTATTTGTTTAAACATTCGTCTTATGTCAGACTCTATTTATTTTATCATAATCGTTAATGCATTGCATACGTTTGTCTTGACTTATTTCTCCTCCCATTGCTATATTAAACTTTGTTTTTACTTGGTTTTCTTTATGATATTTAACTCTCGCTAAAGCTGCGAACCTTTTAAGGGAGGATGACGAAAACGATACCGCAACCTCATACAGTATGCTTTTGAACAAACTATGCTGACGATGTACAGGCATTGTTTCAATTCCCAAATAGTGGAGATATAAGGATGTTAATCCCTCGTCAACCCCTTTGAGCCTAAGGAGTAGAAGTTTTCTTTCTTGTGCAATTTAAAACCCTTAATCATAACCTGGGGCAGGGTAGTTACTCAGTTAATTCAATTATACTAGCCGTTGTTTATACAAATAATGATGGATTCCCGCAACCATTAAGAAAGGCAGTCAATGCCCACCAAAAAGAAAAAGGAATTGTTAAGTCAAAACCTATGAGGGAGACTTATCAAAAATCAAAATATCCCGCTGACTATAATCTCAAAATAAACAGTTCAGGCAAAAATTAGGGACAACAAAGTCAAAAAGAGGTTACTACAAATCCTCGACAAAGAAAACATTTCGAAAGAGGTCATTACGAATCCTCGACAAAAGAAAAAGAATTACAAAGAAGGATGACTGACTGTCCAAACAAACTCCCATTGCTTTATCCATCATCAAATATCAATGATACGACGTCAAGCTTTGCTAAAGCTGAAACGCAAAGTTAACTGAGCATAGGATCGAAGAACATCACGAAGATTGGGATAGGTACAAATAAACTTTGAGCCATTATCCTTTGTTTCTCAAACCGTGAACCAAGCCACGTTACAACTCTTGAAAGTCCTAACTGAAGCATGGTTAGTTCGAAAGCATACTGTCACAAAAAAAAGGATATCCTGACTCCCTAAAGTTTGCCAAAAATCTTGAGTTGATATCATGTGTTTCAAATATCACTTTCATAAATCTTTTGTGTTACTAAAAACCGTTTTTAAACTTCAAGACAAACATATGCATTACATTTTTATGAGTGTCATTATAAAACAATTTTGTCTACGTAATTTCAAGTGTTTGACATCAGGAAGAATCTGCATGGGGCATAATTACTGACTAAAAAGTCCTCCCGACAGATAAATTTGCAGAGACGTCTTGCAGGCATGACTCGATAAGCTAAAAGCTTGTTTACACAAGGGGCATGACATATTATTATCCCATCTACTGGGGGAAAGCTGGTCACGATTCATAGAATCTCTCAGAGGCACTGAACAACCAGAGAAGTTAGTCCATCACTGGGGGCATGTCAAATCAGTCACAAGTCTCAACAAATGCTGTTTAGCTAATAGCATCAGATGGTGTCAGTATCTGTCTACCCTTTGAAGTTCCAATTCCAAACTCAAGTATCAAGCATACCAGGCTACTGATTCCAGGGGCAGGTATATTCCTGCAAGCGCAAGACCGTATATGGTTAAAAGTGTTTTCCAACAACAAGTATTCAAAGACAAGGGGCAATGAAAGGATGAAATCTCTGGGAATCTTCCCCACAGAGCAATTTTCATAATATATCCCCACGTAGCAAGCTTTAAGAAGTTATCTTCAAGCAATCTATTCCCAACAGAAACTTGGTTCCCCAACATTGCCGGTTTTCCGACACAATCTTCTTCTCTAGCATGGTTTATTCAGACTCGATATTTCCCTTAAAGTTGCCGCTCAGAAATCTGGTCGGATAGTATACTCATCTCTCTTGTCCCGATGATACATCAGGATCAGATCACTCAAGTCATTCTCATCCCCAAGCGAAGATAAGGAATCCCCAGCTGGATTTCATCGAACGAAATACAGGAATTCTCTTGTCATTATCCCCAACAGCATACAGGGATTTATTTTCTCAATTAGCAGTTGCTATACAAGAATTACCAATATGCTTTAACTATACAGTACATCCATGTATCATTCACATTACATACATAACATTCAGCATTCTCGTTTATTTCGAGAACCTCATCACATAATACATGCATCATGACATTGCATGAAACTAATTTTGCCTTTTCAGGTTATTTCACAATCAAAAGAATATTATCATCCAAGTGCGGTGCAAATACAATCGTATCAACGATTCAATCTCAACACTCATTCAAGACAAATACAGTTCTGACACTTCATTCCAGGTCTTTCTTCAAAGATAATTCAGAAACAATCAAAGAACTTCTCATCCTTTCTAGGAACCGTTCTAGGTAATCTTTTCTAAGATGTATCACAACCTTTCTAGGTAGTCTTTTCTAAGACATCTATCATCCTTTCTAGGAACCTCTCTAGGTAATCTTTTCTAAGATGATTCATATCCTTTCTAGGAGCCTTTCTAGGTAGTCTTGTTTAAGACATATTATATCCTTTATAGGAGCCTTTCTAGGTAATCTTTTATAGAAGCCTTTTTAGGTAGTCTTGTTTAAGACGTATCATACCCTTTCTAGGAACCTTTCTAGGTTAGTCTTGTTTAAGACATATCTCAACCTCTTTAGGTAATCTCCCTTTAAATATTTATCCAACATTTTCTAAGACATCTACTGCCCTTTCAAGGAGCCTCTCAGTTAATCTTCTACAAGACAGTTCTTCCCGAGCATTGGTTAAAGCCTAAACTCCTTTGCATCAGCCATGGATCTACCCTATTCAAGAACCTCTTCAGATCAGATGGCATCTTTAAGCCCGTCTCACATATATTTTCCAACACTTGGACGGCATCTTTAAGCCCGTCTCCGACAAAAGTCCCTGCTTCAGCTAGGGCAAATTCCTGGGTATTCTAGTGTTCAATCCTCTTCTACCTTCAGATACCGACTGGCATACAAACCACTCTACATCTTCAGGTTCAAGAAAATTGAACAGGGGCAGCTGTCATACCCCAAAATTTGCCCATACTATTTCTCTTATGCAAAATTCAAATCAATACATAAAGCTCCAAGACACACTCTCCTATACAAGGCTCTGAAACTAGGGTTGGTTCATTCAAAGGAAAATCAGTGAATCAATGGCTCCAAGGAATCCTATATGGCTCAATATATTTCACATTACCTCCATGACAAGTATCAAGTCTCAGCCCAAAGAATTGGTCACTCAATTGTTCAGAAAGTCAACAGTCGACTAGGTTAACCTAAAAGTCAACTGTGGTCAAAGTAAAGTCAAAACTCCTGATTTTTTGTCAAGATCCTTATATTGAAGTATCATTCACCATTTGATCAAGAATTGATCATGGTTCATCAAGGAAAGATCAAAAATCAACAAATCAAAAAGTTTCTAAATTAGGGTTTGTATAGGAGAAAGTCAACCGAACTTTGACCAGCCAAAACTCCTACATGGAACATCAGAAATTTTCCATCCAAAGCTCATTTTTAAGGAAATTGAATTCTCTACAAATTTGTCTCTCACATGCCAAGTCCATAAATGCTTCATTTGAGAGATATGGACTAAAACATTATAGGTCCTTTTCAAAAGTCAACAAAAGTCACTTTTTTCAAAAGGACACACAAGGAGCATGAAAAATCATTTTGATATGAGACCAAAGACACTGGTTAGAGGACTCTCTAAGGTTTCTAAAAAGTCCTAGAACAATTCCATAACTCAAAAATTGAGGGAGATAGACCTTGTCAAAGTTGGACTATTTTCAAGGACATATGTGAAAGAAAAAGGTCCAAAACTTCAAAAATTTCCAAATGGGCTTATATTCTTTTCATCCAATCTTCATCTTAAGCCCATGCACGCCCCAAGACAAATACCTTTTTATTTTTATTGTTTTATTATTTATTTTATGGTTTTTATCATTAAATTAATTATACAAAACAATAAAAATTAATAGGAGATTTTATTTGCTTTGATTCCAATCAAATGTGATCATATAAATATCTAATATTCAGTGCAAAATCAATGACAAAAAATTGGATTGAGAAAGATTGAGATGGCCTAAAAATAGAAACATGTGAATCAAATTTCCTCAAATTGACAAATCAATGATTGGATTGGATCTTGTTTAATAGTTGACCTAAAATCTTCCAATATATATATACAACTATTCCAAAACCCTAGGACAGGTTTGGCAGCCCCCTAGAGCCTTGAATTTGTTATAAAAGATTCAAGGAAAAGTCAAATTGGTTGTTGGCGAAAGAGCTCGATTCAAGGTGATTAAGAGGTTCAAACGTGTTCCCAGGGCAACCTTGAGTAATTTCCATTCACTCTCCAAGGCTACAACTCTCAGAATCGTTCCCTATCCCCCACAGTTTATCTTACTTTTTCAAGAATCAATCTCTTTAATTTATGAATCATAAGCATGTTTCCATAGCATATTTGTGTTCCTGATTATATTTGCAAGCTTTCTGGATTGTTACTTTGGGTTTTGGGTACAGATTCAAGACTTTGCCATGAACGAAGCTTAAAGCTTCAAATTAGGGTTTCGTATTTAAATCCAAATTAGGGCAAATAAATGGTACCAATGGATTCGTAAGGGGCTATATAGTCGGTCTATGGTCTTTGTTTGTGGTGTTTGTTGTTAATTTTCAGGTTGCAAACGGCCAGAACCTATGGCTACGCAAACAAACCGTAGCTGAAAGCTTTAGCAACGGAAGCACCGTCGGTATAGGCTAAGCCAACGGCCAGAGGTAGGGGAAGAAGACGTGTCGTCACGTCATTGGTGGATTCAAACTGGAAGAGGCGCGCAAAGTTACTAGGGCCTGAGTGATCTGGTGCGTTAAGAAACACGCGATGCCATGGTCCCTCACCCTCCTGGCCACAAGATCACCTGCCAGCCTCATCCAACGTGTAAAGATGTGCAGATCCACCGTATGCCTCACGCGCGCGCCACACACGATCCAGCTGAGTATCTTTCAATTTTTTTTTTCTTTTTTATTATATAATTGTGTTTTCTTTATATTTTATTGTTAAAAACCTTTTTACCTTTTACAAATAATAAAATTTATATTATTTACATTATATATAATTACTATATTTATTATATTTATTAGTTTATTTCTCTTATATTATTATTTGTGTAGTTATAATTCTTATTTTATTTATTTATTTTAATTAATTTTAATTTATCTAAATATTTTAATAAAATCATAGTTATTTATTTTAATCCGTAAAAATTCATGAAAAATACCTTTGTGTCCGATTTTATTTTCTCTTCTCGATTTAATTAATTAGGTCGCGAGACCAATAATTAATTAAATCGTTTACGTTATTTTATTCAATTTAATCCCGAATCAGGGTTTACGACGAACATTCCATACACTGAAAAGATTCCTTTTTTTCTGTGCCTTTTTTCAGGGTTATTCTTCAAGTACACTTCGACTACGCGCCTGACCAAGATCCGAAGCTAAGTATTCAATTTAAATTTTAAGTCTATTTTATTTCCTTTTATTTTAAGGTTTACCTTTCGAACTCCGCATACACTCACATCTATTTTTTGCCTTTGCCATTTTTCAGGGTTAACCCCGAGGCCACCTCTGACTGCCAACCATATCAGATCAAATTCCAAGCTAAGTGCCTATTTATTTATTTATTTTAATTTCTTTTGTCCTCTTATTTTTTAGGGTTAGCCATGTTTGCCTCCAAACCGATAATGCACTCACATATATCCTGTTTCCTATTTTTCCCACCTTTTCAGGGTTTGCCAATTGCCAAAGCTACGAATAGTCGGTAACCCTAAAATCCTGATCTCAATTATTACTTGTTTCAAACTTATTGCTTTGTTTATCCCGCTGGTTTCAATTTCCCTTTCCCCCGCTGGTTTCATTTTCCCTTTCCCCTTTATTATTTTAATTGTTAATATTAATTGCTGTGGTTAGTAATCTTAGGGAGTGCAAGCCTTGAACTGAATTAGGATAACTAATTACAAGATAAATAACTGAATTTAATCACGTGATTGTTGCACCCACGCACACTTTTGGGGTAACCCCTCTTGTTTCCTGTTGCCTGTTGCCTTGTGTTTTTTGCAGAATAGCCATGTCCCTCGAATACGAGGATACCTCAACCATGTTGCCTCGAAATACAAAGGTCATAAGACCCTAATGATGCTGCCTTCGATACACCAATATGACCTCGTCCTTCGGAAGTTGCCTACGAAAGGCTGAGGTATCCTCTGGTTGCCTACGAAAGGCTATTCTGATCCTTCCCTTTAGACTACCTGCCTCTCCATGGCATGGGACAGTTTTAAGGCGAACGATAACTCGACGACCCTTCAACCTCCAAATGAAAGGCTTCCTGCCCTCTTATGGCGTGGATAGATCCTTTCACCCTGAAAGGCTAAAAGAATCTTTTTATCAAATAACCAGGTAATTGCTCCTAATTGCTTTGCCTTGCTCTAAAACCTTTTTCATATTCTTTCTCATAAACCTTCAAAATGGCTACGCTCATTTACGAGCTAAAGTCCATATTCTTTTCTTCTACATTTCTGAAAACAAAGAGCAAAGCAATTAAGAGCCCATGGAAAACCATGGATGCAAAGGGTGCCTTACACCTTCCCTTTGCATAATTACCCCCCGAACTCAGTTTTTATTTAAAAGGTTTTTCTTGTTCTTTTAGCCTTTCCTAAATTTGGATAAAATAAAAGTCGGTGGCGACTCATGCTTAACCGCGACATTTCGATAAAAAGTCAGTTCACCGTATTGCAATGATCTTATCGCAACACACTCACAATACGCATCAAAATTACCAGGCATCATTCGAGACGCAACATCATTGTCCATTTCTGCAACACCGACGATAGCTCAACCATACTATTCACATCAGCGATTTCTCCACCGACACAAACAACACGGAGGCATTAAACTCGATACCCATTACGATTGTTATCCCCAAATCTATTTCTACAATCCAGACACTAATAGTTATCATTCCTAATCAAGATCTATGATGTCTATTTCTACAACAACACAAATCTGAAGCATTTAAGCAAAAAGATCAAAAACAACAACAATGATGATTTGTAAAGTGAATATATAAATGATCCCAAGATCAACAAATGTACATACAAGAGAGGAAAAACATACATATAAACCCCACCATTGGAATGGGTCACAGGGAAGAAGAAGAACAAGCGAAAATGAATATATAAATGTCGGCACAATCGGAGACCACCCGAGCTCAATCGACATGATGAACAACCCAATAGTGTTACTTGAACCTCTAAACTACAAAGAAGTGGACTTTGAAAAAGCTTATGATTGTGTGTCGTGGGATTTTCTTAGGTACTTGCTCCAGAGAATGGGGTTTGGTGATCGGTGGAGGAATTGGATCGAAGCGCTAGTCTTTAATAGTTCTATGTCCATCCTTGTTAATGGTAGTCCTACCAGAGATTTTGTAGTGTCTCGGGGATTACGACAAGGAGACCCCCTTTCTCCCTTCCTTTTCCTTTTGGTGGCGGAAGGGTTAGCGGGTATGGTAAATGTGGCGGCTTCGTTGGGTGAGTTCAAAGGTTTTTCTTTGGATTCTAATTCGAGGTTGGAGATTCTCCAATTTGCGGACGACACCATGCTCATTGGCGAGGATTCGTGGAATAATTTATGGGCTTTTAAAGCTATTCTTAGGGGATTCGAACTTGCTTCGGGCCTTAAAGTGAATTTATCTAAGAGTAGGATTTTTGGAGTTAATCTTGAGCCGAAGTTTATCCAAGCGGCGTCCTCTTTTCTTTGTTGTGACATTGGTTCTTCTTCCTTTGTGTTTCTTGGTATTCCTGTGCGAGTTAATACGAGGAGGTGTGCGGTTTGGAGACCAATTGTTTCTAAGCTCAAAAGAAGACTTGGATGTTGGCATCACAAACATCTTTCTAAAGGAGGGAAAGTGGTATTATTGAACTCTATCTTGTATAGCATTCCCATTTTTTTGTTCTCGTTTTACAAGGCTCCGACATCTATTATTAAAGAGATAATGTCTATTCAACATTCTTTTCTTTGGGGGAGTTATGAGGAGAAGAAAAAGATTAATTGGATTTGTTGGGATAAGGTGTGTAGACCGAAAATAGAAGGAGGGCTCGGGGTAACACATCGTGGGAGATTTAATTTGGCCCTTTTGAGCAAGTGGAAATGGCGGATCTTGAACGGTGAAAATTCTTTATGGACTAACTTTCTCTCTTGTAGGTACGAAGATATTAAAAGAGCAATGCTTAGTGAACCTCCCTACAATTATAGGAGTAAGGTTTCTCTTTGGTGGAGGGGTCTTTGTGCCGTTGGATTGCTTTCTTCGAACAATACAATGAATTGGTTCAAAGACTCAATTTCTTGCAAGCTTGGATCGGGTAATTATTTTGAATTTTGGCTTGGTCCTTGGTTGGGAACTACTCCTTTTTTCAATCTTTTTCTGGATCTATTTCTTTTGGTGGACGACATTCATTGTAAAGTGGCGGAGCTAGGCGATTGGAACGGTGATGTGTGGGTGTGGAAATCTCTTTTTTTCGGGCGTTTGGCTTTCCGGGGAAGCCGCAGATCAATTGGATTATTTATTGAATCTTCTTCATTCAGTTTCTCCTCTTAGTGAGGGCTTAGATAGTTTTGTTTGGTGGAGGGATGTTTCCGGTTTCTCGGTAAGTAATGCTTATAAGGCATTATTTTTGAATTTACCTCCGGAGCCCGTTGTGAATCCTTATACAGCTTTGGCTCTTTCTCATTTGTGGATAGTGAAAGTTCCGAGAAAGATTCATCTTTTTGGTTGGAGGTTAATTTGGAATAATCTTCCAACGAAGATGGAGTTGATTAAGTGTGGTGTTATAGGTTACAATAGTATGGTGCTTTTTCCGTTGTGTGTTGAAGTTATTGAGAATCTAGACTGTAATATGGTGAACTGACTTTTTATATTTAAGCAAGCAATGTTGCAGTGATCAAGAGTCGCCACCGACTTTTATTTTATCCAATTTATAGAAAGGCTAAAAGAACAGAAAAAGACCTTTTAAAAAGATTTTGAGTTCGGGGGGTAAGTTATACAAAGGGAAGGTGTAAGCACCCTTTGTATCCATGGTTATCCATGGGCTCTTAATTGCTTAGCTCACTTTTGAATTGTTTGAAAAGGTTTGAAGTGTGTTTAGAAAAGAGTTTTTGAATAAGGACTTTAGCTTGTAAAATAAGCGTAGCCTTTTTGAAGGTTTTTGAAAGAGGAAAGTTAAATTTAAACCAGAGCAAGCAATTAATAGCAACTACCCTCAGTTTTGAAAAAAATGTTCTTTTAGCTTTTCAGGGCTATCCATACCATAGGAGGGTAGGAAGTCCTTTTATTGGATTTAAAGGGTCATCGGAGTTATCGTTCGCCATAAGACTGACCCTGCCATAAAGAGGTCAGGTAGTCTAAGGGAAGGATATAATAGTCATGTGATCTTTTTAGGCAGCAGGTGAGGATACCTTAGCAATGGGGAAAAATCATCATTTACCGAGGCAACATCGAGGGACAAATTTGATGATGAATAAACTGAGGACAATGTAACATCCCAAAATTTATTATTTAATTAATTTAATTAAGTTTTAAATTAATTAATTCGAATTAGCATTTTATTGGAATTATGTGGGAAGAAATAATAAAATGTAGTGTTGGGCCATTGGTGGAGTTAGTAATGTGGGGGTGTTAGTGTGAAGAAGCCCATTACTAAATTATGTTATGTTTTGATAAAATAAGAAAAAGAAGAAGATTGGAAAAGAAAAGAGGAAAACCTAAGAGGAAGAAGGAGAGAACTCATATACAAAAGCCATTTTCGTATTCATGGTGCAGCCTTCACAAAATGGGTCATAACTCTCGGCTCGTAACTCCAAATCAGGTAATTCTCGAAGATTCGGATTCTACACGAAATTTCCTTCGATTTGATATATTAATTCGTGTCAGGGAGGTTCTCGATGAGGGATATAAGCGAGTTTGAAGATGGGAGATTCTTGCTGAATTTGAGGGAAAAAGGGCTTACGGGTTTGATGAAGAAGAAGGGGAAAAGTCCAGATTTTTGGCTAAGGTAAGGGGGGACTCTTCCGGTTAATTTCTATTATGTGATTATGGGTAATGAGATGGATTAACGTATGATTCGATTCGATTTGGTATATTGGGATTTGATATTGTTAGGTATGTTATGATTTGGGATAATTGATGAATTTGTATAGATTGTTGGTTATTGATGTGTTGTTTTGATGTATAATGATGTGTGATGAGAAATTCGATGATTATATGCTTGTATGCGATGTATGGAATCGTTTTTGGGTAAAAAGGATGTGAAATCGCAGAGTCTGAATGCAGACCCGTAATTCTGCAAAATCGCCAGGTCGCGCCGCGAACCACTGTTTGCGCCGCGAACCGTTGGGCAGAAAACCAGGAAGTTGTGAATACGCTCAGGTCGCGCCGCGTCCATGTGTTGGCGCCGCGAAGGCGTAAGTTTTCCTCGTTTCGCGCCGCGAACCCGGTTGGCGCCGCGTGCTGTAGCGATAATTGTTTTCTTTGAAAAATGTAAAAATGTGTAACTTTCAAACCGTAAGTCCGTTTTAGACGCCGTTTTGGACGTTGTTCCTTAAATTGAATGTTCTACCATATAAAATAAATATAACAACAATAACTTGATTTTATTTTGAAAAGTATCGTTTTCTTCAAATGCGGTTTATTCTTGTTTTGCGTAGTTGATGAGGTGCAATGGATTGTTGTTTGCATAATTGAATATGTGCAATGATGGGTGTTGTTATAATGTAATTGCTTCTGCTTGTTATGCAAAATGGATGTTGTTCATGGTAAATATGGTTATCATGTGTTTTGATGAATGATGATGTAAATGCTCTGTTATTGTTGGGTTGATTTGTTGTACTTGGTACACGATTGTGAGGGGTGCTATTGTTGTTGCACTGTGTGGTGAATGTTTTATCTGTTATGATGTCGTGGTTGTAACTGGTAATTGATATACATATATTGTTGATGTAAAATATGTATTTATTTATAGTTGAGAAATAGCATAACTGTGTGTGGCTATTGATTATCGTGGTAGTTGATGATTATGACATTTGGTTGTTTAATGTTGATGGTGAGCATGTTTATGGTTGATACATGCATTTCATAATCATGTTGTGGGCTGTATCCCTTATGATGGTGGGACAGCGGTAGCTAATTCCCATTGTGTGGAATTGGTGAGAGAAGTAGCCGAATCTTTATGGTGGTGGATCGGTGAGATGGGTTATCCCATGTTTGGTACCACATGCATATAGTTGCATTTGCATTAGGTTGTTGTGTATAATTATAACATGAATGGAAGATTGTCCAATGTTATAATATTTGATGACGGTGTAATTGTTATGGTGTTGTCTTTTGGTAATGTATTCTATTATTGTGTGAATCGATGAATAATAGATGTGAATCTGAATATATGACAAATTGGGTGAATGATATATTATGATGTTTTGTTGCTTATGAATGCATAACATTGATTAATTGAGAATGAGACTCACCCTTACTTTGATGATTTCAGATTGGCGAGTAGCGGCTTTTGGCTCTGGTGAGGATAGCTCATAGGCCAGTTTGTTTAAGTATGGTGTCGGTGTCATGCTCTGATATTGTAACACTGGGGGAACGTTAGATTAGAGTTTTATGATGATACTCTATCGTGTTGTTATTGTATTAGATTATGTGGGATATTGCATAGATGATGTTATGCTTATCCGTATGATGAATTTTCCGCTGTGTAAACATGAGATTTTATGTATTATGGTGAATTGTCCCTTAGTGAAAGCATGACAATGAATTTATGATGATTTGTTTTAAAGTGAATTGTGGCACCCTTGTTTTCATGTTTTACTCTGAAAATTAATTATTAATTTCCGTGGGGTTTAGAAGGGTGTTACAATAGTGGTATCAGAGCAGGTCGGTCCGTCCGGCCAATTGTCGAGTCAGTTGAGTTGCACGACGGTTGAATACTGTCGGCATATTATCCCTTGGTACGCGACATGTGAGTGAATCACTGTCGGTACTTTGTTGTTTGTTGTGGAAGTAGGTTTGAAACAAGTGGGGGAGAAGTTTCACTTCTCAGTTATGTTTCAGTTGTAAGATGATTGATTCAGTCGGCTGTTGTTGGCAACAATGCAAGCATTGTTGGAGTTGTTGTTTTCCGAATCGAAGGTGACTTGGAATTAAGACTTGGCTGGTAATTAAGTTGGAGCATCTTGAAGGAGGATGATTATATGCAATTGATGATTATTCGTAGGAGAGGAAAATTAGAAAGTTGCAATTTATCAGCTCTGCTGGTGTGCTGCGAAGTTGTCAGTTGAGTAGCCTTGCGTCTCGGCGGATTGTTGTCGTGATGTTGCAGAAAGCGGACTTCGGCGGGGGAATGTGTCGCTTAAGTTATAAGGATGTTTGGAAGTGAAGAGATACGATAAGGGGCTGTTTGGAATGTGATAGAGTTGAAGAGAATGAGTTTTGGAGAGAGATTTTCGTAAGCAAAACGCAGGAAAATTGCTGAATAGCTGCGGAACTTCGAAAATTCATAACTGGAGTTCTGGACATCCGATTTGAGTTCCGTTTGGAGCGTCGGAAAGCTAACGAGATGAACTTTGCTATAAAAATGGTTGCAACAGCTGTAAGATAATTAATTGTGACAGGATGACGTTGGTAAGAGGCGAAGTTACGGTTACTCTTGTTCTTATAACTAGACTTGTTTATTGGTACTGCACGGGATGTCAGTGTCAGTGTTGAATGGATTGAAGGGATAATTAGAAGGTTTGTTGAGAAGTAACTTTAAGAATTGAATTTACCAATTGAGGAGTTTTAGATATATCGTATAGAGTGTCGCTGCATGATGTCAGTGTTGCATTTTTGGACAATGATTGGAAAATTCATATCCTGGGTTCCGAGTGTCGGATTAATGTGCCGTTTGAACCTACGAGGAGGAGAGATTGTGTTCTAATTTATGGAAGAGTTATAAATACGGTAGAGTGACCCTATGAGGAGAGGTTCTGAAGTCGGTTATAGAAGCGTGAAACTTGTTGAATAAGAATGCCTACTACCGCGATTGTTTGAAACGACGTGGAGTAGAACATGTTGTTGATGAATAAGTCGATGAGATGTTCGGTAATAAAGATGATTTGAGTACCGATGGATTTTAGTGAGGATTGAATTAGTAGCAAAGATGGAATAAACTTTAGAACTATTGAAGTCGTATTTGTGATGCCAAAGTGACGACAAGTATAAAAGAAGAATTTTAGAGAATTTCTGACACTTATTGAATGTAAGGAAGACTTTGTTGAGAGGTCGAGTGGGATGATATTTTGGAATGAAAGATGTCATAGAATTTGGAGTAAAACCACACGTTATGAATGTTGTGCTATTGTGTTGCGTAAGAAGTCTTAAAATGTCGGTGCTAATGATGAATGAGTTGGATTTAATTGGACAATTTGAGACTTGAGTTGGTATGTGAAGGCACTTCTAATAGTGTTAGCTTGGGTATGCTAAAGACGACTAGTGGTATTCTTGACGAGATTAGAAAAGGTCAGGAAGATGACGTTGAGTTGACCGATAGGTTGACTTTGAATTACCAAGGTAAAGGCGGTGAATTCAGAATCGACGAGAACGGTGTAATGAGGTTGAGTGATTGGATTTGTGTAACTGATGTTTTGAGCTTCGGAAGAATATTCTAGAAGAAGGACACTATAGTGAATTATTGAACTATGACGATGTTAATGAGTTTGGGTGCAAACCCGAAAAGCACACTGTTATGTAGTAACAACGGTTTATGCTTAAATATGATTTTTAACTATCTATTGACAAATTGAGGACTTGATCACCCTTAATCTCTTGTTGGTAGTAGACGGAAATCATATAAATGAGATGAACTTGTTTTGTTACCTTAATGGTATAAGATGTGATGAATACTAAGCCGTGAAGAATAATCACTCGCTATGTGTGTGAAATTATGAAGAAGTGAATATGGAAGAGTGCAACATGATGGGCAAATGACTTAAAACGGGCAATCAGAGTCGCGCAGCGAAAGTGTGATGTGGAGTATGTTATGAGTACTACTCGCGGGAAGTAAGGAATTAATATGTCGGAAGCCTACATAGAGAATATGTCTTGATCTATAAGTTGGATTTAGGATCCAGTGGATGTAAGGATGTCGTGTCGAAGAATTATAACTCTTTTGAATAATTACCGAGATGATGAATACGTTATTACAGTTGTACGTAGTTAACGAGTATATATTCGGCGAAATTAAAACGAAGGATTGATAATATATGATGCTGTAATAATTTTGTGTTGTTATTGAGGTGATATTGTAAATTCCATATATAATGGGGAATTACACTCAATGAAGGACGGAGTTGATTTGATTCTTAGTAGAGAGCGTGACTTAGTTGAGCTATTTTGTAAGCGATGGTATATTGAGGCTGATGAGTGTGTACTTGTTCTGATGGTTAGGATGTTTAAATAGAGGAAGTAAATCAGGAATTGGTTTTTGTTGTAGGCGAGTAAGGATTGCTAAATGGTAGATTAGTACCATGAATGATGAAGAATGATTCTTAAACGAATGAGTAAAGAGAGTTGGAATCGGGTAAAACTCGGAAATCTATTTGGTATAGATGATTGTGATGAGTAGTCAGAGTAGCGCGGAAAAAGTGGAATGTAACGTGTTGGATAATTACTGGTGTGACTTAAGAGGAGTCAGATAATTGGAATTCAATGGTATAGGAATATGAGTATTGAGTTTCTTGAAGGAAGCGGTTGGTGAAAAAGTGTAAGTATTACCTTATCGCTCAGATGGAAAAGCGTGTCTAAGGTTGGTATGTTCGGTAGAAGGGATCCATTACTGTATTGTTGAGCAAGTGTGATCATACTATAAATTGTGTAATTGTATTACTCGGTTGTTGAGCGTATTGTATAGGTTGTACCTCAATGTTCTGTTGTTGTTAACCTTTCGGAGATAAAGCGAGTGGTATACTTTGGATAGTCAAATGCGACGTAAGAATTGGGATTTGAATGTATGAAACATGTTTTCTGTTGGTTATGTCAGATGGATTTTTGG
Source organism: Vicia villosa (assembly GCF_029867415.1). NCBI lineage: Eukaryota > Viridiplantae > Streptophyta > Magnoliopsida > Fabales > Fabaceae > Vicia > Vicia villosa. Next base: position 898,372 of record NW_026705019.1, on the reverse strand, counting down.
GGATTGATCGATAGTAATGTTGATAGGGAGCTGGAGAGTCAGGTGGAGGACTCTTATACGAGCTGGTTACTTGAGGTATGTTTTCGAGGACAAAAACTCTTTTAGTGGGGGAGAGTTGTAACATCCCAAAATTTATTATTTAATTAATTTAATTAAGTTTTAAATTAATTAATTCGAATTAGCATTTTATTGGAATTATGTGGGAAGAAATAATAAAATGTAGTGTTGGGCCATTGGTGGAGTTAGTAATGTGGGGGTGTTAGTGTGAAGAAGCCCATTACTAAATTATGTTATGTTTTGATAAAATAAGAAAAAGAAGAAGATTGGAAAAGAAAAGAGGAAAACCTAAGAGGAAGAAGGAGAGAACTCATATACAAAAGCCATTTTCGTATTCATGGTGCAGCCTTCACAAAATGGGTCATAACTCTCGGCTCGTAACTCCAAATCAGGTAATTCTCGAAGATTCGGATTCTACACGAAATTTCCTTCGATTTGATATATTAATTCGTGTCAGGGAGGTTCTCGATGAGGGATATAAGCGAGTTTGAAGATGGGAGATTCTTGCTGAATTTGAGGGAAAAAGGGCTTACGGGTTTGATGAAGAAGAAGGGGAAAAGTCCAGATTTTTGGCTAAGGTAAGGGGGGACTCTTCCGGTTAATTTCTATTATGTGATTATGGGTAATGAGATGGATTAACGTATGATTCGATTCGATTTGGTATATTGGGATTTGATATTGTTAGGTATGTTATGATTTGGGATAATTGATGAATTTGTATAGATTGTTGGTTATTGATGTGTTGTTTTGATGTATAATGATGTGTGATGAGAAATTCGATGATTATATGCTTGTATGCGATGTATGGAATCGTTTTTGGGTAAAAAGGATGTGAAATCGCAGAGTCTGAATGCAGACCCGTAATTCTGCAAAATCGCCAGGTCGCGCCGCGAACCACTGTTTGCGCCGCGAACCGTTGGGCAGAAAACCAGGAAGTTGTGAATACGCTCAGGTCGCGCCGCGTCCATGTGTTGGCGCCGCGAAGGCGTAAGTTTTCCTCGTTTCGCGCCGCGAACCCGGTTGGCGCCGCGTGCTGTAGCGATAATTGTTTTCTTTGAAAAATGTAAAAATGTGTAACTTTCAAACCGTAAGTCCGTTTTAGACGCCGTTTTGGACGTTGTTCCTTAAATTGAATGTTCTACCATATAAAATAAATATAACAACAATAACTTGATTTTATTTTGAAAAGTATCGTTTTCTTCAAATGCGGTTTATTCTTGTTTTGCGTAGTTGATGAGGTGCAATGGATTGTTGTTTGCATAATTGAATATGTGCAATGATGGGTGTTGTTATAATGTAATTGCTTCTGCTTGTTATGCAAAATGGATGTTGTTCATGGTAAATATGGTTATCATGTGTTTTGATGAATGATGATGTAAATGCTCTGTTATTGTTGGGTTGATTTGTTGTACTTGGTACACGATTGTGAGGGGTGCTATTGTTGTTGCACTGTGTGGTGAATGTTTTATCTGTTATGATGTCGTGGTTGTAACTGGTAATTGATATACATATATTGTTGATGTAAAATATGTATTTATTTATAGTTGAGAAATAGCATAACTGTGTGTGGCTATTGATTATCGTGGTAGTTGATGATTATGACATTTGGTTGTTTAATGTTGATGGTGAGCATGTTTATGGTTGATACATGCATTTCATAATCATGTTGTGGGCTGTATCCCTTATGATGGTGGGACAGCGGTAGCTAATTCCCATTGTGTGGAATTGGTGAGAGAAGTAGCCGAATCTTTATGGTGGTGGATCGGTGAGATGGGTTATCCCATGTTTGGTACCACATGCATATAGTTGCATTTGCATTAGGTTGTTGTGTATAATTATAACATGAATGGAAGATTGTCCAATGTTATAATATTTGATGACGGTGTAATTGTTATGGTGTTGTCTTTTGGTAATGTATTCTATTATTGTGTGAATCGATGAATAATAGATGTGAATCTGAATATATGACAAATTGGGTGAATGATATATTATGATGTTTTGTTGCTTATGAATGCATAACATTGATTAATTGAGAATGAGACTCACCCTTACTTTGATGATTTCAGATTGGCGAGTAGCGGCTTTTGGCTCTGGTGAGGATAGCTCATAGGCCAGTTTGTTTAAGTATGGTGTCGGTGTCATGCTCTGATATTGTAACACTGGGGGAACGTTAGATTAGAGTTTTATGATGATACTCTATCGTGTTGTTATTGTATTAGATTATGTGGGATATTGCATAGATGATGTTATGCTTATCCGTATGATGAATTTTCCGCTGTGTAAACATGAGATTTTATGTATTATGGTGAATTGTCCCTTAGTGAAAGCATGACAATGAATTTATGATGATTTGTTTTAAAGTGAATTGTGGCACCCTTGTTTTCATGTTTTACTCTGAAAATTAATTATTAATTTCCGTGGGGTTTAGAAGGGTGTTACAGACAACATTTGCTTTAGGTATCCTCGGAATCGAGGGACTTGACTATTTTCACAAATTAAGGCAACAGGCAACAGTAATAAGGCAACAAGGCAACAAGAGAGGTTACCCTAAAGGTGTGTGGGTGCACAATCAAGTGATCCATATTCAGATATATTATCTTGTAAAAGTTAGTGATTCTATGTTCAATTCAGGATTGCACTCCTTAGGATTACTAACCATAGCAGAAAAATAAAACAGTTTAATAGTCCTACGCTATTACAATAAACACCTGCGAGTGCGGGAAAATAAAGGCAGAAAAATAAACCTAATTACTATTACAATAAAACCCTGAAGGGTAACAGAAAATAAAAGGCAGAAAAAAAGGTAGAAAACTTTTTGTACATGGCTTTGGGGCAGATACATTATAGATAAATAATGGCAAGCAATAATAATGCGAATAAAATAAAATCCCAAAATAATAAGGTAGAATTAAAATAAAGGCACATACGACAATCACAGAGTACGGGGTGAGAAGAGAATTCACGAACGAAGAAATTCAATGTTTAAAAACAATTTGTGGTGTTCGTGGTGATAAACCTTAAATCTTAAGGGTTAGCCTAATGGCTAAAAAAACCTAAGGGTAAAGCCTAAGCCTATAGTTAATGGACAACTCTTACATTGTTGATAATAAAAAACCTATGGTTTATTGATTAAGGCTAAACTTACAAACCTAATTATTAAATTATTTAACCTAATTAATTGAATCCTAATTTATCTAATTTAACCTAAAATTAACCTACAATTAATTAATCTCTAAATTAAATTAACACATTTAAATTAATTATCTAACTATTAAATAAAATCTAATTAAATTATTAAACCTAATTAATTAAACTAATTAAAATAAATAAATAAAAAGGTTTTTTTTTTATAAAAAAAAGAAATAAAATTAAAAAAAAGAAAGAAAAAAAAATAAAAGAATAATAATAATAAGAAAAAAATAAAAGAAACCTGGTGCAACTATCCAGTGTGGCACGCCTCCTAAGTGTCCATGGTGTGGCGCGCTCCTGGGCTCTTGGATTTGGATCGGTGGTGGTTCATTGGCCACGATCTGAGCGTATACCATGGTCACGCGTGAGATGACACACTGGATCTGTGAATGAAAGGAAGCAAATAAATTAGCAAAATTATTAGTGACCCCTCCCAGGATCGAACAGGGCACCTTGAGGTGATGGCCTCCACTCGTAACCAACCAAACTGCAATTCCAATTTGTTAATTGAATGGTCATAAAAATATAGATAAAAAAGTCAATTAATGAGAGTATTCAAACGCTGGTCCCACAGATGCTGATTGACGAATGAGGAGTGGAGAGAGATATTGAAAATTTTACTGGCCAATAGGAATAAGACACGCGCGTGGAGAGTGGGGGCTTTTGTGGACGGACGAATGGGATGAAGACACGCAATGGTCAAAGGAGTCCTTGGTCCTATTCATCGTCCCTATCCTCCAGCCTTGCTGTTTCACCTGCGAAACTATCTACGCATTTACCTGCGGATTTTCCTTTGATTCTGCAAAACGTTAGAAACTCAACAAAAAGGTGTTAGCCAAACCAAATAAATGCCCAGATCGTATGAAATCAGGCCTCTAATCACGAATATGGGATCGCTTTAGTCTAAAAGCCATTGCATCCATGAAAACGAACACACACCCCACTTGTGCCCTAACAATGGTGGGGGGCGTTTAAGACCTGGTAACTCCATTCCAATGGCCCAGTCCTTCTCTAAACTTCACAAAGAACTCAAAAACATCATCGAATCTCAGTAAAACACGATAATCAAGGAGATACGAAAAGACAAGAACATGTGTAAATATGAGAGATTGGTATGCATGCTTTTACACGTCATGGCACTTATATATTACTTCAGACTTACCTAATGTCGTCCAAGGAAGAAGATTGGAAGGTCGTTTTTCTTGGAATGAGGCTGAGAGGATAGATTCCAATTTTTCTCATCTTGGAGAATTTCACGTTTTAGGGCTCCTTTGGAGGCTGCCAATCCTTGTCCATTGAGGTTGGAATTATTGTATATATATAGAGTGAAGGATTAGGTCAAGGGCTTTTAGATTAAATCTTTTTAATCATGTAATTGTAACTTGATTTTCAATCATATACAATGTTTCCAAATTTGCTTCAAATCATGTTCAATCAACTCAAATTGATTTACTTGATGTCCAAGGCTCTTATTTGATTGATTTTTGATTGGGAAATAACAACCATGCGCCATATTCAAAGATTTGGTTTTTTATTTTACTTATTTTGATTTATTTTAATTTAAATTAATAAAAACCAAAGATAAATGAAATAAAATCATGGCCATGCATATATGGGCTTGAGAGGTCTTCTAATATGTTAATATTCATGTTCACACCTCACAAATTAGGCCCATTAATCCAAAATCCAAGTTTTGATAAATTAGGGTTTCCTGTATTTTCTCAATTTTCCCCAACTTCTATCAATCATAACTCCTTCAATATTTGTCACATGAAGATGTTCTGGGATTTTTTGGATAGCCCAAGATGTCCTCTACAAGCCACTTTAGAATTTATTTTGCATTTGAAGATTTTATCTTGGAGATATGCCTCCTGACAAAAAATAGCTTTTTGCGAGCTTCTAGAAGGACCTGTAATGTTTTGGCTTATATCTCTTATGCGGAAGCATTTATTGACCTTGGTCCAAACATCAAAGTTGTAGAGAATTGAATTTCCTTGAGAATGAGCTTTGGTTGGGGAATTTCTGATGAAGTATGAGAGAGATATGGTCAGTCAAAATTGGGTTGACTTTCTTCTTAAAAACCCTAATTTAGAAACTTAGGGTTTTGATGATTTTGGAGCTTTTCTTGATGAATCATGATCACCCTTTTATTAAATGATGAATCTAACATAAGAATGTTAATATTGACCAAAAATCAGAAGTTTTGATTGTAATTTGACCATAGTTGACTTTTAGGTCCAATTGGTCGAATGTTAACCATTTGAGCAGTTGACTGAGCAATCTTATGAATCAGAGCCTGAAACTTGGCATGAGGATCTTTTGAATCATATGAGAGGCCATGGAGTCCACTTGAGGTATCAGAAACTGATTTTACTTGGAGAGAAGCAAAACCTTAGTTGTGGGTTGTTGTTTAGGAGAGAGACTGCATGCTTCCTTCTTGTGTATCTTTGAGCATTTGAAAGTCAGATGGACTGAAATATGAGTAAATATGATGGGCAAATTTTGGGGTATGACAGCTGCCCCTGTTCAATTTTCTTATACCTGAGGATGTAGATTGGCTTGTGTGCCTGTCGGAATCTGAAGGTAGAAGAGGATTGAACACTAGAATACCCAGGAATTTGCCCTAGCTGAAGTAGGAACTTTTGCCGGAGACGGGCTTAAAGATGCCGTCCAAGTGTTGGAAAATATGTATGAGACGGGCTTTAAAGATGCCATCTGATCTGGATAAATACGAAAGTCAGAATAAGTCGTACGTTAGACTATATCCGAGCTTGAAGTATTGAGAGGCGTTTGTCAGAGATGGGCTTAAAGATGCCATCTAGTTTCTGATAGGATGGAAGTCGGAATGAGTCGTACGTTAGACTGTATCTTGAAAGGATATACTTAAGATAAGTCGTACGTTAGACTGGATCCTTTGTATTGAGAAGTACCAAAATGAGCCGTATGTTAGGCTGTACTTTAGGACGAGTCATACGTTAGACTGGGTCTGATTGCATCGATATATGTCTAGAGAGCCGTACATTAGGCTGTAGGATAGATCGTACGTTATACCAGGTCCACTGTGTTGATAATTGTCAGAATACACCGTACGTCAGGTTGTATCCTAGGATGAGTCGTACGCTAGACTGAACCTTTGTATTGAGAAGTACCAGAGTGGGCCGTACATTAGGCTGCAACTGAGCTTAGTATTTTAAGAAGTGTCTGTTGGAGATGGGCTTAAAGATGCCATCCAGGCGTTGACAGAAAGTTTATCGGAGATGGGCTTACAGATGCCACCTGGATGTTGGGAGTATGAAGTGAATTGATTGTAGTGACTCTATTGTCATGACTCTATTGTCGTATTGTCGTGACTCGATTGTCGTGACTCCATCGTCGTGACTCCATTATTGTGATCGTTTCTGAACTGAATACCGAGATTAGATATATGACTCTATTGTCGTGACTCCATCGTCGTGACTTCATTGTCGTGACTCCATTGTCGTGACTCAATTGTCGTGACTCAATTGTCGTGACTCCATTGTCGTGACTTCATTGTCATGACTCCATTGTCGTGACTCCATTGTCGTGACTCCATTGTCGTGACTCCATTGTCGTGACTCCATTGTCGTGACTCCATTGTCGTGACTCCATTGTCGTGATTTCATTGTCGTGACTCCATTGTCGTGATTCAACTGTCATGTTATTTTTTGAATCGAGTGTCATGATTAAGCCTGTCTCTTTGATCGTATCAGCACCGTTCGTGGTGACCGAATTAAATCTTCGAGGTTGATCGTGTCAGTACCGTTCGTGGTAACTGAATTAGATCTTGGAAAGATGATCGTGTCCACACCGTTCGTGATGATAGAATTAGATCTTTGAATGTTGATCGTGTCAGCACCGTTCGTAGTAACTGAATTAGATCTTTGAAGGATGATCGTATCTACACCGTTCGTGATGATAGAATAAGACCTTGGAATATTAACCGTGTCAGCACCGTTCGTAGTAACTGAATTAGATCTTGGAATATTGACCGTGTCAGCACCGTTCGTAGTAACTGAATTAGATCTTGGAATATTAGATATATTGTTTATTTGCTTGTACTTGTATCCTGAAAAAGGTAAAGTTAGTCTTTACGCAATGTTTTGATGCATTTATTATGTGATGAGTCTCTCAAAATAAATGAGAAACTTGTATGTTTATTATGAAGTAATGTATGTAATGTATGAATATGTTTATGCTATCTGGAGTATATTAGTGATTTTTCTTGATTGAGAAAATAAATCTCTATATCATTGTGATTTTGACGTCTGATCTTGTTTTGAAGATGCTCATTTGGGGATTTATGATTCCCGCTTGGGGATGAGAGCCATTTGAATGATTGATCCTTGATGCACCCTGACTGGGGATAAGAGAGACGAATAAACCCTGTTGGAGGAGGGATTGAAGATAGCTACTTTGGGGAATATCCTGTGGGGATATGATCTTGTGAAACTGGCTTCATGGGAAGACATGGGTGCCTTGAACATTGCCCCTAATGTTTATAGGGATTGCCGTTCCTGGGCTTGTGTTGATTGGGATACACCAATGAATATCGATCGAAGTGTCAAACTGGCCTTGCATAGCTTTGCCCTAACTAGTAGGGACTTTGAAGAGATTCGCCTCGCGAGGACTTTATGAGATGTGTATCATGGATGACATGTCCCCGGTAATCATATACTTAGGACCATGCCCCGTGTCGACTAGGAAGTAGCTTCAGACCCACTTGGATGCATGCCTCTGATTGTTTGGCATTCTTGAGAGATTCTGGGAATCTTGACCTGATTGCCCCAGATTGATTGGCATTCTTTGAGAGATTCTCGGAATCTTGACCTGACTGCCCCAGGTTGATTGGATAAACCATGTCATGCCCCTTGTATACATAAGAGACATTGCTTCTGAAGTGATTTTGTCTGTCGGGATAACTTTGAGTCATTAGTTGTACCATGTGCAAATTCTTCCTGATGCTAACATTCAAAATTATGTAGCAAAATATGTTTAATAATGAATTCATGAGATGCAATGCATATGCCTGTCTTGATTTTTTTTGAAATCATTAAAACAGAAGATGTAAAAAGTGTGATGTTTATAAAACGTGATGTTTGTAAAAGGAGATATCAACTCAGCTTTTATGGCAAACCTTAAGGAGTCAGGATACCTTTTTGGTGACAGTATGCTTTCGAACTAACCATGCTTCAGTTAGGACTTTCAAGGGTTGTAACGTGGCTTGGTTCACGGTTTAAGAAATTGTTAGCCGAAGATTTCGTTTGGGAAGAATATCCTTCGAAGGTTTGAAATTCAAAGGAAGATGGTTACTGATGACCATCTTTGAGATAAAAAATGGCTACTGATGGCCATGTTCGAGAATGATGGTTTAAGTTGGAACGGAGACAGTTAGCACTGAAGCTAAATTCGAAAAGAATCATCTTTGGGGACTTAAACGTTTTTACGAAATATGTAAAGTACTGAAGCTTAGTGTAATTTCGTGGCATTCTCGATTCTGATTACGTTGCCACGCGTCGAAAGAGGATTCAGGCGGGAGGATTTGAATTTCGAAGTAGTTTATATAACTGCACAAAGACAGATGGCATCCCAAAGATTCTCGTGAGTAACGTGGCATCAGATTAGTGTAGGACCGTTAGGGTCAAATTTAGTATAAATAAGGGTCTTAGTATTAGGATTCCGTGTGTTCATTTTGTACAAATCACTCACATACTGCTCAAGTATCAAGTGTTAAGAGAACGAGTTTTCGCTGAGAAATGTACGTATGACACCAACACCATTTTAAATACATTTGTATCTTTCTTTATTCAAGTATCTTTTGATATTACTGCATTTCGTTTACTTTCTGTCATTTACATTCCTGCACTCTTTATTTTCATTCTATTTAGTTTCGAAGCATTTAAGTTTCTACACTTTAAGGTTCTTGCACTTTACAGTTTTGTCTTATATTTTATCTTTATCTTACCCTTCGCTGATGTTATATTTACGTGTATAACAAGGTGATTGATAATCTTTATTTCTTTGATTAAGTATTTCTTATTTCGAGACAAGCCAACTATAGACATAATTCGAACTATCATGAATAACAACCTTTTTGACTATGTCCTAGGATCAATCTAGTCGATCCTACGAGTAACCAAATCATATTTATTATAGTTTGGAAGACTAGCGGTTGTTTACCGGAAATCACCGTAAACAGAAACAAAGGATAATGTCTCAAAAATTTATTTATACCCATCCCAATCTTCGTGATGTTCTTCGATCCTATGCTCAGTTAACTTTGTGTTTAAGTCCTAGCAAAGCTTGAAGTCGTAACATTGGCATTTGATGATGGTTAAAGTACCGGAAGTTTATTTGGACAGGCAATCATCCTTTTTTGTAATGTTCTCTTTTGTCGAGGATTTGTAGTGACCTCTTTTTTCCTTTGTTATCCCTAACTTTTGCCTGAGCTGTTTATTTTGAGATTACAGTCAGCGGGATGTTTCGATTTTTGATAAGTCTCCTTCATAGGTTTTGACTTAACAGTTTTCTTTTTTCCTTTTGATAGATATTGACTGTCTGACTTAATGGTTGCAGGAACCCATCACAACGGCAAGTATAATTGAGTTAACTGAGTAACTACCCTGCCCCAGGTTATGATTAAGGGTTTTAATCTGTATGAGAAAGAAAACTTCTACTTCTTAGGCTCAAAGGGTTTGACGAGGGATTAACATCCTTATATCTCCACTGTTTAGGAATTGAAACAATGCATGTACATCGTCAGCATAGTCCGTTCAAAAGCATACTGTAGGAGGTCACGGTATCGTTTTCGTCATCCTCCCTTAAAAAGCTTATATCTTAGCAGGAGTTGAATATCTCAAAACATAAATAAAGTAAAGACACAATTTAAAATGAGTGATAGCGGAATAATTTATTCAAGACAAACATATGCAATGCACTAATGATGATTATTAAAACAGATAATGTCTATCATAAGTCAAATGTTTAAACAAACGGAATAGAAATTTGCAAATGAAAGTAAAACTAATAATCTGAAAGTCCCTCCTTCTAGCCATCCACAGCATTAGCAGTCACGTTAGGAGTCTCAGGAGGATCAAATTCAATTTCCCCAGCATCGATCATATCTTGGATCTTGTTCCTTAATGTCCAGCAACTATTCGTATCGTGACCAGGACTATCGGAGTGATATGCACACCTCACGTTGGGATTATAGCCACGAGCAGAAGAACTAGGATTCTTAGGGGGATCCTTTAAAGTGATCAACTCTGACTTCAACAGGTGCTGTAATGCTTGAGCCAGTGACATATTGATCTTTGTGAACTGACGCCTAGGCAGGTCTTGCTTGTTTTGACGACCTTTTTGAGTTGCCGATGTGGAGATCAGAACTGCCCCTACAGATTGGTCGTGGTTACTCATTTTCTGACCATACACATCATTTGACTCCGACTTCCCATTGAAATGCTTCTTTGTAACACCTGAGGATGTGGCAGCTTGAATCTTACCACTTTGGATGCCATTCTCGACGCGTTCCCCAGTCAGTATAAGTTCAGTGAATCAAGATGACGAACTTCCCACCAAATGACTATAGAAAGGACAAGTCAGTGTACCTACCAACTCTCTGTCAGCTAAGGAAGGTTGAACTCTGCCAGCCAGGTCTCTCCATTTTTGAGCATACTCCTTGAAGCTTTCGTTAGAACCCATAGACATGCTTTATAGTTGCATGTGGGTTGGCGCGAGATCGGCATTGTATTGGTATTGCTTGTAGAAAGTACCGTCCAAGTCTTCCCATGTATGAATGTTGGTACCCTCTAGTTGATAGTACCACTCGAGTTGGGTTCCAGATAAGCTCTCTTGGAAAAAGTTGATCCATAGCTTCTTATCAGCAGTATGAGGCTGAATCTTCCTTACATAAGACTTCAAGTGCATTTTCGGACAAAAGACCCCATCGTATTTAGCAAAGGTGGGAGTCTTGAATTTCGGAGGGATAACAACTCCAGAGATGAGTCCTAGTTCCTCAAAACCTAGCCCAGGTACCTTCTGAATTTCCATGGCTTTCATACGTTCTTCCAGCAGCTTGTATTTGTTATCAGGATGTTCGTCCTCATAGTAATAGCCCTCTTCTTCCTCAGAGGGCTTGACAGAATCGTGGTTGCTTTTTGCATCAGTTTTGACACTAGCATCATCCTTTTGTTCATCGTCATCCTCTTCGAAAACCTTGACTTTTTCAGCTTTCTTAAGTGGGCCTCGAAATCTTCTTCCCATGTTAAGGACACCCAAAGATCTTCTAGGCTTTTTCTCCTTCTTGGTCAGAAGAGTTTTCAGCTCGTCTTGCCCCTTCGACAAGTTCAGAATCAAAGCTTGGAACTCAGCATTCTGAGCCTGAAGGTCTTTGACTAATTGCTCGAGATTCATGATGCTGAAATAAACAGCGAGGAGGGATGAGAAACCTGTTGTAAGCAACCTGTTATGCGATGTTATGAATGCATATACAATGCTTTCAAGGATCTTTAAGGAATTTAGTTAGTACCATTAGAAAATGATTTGTTCGTATCTTCGTTTGAAGAACTCTGATTCTTGGATGTTCTTCTATGGGAATCAAGCTCGCCATATCCAGTGGGTCATAGCCTCTGATTCGGGATACCTCTGAATTTGAAGGTATATGGCTAGAGGAAAATAAATCCTCTTGCCCCTTGATAGGTACTGTGTCTCTAAATTGGAAGGCACATGGCTAGAGGAACATAAATCCGCTTGCCCCTAAATAAGAGTTCAGTCCTTGATAAGAGCACCTGAAATTGTGCGCCCTAAATTCCTAAGATCCTTGAAAGGGTTATTCAATCATGTTATGATGTCATGATGTCATGATGTCATGATGTCATGAAGATGTAATGCATTAGGCAAAGCGCAAGGTAATAAGGACGAGTGAGTCCCACGAGAAAAACCTGCAAGGAAAAGCAGAGGGTTAGTATCTCACACAAGCAAGTCACACAAGTGTCCTTAGGTTTAAAGACTTGCATGAAGTCCGTAGGTCAGTACCTCCCCACTGAAGTTTAGTTGGTTCAACCTGTCCTAGAATAAAGATCGGGTTCTTCGGTGCTCATATCCCTGATCTTTCTCGCGGGCATTATCTCAACATGGCACTCAATCGGCCAGCCAAAAACATCCCTAGAGTCCAATCTCAATGAGTGTAGCATCGAGTATAATCCGGCTTCAGTCAGGAATCCAAAGTCAGCCATCTCGCTACTTCCTATAGGCCAAAGTCAAGTTCAACTAAGGTTCTAAGGGCGAATTAGTGCTTAATGACACCACGCGGTAGCCAAACGTCTCCTTGATCATATTCAAGGGCCATCAGGACAAACCAAAGCGTCGCACTAACGGTGGCCACCAGATCAACCATAACGATACATGTCGTACAACCTCCTTGGTCTCTTGCCACATACCTAAGGTACACTAGATTCGGGTGTAGGATCTTTTACACAACAGAATACCCAAAACAACCTTTAAAGATAAAGCAAACAAATCAAACAATTGAAAACATTTAAGTGAATCCTAAACTTTAAGGTAACCCCTCTTTTATTTGAAAGCATCCCCAACAGAGTCGCCAGTTCTGTAATACGGTGAACTGACTTTTTATGTTTAAGCAAGCAATGTTGCGGTGAGCAAGAGTCCCCACCGACTTTTATTTTATCCAATTTATAGAAAGGCTAAAAGAACAGAAAAAACTTTTTAAAAAGATTTTGAGTTCGGGGGTAAGTTATACAAAGGGAAGGTGTAAGCACCCTTTGTATCCATGGTTATCTATGGGCTCTTAATTTCTTAGCTCACTTTTGAATTGTTTGAAAAGGTTTGAAGTGTGTTTAGAAAAGAGTTTTTGAATAAGGACTTTAGCTTGTAAAATAAGCGTAGCATTTTTGAAGGTTTTTGAAAGAGGAAAGTTAAATTTAAACCAGAGCAAGCAATTAATAGCAACTACCCTAAGTTTTGAAAAAAATGTTCTTTTAGCTTTTCAGGGCTATCCATACCATAGGAGGGTAGGAAGTTTTTTTATTGGATTTAAAGGGTCATCAGAGTTATCGTTCGCCATAAGACTGACCCTGCCATAAAGAGGGCAGGTAGTCTAAGGGAAGGATATAATAGTCATTTGATCTTTTTAGGCAGCAGGCGGGGATACCTTAGCAATGGGGACAAATCATCATTTACCGAGGCAACATCGAGGGACAAATTTGATGATGAATAAACTGAGGACAACATTTGCTTTACGTATCCTCGAAATCGAGGGACTTGACTATTTTCACAAATTAAGGCAACAGACAACAGTAATAAGGCAACAAGGCAACAAGAGAGGTTACCCTAAAGGTGTGTGGGTGCATAATCAAGTGATCCATATTCAGATATATTATCTTATAAAAGTTAGTGATTCTATGTTCAATTCAGGGTTGCACTCCCTAGGATTACTAACCATAGCAGAAAAATAAAACAGTTTAATAGTCCTACGCTATTACAATAAACACCTGCGAATGTGGGAAAATAAAGGCAAAAAAATAAACCTAATTACTATTACAATAAAACCCTGAAGGGTAACAGAAAATAAAAGGCAGAAAAAAAGGTAGAAAACTTTTTGTACATGGCTTTGGGCAGATACATTATAGATAAATAATAGCAAACAATAATAATGCGAATAAAATAAAACCCCAAAATAATAAGGCAGAATTAAAATAAAGGCACATACGACAATCACAGAGTATGGGGTGAGAAGAGAATTCACGAACGAAGAAATTCAATGATTAAAAACAATTTGTGGTGTTCGTGGTGATAAACCTTAAATCTTAAGGGTTAGCCTAATGGCTAAAAAAACCTAAGGGTAAAGCCTAAGCCTACAGTTAATGGACAACTCTTACATTGTTGATAATAAAAAACCTATGGTTTATTGATTAAGGCTAAGCTTACAAACCTAATTATTAAATTATTTAACCTAATTAATTGAATCCTAATTTATCTAATTTAACCTAAAATTAACCTACAATTAATTAATCTCTAAATTAAATTAACATATTTAAATTAATTATCTAAATATTAAATAAAATCTAATTAAATTATTAAACCTAATTAATTAAACTAATTAAAATAAATAAATAAATAAAAAGGTTTTTGTTTTTTATAAAAAAAAAGAAATAAAATTAAAAAAAAGAAAGAGCAAAAAATAAATAAAAGAATAATAATAATAAGAAAAAAATAAAAGAAACCCGGTGCAGCTATCCAGTGTAGCACGCCTCCTGAGTGTCCATGGTGTGGCGCGCTCCTGGGCTCTTGGATCTGGATCGGTGGTGGTTCATTGGCCACGATCTGAGCGTATACCATGGTCACGCGTGAGATGACACACTGGATCTATGAATGAAAGGAAGCAAATAAATTAGCAAAATTATTAGTGACCCCTCCCAGGATCGAACTGGGCACCTTGAGGTGATGGCCTCCACTCGTAACCAACCAAACTGCAATTCCAATTTGTTAATTGAATGGTCATAAAAATATAAATAAAAAAAGTCAATTAATGAGAGTATTCAAACGCTGGTCCCACAGATGCTGACTGACGAATGAGGAGTGGAGAGAGAGATATTGAAAATTTGACTGGCCAATAGGAATAAGACACGCGCGTGGAGAGAGGGGGCTTTTGTTGACGGACGAATGGGATAAAGACACACAATGGTCAAAGGAGTCCTTGGTCCTATTCATCGTCCCTATCCTCCAGCCTTGTGGATTCACCTGCGAAACTATCCACGCATTTACCTGCGGATTTTCCTTTGATTATGCAAAACGTTAGAAACTCAACAAAAAGGTGTTAGCCAAACCAAATAAATGCCCAGATCGTATGAACTCAGGCCTCTGATCACGAATATGGGATCGATTTAGTCTAAAAGCCACGACATCCATGAAAACGAACACACACCCCACTTGTGCCCTAACAATGGTGGGGGGCGTTTAAGACCTGGTAACTCCATTCCAATGGCCCAGTCCTTCTCTAAACTTCATAAAGAACTCAAAAACATCATCGAATCTCAGTAAAACACGATAATCAGGGAGATACGAAAAGACAAGAACATGTGTAAATATGAGAGATTGGTATGCATGCTTTTACACGTCCTGGCACTTATATATTACTTCAGACTTACCCTATGTCGTCCAAGGAAGAAGATTGGAAGGTCGTTTTGCTTGGAATGAGGCTGAGAGGATAGATACCAATTTTTCTCTTCTTGGAGAATTTCACGTTTTAGGGCTCATTTGGAGGCTGCCAATCCTTGTCCATTGAGGTTGGAATTATTGTGTATATATAGAGTGAAGGATTAGGTCAATGGCTTTTAGATTAAATCTTTTTAATCATGTAATTGTAACTTGATTTTCAATCATATACAATGTTTCCAAATTTGCTTCAAATCATGTTCAATCAACTCAAATTGATTTACTTGATGTCCAAGGCTCTTATTTGATTGATTTTTGATTGGGAAATAACAACCATGCGCCATATTCAAAGATTTGGTTTTTTATTTTACTTATTTTGATTTATTTTAATTTAAATTAATAAAAACCAAAGATAAATGAAATAAAACCATGGCCATGCATATATGGGATTGAGAGGTCTTCTAATATGTTAATATTCATGTTCACACCTCACAAATTAGGCCCATTAATCCAAAATCCAAGTTTTGATCAATTAGGGTTTCCTGTATTTTCTCAATTTTCCCCAACTTCTATCAATCATAACTCCTTCAATATTTGTCGCTTGAAGATGTTCTGGGATTTTTTGGAAAGTCCAAGATGTCCTCTACAAGCCACTTTGGAACATATTTTGCATTTGAAGATTTTATCTTGGAGACATGCCTCCTGACAAAAAACAACTTTTTGCGAGCTTCTAGAAGGACCAGTAATGTTTTGGCTTATATCTCTTATGCGGAAGCATTTATTGACCTTGGTCCCAACATCAAAGTTGTAGAGAATTGAATTTCCTTGAGAATAAGCTTTGGTTGGGGAATTTCTGATGAAGTATGAGAGAGATATGGCCAGTCAAAGTTGGGTTGACTTTCTTCTTAAAAACCCTAATTTAGAAACTTAGGGTTTTGATGATTTTAGAGCTTTTCTTGATGACTCATGATCACCCTTTTATTAAATGATGAATCTAACATTAGAATGTTAATATTGACAAAAAATCAGAAGTTTTGACTGTAATTTGACCATAGTTAACTTTTAGGTCCAATTGGTCGACTGTAAACCATTTGAGCAGTTGACTGAGCAATCTTATGAATCAGAGCCTGAAACTTGGCATGAGGATCTTTTGAATCATATGAGAGGCCATGGAGTCCACTTGAGGTATCAGAAACTAATTTTACTTGGAGAGAAGCAAAACCCTAGTTGTGGGTTGTTGTTTAGGAGAGAGACTGCATGCTTCCTTCTTGTGTATCTTTGAGCATTTGAAAGTCAGATGGACTGAAATATGAGGGGCAAATTTTTGGGTATGAAATAGACCATATCTTTTTTTGCTTGTAGGATATCTTCCTCATGGTGGAACCGGTTGAGTTCTTGGCTTCGGTTGTTTAATGTTGCTACTAGTACTACAATTGTTGAACACTTGCTTTGGTTAGAGGTCTCTTTTAAAACAACTTTTTCTTTGGATTTGGGGTGGTCTTTGTGTTGGTTTTTTGTTGGGTAGTGTGGAAATGTAGGAATGATATTATTTTCAATAATCTTGCTTTGTCGTCTTTTGATGTATTGGGTAGGATCAAATTGATCTCGTGGGAATGGTTGGTAGTATTTTATAAAGGGGTTGTTAATGGCTCTTGGGAGGATTGGTGCAATGATCCTAGGCTAGTTTTTTGTTGATGGCTTGAGGGGTTGTGTTCTCTCTTTTGTTGTAATTGTTGTATTTTGGGTTGTAGCACCCCTAGTGCTCTTAATTGATTTCCATTTTACTTAAGAGAGAGAGAGAGAGAGAGAGAGAGAGAGAGAGCTAGAAACAAAGAAGTTATTTGTGTGAGTGGAGAGAGAAGTGGAATAACAAAGAAAGCATATCACGTGACAACTTTATTGAAACAATAAATCTGAAACATTGATTTAAATCCAACGGTTTAAATTAATTCCTCTCATCTCTCACATTAACTACTCCTCTCACTTGAAATGCCATATATATATATATATATATACTTAGGGAGCATATCAAGTGAGAGTATTTTATAATGAGAGATGAGAGGAACAAATATCAATCATTGGATTCATCAAGAGAGAGAATGTTAAGAATTTAATATGACTATTAATTTTTCTCTCTTGATGAATCCAATGGTTAATATTTGTTCCTCTTATCTCTCATTATAAAATGCTCTCACTTGATATGCTCCCTATATACTTAATCTAAATGCAAGGTTGTCATGATGACAACTTTTGCAACAACCCTAAACCTAATAATGATGTGTCATTCTAATATAGCACTAATGCTGACGTGTAAATCTCTTAAAATTTCTAATATTAATTAACTATTTGCATTATAATATTTTAAAACATTAATTAGACAAATCTATTAATAATAATAATAATATTAAACAACCAATATTAATAAAATAATAATGTAATATTCATCTAATAATAATATAAATTAATAATAATAATAATAATAATAATAATAATAATAATATCAATAATAATATATTATCCATCTAACACTATTAAACCCTAATTATTTATAAATATTATATTTTTTAATCCCTAAATATTTCATAAATTTCTTAAGTAACATTTTTATGTATTAAATTAATAAGATATTAAATATATAATGAGAGCGTCCCTAAATATTTGTATATATAACTTTTAAAAAGACGTAATTTAACTTATTTAATGGTATAAATACTACATGGTATAAATACTACGTAATTTTTATATATGTTAGCTTTCATATACGTTTTCATATTTCTATATTTTTCATAAAAATCGTAACTGTTTTTTGTTAGATAGTATAAATTTTTTATGAATAAAAAAATTTAAGAATGATTATTCATATATAGAAATATGAGTAAATATAGTTAGGATTTTATTAGATTATACATTTTATTTATTTATTTACTTTTTGACAAAAAATAAATGATATTCATTCATTCAAATCGATAGAGTACATCGTTGCAATACAAATTCAAAATCGCCAAAAACAAAAAGGATGAATCTGCGAACAAATCCACAACATCCATGTTAATAGCATAAAACGGCAAATTGCATATGCCTACAAATATTAATGTATTGACTGTATTGAGATGTCCGGAATATTCATGCTTCCGGATCTGTAGCGTTGACAGCACCAAAGTCATTGATTGAATCTGCACTAGATCGAAACTAATCTTTCAACCTGAAACAAATGAACACCGCACAAAAACGAAAAAACAAAATACCCGCACAAAGACGAGAAATCAAAATACACCACAGAAATATGGGAAATCAAAACAAACAATGACCCACGAAATCACAAAAAAGACAAAAAGAAAAGGTGTAAAAATCACTTATTTAAGTAATAGATAAACAAAAACGATTTAGAGGGGTGATTTTGGATCAAAATTGATCATAAATCACCCCCCTTTGAGAGAGAGGAAGGAAAAAGAAGAAAAGTGACGGCTAGGGTAGAAGAGTTTTTATTTATTTAATAATATAGAATTTGATGATTTTAACATTGGGATACCAAACAACAAAATCATTAAAAGGTTGATTAAATTTGATAACCCCTCAAATTTTTATTGTCCGTTTTAAAATAACAATACATTAAAATTAGTTTTTGCCAATTATTAGTATTCAATCAAATAAATTTTCATTTAATATTTAAATTTCTTTGTTAAAAAATAAATAACTTATTTAATGAAAAACATTTATTAAGTTTTACATATAGTTATTAGTCATTAGTTTTCGGTTATGAAATCACAATAACATTCATTTATCTCTCAATTTATATAACTCACTCAAGTCATAGTATTGTTCTCCATTTAAAAAAAACCATAGCAACAAAACGCAACACGTTAATCAAGACATAAAAAACTCCACAATTTGGCTTAAAAAGCCCCGTAATTCAACTGCGTTTTTTGTAGTGGTCACAAAAAACACAAACCTGTCAAACAAATAAAATTTATCTTCATTATTTTTATCTTTCTGTTTTCTATAATTTGCTATTTCAATCTTAATTTTGAATTTTTGTTAAAGATTCCTATGTTTTGCAGATTTGTAAAATAAAATGAAGATAGTTATTAAGGCAAAAAGAGTTGGCAAAAATGAAATATGAGTATAACAACTAAAGTCAGGATTATCACAAGCAAATAAATGCCATAAAATTTGAAGAAAGTATATTGGCAAATGTTTCTCTCTTCTTAGGATTGATCTATTTTTTTATAATTTTCTATTTCAATCCTAATTTTGATTTTTTGTTGAAAGATTCATATGTTTGGCAGATTTGTAAAATGAAATGAAGATAGTTGTTATGACAAGAACAATGGGCTAAAATGAAATATGAGCAAATAAATGCCATTAAAGTTATTGAAACTAAATTGTCAAATGTTTTTCTCTTTAGGATTCATCTATATTTTATAATTTACTATTTTAATCATATGTGATGTATACATACAAATTTGAATTTTTGTTAAACATTCATACATTTTGCAGATTTTTAAAATGAAAGGAAGATAGTTGTTGTGACAACAACAATTGGCTTAAATAAAATATGAGTATAACAACTACAAGAGGATCAAAAGCAAACCAAATGTCATAAAATTGAAAGAAAGTAAATTGACAAATATTTCTCTCCTTAAAATGTCTTTTATTCCTTGATCAACCATTTATAATTGTAAGAAATATCATCATTATCTCTCGATGTAGTAATAAATTTTACCATTTAATTTTTTCTCTCCATATTGTAAGAAAAAATTTCTACAAACAACACATTTAAAAATAAATAACTTATTATGTGTATTTACATTATTATTTTGTATTTTATTTGAATGATAATATATTAAATTTTTTAATAATTAAAATCTTTAATTTTTATTTCACAAATACTTAAATTTAAAATAAAAAACAAATAAAAAATATTTTATGATTATTAATCGCGCAACGCGCGGGTCACAATCTAGTATATATAAAATTTAGTCACTAAATAAATTCACTATAATTAAACCCTAATAATTGCAAATATAAATATATCAATTCATAAAACACACTATCAATTTGATTAATTTCTATTAATACACATCACCAATTTGAATTTTAAAAGTTATTTTACTAAATTATTTAAAATAAAAATATTTTTTGTATTTAATAATTAAATTTTAAATTTTATAAAATTATATATATGATTTATTCACTAAATACACTCAAGACAAAATCATAAAATAAAATCACTATAATGAAACCCTATTAGTCACAAATACAAATATCAATCCACAATACACACTATAATTCCATTAATTCCTTTAAGTTTTATAATTTCATTAATTATTGCACATTGAAAATATGTCGCTTAAATGAGTAAAGGAAATATTTTTATCTGTTACTCAATCTTAAAAATCCTTTTAAATTAATTCATTCACTCTTTCATATCTTTGCATATTCTTATAATTTTAAAGAATTTTATGTTCACCAAACTCATTCATATCTTTGAGACAACCACCATTAATTCATTCATAAAAATTAGTGTTATGATTTTTTTATCACTGTTTTTTTTTTTTTTCAAATTCTTCATACTAACTCATTAATCAAATCATATAAATTAATATAATATAAATTCATATATTAATTAATATTTTATAACTCTCATATATATATATATATATATATATATATATACACACACACATTAATTTATATTAATTGTTTTTTTATTCTTCATAAATACATATTTTATTATTTCTATTTGGTCATCTAATCACACATGTGTTTATATTTGGTCATTTTATCCCACAAAGTAATTTTATAAACAATTATATTATCAAAATTAGCCAAAATGACTTACAATGATTAATATTGAAAACATATATACAATATACTATATTTTACATTTTTATTTTACATGATTAAATTTATGCTTTGTTGTTATTTTGTTGTTTGTAGGTTCTATTTTATGATAACTTTTTGGTTGGCAGGATTGAAATTAACTTGAAGGTTGAAGTAATATATCTATGAATTATATATGATCACACAAATCAAGCCGAGAGTGGAAATCTCCATATGCTTTTACATATTTATACTATACATTTTGGCTAAGTATTCAATATCATTCCCTTCGAACAATTGATACTTTCGATTATTTTTCATATTCTCACATCAATTTTAACTATGATTTGTTTTATATCGCAGATGACTCAACTTATTTTATTATAATAATTATCTATATTTTAACTATACTTTCTTTTGTATTTTTTTATTGTATATCCTCATCCTTCTATTTAAACAAAACAATATTCACAAGGTATCTATTTTTTGATTTTGTATCAACATTTTTAATTTCTTTTTATTTTTGAACATATATTCTAATTATTCTTTGATTTATGTGGCAGATATCATACCCCAAAATTTGCCCACCTCATTTCATCTTCAATGACTCAAGGCTCAAGGGTTTACTCAAGGCACTCTCCTAATAAAGGATCTCCTGAACTAGAGTTTTGCATCTTCTTAAGGAAATTGATGGATCAAGGTCTCCAATGGATTTCATATGGTTCATTAGGGTTCAAATTATCTCCATGACAAAATTCAAGCTTCAAATCCAAAGATTGCTTATTCAACTGCTCAGATGATCAACAATCGACTAGTTTGACCTAAAAGTCAACTATGGTCAAGTCACAGGCAAAACTCCTGATTTTTGGTCAACATACTTCTTTTGAAATTTCATTCATCATTTGATCAAAGATTGATCATGATTTATCAAGGAAAGCTTCAAAATCAACAAAATACAAAGTTGCTAAATTAGGGTCTTTTGTCTAAAAAGTCAACTGTACTTTGACTGGCCATAACTTTCACATGGAGCACCAAAAAATTTCCCAACCAAAGCCTATTTTTAAGGAAATTGAATTCCCTACAACTTTGTGTCTCACATGCCAAGGCCAGAAATGCTTCATTTGAGAGATATGGTACAAAAGATTATAGGTCCTTTTCAAAAGTCAACCAAAAGCAGTTTTTTGTCAAAGGCCATATCATCAAGATAAAATCTTCAAATGGAAAAAAGGTTCCAAAGTGGCTTATAGAGGACATCTTAAGGTTTCCAAAAAGTCCTAAAACTCTTCCATATCTTAAAAATTGAGAGTGTTATGCCTTGTCAAAGTTGGGCAATTTTGAAGGAAAAATGTGAAATAAAAGTGTTTCAAATTGGATTTTCTTGCAAATGGGCCTAACTTTTTAAGATCTAATCTTGATCCACAAGTTATCCAAGTCGCCAAAACCAATTTCCACGAGTCATTAAGCTTTATTAGATTTATTATGGATTTTTATTCAATTAAAAGGAGATTAAAAGTTATATAAATCAAGTGGAAAATCAAATATTTGATTGGTGGCCTCATAATGACCAAATTCAATCAAAAATTATATCATATTTTAATCTAATTTCGTGCCTTAGTGATTGGAAAGAGATTGGTGCAAGATTGAACAAAATTGGAAAGTTCCATGAATCAAATTTCACAAATTCTCCATGATTGATCCAAAGATGTTTTGGACCATTTGTTTGACCTAATATGTTCCATTATAAATAGAGAAGATAAGACATTGCATTAGGGACGTATTTATGGAAAAGGAGCCATATTCAAGAAGCAAAAATTCATCAAGAACTTGAATTCGGTTTTGGAGAATCAGGAGGGTTCAAAGGGATCTAAAGCTTGCAAAACATTCCTTGGAGCATCCTGAAGCTGTCTTGATTGTTGCACTACACCAACATCCCTAGAATCATCTCCATATAGGCCGAGGTAAGTCTCTTTAAACTTGAACTCGATTACGATAATTCATGCATCTCCATTGAATTTTGTTTGCATATTATGATTCACCTTGGTGCTCTGAACGTTTCTGGGCAATAAATTTGGTGTTTGCATGGGGAAATCAAGATTCACCATTGTTAGGTCGAATGAGCTCAAATTGGGGGTTTGCGTTTTAGGTGAAATTAGGAACAATTAAGGGCACCATTAGACTCAGGGGACTTGGACGAAGGAGTGGGTGGGGTCGCGAAACATTTTTTATGCATGTGTGTGGTTTTGATAATTGGCAGGTGTGTTTGCTACGAAAGAAACTGTAGCTAATTCGTAGCTAAAGTTTCAAAAAATTACAAGGTGTGGGGAAGAAGAAGATAACGTGGCAACGTGCCACTGGTTCATTCAAATTTGCGCGCCCTTTCCCATTGATTCGTTTGTTTTCTCTTATAATTTATTTATGGTATTGGTTTAACAATTAATTCATCTGGCTGGGTTGGTGAGAGGCGCTTATTCGTTCACCTAAGGGTCCAGGGTTCGATCCCTGGCCCTTGCAATATTTTTTGTAAAAAAAACTTCGTTTCGTAATTCCATGCGCCCCAGACTCATAGAGTCTACCATGTACCCTCAGATCCAGCCACTGGATCATTAAGCACCTAGATCTAACACACCAGGAATATATGTACATACCATGAACCCTCAGCCTGACCACATCCTATAAAAACCTAGTTTCTTTCTATTTATATATATATATATATATATATATATATATATATATATTATTTATATAATAATTTAATTAACTTAATAGGTTTTTATTATATATATAATTTGATTGTTTGAATTAAATTAATAATAAAGTTAATATTAAGATTTTATTTATTATTCGTTTCGATCGAATTAATCGGTCGTGATGGTTAATAACTAATTAAATAATATATTCAAATAAGGTTTATTTGCTAAGGGTTTTAACCGATTCGATTGGTTACGATGATTAGCAATTTTCATAAATTCGTTATTTGTTTTAATCAAACCTATTGATTACGATAATTAACGATAATTAAAATTCTTCATTAATTTATTAATTGTTTTAATCAAACTAATTGGTTGCGATGGTTAATAATAAAATAATTTAATTCCCAAATTAATTCAAATAATCCATCAAAACACATTTATTTGCTAATGGTGATAATCGAATCAATCGATTAGAATAATTAGCAATTATTTATTTAATTTGTTAATTATGGTGATCAAACCTATTGATCATCGCGATTAATGGAACATATAATAATCAGGGTTGTACGCCATAATTCATTAATTTCTTCAAAACTGCGAATTTCAAAACTGCGATAAGGTAATTCCAAATACCTTCAAACAACCTCATATTAATCCCAAGGCGAGTCCCCTTCCCCAAAATTCTAATTAGGTTCGAATTTTACCATTCACACTCGAAAGCATAAACCTTTCCTTAACATCTTTAGCCACAAACCTTTGCCTTAAACTTAAAACCTTAGGAAAGGGTTAAGGGTGCCTAACACCTTCCCTTGACCTGAATATAATAACTTACACAGATTTCTTAACTTCGTAGGGTTTCCTATTCGCCCTGGTAGAATAGCTGGCAACTCTAAAAGTCTAAATTTTTAGAGCAGGTTGCTACAGCTGGCGACTCTGCTGGGGACACACTAATGGTGAATTATTATGCTCCTAGGTTTTGGTAGGGTTTAGGTTTTTTGGTTAATTATTTAGGTTGTTGGTTAATTATTAGGGTTTGGCTGATTTGCCAGGAATAGGGTTTTGGATTAGGGTTTAGGTTTTTTCTCTTTTATTTTTATCAATAAATATTTAATTTATCTTTTTATTTATTTATTTATATTTTTATTTATTAACAATTACTTGCATGAGTGTTTAATTGTTTATATTAATATTGCACTGTGGGATGATTATAAATTGCGTTAAAACATAAGTGTGGGAATTATCCTTAAGACCAAGGGAGACTTGCATCGCCTACGAGTCTTATTGATGATTCCACTCAGAGTTGGTTGAATATTCGGAAATGTCCAAAACGAGGCTTGACTTTGTTGAGGGCAAGACTGGGTATTTGGCTGATCTCTCTGAGAACCTACCCCTAAAACTCGAACCTCATGCGCAAATGAGTTGTTCTAAAATCCAAAGAGACAAATATGAAGGAGTGAAAAACACTTAGAATGGGGGGATTGAATAAGTGTAACTTCAAAACTTTGAATGATAAAAACAATGAACACAATTATTTTTATCCTGGTTCGTTGTTAACCAAACTACTCCAGTCCACCCCTTAGAGTGATTTACCTCAACTGAGGATTTAATCCACTAATTCAACTGATTATAATGGTTTTCCACTTAGACAACTTCTAAGTCTTCTAGAGTCTACTGATTACAACTTGATCACTTTAGGAATCCTTCTAGAGTTTACAAATCACAACTTGATCACTCTAGATACCTTTTACAAACAATGCAAAATAATGTTTACAAGAGTATGTTTTTCTTCTAATAAAGCTGTAATCACAACCGTGACATTTCTCTTAAGTTCTAAGCTTAACACTCACTAAAAATTACAAGAGTTTGTGAGGTTGAAGATGAAGTTCGTGAGCTTTGATTTTGACAGCGTTTCAGTATTATGCACAAGTGTTCTACTTTGCTTCTGATCAGAACTTCTATTTATACGCGTTGAGAGAAGATGACCGTTGAGGTACATTTAATGCTTTGCGTGAAAAGTACAACGCTGCATTTAATGTTTCACATATTTGTCAACTACCTCGAGACATGCTTTTGCTGCTTTTACTGACTTTGCCTTTTATAGCTTCTAACGTTCCTTTTGTCAGTCAGAGATTAGACTTAGTAGCCTATCATCTTGTACTTTCTTCTGGACTCAGATTTGTAGATAACAACGTTTGAATATCAGAGTCAATTAGCTTGGTGCAGAGCATCTTCTTGTCTTCTGACTTTGAAGAGCTTTGAGCATGATACCATCAGAGCTTCAGAGCTTCTGCTTTTGACTTCATGTTCTTCTGATGCTTCATAGTTCATGTTTTGATTCTGCTTGGCCATCTTCTGATGTCTTTCTAGAGCATGTTCTGATGTAGCCATCCAGAACCTTCTGAGTCAGTGCTTCTGAGCGCTGTTTTGTGCATACTCTTTATATATTTCCTGAAATGGAAAATGCAAAGGATTAGAGTACCACATTGTCTTATACAAAATTCATATATAATGTTATCATCAAAACATAAAATATTGATCAGAACAATTCTTGTTCTAACAATCTCCCCTTTTTTGATGATGACAAAAACATATATAATTGATATGAATTTGTAACCAGAATATCAGATGAATAAAGACAATTACACAGATATAGCATAAGCATATAATCAGAGTGTGTGAATATGTCTCCCCCTGAAATTAATACTAGAAGAATTTATAAATAAAAGACTTCCCTGAGTATTTTTCCATTTCAGTCGAGACTTTCACTTTGAATAGAACTTTAGAACATTCAGAGCTTCTCTTTATTGCTTCCATAGGACAGCTTCAGAGCTTTGAATTTCTCTTTGTGATCAATTGAATCAGAACAATCCTTGCTTCTGATCTTGAAGCTTCAGAGCACTAAGCTTGCTTTGAATCTTTAGGAGCTATAGAATTTCTTTTCCCCATGTATTTGCTTCTCATGTTTAGCTTTTTCAGAATATCTCATTCCTGCAAAAAAACTATCAAAGACAGAGAACTTGCAAATAATGTTAGAAATGTTGAGACTTAATCCCAGCAACTGATATAATAAATCAATTCAATTATCATGTTTTCTCCCCCTTTTTGTCATAACATCAAAAAGTATAAAAGATTCAGATGAAAAAGACATACAGAGTGAAGAAGATAACTTTTCATTGATTAATCAGAAGATACAAAAAATAGATGCATATCAAGCAGATGCAAAAAAAGGAAACAAACTAAGACACATGACAAACTACGACTGACTAAACTTAGAAGCTAAGATGACCAGAAGGTTCTTAATCTCAGCAGTGTCTTCAACTTGCTTCTTAGTTGCTTCCTTCTGATCCTTCATGAAGGATCTGAACTCATCATGAGTACCCTCATGCTTGTCAAGACGAGTAGCCAAGGTTGCTTGATTCTGTTGAAGCTTGTCCAAAGTGTTCATCAGAACAGAGACAGAAGGTCCAGCAGAAGTAGCATCAAAGCTATTGTCCATAGCAGGAGGGTTTGCATCAGCTTCAACCATGAGAACATTTTCATGATATGCAGGATCAGGGATCTCAGCGTCTGGATGTTCAAGAACAAGAAGTATTTCAGCCAGATTCTCTGGAGGTGTTGGAGCAACAGGTTCTGGTGGGTATTCAACTTCTAGATATACCATATTTTGTGCTTTAGCAGTGGGATTCTCCCTAAGCCAGTTGAATAGGAACTGAAAGTATCTAGTCAGAACATTGTAGTGTGGCTTCCACACAACCATAGCCAGAGGCTGCACTTCTTCAAGCTCGTTAACAATAGACTCCTTCTCTATTGCTGGCTTCCAGTTTGTAATTAGATGATAGTACTTACCATCATCTAACTCCAAAAAGTAACTAGAAGGTCCAAGAGCATCAGCCAAGCATCTCTTCTTGATATCCAGAAAATCAGCCTGAATATCCTTCTCAATGACTATCCAGAGCTTGCCAACAGCAACATGATCCATCTTGGAGTCATGTGCAGCCTTCAGAGCATCTCACTTTGTCCGTACCTTATACTTCAATATTTCAAAACAAATATTAACAGAGGGTTCAGGAGGGTTGATTCTGACACGGGTGAAACGAGAGTCTAGGTTGAGAATAAAATAGGGTTCAGGTTCTCTTGAGAACAAATCAGAGGTGATAGAAGAGGATAGAGAGGATGAAGAATCTGCGGTGGAGGTGGTTGAGGGATCAATTAAAGGTGAGATTGCAGAAGGAATGGATGTGGTTGAGAATATATTTTCAGAAGGGATTGGTGGAAAGACAACATTTAGAGGTTGGGGGTCAAGAGTAGGTTCAGAATGAAGAGGACAGTGTCTTTTAGTGGTGGTGGAAGAGGATGGAAGATCAGAAGGAGGTGGTCTTTTCTGAGTGGGAAGGTCAGAGGTAGAATGTAAACTAGAAGTGTCTACATTATCAATTTCCTCTATGAGCTTCTGAAGCTGTTCAGAAGTTCTAGGAACTTTGAGAGACTCTGTTGATACTTGTTCATAATTAGTATAGGGTACATAGTCAGAGATAACGATACCTGAAGATTTCTTCTTCTTCTTGGCTTTCTTTACATCAGAACCTTCCTCAACAACTTTTCTCTTCAGCTTCTTCTGTTTCTTCTTCTTATCCTTCTTCTGTAGTTCCTCCAAGGATGGAAGAGTTCTTCCACAAATCCATGCAGGATCAACAACTGAGTTTTCTTTAACACAGAACTCTAGAAAGAGCTTGACTGATTCTGATAGTTCTTCTTTGAACAGAATAGAGAAATCACCAACAGGATTCCTTCTTGTTAGAACATCATAAGGAGCTTTAGGAGTTGTGGTTACTTTCTCAATAAGTTGCATTCTCCTTAGAGTGTGAGCATTCAAAATGCTTCCACAAACTGCAGTCAGATGTGTAGAGCCAACTGCTCTCAGAGTCTCAATCAAACCACTCTCAGTCATAATGTTTGATATCAATCTCCCCAGAGGAATTATTCTTTTCTTCAACTTAGAATTTTTCAGACGTTCTTCTTCTCTTGACTCTTCAACATTTGTCTTCAGATGTTGAAACAGAATGTGAGGAAGATTGACTCTCATCCCTTTTCCAATGCAGTACAAGATGACCATCTGATCTTGACTAATGTAGGTTGCAGAGTTTGTTGATCTTCTATGATAAAGAGATCCCATAATGATCTTAGCCCAAAACCTGTAGATAGGCTTCAGATCTATGGTGTGAAGAGAATTTTTACCATTAGTAAACAATTCTGGATTAATCTTCTCCCAATTAGATCTTCCAGGGAGAGCACCAGTAATACCACTAGTACCTTCAATATTATATAACTTCCTTATGAGATTCTCAGAGATAACCACTTCATGACCTAGCACGAAGGAAATGATGGCAGTTGGAGTAACAGTGGCATGAAACTAAAATTCCTTGACCAAATCAGGGTAAACAGGTCCAATAAGACGATCAAAGTAGGTTGCCCATCCTTGAACCAACATTCCTGTTTTGATTTTGAAATCATGGGCTAGCAGATTATCAAAATCCACCATAGGTTCACAGAGAACTTCCAGTTCATCGGAGGGAATCAAACACGTCTTCAAGGGAGCAGTTACATATTTCTTTTGCTGTTCTTGTCTTGAAGAAGAGACCTTGCGTTGAGCGTTTGAAGAGGAAGCCATTGAATCACCACTGAGATTATTGGGTTTCGGTTTAGGGTTTTTGAAAAGATAGAAAAGGAGGCAAAAATGCATAAACAGGTGTAATACGGTGAACTGACTTTATCGAAATGTTGCGGATAGCATGAGTCGCCACCGAATTTTATTTTATCCAAATTAAATAGAAAGGCTAAAAGAACAGGAAAAACCTTTTAAATAAAAACTGAGTTCGGGGGGTAATTTATGCAAAGGGAAGGTGTAAGGCACCCTTTGCATCCATGGTTTTCCATGGGCTCTTAATTGCTTTGCTCTTTATTTTTGAAACCAAAAGTTTTTAGAAATGTAGAAGAAGAGAAACAAGGACTTTAGCTCGTAAATGAGCGTAGCCTTGAGAGTGTTCAGAAAAAAGAGTAGAAAAAGATTTTTAAACCAGAGCAAAGCAATTAGGGGCAATTACCTGGTTAGATGAAAAATGTTCTTTTTAGCCTTTCAGGGCTATCCCTGCCATAGGAGGGTAAGGAAGTCCTTTGATTTGGAGGTTAACGGGTCGTCGAATTATCGTTCGCCATAAGACTGTCCCATGCCATAGAGGGGCAGGTAGTCTAAGGGAAGGATCAGAATAGCCTTTCGTTTAGGCAGCCATAGGATACCTCAGCACTTCGTAGGCAACTTCGAGGGACGAGATCATATTTGGCGAATCGAAGGCAGCATCATTAGGGACTTATGATCTTTGAATGAACCGAGGGCAACATTGCTGAGGTATCCTCGTATTCGAGGGACTTGGCTATTCTGCATTAAAACACAAGGCAACAGGCAACAAGAGGGGTACCGTAAAAGGTGCGTGGGTGCAACAATTACGTGATCAGATTCAATTATATTATATTGTAATTAGGTGATTCTAATTCAATTCAGGGTTATCACTCCCTAGGATTACTAACCACACAATAATATAATATGACAGATTTAAGTGCCTTCAAGGCCACCCAATACTACCTCGGAGCAGATACAAAAATATTATGGGAATGGGGGAAGAAAAGCAATAAAACCCCACAAGGCAGATAGTTCTGACATAAGTAATAATAAAGGAAAACAAAGTAAATTGAGTTTTAGGGTTACCGAACATTTGAGCTTTGACTGGTTTGTTAACCCTGAAAATTGGAAAAGGAAAAATAGACAGAAAAGGGGGTGAGTGTAGGCGGAGTTCATTATATTTGAAGGCAAACCCTAATTTTAAATAAAAGAGGAAAGAAAAACAAATACTTAAATAAGGATTAAATCAGGACTTAGCTTTTGATCTGATATGGTTCGTAGTCGGAGGAAACCCTGATGCTAACCTTGAAACTGCACAAAAGAAGGAGAACAATTCAGTGTAGGCATGATCTTCGTAAACCCGGATTAGGGCACGAATTAACTATGGTTAATAGAATAAATAAAAGTTAAATTTATTAATTATTGGTTTTCAACCTAATTAATTAAATCGGCAAAATAAGGTTTCGATTAAATATCCTAACCCTAATATATATTTTGGTTAATTAATAAAAATTCTATAATTGATTAAAGTAATTTAAACAATTTAAATTAATTACAAATCAAATAAAAATATTAATAGAAATAAATATTTTAATTTTTAATATTTATAAAAAAAGAAATTTTTTATAAAAAGTTTTGTTCTTAAAAAAAATATTTAAGAAAAAACATAAACAAAAATACAAAAAAAACAAGTTATATAATAGAAAGTAAAAAAAAATTAAAAAAAGAACTCAGCTTGGATTTAGTGTGGCATGGCTTGTGAATGTTCATGGTAGACTGGCATCCCCAAGGGCGTTGGATCTAGTTTGGGATTGATCCAAAGGTCATGATTAGGGGGCGCGTCATGGATCATACAAGAGAGGTGGCATCGGATCTGTGATACAAGGGAAACAAACGAATGATAAAAACATATGTCGCAGGCCAGAATCGAACCAGCGACTGGATAACGCATTCAAGAATTGCCACTGGGCCATCTTCACATTACTGTTAGTCAAACGCATGAATAACATAATATAAAAAAACAAAACGTCAAAGAATTTGCGCGCCATCATATTTTGAACCGAGCCAATAGCCAGCTGCCACATAATCATCTTCTTCATCTTTTGAACCCAGATGAATCAGCTACGAATTAGCCATGGTCTTGCTACGGTTCAGAGCGTGGCCAAACACCTGCATATATCATACTCACGAAAACGCAGAATAAATTCAAGATAAGAACATGGTTGTACTCGGAATGGTCGTATGAATACGTTGGGGCCATCAATTGGAGTCAATTTTGCCTCTATCGAAAAGCCCTAACCTTAGAGCTTCGAAACCTAAACATGGTGAAATATTTAAACCGCAAGAGAAATCAAATTGAATCATCCAGAAAGTTTGATAACAACATTCTAAACACGATTATGCAACCAAATATCATTCATGATGCATAAATAACGTAGATCGATTCAAGTTATAAATTAGCAAACCGTGAACGTATGGGGAGTGATTCTGAATGCCTTGAATGCGGATAATGATTGGGATAGCCTCAGGGATCCTTCAGGAACGTGCTAGGATCTTTAGAGTGCCTTGAATCAACCTTAAAACCCCAAATCGATTTCAATACTTTCTTAGTATTTCTAAGCCTTGAGCGTGTTCTATAGTCTGCCAATCCTTATTTTTTGCATTTGGAGAAGTTGTATACTTATAACAGAATGGAGTAGGGTAATAATTTTGGACAAAATCTTCTTGAATCAATCTTTATAAAATTGATTGGATCTTGAATATGAACTTTCTAAAATTTGCTCCAAATTGCTCCAATTTTGCCAGTCTCTTTTTAGTACGAAATTTTCTAGTTTATGAGACATAAATGGTGATTGGATTGGGTTACAAAAGCATTCCTAATCAAATATTTGATTTTTCCCTTTGATTTACATGATTTACATCACATTTAAATGAATAAAAATTCATATAAAATCAATTAAATCATATAATTTCGTGGAAATTGAATTGGATGTCTTGGATAACATGTGGATCAAGTTTGGGCCATAAAAAGTTGGGCCTCTTTGCAAAGAAATTCATTTTGAAGTCTTTTGTTTCACACTTTTCTCTCAAAATTAGCCAACTTTGACAAGGCATATCTCCCTCAATTTTTAAGATATGGAGGAGTTCTAGGACATTTTGGAAACCTCAAGATGTCCTCTACAAGCCACTTTGGAAGCTTTTTTCCATTTGAAGAATTTATCTAGATGATATGGGTTTTGACAAAAAACTGCTTTCGGTTGACTTTCAAAAAGGACCTATAATCTTTTGATCCATATCTCTCAAATGAAGCATTTTTAGACTTGGCATGTGAGAGAAAAATTTGTAGAGAATTCAATTTCCTTCACAATGAGCTTTGTATGGGGAATTTCTGATGTTCCATGTAGGAGTTATGGCTGGTCAAAGTTTAGTTGACTTTCTCCTATGAAAAACCCTAATTTAGAAACTTTTGAATTTATTGATTTCTGATATTTCCTTAATGAACCATGATCAATTCTTGATGAAATGGTGAATTATACTTCAAAACAAGGTTGTTGACAAAAAATCAGGAGTTTTGACTGTACTTTGACCACAGTTGACTTTTAGGTCAAATCAGTCGATTGTTGACTGTTTGAACTGTTGACTGGGCAATCTTGAGAATCAGAGTCTAAAACTTGGCATGAGGACCCTTTGAAGCATATGAGAGGCCATGGGATCCATTTGAGGTCTTAGAACTTGATTTTACTTTGAGAAATTCAAAACCCTAGTTTAGAGGCCGCTGTTTAGGAGAGAGACTGCATGCTTCCTTCTTGTGTATCTTTGAGCATTTGAAAGTCAGATGGATTGAAATATGAATAAATATGATGGGCAAATTTTGGGGTATGACAACAAGAATAGTGAAAAATGAGTGGAAAGAGATGAAATGTATGTGAGATGCGTTTATATAGCCACGAATGTGAAATAATATGCAATGTGATTCTGAATGAGAAAGATTACAGAATTTGAATCAAATCACAATTAATGGTGAATGACGTTAGGAGAGATAACATAATATTTGAAATGATTTGCACAGTTACCTAGGGCGGCGTCTCATCAACTGCACGCATGTTTGTTCCTTTAGAGTGAACATGTGTTCATCATCTGGAATAGCTGGTGACAGCTGTTTTGCTTTAAAAGAAATTCTGAATCAACTTAGATATATGAAATGTTAGCAATAACATAATCAGAATATCTAAATGATCAACATTTTCAGAACATCTGATAAGAAAATAAATAGTCATTTCAAATCTAATTCATATATCAGATCTTCTCATCCTTTCATTCTGGGCATAAATCCATACTGATATTCTTAAGAATGAACTTAAACCTATCTTGAGCAAGGGGTTTTGTAAAGATATCAGCCCATTGATGGTCTGTATCAACAATGTTTAAAGATAGAACACCCTTCTGAACATAGTCCCTAATAAAATGATGTTTGATCTCAATATGTTTAGCTTTAGAATGAAGAATTGGATTCTTAGATAAACAAATGGCAGAAATACTATAATAGAGTATAGAAATGTTACTCTCATATATCTGGTAATCTTCTAGCTGACTCTTCATCCAAAGCATCTGTGTACTACATCCAGCAGCAACAACATATTCTGCTTATGTTGTAGAGAGGGCAATTGTAGCTTGCTTCTTGCTGTACCAAGAGATCAGATGACTTCCTAGAAACTGAAAGCTTCCAAAAGTACTTTTCTTTTCAACTCCATCTCCAGCGTAATCAGCATCACAATATCCTACTAAGTTGTATTCTTCAGATCTTTTGTAGATTAAACCAACATTAGTAGTACCTTTCAGATACCTCAGAATTCTCTTAACAACAGTTAAGTGAGATTCTCTAGGATCTGATTGGAATCTTGCACATAGACAAACATTGAATAAAATATCAGGTCTAGAAGCAGTAAGATATAGAAGAGATCCAATCATACCTCTGTAGAGCTTTTGATCTACCTTCTTACTTACCTCACCCTTACCTAATACACATGTTGGATGCATATGAGTCTTTGCTTCTTTGCTTTCTGAGAGATTAAACTTCTTCAGAAGTTCTTTCACATACTTGGTCTGATGAACATAAGTTCCTTCAGAAGTTTGATTGATCTGGATCCCAAGGAAATACTTGAGTTCTCCCATCATGCTCATTTCAAACTCTGTCTGCATAGACTTAGTAAACTCCTTTCCAAGTGTAGCATTAGATGTTCCAAATATTATATCATCAACGTACATTTGACAAATGAAAATATCCTTTTTAAAGGTTTTACAGAAGAGAGTTGTGTCCACTTTTCCACTAGTGAAACCATTATCCAGAAGGAAAGAACTTAGTCTTTCATACCAAGCTCTAGGAGCTTGCTTCAGTCCGTATAATGACTTCTTTAGTTTAAAAACATGTTCTGGAGACTTAGAGTCTTCAAAACCAGGAGGTTGATGGACATAGACTTCTTCATCTATATAACCATTTAAGAAGGCATTCTTAACATCCATCTGATATAGAGTGATGTTATTCTGAGTGGCAAATGAAATTAACAAGCGAATAGATTCTAACCTGGCCACTGGTGCAAAGGTTTCTATATAGTCAATGCCTTCTTGCTGACTATAGTCCTGAGCAACCAGTCTGACTTTGTTTCTTACAACTTCTCCTTTTTCACTTAGCTTGTTTCTGAAGACCCACTTAGTTCCAATGATGTTAAAACCTTTTGGTCTTGGAACCAGATCCCAAACATCATTCCTTGTAAACTGATTTAGTTCTTCTTGCATGGAAATTATCCAATCAGCATCTTCCAGAGCTTGATCAACAGAAGTTGGCTCGATTAGAGATACTCGAACAAATTGACATTCTGCATTGTTCTTAAGAAATGATCTTGTTCTGATGGGACCATCCTTCTTTCCAATGATAACATCTTCTGATTGAGCAGAGTTGAGTCTAGAAGATCTTCTGGGTGCTGGATCTTCAGATATTATGAGATTCTCCAAAGAAGCAACAACTTGATCTTCTGAAACTTTGCTTCTGGATTCTTCATGATCTGAGTTAGAGATATCTATATCTGCAAAATTCTCAAACTGCTTTGGATTTTCAAGACCAAGCTTATCATCAAATCTGATATTGATTAATTCTTCAACAACCAATGTTTCAGTATTGTATACTCCGTAGCCTTTAGAGCGTTCAGAATATCCAAGAAGGAAACACTTCTGTGCCTTAGAATCAAACTTATGCAGATGATCTTTAGTGTTCAGAATATAACATACACATCCAAATGGATGGAAATATGAAATGTTGGGCTTTCTATTTTTCCATAATTCATAAGGAGTCTTATTAAGAATATGTCTTATGGAGATTCTATTCTGAATATAACATGCAGTGTTAATTGCTTCTGCCCAGAAATGCTTAGCCATATTGGTTTCATTGATCATGGTTCTGGCCATTTCTTGTAGAGTCCTATTCTTTCGTTCTACAACTCCATTTTGCTGTGGAGTTCTAGGACAAGAGAAATCATGGGCATTACCATTTCCTTTGAAATAAATTTCAAAGAATCTGTTCTCAAATTCACCATCATGATCACTTCTAACCTTTATGATTTTACACTCTTTCTCAGATTGGATCTGAGTGCAGAAGTCAAAGAACACTTTATGTGACTCATCCTTGTGTTTTAAGAACTTTACCCATGTCCATCTGCTATAGTCGTCTACGATGACTAATTCATATTTCTTCCCTCTGATTGATGCTGTTTTGACTGGGCCAAAAAGATCAATGTGCAGAAGTTCCAGCGGCCTAGAGGAAGAGACAACATTCTTAGATTTGAATGCCGGTTTTGAAAACTTCCCTTTCTGACATGCTTCGCAAAGAGAATCTGATTTGTATTTCAGATTAGGGAGTCCTCTGACCAGATTAATTTTGTTAATCTGAGAAATCTCTCTCAAACTAGCATGACCTAATCTTTTGTGCCAGACCCAGTGCTCCTCACTAACAGAAAGAAGGCATGTAACCTTTTGATTCTTAAGATCTGTAAGATCAATCTTATAAATGTTGTTCTTTCTCTTACCTGTAAATAGGATTGAGCCATCCTTCTGACTAATAGCTTTACAAGACTTTTGATTAATGATTATGTCATAACCATTGTCACTTAATTGACTTATGGACAATAAGTTATGAGCTAATCTATCTACTAGCAGAACATTAGTTATAGAGGGAGAGTTACTAATGCATATGGTTCCAGAGCCAATGATCTTGCCCTTCTGGTTCCCTTCAAACTTTACTTCTCCAGCAGATTTAAGTACCAGGTCTTGGAACATAGACCTTTTTCCCGTCATGTTCCGCGGGCACCCAGAGTCCAGGTACCATGACATGTTTTCCTTTGTCCTTTTGGCTGCCAAGGATATCTGCAACAAGAATTATCTTTTCCTTAGGTACCCACATTCTTTTGGGTCCTTTTGGGTTAGTCTTCCTCAAGTTCTAATTGAACTGAGGTTTAGCACGAAAATTAACAGGAGGAACAACATGATATTCCCTATTTTGAGTAGCTTGATATTTTCTAGGATGTGCAACATTATGTTTCTTTGTGTGTGTTATGTGGAAACTTTTGGCATGTGATGTGTGCCTAATATCATGGGAGTGGACCATACTTGAATTGATCATACAGAGGTTTGTATGTGATTTTCATCTCATCAACAGATTCAAGTTTATATGGGGTTTCACCCTCATAGCCTAAGCCAACTCTCTTGTTTCCACTAACTGCATATATCATAGAGGCTAGCTGACTTTTGCCAATACCTCTAGATAGAAACTTCCTGAAACTCAAGTCATATTCCTTAAGAATATTGTTCATGCTTAGAATAGACTTTTCTGAACTAGAAGATGATTCAACATCTTTAGATAGTTTTAAAACTTTTTCTTTAAGTTCAGAATTTTCTAATTCAAGCTTCTTAGTTTCAGATTCAAAGAGCTTCTTCAACTTTTTGTATTTGATACTAAGTTGAGCCTTGATTTCCAGAAGTTCAGTTAGACTAGAAACTAACTCATCTCTAGAAAGTTCAGAAAATACCTCTTCAGAATCTGAGTCTGATGTAGATTCTCATTCTTCATCAACGGTGGCCATCAGTGCTATGTTTGCCTGCTCATCTTCAGAGTCTGATTCCTGGTCAGAAGAATCTGATTTACCCAAGTAGCCATCAAGCTTTTCTTCTTTTCAAACTTTTTCTTGGGCTTTTCCCTCTAAAGCTTTGGACACTCATTCTTGTAATGTCCTGGCTCTTTACACTCATAGCACGTCACCGTCTTTTTGTCAGATCTTCTGTGTCCAGAAGATTCTCCTCTTTCAGGCCTTTTGGAACTTCTGAAGTTCTTGAACTTTCTTTGCTTACTCTTCCAGAGTTGATTTACTCTTCTTGAGATCATAGAAAGCTCATATTCTTCTTCTTTTTCTTCTTCTTCTTATTCTTCTTCTTCTTCTTCTTCTTCTTCTTCTTCTGATTCTGACTCTTCAGAATCTTCTTCTTCAGCCTGAAAAGCGTTAGTGCATTTTTTATTATTAGATTTTAATGCAATAGACTTACCTTTCTTTTGAGGCTCGTTTGCATCTAGCTCAATCTCATGACTTCTTAAAGCACTGATCAGCTCTTCAAGAGAAACTTCATTCAGATTCTTAGCAATCTTGAATGTAGTTACCATTGGGCCCCATCTTCTGGGAAAGCTTCTGATGATCTTCTTGACATGATCAGCCTTTGTATATCCCTTGTCAAGCACTCTTAATCCAGCAGTCAGAGTCTGGAATCTTGAGAACATTGCTTCAATGTTTTCATCTTCCTCCATATTGAAAGCTTCATACTTCTGGATTAAAGCAAGAGCTTTTGTCTCTTGGACTTGGGCATTACCTTCATGAGTCATCTTCAAAGATTCAAAGATGTCATGAGCAGTTTCTCTGTTTGTTATTTTCTCATATTCAGCATGAGAAATAGCATTCAGCAGAATAGTCCTTGACTTGTGATGATTTTTGAATTGTTTCTTTTGGTCATCACTCATTTCTTGTCTTGAAATCTTTACTCCACGAGCATTTACAGGATGTTTGTAACCATCCAAGACTAGATCCCATAAGTCACCATCTTGACAAAGAAAGTAACTTTCAAGTCTATCCTTCCAATACTCAAAATTTTCACCATCAAAGACTGGTGGTCTATTGTAACCATTGAAGCTACTGTTTCCATTGTTACCATTGTTGTTTTGTTCAGTAGTTGGAATAACTGGATCAGCCATTTAGTGTTTTTCTCCCTGAATCTTTTGTCTAACATGGTTAAGTGCTTGCACCTAGAACCAGCGCTATGATGCCAATTGAAGGAGTGAAAAACACTTAGAAAGGGGGGATTGAATAAGTGTAACTTCAAAACTTTGAATGATAAAAACAATGAACACAATTATTTTTATCCTGGTTCGTTGTTAACCAAACTACTCCAGTCCACCCCCTTAGAGTGATTTACCTCAACTGAGGATTTAATCCACTAATCCAACTGATTACAATGGTTTTCCACTTAGACAACTTCTAAGTCTTCTAGAGTCTACTGATCACAACTTGATCACTCTAGATACCTTTTACAAACAATGAAAAATAATGTTTACAAGAGTATGTTTTGCTTCTCATAAAGCTGTAATCACAACTGTGATATTTCTCTTAAGTTCTAAGCTTAACACTCACTAAAAATTACAAGAGTTTGTGAGGTTGAAGATGAAGTTTGTAAGCTTTGATTTTGATAGCGTTTCAGTATTATGCACAAGTGTTCTACTTTGCTTCTGATCAGAACTTCTATTTATACGCGTTGAGAGAAGATGACCGTTGAGGTGCATTTAATGCTTTGCGTGAAAAGTACAACGCTGCATTTAATGTTTCACACTTTTGTCAACTACGTCGAGCCATGCTTTTGCTGCTTTTACTAACTTTGCATTTTGTAGCTTCTAACGTTCCTTTTGTCAGTCAGAGATTAGACTTAGTATCCTGTCATCTTGTACTTTCTTCTAGACTCAGATTTGTAGATAACAATGTTTGAATATCAGAGTCAATCAGCTTGGTGCAGAGCATCTTCTTGTCTTCTGACTTTGAAGAGCTTTGAGCGTGATACCATCAGAGCTTCAAAGCTTCTGCTTATGACTTCATGTTCTTCTGATGCTTCATAGTTCATGTTCTGATTCTGCTTGACCATCTTCTGATGTCTTGCCAAAGCATGTTCTGATGTAGCCATCAAGAACCTTCTGAGTCAGTGCTTCTGAGCGCTGTTTTGTGAATACTATTTATATATTTCCTGAAATGGAAAATGCAAAGGATTAGAGTACCACATTGTCTTATACAAAATTCATATATAATGTTATCATCAAAACATAGAATATTGATCAGAACAATTCTTGTTCTAACAAAAGTGTCTTGGAGGCTACGAACGGCCCCATGAGACCCTTTTTAGAACATACCTATGGGAAGGGTAGGCTCCCTAAGCCGTTACGTCGAACCTATGAACTTAGGCTTATGTGCTTATGTGTTTAATTATATGTTTATTATATTATTATTTTTTATAATTGTCTGCATGCATCATTCATCATATGCATTCCTTCATCATGTCTTATCCACAGGAAAAATAAAAAAATAAAAAAAATATTCTATTGGTGAATGTTCCGGAAAAATGAGTACTAAGAAGCCCATCATCCGCTTTACTATCTCAACTCCAGACATCAAGAGGCTGAAAATAATCAAGGAAAAAATGCCATCAAATGCTTTGGATAGGTTTGTGGTTCGCTATGGAGATATTCTGGTTCTACTAAGGGTAAAGGTTGAAGAATAAGCTATCACCGCTTTGGTTCAGTTCTATGATCCGCCGCTCAGGTGTTTTACTTTTCAGGATTTTGAGTTGGCTCCAACCTTGGAAGAAATGGATGCTATGCTAGGATTTTCAAGGACTAAAAGAGAATTTTACCCAGGAGTTGGGAAAGAAGTTGAATTTTCAGATTTGGCCAAAGCTTTAGAAGTGCCCGCTACGGATTTGGAATCTAATTACAAGACTGATGGTGATGTACATGGGATTAAGAGGTCCTACTTAGAATCTCAAGCTTTGTGTTATGCTCAAAAGAAACAATGGGACATTTGCGGACATTTTCTGGCCCTTTTTATTTTTGGTGTTGTTTTACTAACGAAAAACGTTGATTATGTTGATCCTGCTGCGATTCATGTTTTTACATCCTTTAGGATTTTTGATAAGGATCCAACTCCCACCATTATTGCTAGCATTTACTATGCCATCCATGCTTGGTGTGGAAGGAAAAAGGGGATGCTATTTTGTTGCATTCCTTTATTGTACTCTTGGTTGACTTCTCACCTTTACAAAGCTAGTTATTTGATCAAAGATTTGACTAGGCATGAATGGTCTCAGAAATTAAGGGCTCTCAAAGCAGATTCTATCTTCTGGTATGCAAGGAAATTGAACTCCTAAAGGATCATTTACAAGTGTGGAGAATTCAATAATGTGCCTTTAATGGGAACTTTAGGTTGTATTAATTATAACCCTGTGTTAGCATTGCGCCAATTGGCCCATTATATGGATTGTGAGCCTTCCAAACAACAAGTGGAGGAATTGATTTTGCATGACAACGAAAAGGGTGATCTTAGAACATTAAAGAAAGTAATCCAAGCTTGGAAACATGTGAAAACAAAGAACTTTGGGCCGAAGAATGTCATAGCTAAGGAGCCTTACACTAAATGGGTTCAAGAAAGGGTCGGAAAAATTCTACTCCCATTCATTATGGATCCAGCATACAAGCCTAATTCTCCTAATCCTGTTCCTCTATCCATCGAAGAGATAGAAGGGATCAGGGCTGCCCTAGAGGCGTCCCGAAAGGAAAAATAAAAATTAGAGCTTCACGTACATCAACTGACCAACGAAAAGAGTCAACTGCGCTTCGACCTTAAAGAAAAGAGTCAAGAGCTTCAAACCATTAAAGAAGAGAATGAAAGGGAAAAGGGTAAAAGGAAGCGTGCAACAGAAGGTGTCATAAGTGCTAACTTCAATTTAATTGCACATAAGGAAAGGTTAGAGCAAGCAGGTGTGGAAATTGCAAAGTGGAGAAGGTATTACGAAAAAGCTTCCCGTGACAAAAAGGAGTCCGAGGAAAATTTAGAAGATGTAGTCTTTGAGTTGACTGATAAGACTAAAGATCAAGAGGTGCAAATAAGGGATCTTAAATATGACCTTCAAGAAGCCCACAATTCCGGACAAGAAGAGCACTCAAGGAGATTGACCACGGAAGAAGCACTTGTACAACGCACCAATGAGCATAATAGAGCACTTCTAGCTTTGGACGCACTTAGGGAAGTATTTGTAAAACAAAGAGAGTTATTTGAGGAAGCAAGGGATGAAAAGGATTATTGGAAAAGGCAATATACAATTTTTTCTACGGCGAGTGAGCATGTGAGCATGGTTCCTAAGATTCTTAAGGATTATGAGAAATGTCGTGAGAATTACGACAAGCTAGTCTTCTTGTGCAATGACTTAATCCAAGACATTCCGAAGAGTTTGGAAAAGGAGGAATCTTCTCCCATCATCCTTCCCGAAGTAGTGAAGGAATTCATGGAGCTTTGTGGAGATATGGTGGACAAGTTCAAGGCGGATATCCAAAGGCGTTCTTAAACATTTACTATTTCCTTGTTGCATTTATTTTCTGGGTGTTTAATTTTAATTTTCAGTTTCTATTTTCATTTGTAATTCAACAATGAATTTGTAATTCCTTTTCAAGTTTTCAATTAATAAAGTGTGTTTGCTTCCGCATTATTCATTGTTCCTACAATATTCACCAAAAGGATTATTTAAATAAAAACGCTTTAATAATAATAAATATGGATAAGACATGAACATAACCATAGCATTCATGACATGCATATCATATCAAATTATTTTCAAAAACATTAAGAGGAGGAAAATTGTCTTTATCTCCAGTCACGTCATTGGAGAAGCAACCATACCACCGTACCAAACTAGGTCTCAAAGGAAGAAAGCAATGGAGCAACTAGAGCAGAATCAAGCCGCCCTTCGTGAAGAAGTGGCCCAATTGAAGGGTACTGTGGAGGAAATTAAGGGAGGAATGACCCAAATGCTGAGTTTCATGAAAGACCTCAAGGATAAACAGGAAAAGGCTAAGGAAACTCAAGATCAGTATGAGGATATACTGGATGATGGCAACCCACTGATGGGATACATTCTAAGTGGTGACCCTCACAAAGAGAATTCCCGTTTGTCATACCCCAATTTTTGACCTAAGATACCACCTCATATCATCTTCATGTGCATCATTTGCATCACTAACAAACTACATAACTTGTGTTTGCTACTTGTGCTCAACACAGTTTAATCAAGAAACACTCATTTGTACAAGTTGCAATCAATTAGGGTTTTGTTCTCCCTTCATCTCCAATGAACCATATTCATCAACAATCAACATTTGGTCCTCAAAAATTCATTTCAACAAGCTCAAAAGCTTTGAATCAACCAGATTAGGGTGTTGACTTAAGACAACATACCCCTGATTTGTGCTTAGGATTTGACCTAATGGCTTAGGACATAACATCAAGAATCCAAATGCATCATCTTGACCTAATATGTTGGCTCAATACATCTCCCACACAAGGATTGATCAACACTGGAATTTCAGGTCATCGGACTAAGGTTTTGAACCTATCAGGGACTGAAATCAGGGCCCACATTTGGGAAACCCTCAAAAACTCCAGGAAATTTTTCAAATGGACTAATAATATTCAAATAATCCCTATGTAAATATCCAATGGAAATTGTACTTCAATTCAATAGCCACAACCATCAATTTCATCTGGCCCACAATTAGGGTTTTTAACCTAATTCACATAGACAATTGACTTTTAATCAGGACATGGTGCCATAAGTCAAACCATGACTCAAGGTACTCTAATACCTCAATAATATCCATTCATATCATTCATTTGATAAGGATAGCTTGATTCACCTGAAATTTCCAGAAATGCGATTCACCTGAAAAAGTCAACTGTACAAGATCACCTTTGACTTTTTGGATTTTTGGTCAACCATGGACTTTTGAATATTTTAATCATCAATATATGATATTTGAAGACATTTGATCAAGAAAAATCAAGAAAATCAATCAAGAATAAAAAAGTCAAAGTTTGACTTTTCATACTTAGAAAGTTTTTCTGTTTTCAAGGTTTTTTTTCAAACTTTGGAAGGGAATATCTCACAATTTCATGTACAAACTGAAAAAAACTTCCAACATCAAAGTTGTAGATTCTAATCAAATGAACAACTTTGTCACAAGAAAATATTTGGCAAAAGATCAACCATTTAAGAGATATGGAGCTTCAAAGTTGGTACCTTATGCAAAATTCACAAAAAGGCATAGTTTTTTCCAAACTTTATGGGTCTTTTTCACCAATTTCCTTAGGGATCTTGAGGAAACTCTTAACTAATGAATTGAAGTACATACCAAGGGCTTTACAAAATTTCCAAGA
Organism: Vicia villosa; assembly: GCF_029867415.1. Taxonomy (NCBI): domain Eukaryota; kingdom Viridiplantae; phylum Streptophyta; class Magnoliopsida; order Fabales; family Fabaceae; genus Vicia; species Vicia villosa. The sequence goes on along the minus strand of NW_026705019.1, from coordinate 854,195 downwards.
ACATGAAAAAATATTGAGTGGAGCTAGGGTTTTGGAATTTGTCATTAGAGGTCCTTAAGCTTGAATTATAAGCCATTTTTACAAAGTTTCAAAACACTTTTTGGAGTATGATGCAAGCAATTACCTAAACAAGTAATGAATGCAAGATATTTACCTCTTGAGATAATATTGGAAGGAGATAATAAGCACATGAGATTTTAACCATGGTTAACCATTTTTAACCTAATGCATTTAATGGTAAGATTCCATTCTATCTCTTAAGCCAAATTCATAATTGCAAACTCAACTTGCTAAGCCTTGTAATCATATTTCTTGGCATATAAATAGAGGTTCAAAACACATTCAAAATCAAACTAAAACCTTTCAAAGCATTGGTTTTCTCTTCCTTTCTTGAGTTATAAGTTTCAAAGTTCCAAAAGAGGTAGAATTGCAAAATCCCAAACCTTGCAAGTTCTGACCAAAGTGTTGCTTCTAACACTTCCTAAACATCATATGAAAGTTGTTTGATCCATTCAAACCTCCCAAAAACACCCAAAACTTAGAAATCACTTTCAACCTCCATATTTGCACAAAGTGAGCCTTAACATCTCAAATCTCATTTGAGCTCATATCAATCCAAACTATCACTTCAGAAATCATCCATATATCACATATGAGCTCTCCCAATCATTAAACACGACTTGTAAGCACTTCATCATCAGATTTGATCATCACTTGGAGCTGCTGCAGATCGGGTACCATAGCTCGATCCAGAGGTTCTCAATCCAATTCAAGCATCCAAACATGTTCCACTAGGTCCATTGAAGCTATCCAAATCATCAAACAACTTCTGGAAACACTCCTTGGCAAAGCTCGATCTCCATTTCAGAGGTAAGTTTTATGAACTTCAAACTCGATCATTCATGCATCATAAATGAAATATTGCTTTGCCATCATGTTTCTGCACCATCACTGAGTAATAACCCTCAATCAATTTCATAATTCATCAAACATACACGATTTCATGATCAATCTCAGTTTTAGGGTTCTTCACGATTTCCAGAAAATTAATGATCTTAGAGTGAAAATAAATGAAATTAAAGGGCATCATCATGTTCCTTGTGAAAAATCGAGCAAGATAGGCTATTCACTTGATCAAAACAATACAGATTTGGGAAAATTCAAATTCCAGTTAGGGTTGTGTTCTTGGCGCATTTTTTTGTTTAGGAAATTTGAATTCTTGTTTTAAAATATATTGCATTGAACACGTGTGTATTACAAGCCACAAGCGTGGCTCAGTTGGCTGTTGTTTTGAGTGGTGACCTCAAGGTCACGAGTTCAAGCCCTTTGGAAGACAAAACCTCTTTTTTTACCACTATTTTTCATTCATTTTCTTTACAACTTCAACCAATCATTTAACATAGCAAATTAATTCATTTTCAATTGATTTTTTGCACACTTTTCATTTAATATATGTATTTTATGAATATCCAAAAAATCACAAAAATAATATTTATTTAATATATTTTTATTAGGTTTAAAATGACTTGTTTTTAAGTGTTTTTTAATACTTTAAAAATAGTTTTTTCATTTGATTTTCAAAAACCTAATCACTTGTAAATATTTTTGTGAACAAAACCTAATCATTTAGGACTTAATTAGGCATAGACTTTGTCCTTACCTTAATTAAGTTGACTTTTGTCAAATTTCAAACTGTTTTCAATCCTTGATTAAAACAAACGATCAAAGTTTTCAAACGACGAAACCTTACATCTTTCAACAAATCATTCAACTGTTTTTCAAACAATATCACCATGGGCATCCCTTAAGGTATAAGCCCCAATCCTTTGTATACAATTAGGTCACTTTTTGTATATACACCTATCTTTTTATACCACGATCGATTTGATTTAAACCTTTAAATACAAATCAAAAATTAGGTTTTTCTTTCTTTCAATCTGTAAGAAACCTAAAATAAACTCATTGGGCCTCTCCTTGAGTATAAGCCGCAATCCCGTGTACATAACCTTGTTTGATAAGCCGTTCATCCTTAAAGGTGTATTTCCTTCATAAACTCCAATGTACACATACACTTTTTCGTATATACTTGTTCATATACTTGTTCATGTTATATGCTTGTTCAACTTAGTACAACACTAGGTTCCCCATAGCCTCCTATTGGGCTTCGTGCAAAGAATTTCTCTTAGCTAGGTTAGGACATAGAGTATGCTTTCCCGGTGAAATTGCTCTAAGAGCTCAAACCAACTATACCATGCCTCCTCTTGGGCTTCATACTAACGACTGTGCCTCCCATAGCCTCCTCTTGGGCTTACAATGCAAGGACCCTCGATTGTCCCTCCCATAGCCTCCTCTCGGGCTTACAATGCAAGGACCCTCGATTAGCCTCCTCTTGGGCTTCGTACAAGGACCCACAGGCTTCTTAAAAGCATCCCCATATCACAATCAAACACCCTAGGAGATTAGACATTTATCATCTCTATGGCAGGAGTATCTCTTCTATATCATCACAATCAAACTTTTTGCCACAAGGCTAGCTCATCAAACTTTTTGCCACACGGCTGGCTCATCAAACTTTTTGCCACAAGGCTGGCTAAACAAAACATCTTTATCATTCTAAGAACCATAAGTGGCACAAACCAGGTCTTATAATGAAAAGATTCAAACAAAATCAATAGATGTATGTGATGAAATAGATTAGGTACATCGATCATTGAGATGACATTTGTCTCTTATCCTTTGCTTCCACTAGCATAAGTGGGAACTACGATTGCTCTGACTTTCTCAACATCCTTTTGAGAATACGTAGGCACAAGGTCTCATCCTTGGCGAGCATACTTCTATCTCCCTCAAACCACTAAAACCTTAGCTTCCCGTAGACCTCGAGCTACAGTTGCTCTGATTCCCTCTAAGGGATATGTATGCAGAAGATTGCGATAATCTTTGCGAGCATAATCAAACAAACACCTTAGGTCCCCACCTATCTCACAAAGGAGAAACTTCCCCAATAGCATATCAAAAAATAAACAAACAAGTATAACAAAGGATCCTATAGAGTACTATAGATGCGTAGGGTGCTAATACCTTCCCTTCGTATAACCAACCCCTTACCCGGAATCTCTTCCCCTTGCATTGCTTTTAATTTTATATTATTTGCATTGCATATCTTTTAAGGTTTATGCAACTTTTTCCCTTTTCCTGCTTTGGAAACAATAAAAAGTTTGGTCATGACCCAAAAACAAAAAAATCATTTTTTGAGCCCGAGCGCCAAAAAGGCATCCGGTGTCTCTCTCCCGATTTTCACCATGACAGAAATGACGACTTCACTGGGGACTATCTTTTTATTGTTTCCAAAGAAAGGGTTAATCCTAATTGTTATATTTGTCATTTCATTCTTGCTACATGTGTGGTTCCGTTACAAGTGATACATTATGGACAAATCTTAACCCAGATTAAGTACACATAAGTATTAGGTGGGGGTATAGTCATGTATGGCATACAAGGAGTTCAGTCCTTAACAAGCCGTCATGAGAATCCTTCCGCTCAGTGGAGGTTCCTTGTTGGTAGTATATGTTTAGCAAGTTCAGTTGCGAAGACATTATTGCTTTCATTGGACTGTAGAAGCTGAGTTGGTCGTAGAACCCATTATCCCATCCTGGCCTTATTAGGTTGTGGCGAAGAAACTATTCAGGTGTAGACTTGGACTAGTTATCATGCAGAGAGCCACACGCAGACGAGTTTTTCTTGAGAATATTATTGGCTCATAAGTTCAGTTGTGCAAGCCGGTAATATCCGAAAGAAAAATGCGGACTCTGACGTATCAGTAGAACATGTTGTGCAGGTGATTAACCCCTAGTACTATCCCATGTTTGGTTCTTTGACCTCATGCTCGTGACGTTGAACCTTTGAACCTATGTGTACTATGTATGCATTATCATGTTTGCGTTACCATATTTGTATATGTGGCATTCATGCATCCATGCATTCATACATTCATTGAAAATCCATTATTTTCATAAAACGTGATTTTTCCAAAAAAATTTAGAGAATTTTCTTTGCAAACATTATAGGCATAAGTTATGAAATGGGTAAAAAGGCATACCAAAAGGTACGGTTTCAAATTGCTTGATGTGGAAAACTTGAGAGAGTTAGCGTCTTTGGTGCAAGATCCTTCCGATTTTAGGAAAAGCCATGGAAAGCTTTTGCCTATCTTGAACGCCCATGTTGATGAAGGACTTCTCAAAACTCTGGTTCAGTTCTATGATCCCTTTTACCGGTGCTTCACCTTTCCAGACTACCAGTTGGTACCAACCTTGGAAGAATATGCCAATCGTTTGGGTATTCCTGTGTCTGACAAAATACCTTTCAATGGTTTGGAAGCCATTCCTAAATCACAGGTCATTGCAGCAATTATTCACTTGAGAAAATCCTAAGTAGACAGTAATTGGACTACTAAAGGAAACCTCCAAGGTTTGACTTCGCAGTTTCTAATGAAGAAAGCTTTTGGTTTCGTCGAAACTGGTAATGCGATAGCTTTTGAAGCTATATTAGCTTTTCTCATCTATGAGTTGGTTCTGTTCCCCAACGTCAATGACTTTGTTGATATCAACGCCATAAAAATATTTTTGATTGGAAATCCTGTTCCGACTTTTCTTGGTGACATGTATTTCTCTATCGATCATAGAAATCGCCAAGGCGATGAGATCATTGTGTGTTGTGCACCTCTGTTGTTCAAATGGATTGTTTCACACTTACCCAAATCTCCTATCTTCAGGGAAAACTGAGAAGGTTTGCATTGGCCTCGAAGACTTATGTCCCTTACTAATAATGATATTCATTGGTATACCCTGGCTCGTTGTGGTGTGGGAACCATTGACAGTTGTGGAGAGTTCGCCAACGTACCCCTCATTGGTACACAAGGAGGAATTAACTACAATCCGGTCTTAGCCCGACGACAACTCGGGTATGCAAATGCAGCTAAACCCATTGGTCTCACAGTGGAAAGATATTTCTATCAAGAGGGGGAGGATCCTCAAAGGTTGAAGGCAAGAATGGTGAGAGCTTGGTACAACATCCGAAGGAAAGAAAGAGGTAAGGTAAGGAATTGCATTGCCATGGACGCCTACACCTGTTGGGTAAAGAAAAGAGCAAAGGAGTTCCAAATGCCTTATGATTATGAAAAACCCATGTTCCCTGTGGTATCTAAACCACCAAGCATTCCCATTGACACTATGGAAGAATACCAAGATACTTTAGCCAAGATGAGGTTAGAGAAAGACGCTTGGGAAGACAAGTGTCATAAGACTAATGTGGAAAACAGAAAGTTGAAGAAACGAGTGAAATATCACGAAGAAACCCTCTACTCTCAAGATGGATGGCTCATGAGTAAAGATTAGAAGATCCGTCGAAAAGACGCTGCAATCAGGAGGTATATCAAAGAAAGCAAGAAAAAGCTTGAAGGCTCAACAAGTGACACTCCAACTACTGACGACTGGAAGAATGTTGTTGACAAGCTAAGGACCGAAAAGGCCGAGTTGAAAGCTTACTACGGGAAAGAAATCATGAAGCTCAAGATGCATAACGCATTTGGTTCTTCATCCGATGAGGATGCTTAGGATTGGTTAGCTTTTCTTTATCATCTGCTTTTGTAGGAGCTACGCTCCAATGTTGTAACCTTTTCCCAGTATTTTAATAAAATAATAGTTTGTGTTCAAATGTTTGCAAGAAAATAATCTTTAAAATATTTGGAAAAATCATAAACTTTTTGCATGCATCATTTCGCATTTCGAGTCTGTTATCTAGAGTCTCATCTTTTGGATTTTCCTCCATTAGATTGTCAGCAGTCGCGTCTCAAAGTTTCTCGACCGCGCTCACAATCAGATCACAGATACAATACTCGTGCAAACAAAAGAAGAGTAATGGAAAGCTTTGAACAAGATAATATCAAGCTTCGTGGTACAGTGGCCACCCTCCAAGAAAGGTTGGAAAGTGTCACTACTCTGGTTGACTCCTTAGTGGCCGCGCAGAATCAACAGCCACCACCCAACAGTCAAGCAACAGTGATATCTGAAATCACTAATCCAGTCTCTACAGTTGCATTCGACATTCCATCTTTCTCCATGCCAGAAAGTTGGGGCACGCCTTTCAACTTCGGTACAGGTTTTCGCCATAATTTTTCTGGGGTTCAAACAACCACAACTGAAACACCTGCTGCACAAAGTTCAGTGTTCACTCCACATCAAGGGGTAACCTTTTCTTAAGTTACTATGTCGGTTTCTCAACCCATTATGACGGTTGCAACTCCTGTGGTTCACACTGTTCCCTACGGGGACAACGAGATTTATCATGATCAAGGTGATAGCACAAATCATCGTAACCGCATGGAAGATCTCCAAGAGCAGTTTAACAAGATACACCTAGAGGTCAAAGCTATCCGTGGGAAAGACTTGTTCGGGAAGAATGCCCAGGAGTTATGTTTAGTTCCCAGTGTGCAAATACCAGCTAAATTCAAGGTCCCTGACTTTGAGAAGTACAAAGGTAGTTCTTGTCCACAAATCCATATCGTGATGTATGCTAGGAAAATGTCCACCTATGCAGATAATCATCAGTTGGTCATCCACTATTTTCAAGACAGTTTGACTGGTGCCGCACTGAAGTGGTACACAGGATTGGATAGCACCAACATTCGAACTTTCAACGACCTAGGCGAGGCCTTTGTCCGACAATATAAATACAACTCAGATATGGCTCCAGACAGAGACCAGCTCCGAGCTATGGCTCAAAAAGACCATGAAGCTTTCAAGGAATATGCCCAACGATGGAGGGAAACTGCTGCCGAGATTAGTCCACCGTTAAAAGAGAAAGAGATGACAAAGATCTTCTTGAACACTCTTGGCCCATTTTATTATGAACGCATGATTGCTAGTGCTCCAAGTGATTTCACCAAAATGGTAAACATGGGGATGCGTCTAGAAGAAGGAGTTCTAATGGGACGTCTAACTAAGGAAGTTGGATCTTCAAGTGGAACCAAAAAGTTTGGAAGTGGTTTCCCAAAAAACAAAGAACAAAGTGTTGGCATGGTATCCCAAGGGAAACCAAGAGGAAATGTTAATCATCAACAACATATTGCTTCTATCGCACCAGCTGTTAATGCAGCACCGAACCTGGGATTTACCCCGCAGTTTCAACACCAACAGCCTCGACAACAGGCTCAACAGTTTAATAACAATCAGAATCGTGTGCCAAGAACTTTATAGTTCGATCCGATTCCAATGACCTACACAGAACTGTATCCTGCTTTGATTGAAAGAGGTCTTGTTCAAACTAAAGCACCACCACCAGTACCTGATAAACTACCATGGCGGTACAAAGCTGAGGTCTCACGCCCTTATCATCAAGGAGCACTCGGCCATGATCTCGAGCATTGCATAGCTTTAAAATCTGAAGTTCAAAGGTTGGTTAGATCAAACCTCCACTCTTTTAGAAATTTGAATCCAAATGTGCAAGCAAATACGCTGCCCAATCATGGAGGGCATGCTGTAAACATGGTATATGGATGTCCTGGCCAATACCGAATATTTGACATAAACTTATCAAGAGCGGATTTGGTGCAAATGCACGCCACTCTCTGTCAAATGCGAGTCTTTTGCCGACATCACTATGGTTCCTATAGATTATGTTGCGTAGATCCCCATGGATGTTTGATTGTGAGAAAAGATCTTCAAGTATTGCTAGATGATGACACCATTCAAATCTTCAGAAATAGGAATGAAGATGAAGTTAACATGATAGGATGTTATCCGCATGAGCATTTAGTCTCAGATATCAACTCGGTAACGCTTGAAGTTAACATCATCGTTCCTTATTTCAACATGCTTGAGCGCATAGAAGTTACCTACAAAAAACCAAGGGTTCCTGTCGTTCCTTTGATCATTTGTCTACCCGGACAAGTTCCTTATGACTCTGACAAAGCAGTTCCCTACAACTACAACGCAACAATGATGAAGAATGGACAAGAAGTTCCCATACCTACTCTTTCATCTGTCGTAAACATCGCCGATGTGAGTCGAGTAACAAGAAGTGGACGTGTGTACACTCCACTACCTCCAAAGCAGCCCGTTGCTCCTGCAACCAGGCAAAATCATGTTGATACACCGGTGGGGAATCCTGTGGGAACTCCTATCAGTAATCCAAACACTGATGTTGGCCAATCCAGTGGAACCAATGGCAATCCTGACTTTGATGAAATTTTGAAACTCATCAAAAAGAGCGAATACAAAATTGTAGATCAGCTTATGCAGACTCCTTCGAAGATCTCAATACTTTCGTTGCTCTTAAACTCTGATGCCCATAGGGAGGCCCTGATGAGAGTTTTGGATCAAGCTTTCGTAGACCACGATGTAACTATTGACCATTTTGACGGGATAATAGCCAACATAACAGCTTGCAACAATTTGAGCTTCTGTGATGAAGAACTCCCCAAGGAGGGTAGAAATCACAATCTCGCTCTACACATTTCTATCAACTGTCAGTCAGACTCCTTGTCCAACATGCTAGTAGACACCGGATCTTCCTTGAACATAATTCCAAAGACGACTCTTGCTCGTTTATCTTACCAAGGAATGCCCATGAAGTTCAGTGGTGTAGTAGTCAAAGCATTTGGTGGATCGTGAAAATCAGTTATTAGCGAAGCTAACCTTCCCATGACAATTGGTCCACATACATTTCAAATCACCTTCTAGGTTATGGACATTCAAGCTGCTTATAGCTGTCTGTTGGGACGACCATGGATTTATGAAGCAGGGGCAGTAACGTCTACGCTCCATCAAAAGCTAAAATTTGTGACAAATGGAAAGTTGGTAATAATAAGTGGAGAGCAAGCCTTGATGGTAAGCCACTTATCCGCTTTATCTTTCATTAGTGCTGATAATATGGAAGGAACGCAATTAGTGCTGATAATATGGAAGGAACGCAGTTCCAAGGTCTCTCTTTAGAAGACGAATCTTCCAAAAAGAAAGCATAAATCTCTTCTTTCAAAGAGGCAGTAAAGGTAGTAAAAGATGGCACTACCACTGGTTGAGGGAAAGTTGTGATCCCTACCAACAATGAAACCAGAGCGGGACTCGGATTTTAACCGATGTTCTCGAATTTCACCAAGAAGGATGAAACCCTTCGTCCTATCAAAGAAACGTTCCTTAGTGGAGGGTTCCTTAACCCGATTCCTCAAGAGATTAATGTCCTTATTGAAGAAGACACCGAAGAAAGTCTTTCCGATTCTGAAGAAGAATGGAAATGTTATCTCAATGATTCGGGATACCTATCTCAGGAAGAACCATATACACCGTTCTATCCTTCTTCAGAGAAACCCAAAGGCATGGTCAAACCAATTTCTAAAAAAGAAATCCCGCCTATTCCTGCAGAAGTCTGGGACACCTTGGGATAACCAAGTGGCAAGTTTGATTATATGGTGAAATATACTACGCCCAGAAGTTCAAAGATTTCGATCGAAGACGTCCAACCAACTGGATTAGGAGATCCCTTTGAATATAACAGTCAACCAGAAGAGGCCTACAAACTCTCTCAACTTTCTCAACTTTCAACATATATACCAAAGTTGATAACCCTGAAGTCGTTTATTCTCACATAAACGCCATTTTTGGAGATGATGGGGAAAATGGCCCCATAATTGACTTGGAAAGTGTCTCTGACAATGAGTCTCTTCATCCCGAAGATTGGGAAATACATCTTGAAGATCCAGAGCATGTGCCTCTTGAAATTACATATGCCTCTTCTTATGCTCTTCAGGAAGCAGAAGAAGATCGCCTCAGAACTACAAAGAACAAGGTTGACAAACCAAGACTTTCAAATCCTACTCGACCAACGGTCAATGTCATTACTGAAGATGATTCCGATAAAAGTCTGCCAGAACTCATAATACACAGAGGAGTTCGTTGCTACTGGAAAGCTGTCGAAGTTCCAAATGTTGTTCGACGCTGGAAGTAATCACCTCGCTGTTATTTTGACCTCCTGCCTAGCCCAAAGCAGAGAGATGTTTTATAGGGCTTTGCTTTTAAACATTTTTCTCTTTGTCCTGCCTAAGACAAATGAGGTTGTGTTTAGGGCTTTGTTTCAAATATGAATCATAAATAAAATGTCATTTTGAATTCCCTACACTATGTGTTTTATTTTTTTTGCTTTTTTCTAGAAATGGTAATCCTAAAAAACCAAAAAAAAACTTTTCAAAAATCTGCATACATAGTTGCATTCACAGTTTTTTCTGAAACAAACATAAATCATATGTGCAGATTTACTATTGATAAACCCATTGAATACAATAACCCTACGCCCTCTCCCAACTTTGAGTTTCCTGTGTTCAAAGCTGAAGAAGAGGAAGAAGAGATCCCGGACGAGATCTCTCTATTACTTAAGCATGAGGAAAGAGCCATTCTGCCTCACAAAGAGCCTTTAGAAAGGATCAACTTGGGTTATGGAGAAGACAAAAGAGAAGTAACCATTGGATCGCTGCTTGATGCTGATATCAAGAGTAAGCTGATAGATCTTCTCAAAGAATATGTTGACGTGTTTGCTTGGTCCTACCAAGACAGGCCTGGGTTGGATACCAATATTGTTCAGCATTACTTGCCATTGAAGCCATAATATCTGCCAGTTAAGCAGAAATTGCGAAGGACTCACCCTGATATGGCTAACAAAATCAAAAAGGAAGTTCAAAAATAACTCGACACAGGTTTGCTCGTCACCTCCGAGTATCCTCAATGGTTGGCCAACATAGTGCCAGTTCCAAAGAAAGATGGCAAAGTCCGAATGTGTGTTGACTACCGTGACTTGAACAAGGCCAGTCCAAAAGATGACTTTCCATTACCACATATTGACATGCTGGTCGATAACACCTCTAAGTTCAACGTCTTTTCCTTCATGGACGGGTTCTCCGGTTATAATCAAATCAAGATGGCTCCCGAAGACATGGAGAAGACATCTTTCATCACCCCATGGGGTACCTTTTGCTACAAAGTGATGCCGTTTGGATTAAAGAATGCAGACGTGACTTACCAAAGGGAAATGACTACTCTCTTTCATGACATGATGCATAAAGAGATTGAAGTTTATGTGGACGACATGAAAGCCAAGTCAAACACAGAAGAAGAACATATTGGATCCCTTTTGAAGTTATTTCGACGACTAAGGAAATATCAGCTTCGCTTGAATCCTAACAAATTTACTTTTGGGGTTAGATCTGGAAAACTCTTGGGCTTCATTGTCAGCCAAAGAGGTATTCAAGTAGATCCCGACAAAGTCAGAGCTATTCAAGAGATGCCTGCACCAAAAACTGAAAAGCAAGTAAGAGGATTTCTCGGACGATTAAACTATATCTCCAGATTTATCTCTCAAATGACTGCTACTTGTGGGCCGATTTTCAAGATTCTCCGCAAAGATCAAGGGGTTGTATGGAATGAAGATTGCCAGAAAGCGTTCGACAGTATCAAGGAATACCTGTTAGAACCACCAATATTGATTCCTCCGGTTGAAGGAAGACCGCTAATCATGTACCTTACCGTGTTAGAAGAATCCATGGGTTGTGTACTTGGACAGCAAGATGAAACCGGTAAGAAGGAGCATGACATATATTACCTGAGTAAGAAATTCACAAATTGTGAGTCTCGTTACTCCATGCTCGAAAAAACATGTTGTGCTTTGTCTTGGGCTTCAAATCGTCTTCGCTAATACATGATCAACAATACTACTTGGTTAATCTCCAAAATGGATCCAATCAAGTACGTCTTTGAAAAGCATGCATTAACAGGAAGGATTTCCCAATGGCAAATACTGTTATCCGAGTATGACATCGAGTACCGTGCCCATAAAGCGGTCAAAGGAAGCATTCTCACCGATCACTTGGCGCATCAGCCAATTAATGAATATCAATCTCTCAAGTTTGACTTTCCTGATGAAGATGTCATGTACTTGAAGATGAAAGATTGTGACGAACCGTTACCTAAAGAAGGTCCTGATCCTGGATCAAGGGGGGCCTAATTTTCGATGAAGCAGTTAACGCTTTTGGCAATGGAATTGGGGCAGTCATCATCACTCCCAAGGGTACTCATATCCCGTTCTCCGCCAGATTGTTATTTGATTGCACCAACAACGTCGCAAAATATGAAGCTTGTATCATGGGTCTCGAAGAAGCCACTGACTTAAGTGAAGGATAGAAAAACACTTAGAAAGGGGGGGTTTGAATAAGTGTGACTTTAAAAACTCTTAAGATAAAAACAATTGCACAATGATTTTTATCCTGGTTCGTTGTTAACGAAACTACTCCAGTCCACCCCCTTAGAGTGATTTACCTCACCTGAGGATTTAATCCACTAATCAACCTTTATTACAATGTGTAATACGGTGAACTGACTTTATCGTAATGTCGCGGTAAGCAAGAGTCGCCACCGACTTTTATTTTATCCAAATTAATCAGAAAGGCTAAAAGAACAGGAAAAAACCTTTTTAAGGAAAACAGGGTTCGGGGGGTAATTTATGCAAAGGGAAGGTGTAAGGCACCCTTTGCATCCATGGTTATACATGGGCTCTTAATTGCTTTGCTCTTTTGAAAAGAAATGTAGAAGAAGTGAATACGGACTTTAGCTCGTAAATGAGCGTAGCCATATCGAAGTTTTTTAGAAAAGGGTAGAAAAAGGAATTTAAACCAGAGCATGCAATTAAGGGCAAATTACCTTGATATTTGTGAAAAGGTTCTTTTAGCCTTTCAGGGTGAAAGGGTCTATCCATGCCATAAGAGGGCAGGAAGCCTTTCATTTGGAGGTTGAAGGGTCATCGCAATATCGTTCGCCATAAGACTGTCCCATGCCATAGAGAGGCAGCTAGTCTAAGGGAAGGATCAGAATAGCCTTTCGTAGGCAACCAGAGGATACCTCAGCCTTTCGTAGGCAACTTCCGAGGGTCGAGGTCATATTGGTGTATCGAAGGCAGCATCATTAGGGTCTTATGACCTTTGCATAATCGAGGCAACATGGCTAAGGTATCCTCGTATTCGAGGGACATGGCTATTATGCAAAAACAAGGCAACAAGGCAACAGGCAACAGGCAGCAAAGAGGTTACCCAAAAAGTGTGCGTGGGTGCAGCAATCACGTGATTAAGTTCAATTATTTATCTTGTAATTAGTTATCCTAATTCAGTTCAAGGCTTGCACTCCCTAAGATTACTAACCACAGCAGAAAGTATCCCTAAGATTACTAACCACAGTAGAAAGTATAAAGCAATTTAAGTGCCTTCAAGGCCAATCAATACAGACTAGAAGCAGATACATAAGAATATGGGGAAGGGAATAAGAATCCACCGGGTTTGACATAAGTAATAATTAGGCAAAAAATAAAAAGGTAAGAGTTTTTAGGGTTACCGACTATTTGAGCTTTGGCGGTTGGCAAACCTTAAAAAGGTAGGAAAAATAGAAACCAACAGGGGCAGTGAGTGCATTATCGATTCATTGACAACTAGGTTAGCCCTAATCAAATAAAAGAGGTAAAAAGAAAATGAAAGTATGGAAAAGACTTAGCTTTTGATTTGATCTGATATGGTTGGCAGTCTCGGGGTTAACCCTGAAAAATTGGCAAAGCAAAAGTAAGCAGAAAAAGAATTGAGTGTAGGCGGAGTTCATTATATTTGAAGGTAAACCCTAATTTTAAATAAAAATAACAAATATTTAAATAAAGATTAAATCAGGACTTAGCTTTTGATCCGATATGGTGCGTGGTCGGAGGATCTTGATTAATCCCGAGTCAATGTGGTGGAGGTCTAGCAAGATCCAATGGAGGAGATTGAGGATGAGTTCGCAAATATCCACGAGAATAGAGGAACAACTCGAATGTACCTCGCAATAAAAGATAAGAAAAATAGGAGTAACAGATATATAATAAAGATGCATGAACAAAATAAAAAAACACTAACAATTTTAATCAAAATATGTCTAAAAACAATAAATTCTAAAGAGAATATTAACAATTAACTAAGTTATGTTTTGGTATTTTTAATGTGAAAAATAAAATATAAATTAAAAGACATATTTTTTGTATTTTTGAACATAAGGAAATAAAACAATTGCTAAAACAAAATTAAAATAGAAACAAGTAAAAACAGAATAGAATAGAATGAGCTCCAATCAACAAGGAAAAGAGAGGTGTGTGCAGCATGTAGTTGTGCAAGTAGGAACTGAATCAGATTGGGCTCAAAGACTAAAGCCCAAATAAAATAAGCTGTCCAAGGTGGATGCTAGACTGGAAAATGGTGTTTAAAGAGCAAAAATAAAAAAGTTGGGCCAAGACATGTAGCCCACTCGGATCAAGCTAAGCCCCCAAGAAACCTTAGACAAACATGTGAGTCCACCTCCTATATTCTTCCTCATTTCTCACGCCCCTGTATCTTCTTCTTCCCACGCTCATACTTCTCTGCTTTAGTTAACAACCGCAAGAACACATCTCCTCTCTCATTCAGATTCAGCAAAAGTCAGCCCTCTCATATTTATCTCTACTTGTCGTTCCAAATCGAATTTAATGAATAACACACACAAGCTTCCTTGTTCAATTACAATCACCGCATTTAACAATCCTACACAATAGTTAATTAAAGATCATAAGAGAGTTACCGGATCGTGATTTTACAGAGGAGGAGCGGCGGACTCGATGTCAGCGCGGTTGCCGTGAACGGAGCTTCCGATTCGGCTTCTTCTCTCTGCAGGTTGTTATTGTTGCGATTGAGTGATGTGCTGCGAATCTGGATGCCGTAGTTTGGATGGCTACTGAGGTTCAGTTGTGCGAAGAGGATCTGAGTCGGCTGGGTCTCGTCGAACCCGGGGGTGTTGATGCCGAATCGAGGCGACGATGGAAGCGGTTGGTCGGAAGCTGCACGGTGTTGTTGATGTCGCGCGAACGTCTAATGAAGGTGTTGCGTCTGATGCTGGAACGGTGATGCTGATGTTGATCCCGCGTCACCGTGTCGACGGTGACCTTGCTCAGAATTTGTGATGGGATCCTGTTGGTGTAGCAGGTACGTTTGAATTTGAATTGTTGCTCGCGTACTGATGACGATGAAGGTGTGTTGTGTTGAATGCGATCAAAAGCTTTGGTGTCGTGGATCAGAAATTTGAAACTGCGTCGGTGTTGATGAGTTGTTGAAGGTGATGAACAATGATGTTGTCGCTGGAGTGAAACAACAAGCTGAGTTTGAGCGGAGGCGATTCTCTCTTTGTGTTCGTCAGTAGTGTTGTTGCGTGAACTCTGAGCTTGTTATTGATGATGGCGTGTGCGGCGTTGAAGCTTCTTGTACGATTCATGAAGGTGATTGTTGAGCGTCAAGTTGTTGTTGTATTGACTAATTACTGGATTGTTGTTGTTGTTCTTTGGCAGGTTATGGTGATGTTGCGAGTGGCCATATTGATCGAAGTTGATAAGGTGCCGAGAAGTCGTTGGTGTGGATATCGATTCGGAGCCGCAGAAACACTGTTGGCGGGGCTGATGCGACATGGAGGCGCCGTGGTATGGTCTTCGACGGAGATAAGGTTATGCGGAAGGGGCGGAGGTCTTTGAACAACTTGGTGGTGGACGGACGCGTGATGGTTGCCGTCATAACATCTTCTACTTCTTTTCCCTGCATAACAAACACGAGCAGTGATGTAGCAAAGTAAATTAATGATTTAATGAGGTTTTAAATTTGGAATCGATTTTGATGAACTCTGGTTATTGACAGAATGTTGAATTGTATAGGGTTCATAGCTTATGGTTGAATGAATTTGAAGGTTTTTGGTTAATTGAAGGGACTTGGCAACTGGTTTATGTTTGTGAGGTTGTTGGGAAGAAAATCATGGTCAATGGTTAGGTTAGGGGAGGTGTTTTGTACGTGAAAAATCTGCATAAGGATTAGTTCTTGTTTCTATTTATAAAAATGCAAAATTTGGTTAAAGCATAGTGGACCTTAAAAATAACTAAAAGCCCAAAAAAAAGGAGAATCAAATGATTTGAATTTTAGGATTATATTCTTAATTAAACTAATCTAAGATGCAAAAAGATGTAGAAAATTAATTAATTAAAAATTACAAATAATAAAACAAATTATTTTTATGATTTTAAGTTAGTAATAAATAATAGAAAAAATTGTCAGTAGTGGGGCTCGAACACGTGACCTCGCGCTTATTGTAGCTTTCACGCTCAAATTCTTACCGACCGTGCCAATTTATTTATTCGAAATAAAATGGCGTTTGTAAATATATGAGGGCAAATTTTGGGGTATGACAGCTGCCCCTGTTCAATCCTCTGCCAGTCGGTATCTGAAGGTGGAAGAGGATTGAACACTAGAATACCCAGAAATTTGTCCTTGCTGAAGTAGGTACTTTTGTTGGAGATGGGCTTAAAGATGCCACCCGGGCCTTGAGTGAAAATTTTATTGGAGATGGGCTTAAAGATGCCATCCAACTTAATAAACTTGAGAGTCGGAACACGTCGTACATTAGACCGTATCTGAAGGATATACTTAGGATGAGTCGTTCGTTAGACTGGGTTTAGTTTGCATCAACAGATGTCTGGAAAACCGTGCGTTAGGTTGAAGGACGAGTCATGCGTTAGACTAAATCCAAATTGCATCCGTAGATGTCTGGAAAGCCGTGCGTTAGGCTGAATCTGAGCTTAGTATGTTGAGAAGTGTTTGTTGGAGATTGATCGTGTCAGCACCGTTCGTAGTAATTGAATTAGATCTTTGAGAGTTGATTGTGTCAGTACCGTTCGTAATACTTGAATTAGATCTTGGAAATGTGATCGTGTCCACACCGTTCGTGATGATAGAATTAGATCTTTGAAGGTTGATCGTGTCAGTACCGTTCGTAATACCTGAATTAGATCTTGGAAAGATGATCGTGTCTATACCGTTCGTGATGATAGAATTAGACCTTTAAAGGTTGATCGTGTCAGTACCGTTCGTAGCAACTAAATTAGATCTTGGAAAGATGACCGTGTCTACACCGTTCATGATGACAGAATTAGATCTCTTGTCGTGTCAGCACCATTCGTAGTAACTGAATTAGACTTTAGGGGATGATTGATCGTGTCCACACCGTTCGTGATGATAGAATTAGATCTCTTGCCGTGTCAGCACCGTTCGTAGTAACTGAATTAGACTTTAGGAGATAATTGATCGTGTCCACACCGTTCGTGATGATGGAATTAGATTTCTGAGAGTCGATCGTGTCAGCACCGTTCGTAGTAACCGAATTAGATCTTGGAGAGATGATCGTGTCTTCACCGTTCGTGATGATAGAATTATATTCTCTTGTCATGTCAGCACCGTTCGTAGTAACTGAATTAGACTTGATCGTGTCCACACCGTTCGTGATGATGGAATTAGATCTTTGACCGTGTCAGTACCGTTCGTAGTAACTGAATTAGATCTTTGAAAATGACCGTGTCACCACCGTTCGTGGTAAATGAATTAGATCTTCGAGCGTTGACCGTGTCAGTACCGTTTGTAGTAGCTGAATTAGATCCTGGAAAGTTGGAGATTTCGTTCATTTGTCTGTACCTGTATTCTGCAATAGGCGTAACAATTTATATAATGCCATGATGCATGCGTTATGCAATGAGTCTCTCAACATAAATGAGAAACGTTGTATGTTATGCACGGGTTTATTATGAGATACTATATGCAATGCATGGATATGTATGCGATGTGTGAATATGTTTATGATTTATGACGTATGACTATGATTTATGCTATTTGACACATCTTTGTCGCACACTCGCGAAAAATGAACAGAGTCGCCACCAATATATTTATCCCATAAGGGAAAGGAATATCAGAAAACCTAACAAAGGAAGGAACAGGGTCTTGCGACCAGAGAATCTAGGTACGGGAGTCGGTTACGCGAGGGGAAGGTATTAGCACCCCTCACGCCCATCGTACTCGATGGTATCCACCTATGTTTGTTTCTATCTAAGGGTGTGTACTATGTCTATGTCTACATGCGAATGAATGCAAAATGTAGGGAAAATAAAGAATTGTACTCGCACGGGCCCTACCCCGCTGCCTACGTATCCTTTTCAGGAATCAGAGTTACCGTAGCTCGGCTCACGATTTTCTGTTTGTTTTTGTGTTTTTTAGTTGGGCGGAGTTAACGCTCGCGCTCTTGCATAAGGGGACAGCCTAGGATGCAATGGAGCGGAGATAGGTGCCAACGAGGCAAAAGAAAAAGAAATGATTGGTTCGTGTCTTTTAGGGTAGATAAGTGATGAACAGTTCCCAATACCGGGCCACTCACCACTTTCTCTACTTTGCTTTAATCTGACCCATTGTTAGGTGTTTTAAATGTTTTTTGGTTGTGTATTTTTTAAAGGGAGTTTACTTTGCGAGTCGAATCACATAAAATGTATAATGATCGAGAAGCAGATTAGGGAATGAATCCCACTCGCTTCTATCCCATTATGTAATGTTCGAGTAACAGATTAGGGAATGGATCCCACTCATTTCTATCCCATTAATTAATGTTTGAGAAACAGATTAGGGAATGAATCCCACTCATTTCTCTCCCATTAAGTAGTGACCGAGAAATAGATTAGGGAATGAATCCCACTCATTTCTATGCCACTAAGTGATTGAGAAACAGATTAGGGAATGAATCCCACTCGTTTCTCTATCACTTTCTTAATGTGATTCGCATCTTCCTTTTATTAAGTATTTTAAAGAGTTGAAAAGAAAAAGAATGCAAAAGGGAACTAATCCTAAATTCTAGTCTAAGTTGTCTATACAAGTCTAAATCCTAATGTTAACATGGGATAGGTTCTGAAAGAAGCATACAAGTGGTATTAACAACATAGGCCTAAAATATGGCCCAAAACAAGCAACAAAGTCACATAAGAATCATACAACAAATAGCATGGAAATGGTACAAAAACATAAAGAAAACGGTTCAAGTATTAGTGCAAAAAATAACCTAAAAATCTACTATTTTTATGAGCCTTTTTTAATGTCACTTTTCATTATCTAAAATCCTTAACAAAGAAATTGTGATCTAAATCTAAAAAAACTAAGGAGAAAATTGGTTTTATTGTTTTTTATTATCTAAAGAGAAAGTCTAAAACTTTGCCAAAGAACCTAAATTCTAAGCAAAAATTGAAGTGAAACAGGGGGGTAAAGTTGAACTATGGGTGCAGTCAGTAATGGTGAGCACTGGGCCCAATCAATAGCCCAACAGGTTTTTTATTGTTACAGATTTTTTTTAACCAGACAACATGTATGGTGCGCTGGGCCCTAGAGGGGTGCATTCAGGAATCCGTGGCCCAAAGATTATTTTGTATAGTTTTTGTTCTTACAAAAATGAGGATGGTGCGATGGGCCCTAGAGGGGTGTGGAAACGGATTCAGGGCCCAGTTAGTTTGTGTGATCCATGATTATTTTCCCTCAGATTAATTAACAAAATTGATTAATTAAATAAAATTAAATAAATAAAAAAACGAAATAGAGAGAGAGGAATTAGGGTTACCCCAAAATGCGACCTTTCAGCTTCTCGTATCCCTCCCTCTCGTCTCTCAGTGCAACGACAGTATCGCCTCCACCTTCTCCGATGCCAACCCGTCACCTCCACCGTATACGCCTTCCGGCCACCACACAAACGCCTCCTCTGTTCAAATCGTCTCCGTCTCCTATCGGCCGGAGTAGCTCCGATCATCAGATAACCACCGTGGATCCTTCGCTTCCATACCTCAGTCTCCTTTTTCCAAATTCAGAGTTGTTTGTCGATGATTTCTTGGTGAGGATTGATGTCGTACGTAGGCTGAGAACGATTCTTGATGACGAAGAGGTTGACGAAGGACGCGAATGCTTCTACGGTTGAAGATTTGTGGAACGATCGTTGACAATGCTCAGTGGTGACGATACTAAATTGTCGATTGAGGAGGGATTGATGGAATTCGGTGTTCGTCGCGATTCGGTTAGAGGTGAGTTTCTCTCCCCGATTCTGTTACGTTTTCTTTTCTTTCTGATGATGATTCTCAACCTCTTGTTCTTCTCCCTGAATTCAGAGTTGATGAAGATGAAGCTCTGAAGATTGGTTGAAGAACGATTCTGGATTGAAGTTTTGTGATGAAGAAGATGATGAGGAGAGAAATATGAGGATTCGATTGAGATTTTCGTTTCTTGCAGGTTTGGAGGTTATCAAGAGTTGATGTTGTTTTAAGGTTGGTCAATGAAGAGGTTGAATCCGGAGAATGAAGGTTGATGAAGGTGAGTTTTTGAAGTGAATGAGAGGGCTGAGAACTCTGTTATGGATCAGAGATGAGAGTGAAGATTGAGAGTGAGATTGAGGTTGGGAGAAGAATGAATAGATGGAAGTGAAGGGAAAATGAAGATGATGAATCCTGAGATTGTGAAGATTGATGAATGTGGAAAAAATAGAGGAGAAAAAAAATGGAGAGCTGCAAATGGTGGAGCTGCTGGTTTTTATAGTTGAGGGTTGTTACAAGGTGAGTTTTTTCTTATCTCGACTCTCTCCCATTCTGTTAATTCTGTATGTGACAGTTAGGGAAGTTAGATTCTGTTTCAGTTAGTTGGGTCAGTTATGATAGTTATAGGTGGTTAGAATGTTAGTTACAGATCCTGTTAGAGAGGTTTTTTTCAGTTAGGATTGGAGGTTAATTCTGTTTTTGATGGTTGAGTGTTAGTAACTGTGTTGGCTGTTAGAGTGATAGGGTTTGTAACTGTTTTTGGAAGTTAGTTATGGATGGTTATATTCTGTTTTTTTGTTATGATAGTGATTAAAAGGTTAGAAAGAGGTAAACAGAACTGCTTTTAAAACTGAACTAGTTTAGGGGATTGGTGGAATGGATATGGTTCGAATTGGTGTTGTAGTGTTAATATGCGGCTGAACTGTTTTAAACTCAGGTTTTGTATAGGTTTGGATGCAGGGGTTAAAATTAGTTTGAAATTGTGATAGAGTTTGTTTTGTTTGATAATATGTGTAGACTGCGTATTGAATTGCTCTTGTTCTCGTCATCTGAACCATGTCTGAATGCCTTGAAATACTCATTGGATCGAGTTGAATTATTAGATCACAACACGATTTTGTATGCATCATGCAACTTTATATTATTTTGAATTTTCTGAGCTGAGCAGGTGCGATGGAGATGATGTACAGGTTTATGCCGTCCTGAATCCTTGGAAGATAACCGTCAAGATGGAATTAACTTTGCTTGGTCAAGAAATCAAATAACACCATGGAGATGATGCAGTGGACTTGTCATGAAGAATTCAAAGAGGAAGAGAAATAGGTCTAGGAAGCCAATAGTTACTGCCATTTCCTTTTTTGTACTCCACTTGTAATTTGCACTTTATAATTGAAACTTGAGTATGCTTTGATGTTGGTTTTCTTTGTATAAATCTTGGATTTTTGTAATATTGAATGTAATGGCCTTTGAGCTTGAAATTGTAAATGATGTGAACTTTTTGTAATGGATGGCCTGGGTTTATGATGAATCATGTGATGGACCCATTCTCCAAATAGAATTGAATTAATCTTTTCCTTTGATTTGAGGTGCATTCAAACTCCAAGTATTCCCATTCTTGCACTCTTGAATCCAGTAACAACAAAGTAAGATGAAGACTACATAGAAACCTTCACAACGGTCACACACACTATGTCTCCTCAAATTCTTGAATGAGCCCCAATGTCGATGACTTGTAATTCCACTAATGACTTGTGATTCCACTAACGAACGGTATCGTTTGAATCATCACAAATCCTTAATCATAGAATTTGATGAATATGGGTGAAGCATAACTTTGAAGCTTAATGAGGAGGAAATTCACAACTTAATTCCATAACTCAACCGCAGAAGAACCTGTTGAAACAAATCTATCTGAAGTAGGAGCCTCAAACCAACAAAACCCTAATTCTTCCTGATCCTTGATCCCAATGCCCGATTTATTGATTAATGATGCATGATCTATGTTAGATGGCCTAATGGAGAGTATGTACATGAAATGAGAAGTCTTAGCCAATTAGAAATTAAGGGGTAGGACAAATTTGGGGTATGACAATCTTGATTGAGAAGATGGATCTCCATGTCATTGTAATTTTGATGTTTGATCTTATCTTGAAGATGCTCAGCTGGGGATTTATGATTTCTGCTTGGGGATGATCAGTAACTTGATATACCCTGATTGGGGATTAGAGATATCAATAAACCATGTTGGAGAAGAGCAAAGTGTTGGAGAACCGGTAGTGTTGGAGATGTAAACTCTTTTGGGGAGCCATGTCTTTGTCTGGACGAGAGTATTTGAAGATATCTTCTTAATGATTACTCTGTGGGGATATGATTTTGTGAACACAGCTCTGTGGGGAGACATGAGTGTCTTGAAAGCTGCCCCCAGTATTATAGTAACTACCATTCCTGGATTTAATTAGGACACACCATTGAGTATTGATCGAGATGTCAAACTGGACTTGCATAGATTTGCCCCTGTTAGTAGGAACTTTGAAAAGATTCGCCTCGCAAAGACTTTATGAGATGTGCACTATGGGCGACATGCCCCTAGTAATCATAGGCCCACGACAATGTCCTATGTTGGTTGAGAAGTAGCTTCAGATTTGCTTGGATGCATGCCCCTGGTTGTTTTGGCATCCTTGAGTTATTCTTGAAATCTTGACTTGATTGCCCCAGATTGGTCGGGGGAATAGTTTGAAATCCACTTGGGATATATGCCTTTAACTGTTTGTCATTTGAGAGATTCTTGGAATCTTGACTTGATTGCCCCAGATTGGTTGGGAAATAGTTTGAAACCCACTTGATATAAGCATTTGAGAGTTTCTTGGAGTCTTGACTTGATTGCCCCAGATTGATTGGGCAAAGCGTGCCATGCCCCTTGTATACGTAGGAGTCATTGCTCC
This sequence comes from Vicia villosa, assembly GCF_029867415.1. NCBI lineage: Eukaryota > Viridiplantae > Streptophyta > Magnoliopsida > Fabales > Fabaceae > Vicia > Vicia villosa. Next base: position 831,252 of record NW_026705019.1, on the reverse strand, counting down.
TCGGAGTAATCTTGTCTGTCGGGATAACTTCCAGTCATTAGTTGTACCCTGTGCAAGTTCTTTCTGATGCTAACATTTGAAATTATGTAGCAGAATATGTTTAATAATGAATTCATGAGATGCAATGCCTACGTTTGTCTTGAGTTTTTGAAAGACATTAAAACAGGAGATGTAAAAGCATGATGTTTATAAAAACGCGATGTTTGTAAAAAATAGGATATCAACTCAACATTTGTAGTAAACCTTAAGGAGTCGGGATACCTTTGTTATGTTAGAACAAGATTTGTTCCGATCAATATTCTTAGTTTTGATGATAACAAGGATATGAATTTTGTGTGAGATAATGTGGTACTCTAATACATTGCAATTTCCCTTTCAGGAAATATATAAAGAGTATGCACAAATCAGCGCTCAGAAGCTTTGTTTCAGAAGGTTCAACATGCAACATCAGAACATGGTCTGGCAAGACATCAGAAGATGGTCAAGGCAGAATCAGAACATGGGTCTATGGAAGCATCAGAAGAACTTGAGATCAGAAGCAGAAGCACTGAAGTTCTCATGGTATCACGCTCAAAAGCACTTCAAGGTCAGAAGACAAGAAGATGCTATGCACCAAGCTGTTTGACTCTGATGATATTCAAATATTATATACACAAACATCAGATCAGAAGAAAGTACAGGTGGCAGGCTACGCTGACTGACAAAAGGAACGTTGGAAGCTATTAAAGGCAACGTCAGTAGACACAGCGTGAACAAGGCTCGAGGTAGTTGACAAAAGCGTGAAACATTAAATGCAATGCTGTACGGAATACGCAAAGCATTAAATGCTCCCAACGGTCATCTTCTCAAGCGCCTATAAATATGAAGTTCTGATGAGAAGCAAGGTTGACGATTTGCTAACAATTAACTTGCTGAAACGCTGTTCAAACTCAAAGCTCAGAAACCTCATCTTCATCAAAGCTCACTACATTGCTGTTGTAATATATTAGTGAGATTAAGCTTAAACGTTAAGAGAAATATCACTGTTGTGATTATAGCTTTTCAGAAGCATTTGTAATACTCTTATTTGATTACATTAATTTGTAAGTAACTAGAGTGATCAAGTGTTGATCAGGATACTCTAGGAAGTCTTAGCTTGTGTCTAAGCAGTTGTAATTAGAGTGATCACGTGGTGGTCAGGATACTCTAAGAAAGTCTTAGCTTGTGTCTAAGCATTTGTTCCTGGAGTGATCAGGTTGTGATCAGGATACTCTAGAAGACTTAGTCGCGGACTAAGTGGAAAACCATTGCAATCTGTTGCGATTAGTGGATTAAATCCTCAGGTGAGGTAAATCACTCAGTGGGGGTGGACTGGAGTAGTTTAGTTAATAACGAACCAGGATAAAAATAACTGTGCATATTGTTTTTATCGTTCAAGTTTTTAGACTACACTTATTCAAACCCCCCCTTTCTAAGTGTTTTTCTATCCTTCACAGTATGCTTTCGAACTAACCATGCTTCAGTTAGGACTTTCAAGGGTTGTAACGTGGCTTGGTTCACGGTTTAAGAAACAAAAGGATAAAGGCTCAAATTTTATTTATACCCATCCCAATCTTCGTGATGTTCTTCGATCCTATGCTCACTTAACTTTGCGTTTCAGCTTTAGCACATTTTGAAGTGTTAACATTGATGTTTGATGATGGTTGAAGCACCATAGATTTAATTTGGACAGGCAGTCATCCTTTTTGGTAATACTTTCTTTTGTCGAGGATTTGTAGTGACCTCTTTTGAGATGTTTTCTTTTGTCGAGGATTTTTAGCAACCTCCTTTTTGACTTTGTTATCCCTAACTTTTGCCTGAACTGTTTATTTTTGAGATTACAGTCAGCGGGATGTTTTGATTTTTGACAAGTCTCTTTCACAAGTTTTGACTTAAAAATTCTTTTTTCTTTTTGGTGGATATTGACTGCCTGACCTAATGGTTGCGGGAACTCATCATTATTTGTATAAACAACAGCTAGCACAATTGAGTTAACTGAGTAACTACCCTGCCCCAGGTTATGATTAATGGTTTAATTTGTATGAGAAAGAAACTTCTACTTCTTCGGCTCAAAGGGGTTGACGAGGGATTAACATCCTTATATCTCCACTGTTTAGGAATTGAAACAATGCCTGTACACCGTCAACATAGTCTGTTAAAAAGCATACTGTCTGAGGTTGCGGTATCATTTTCGTCATCCTCCCTCAAAAGGCTTACAGCTTAGCAGGAGTTGAATAGACACAAAACATATGCAAAGTAAAGACATAATTTAAATGAGTGATAACGAAATAATTCATTCAAGACAAACATATGCAATGCACTGATGATGATTATTATTAAAACAGATAATGTCTATCACGAGTCGAATGTTTAAACAAACAGAATAGAAATTGCGAATGAAAGTAAATCTAATGATCTAAAAGTTCATCCTTCTAGACATTTAATCGATCTTGTCGTGATTAGGTATAGGAGCAGTGATCACTACAGGAGTTTTTGGATGGTTGAATTCAATTTCACCAGCATCGATCATGTCTTGGATCTTATTCTTCAATGTCCAACAATTATTAGTGTCATGTCCAGGACTATTAGAGTGGTATGCACACCTCACGTTAGGATTGTAGCTACGAGCAGAAGTGTTGGGTTTCAGAGTCATTCAGCTTGGTGCAGAGCATCTTCTTTGTCTTCTGACTTTGAAGTGCTTCTAGCGTGATACCATAAGAACTTCAGTGCTTCTGCTTCTGAACTCAAGTTCTTATGATGCTTCATAGACCATGTTTTGATTCTGCTTGACCATCTTATGATGTCTTGCGAGAGCATGTTCTTATGTTGCATACTTGAACCTTCTGAGTCAGTGCTTCTTGCGCTGAATTGTGCATACTCTTTATATATTTCCTAAAATGGAAAATGCATAGGATTAGAGTACCACATTGTCTTATACAAAATTCATATATAATGTTATCATCAAAACTAAGAATATTGATCAGAACAATTCTTGTTCTAACAATCTCCCCCTTTTTGATGATGACAAAAACATATATAATTGATATGAATTTGCAATCAGAATATCAGATGACTAAAGACAATTACACAGTTATAGCATAAGCATATAAACATAGTGTGTGAAAATGGCTCCCCCTGAGATTAACAATCTCCCCCTGAAATAAATACTAGAAGAATTTATAAATAAAAGACTTCCCTGAGTATTTTCCATTTCAGTCGAGACGTTCACATTTGCCTAGAACTTCAGAACATTCAGAGCTTCTGCTTTTGCTTCCATAGGACAGCTTCAGAGCTTTGAATTTCTTCTTGAATCATATCATGCTTGATTGTATCAGAACATTCTTGAATGTATTAGAGCATCATCAGAGCATCTTTACATCCTGAAATGTTTCAGAACAAACTAGACAACAAAAGTCAGAGCTTGAATGAATCAGAACAATTGGGACAAATCATCATTTACCGAGGCAACATCGAGGGACAAGATCACTTTTATCGTAAGCAACTTCGAAGGGACTATGATCTTATGATGATGAACTGAGAGTAATATTTGCTTTAGGTATCCTCGAAATCGAGGGACTTGACTATTTTAATATTGAAAGGCAACAGGCAACAAAAGAGGTTACCCTAAAGGTGTGTGTGTCGCACAATCAGGTGGTTAAGTTCAGATATTTTATCTTGTAATTAGAGTGATACTAGGTTAATTTTAACAAGGCTTGCACTCCCTAGGATTACTAACCACGCAGTTAAAAATAATAAATAAAGACAGAATTAAAAGTTCCTACGTTATTACAATAAACACCTGTAGGGCAGAAAAATAAAGGCAAGAAAGTAAAGGCGGAAATTAAAAACCTAAATCTATTACAATAAACACCTGCAGATGAATAGAGGCAAAATAATAGAAACCCCTAGCTATTACAAGGCTTTGGGGCAGTTACAATATAGAGGAAGAATTGGGCGCGAAAATAAAAGCAGGATAAAATTGAAAGGAGAGCGAAAAGGCAACAAAAAGGTTTTTTGAAAACAAGGCTAACAAACCTAAAATTAAATTAATTAGCCTAAAAATAATTATTAGCCTAAAAATAAATTAATTAGCCTAAAATAATTATTAGCCTAAAAATAAATTAATTAGCCTAAAAATAAATAAATTAGTCTAAAAATAATTATTAGCCTAAAAATAAAGAATGTGATAAAATCCTAACCCTAATTCATGAAAATGGACAACATCTATCTATTATATATATTTTAGGATTAATGGTTAAAGAAGAGATTTTACCAAGGTTTTCAAGGGCAATGAAGCAAACAAATAAGTGTAAGGAAGAATTGACATCTGCTCCCCTTTGGCCAAAGAAGGTACCTTGATTTGGCCAAATACCAAAAGGTTTTTGGCCAAAACAGCAATTGGAGTATCATCCACTTGGTCAATCCATAGAAAACCTGTTCATAAACCAACTCAATATTACGGTTAAGAAAACAAATGGAAAAAGAGAAAAGTGATTAAAATAAAATAAAAAATATATAAAAACTGATTATCAATCAAATAAAATAAGAACACGAAACTACAATTTTTAAAAGATTTTTTTGAAAATATGAAAATAGAAATTAAATCAAATAAAATAGAAAAAAGAAGAATTTGCGATTTTGAGGGTCGAAATCCTAATTCTAAAGGAGTATTGTTCTACGATTTTTTTCTGAACTTCTGGAAAAAATTCGGAGCAAATCAAAACAGTAGTTTCAGAATTCGACTGATAGGCTGGAAAATTTATTACTGTGCTGCAACCGGAATTGCAACCCTGAAGAAGGAGAAGTAGGAGAAAATATTTTGTGTTTGTGAGAAGAGAGAGTCGGTATAAGGGTTAGAATTGTTAGTCCTATTTATATCATCATGAATTAGGTTAGAAGAAAAATAATTATACTAAAACTATGGACCAAATCAAAGCCCAAAAATCAATTTGTTTTAATTTTAATAAAAAATTAAATCAAACTAATTTAATAAGATTGACTTCTTCCCTAAGTTATAAAAAGTGCTAAAATTAGGACAAATAAAATTAAAAACTTCTTTTTTTGGATTTTTTGAATATTTTTTGATTTTTGGTGATTTTTTTGACTAAAAATGCACAAAAAGTTAAAATTGCTTAGTTAAAAAAATGCCTATTTAATTAATACAAAAATTAAAAATAAAATGATAAAAAAAGATTTTTTTATGATTTTTTAATATAAATGAAAATAAAATTAAAACTATTGTTATAAACAAATAAAAGAAAAAAGTGTTAGATGTGAGATTCGAACCCGAGACTTTGTACTTGGAAGCCTTACCTCCTTACCAATTGCGCTATATTATTTGTTTGAAATAAAAGCCAATTGAAAGTGTATGAAGCATGAGAAAACATTTTGCTATTTATTAAAATATAAATAATTTAAGAGTAAATTATTATATTTTAAAATAGACTTTAAATCGAATATTTATAAAATTCAAGACGTCAATGTGAATGACCACAAAATTTTATAAAAAATCCATTTTTGAAATAATTTGAATATTTGAATATGGTGGGCAAATTTTGGGGTATGACAGAAGCCTTCAAGATGGAGGATGATGAAAACATTGAAACAATGTTCTCAAGATTTCAAACTCTAACTGCTGGATTAAGAGTGCTTGACAAGGGATATACAAAGGCTGATCATGTCAAGTAGATCATTAGAAGCTTGCCCAGAAGATGGGGCCCAATGGTGACTGCATTCAAGATAGCAAAGAATCTGAATGAAGTCTCTTTGGAAGAGCTGTTCAGCGCCATGAGGAGTCATGAAATAGAACTGGATGCTAATGAACCTCAGAAGAAAGGTAAGTCTATTGCATTAAAATCTATTAATAAAAAATGCACTAACGCTTTTCAGGCTGAAGAAGAAGATTCTGAAGAATCAGAATCAGAAGAAGAAGAAAATGAACTGTCCATGATCTCCAGAAGGGTAAACCAACTCTGGAAGAGCAAACAAAGGAAGTTCAAGAACTTCAGAAGTTCCAAGAAGCCTGAAAGAGGAGAATCTTCTGGAATCAGAAGATCTGACAAAAAGAAGGTCACGTGCTTTGAATGCAAGGAGCCAGATCACAACAAGAATGAGTGTCCAAAGCTTCAGAGGGAAAAGCCCAAGTAGAAGTTCCAGAAGAAGAAAGGTCTTATGGCAACTTGGGATGATTCAGATTCATCAGAATCAGAATCAGACTCTGAAGATGAGCAGGCAAACATTGCGCTCATGGCCACTGTTGATGATGGATCAGAATCTACATCAGAATTAGATTCTGAAGAGGTATTTTCTGAACTATCTAGAGAAGAGTTAGTTTCCAGTTTAACAGAACTTCTGGAACTCAAGGCTCAACTTAGTATCAAATACAAAAAGCTTAAAAACCAATTTGAATCTGAAACTAAGAAGCTTGAAGTAGAAAATTCTGATTTGAAGGAAAAAGTTTTAAATTTATCCAAAGATGTTGGATCTCCTTCTTGCTCAGAAAAGTCTACTCCTAGTCTGAATAATATTCTTAAAGAATATGACTTGAGCTTTAGAAAGTTCTTATCTAGAGGTATTGGAAGAAGTCAACTTGCCTCTATGATATATGCTGTTAGTGGAAACAATAGAGTTGGCATAGGCTATGAGGGTGAAACCCCATACAAACTTGAACCTGTAGATGATATGAAAATCACATACAAGCCTTTGTATGATCAGTTCAAGTATGGCCACTCCCATGATATTAAGCTCACATCACATGCAAAAAGCTTTCACATTACACAAAATAGAAAATATCATGTAACTCAAACAAAGGAATATCATGTTGTACCTCCTGTTATTTATAATGTTAAATCCAAGTTCAATTAGAACTTGAGGAGAACTGTCATACCCTAATTTTGACCCCCCCTGAGATGTCATACTTTCAGGATTTTCATCAGAATCAAAACAGATACTCAGAACAGTCACCTATTCATCTAGTGCTTGATCGAGGGTGTTCAGAAACAAAAGAGCTCAGGCAAAGGATCAATCAATAAAAGAGATGGTCTCCAACACAAACATAGGACTCAAAAACATCATTCTATTCACCTATTATTGATTAGACACCCATCACCTGGGCCCAAATTTTGCTTACTTCACCAGTCTAGGGTTTTGAGCCCCATCAAGGACTAAAATCAGGGATCACATTTGGGAAACCCTAGAAAGCTTCAGGGCATCACTCAAAGGGATCAATCATCTTCAAATAGCTCATGTGACAATATCCATAAGGCATTACACTTCAATTCAAGATCTACAGCCATCAATTTCATCTGGTCGACAATTAGGGTTTTTGACCTAATTCACCAAGATAGTTGACTTTTAATCAGGACATGGTACCACAACTCAAAGCATAGCTAAATATCCTTCAAAAACTCAATATGATCCATTCATATCATTCATTTGATGAGGATAGCTTAATTCACTTGAAATCTCCCGAAACGCGATTCACTTGAAAAAGTCAATTGTACAAGATCACCTTGGACCTTTTGGAAATTTTGGTCAACCATGACTTTTGAAGTTTTAAATCATCAATATATGATATTTAAAGTCATTTGATCAAAAATAATCAAGAAAATCAATCAAGAATCAAAAAGTCAAAGTTTGACTTTTCATACTTAGAAAATTTTCTAAGTGTTTTCAAGCGGTTTTTACCAAACTTTGGAAGGGAATATCTCAAAATTTCACCTACAAACTGAAAAAAACTTCCAACATGAAAGTTGTAGATTTTGATCCAATAAACAACTTTGTCACATATAATATTTTGGCTAAAAATCAACCATTGAAGAGATATGGAGCTTCAAAGTGGCTGCCTTCACAAAACTTGCAAGAAAATCCTAGTTTTTCTTCAAACTTTATGGGACTTTTTCACTAATTTCCCTAAGGATTTTGGGCAAACACCAAACTAATGAATTGAAGTACATATCAAGGGCTTTTCAAATTGTATTCAAACATCTTCAGATTCATTATGAGCTAAGAGATATGGTTGATCAAAGTTAGGGCATTTGAAGTGAAATTATGGGTCATGACCAAATTTGAACTTTGCAAACTTTGTACCAATGCCTATACCAATTGATGCATTCTTGTACATGATATATCAGAAGGGATTTAGAGGAATCAAATACATTATTGCATCATTTTTGGCCAAGTTGCAAGAATTCAATGCCATGTGATTAAGTAATCATTACAAAATGGAATATTGGTGAATCATCAAGGAATCTTCTCCTAAGCCAATTGGAGGCTTCTCTGCATCAGAAATAGTCCCTAAAGATCAGATTAAATCGAGGGCTAGGGCTTGGGATCAAGAGGAATCAAATTGTCATCATTGCATTTTGGATATTTCTTTGAATTCCTTCATAGCCAAGACACCAAATCAACCTCACTAAGCAAGCTCACTCTCTGCAAACATACTAGACTCTTTGCCTATAAATAAGAGAGCATACCTCAGTAATTAAACACACCAAAGCAACAGAATTCTTGCTTTCTCTCTTCTTTCTTCATACTTAAGTTTTTCAAAGGTTCTTTGGCAAGAAGACTCGGATTCTTCAAACCAAAGCTCTTCCTTTGGAATTAAGTATTCAAACACATTAGGGGAGGTATTTAGAGGTGATCCAAACCTCTAACACACTTCTGTACATGGAGAATCATCATCTTCACCTCTCATTTGGAGCTGTTGCAGTTGGGGTCGAGCAAGAGGTTCTGGGCACTTTCAATCCAAGTTAAGCATCTCAACACCTTCTAGGAGGATCACTGAAGCTATCTGGATCGTTGCAACAACTCTGCAACACACTTTGATCAGAGCCAGATCTCCATTTTTAAGGTAAGTTTCAAAAGCTTCAAACTCTATAATTTACGCATGATAAATCTAAAATGAAGTTACCAGTTGGTTTCTGCACCTTCATAGATCATTAACCCTCAATCAATTGCATCAAATCTTGCATATAGAGTATTTCATGTTTAATTTCAGTTTTAGGGTTCTTAGTGTTCATGCTTGCGAATTTTAAGTTACACTCAGAATAAATAAAATTAAAGGATACCATCATGATCCTCGTCCAAAAGCGAGCAAAATCCATCTTTACATCTTTGGATTTGGTTGAGAATTAAGAGAGATACGATTCCCAGAAATTCAAAAGCTTGAGGTTGAAGATGAAGATGGTGGCGCCATTTTTCAAATTTCCTAGGTTTTAGTTTATTATATTTTGAATGGTTTGTGTTTAACCTACAAATTCATCGTAGTGTCCCAATGGTTACAGCGCGCGTCCAAACTCTTGCCATGCCTTAGGTCTGGGGTTCGGTTCCCCCTCAAACCTTTTGTCCATTTTATTTTTTTTCAAATCATTTTTATGCTTTGCTTTCACATATAATCACATGGGCACCTCTGATAATCAGTCCACGCGCGTGGCTCAGTTGGTAATTGTTTTGTTGGATAACCAAGAGGGCATGAGTTCAACCCTTGGTGAGACCAAACCATATATTTTTACTACTATTTTTCTTCTATTTTATTTACAACTTCACATAATTATTTCACCTATCAAATTAAATTATTTCTTCTTCATTTTTCATACACTTATCATTTAACATGTCTATTTTATGAATAATAAAAAAAATCACAAAAATATTATTTATTTCATGTATTTTTATTAGGTTTAAAATGATATATTTTTAAGTATTTCTAAATACTTATAAATAAACATTTTCATTTGATTTTAAACCTAATCATTTTTGTGAATAATTTTATGATAAAACCCTAATCATTTAGGTCTTAATTAGGTATGGATTTTGTCTTTACCTTAATTAGGTTGACTTTTGTCAATTTCCAAAACTGTTTTTCAAATCTCCGATTTAACAGACGATCAAGGTTTTCAGACAACAAAACCCTGTATCATTTCATTTTCAATTATTTTTTTTCATAAACAGTAAATCATTTTCAACGGGCCTCTAATAGAGTGTAAGTCCCAACACCCTTTTCTTTTCTTAGTTTGTTTTCAAAAACTGTATTTACAAAATCTTCTTTCTGTTTTCAAAACATTCTTCTGGTATTTGAAGGGCATTATTCCCGGTGAAACTCTTCAGATACCTATGGACATTTGTCCATCTTCACTTCTTCTGTTTTCAAAAACCTTTAACTGTTTATCATAAATATTCAACTGTTATCAATAAATTACTGGTAAGGCTTTGTACATACTTCTTCAAAGGCCTCCACTCCATCCAGGTTAGGCTTTACAAGCTTTCAATTTACAGTCTTTATTTAAATTACTGTCAAATATAGAACTGTTTATATATTAGAACTACGTCTGAGTGTAAACCCTAGGATAGTTAAACTATATATATATATATATATATATATATATATATATATATATATATATATATATATATATATATATATATATATATATATATTATAGGACTATGGCCTAGGATTGAGAATGTCTTCCCGGTGAAGGCTCTTTCCTAATTAGAGATCTTTAGTTCAAACCCTCAAGATGAATTATTCCTGGTGAAACATCTTGAAAAAGCCTTAGAACCCAAAATAGGACACATCCACCAAAAGAGGAATTATTCCTGGTGAAACCTCTTACCCATTTGCTTAAAGCCAAAATAAGTTCAAAACCACATAGCTTTCTCTTGTGCTATAACAAGGACCCTTGATGACCCTTGATTAGCCTCCTCTTGGGCTTTGTACAAGGACCCACAGGCTTCTTAAAAGCATTTCCAGCTCACTCTTGAGCTTGTATACAAGGACCCATCAGGTTTCTTATAAACATAGGAACAGGTCTTTAGTTACCTTTTAGCCTATCGTGATGAGTTTCTTCCACTTTAAACCAGACTTTAAACAAGCTAAGATTGACTCAATCTCATATTGAGTACACCTTTTGGAATGAGAGACATGGACAGTCTCTGTCACCTTTATCTTCATAAATATTCCTTAGCAGAGTCTAGAATCCATATTTGCTTATCCTCAGCAAGAGTCAGCCTTAATCTTGGGCTTTAAACAAGAAGTCTCAATTAGATAATCTTTCTGCCATTAATAAAAACCCCTGGAAAGGGTTAGCCTCCACACATTCCTTCATTTTAACAAAAATCCCTGGAAAGGGTTACCTTCCAAAAATTCATTCTTTCAAAAGATAATTTCTCCAGCTGAGTCAAAAATCCCTGGAAAGGGTTAGCTTCCAAAAATTCAATCTTTTAATATATAAATCCTCCAGCATAATAAAACTCCCCCAGTGAGTCCTTCATCATTAAGTAGCCACAACCTTGGGCTTTGTACAAGGCAGATAAACCACATTTCCTGTGTCAAAGAATCCTAATCTCAAGGATCTTTTCCCCATAGAGTCCTCCATATTCAGTTTCTTTAAGAGTCCTCCACAACCTTGGGCTTTGTACAAGGCAGAAAATAATGTTTTCCCTAGCCAGAGTAGCCACAACCTTGGGCTTCATACAAGGCATAAATTAATGATTTCCTCAGTTAAGAGTCAGCCACAACCTTGGGCTTTGTACAAGGCACAAAATAGAGTCATCCATAGTATTCAAAAATTCAGTTCCCTCAGCAATTAGCCACAACCTTGGGCTTCATACAAGGCACAAAAATAGAGTCTCCCTAAGTAGAGTGACCCACAATTCTGGGCTTTGTACAGAACACCAAATAAAATCCACCAAATAAATACTCTCCAACTAGAGTCAGCCTCAATTCTGGACTTTGTATAGAACACAAATTCCCTGTAATTAATCCCTAGTGGAGTTATCTCCCAGAGTCAATAAAATAAATCAATCAAAATCCTCAAGCTTGGGCCTCATACAAGCCAGCTAAAAAAATCAAATCTTTCAAACAATAGATAGACATAGCTTATCTCTATAAAGAGATCTTTCTCCTATCTCACCACATTCAAACAAACATTTCAATTTCAATTTCAAACATTCTCCCATTTAGGACTCTGAAAGGCATGCTCTGAGGCAAACAAACCCAGACTTATACACTTTCCCTAATTTGGATAAGAATCATTCTTTTATTTAAGAGAACGCGACTGGCATACTTGAAAACATACAAGTAAGGTCCCTATCTTAATGAAATGAATTCAGCTTTTCTGTCACTTTAAAATGTTTGTGGTGGAATAGTAGAAATACCTCTCTATAAAGATGACTTCATGTCTCTTTACTGTAAACAGAGATTTAATTCAAAGCTTCAACCTTGAGCTTCAAGCAAGGCACCAAAAATAATTAAAATCCCTAATTAGTTCCCCGAACTACATTAAGCTCTGACTTCCACTAGGGATATGTAGGCATGAGGTTCACAAGGAATCTTAGCGAGCTAATAAAATACCAAAAATAGTCAGTCTGTCTGTCTTTCTTAATCAAAATTTCATTCCTTCTCCTAACACAAAGGAGAAACTTTCCCAATCATTAGCAGTAAACACAATCACATTGACACAGAGAAGGTTCCCGTAGAGTACTACGGATATGTAGGGTGCTTAAACTCTTCCCTATGTATAACCGACCTCCCGGACTCCAGAATTTCTAGTCTAGGTGAATCCCCACACTTAGCAAACTCCTAGGGTTTATTTGAGATCTTTTTCCCCTTTCCTACTCGTAGGATAATTAAAAAGTTCGTGTGATATCGTAGGAAGAACTGAAACAAAATTCATCCCACCACGGGTGCTTCCTCCTTCCAAATTTCGCGTGAAGGGTCTAGCATGCCGTCCTCCCAAGTGAAACGGGGAGGTAATGAAAACGACACCACAGAAAAATGGCGACTCTGCTGGGGATATAAGTGTTAAAAACCTTGGTTTTTCATCCAAACCAAAGGTTGACCTGTTGCTGGTCCAGCCCCAATGAGGAATTAGGGATGCCAAATTCCCCCTCAAACAAGAGAGGTCCTGCCTAACCTCTGTGTCATTTCATGTGTTTGCTGCATATATACTTGTTTATATTTATATATTCTGTATCGGGAAAGGGCTTGATTCCCCCTTGTGGTGAGAAATCCTATACCCGGATTTGAGTGCAACATAAGATAGGATGGAGGATGTCTTCTCGGTGAAGGCCCTCTAATCTTGGTTCCCAAATATACTCTTGGGATTTGCCTGACTGGTTGTGATTAATGTCATACCCTAAAATTTGCCCGATCAAATTCGCGTCTGTTAATTTATTAAGGGTGTTAAAAATTAAGGGTTCGGGGTTTAATATATCTATTGTTGAACCTGATCTCTTATGAAACTCTTTTTAATTAAACGGAGGTGTGCAATTAACAGATATTTGGGCCCAACTGTTGGCTCATATATCTCATTCTAAGGATTTCTTCTTCACCATTTTTTATTCTACTATACTTATTTACTCATTTTATTATCAATATGCATGTTTATATTTTACTAACTAATATTATTAATTACTATTGTATTTGTTATTATAGAACCATTAACCTTTTCGTTATTAATCAATTAGGAATTAATCATACATTAGTTATAAGTTTGTTAATAATATTATTATTGGTATTAGTTCATTAATTATAATATTACCATTAGGTTTTAATCAATTAGGTTTATTATTTTTTATATATTATTAGGATTATTAGTATTAATTTAAATATTATTATTATTAAGATTAGTTTTTTAGTCTTTTTATAATTACTAAGTTAACTGGGCAATAGGCCCATTAGGTGTAGAAAACCCTAATGTAATTAATATAAATAGAACATTTTTGTACACATTAGGGGAGGCCAACTCGATTCACAAAACCCTTATACATACCACTCACATACTTTCACGTCTCCATATCATGTAAATATCAAACAACTAACTCTCATTCACGTTCGATACACACACCTTTTGATCTTTTTGTGTTATTAATCATTAACCTTTTTTTCCTACGCGGTACCAAAAACCATAATTCATACGCCGATGTTCATTCCACACACTGTATCACCAATTTCTTCCATACAAAATAAATATTTTTTCTCTTTGGTCAAATGAAAAAGGGAGATAATTTGCTACACAAAGACATGGCTTTAAGTTGTTTCCCGTTTTCTGTTCATATCGAGTAATCCGAATCCATCGCACAACAGACATAATGAACTCACGGTTCATACTCTGCTTGGGCTTGTACTCAGATTATTAGAGTGCATCGAATCTACCTTCATCGCGACATCGATCCTGCAATCTTCAAGCAAGCGGCCCAACAAGTCCGAGGCAGAAAACATACATGTCCTCGACAAACAACATTACGCAACAACAACGTCTAACTCCAACTTAATGTAAACTTTCAACAATTGCCGATCTATTCAACTCACGGATTGCAACACATCAATGAAGAGGAATAAGCTTCAAACAACGCAATCTAGCCGTCGAATCCTTTTCGGACGACATCTCGCATATGAACAAAGCTTCGATGGAAGAAAACCAAGATTTGCAACAAGCGTAGCTCTAGCGGAAATTTCAGAAGAAGATTCACTCCCGCCGAACAGGCCTACGGTGATTCACTGCGAGACGGAAGCCGCTCAGCCACATGCCCAGTTTCTCGACCGACACAGCCACGGCTTGCCACTGCCGATCTCTAGTCGGTATTCTCCTTCAAGGGTTTCTCCGGCAGTCTCCTTCCCACAGCGCCGACGCTAGATTCGTTGAGTCTTTCTTGCTTTTCGTTTCCATGGTTGTTGAGTTCATGTTGTTGGAGCTTTTGTTGTGTTGATAATGTGAAAGGAGATGAATTGTTGAGGGTGAAGGTTTGTTTTACAGAGAAAAAGGGGTAATGAGTTTAAGAGAGGCGTGAAAAAAGAAGATAAGGATGAGGTTCCTCTCCCCTTCCACGATTGGCCAATTCCAAATGCGTGGGGCCCAGTCTTAACTCCTTTGACTTTTTCTTCCAACTAACACGTATTTTGATATTTTTTATATTTCGCTCAGTGTATTAACAACTAATGCATATGGTTCACTTGGCAAAAGGAAGATGCGCAGACGTACAAGGCGTGGGTTCGAATCCCAGCCAGTCCATTTATTTTTAACAAAGAATGCTGTCTCCTGATTCAATGTAGCGCGCGCAAATCTGACCGTGGTGCACCCTCAGCATCAACCCTTAGATCTCCTATAATTCAAATCTAACGCCCAGGGGAGCGTAGATGCATCATGGATACTCACTAATCACCCACACAGGATCCTGTCCAGGTTCCTTTTATTTTTTGTGCCCGAACTACGTTGACTCTGATTCTCCCTAAGGAGATACGTAGGCACTTGGATAACAAAGGCGAGTCCCCTTCCCTAAAATCTCAAATTTTCCCCTATTCAATTCCTTAGCTATTAAACCTTAACTTTCAGCCATAAAACTTGACCCTTAGATTCAAAGCCAATAGGAAAGGGTTGAGGGTTCCTAACACCTTCCCTCGACCTGATTATAATAACTTACCCCGAATCTCTTAATTCCGTAGGGTTTCCTATTCGCCCTTCAGAATAGGTGGCGACTCTAAAACCTTTAATTTTTAGGGCATGTTGCTACAGCTGGCGACTCTGCTGGGGAATACACTATAAGTGAATTATTATGCTCCTAAGGCTTGAGAGGGTTTAGGTTTGTGGTTAATGGTTTAGGTTTTTGGCGAACTTTTTAGGTTTTGGCGAACTTTTTTTAGGGTTTGGCAAGTTTGCCTAAATTAGGGTTTGGTTTAGGATTTAGGTTTTCCTTTTTTATTAAATATTTAAATTATTATTTATTTATTTATTCATCTGCAATTTATTCATTCATTTACGTTCAATTTAATTAAATATTTTTATATTTGTTATTTTATTGTATTCTATTGGGATATTATAAAACTGTTGTTAAACCTAAGCGTGGGAATTATATTTAAGATCAGAGGGGAATTACATCGCCTACGAGTCTTATTATAATTCCACTCAGAGTGGGTTGAATATCCGGAAAGGTCTGATACGAGGCTTGACCTTGTTGAGGGCTGGACTTGGTATTTGGCTGATCTCTCTGGGAACCTACCCCTAAAATTCGAACCTCATGGATAAATGAGTTGTTCTAAAATCCAAAGAGACAAAAAGTCTCGGCGGCTACGAACGATCCCATGAGACCTTCTAGAACATACCAATGGGAAGGGTAGGCACCCTAAGCCGTTACGTCGAACCTATGAACCTAGGGCTTACGTGCTTACGTGCTTATTATATATGTGCAATTTATATACTGCGAATGCCTTGCATTCTAATTTTTGCAGGTATTTCTATGCGTTCCCTGGCCTACAGGAACTTTATTTCTAAGACCATGGCCTTCCCACGAAGGACACCTACATTTATGCACGTTGATTGGCCTCTCGATGGCCATGAGACCTAGTGACTGTCATGAACGGTCAGTCCGCGCCTGCATCTACACACTCCCTAGCCTGTAGGGAGTTTCCTTTTATATCTTTGTATTTTTACAACTACGTGTCCTTCCCGCGAAGGACACCTCCATCTATGCACGTTGATTGGCCTCTCGATGGCCATGAGACCTAGTGACTGTCATGAACGGTCACTCCGCGCCTGCATCTACGCACTCCTTAGCCTGTAGGGAGTTTCCTTTTATATCTTTGTATTTTTACAACTACGTGTCCTTCTCGCGAAGGACACCTCCATTTATGCACGTTAATTGGCCTCTCGATGGCCATGCGACTTAGTGACTGTCTCGAACGGTCACCCCGTGCTTACTCCTACGTACTCCCTTGCATGTAGGGATGTTCTTTTACGTCCATGTGTTTTTACAACGACGCGTCCTTCCACTGAAGGACACCCTCATTAAAGCATGTCGATTGGCTTCTCGATGGCCATGAGATCTGGTGACTGTCTTGAACGGCCACTCCGTGCTTATTCCTGCGCACCCTCTAACTTGTAGGATTTTGGGATTTCCATCTGTACATCTTTTATCCCTAGCCCGTAGGGCTTTCACTTCATCCGATATCGTCCTTAGATAAGTTGTGTTCCACACAGAGAACCTTCCCACCAAGGACAACTTCGTTGGTACACGTTGATTGGCCTCTCAATGGTATTCCCTAATCTAAGGGATTACCATTGGCGTGTCGTAACATCTATCTCGCAAGAATTTCAATAGGGTCTAATGTCGCCTCTAAGGCTATCCCTAGGATTACATGTCACCCGTCTGCATTGCATACACAGAGTTATAATACAAGGAGTTTCGCATACCCATGTATTCGCATTTTCATGCAGTCATATATTTGCATCTACATTTTCATTTCTATCTTCGCCCGCACCCACACTTACCATGCTAGCCGGTTTCGCGAAACTCCCGAAGAAAAACAAAAGGATCACAATCTATGGAGAAAGGAGAATAAAATATGAACGTGGTCTTACAAGGAGGAAAAAAGGGATGTATTTCGCCATGCCAACTACATGTCCATGCCTTGTCGTAACAGGATTATAAATATAACAAAGGTTATCGTCGAGCAAGGATTACTTCAACAAAGAAGTTCCCCATAGGTACACTCAAGATGTATCTAGTAATCAAGGGGTCCATCTTAGAACACATCAATTTTACAAGGACGCTCTACGATAACTTCAGGGGCAAGGGTTTGTCCAACTGGGGCAATATCCTGAACAAAGACGCATAACCACGATGAAGGGAATGCGACGTGTGTTAACCCCACACCAAGGGGCAAAAGGGTCATAGGTTTTCCTCATCAATCTACGAACTCCGAAGATTACGAGTGGTGTGACACTATCCTTAGAAAAAGCAAAAGAGGTTCAGTCAAAGGAAACTCATGAAGTTCCGATACGACGAAAACCCACCGCTAACAATTTATTCCCGACAGGTTTGACGTGCCCAAGGAGAATTCAAGGTTATCCTTCAATTCTACAAGTCTAGGAACTAAGGAGTAAAACAAGGTCGACGGATTTACAAAGGAGATTGTCCCTAGGATCAATAGGTGTTTATCATGTCAGAATTTCAACCCCTACGATCGCTAAGTGTTACTTAGGATAAAAGTTGTACCTTCGGATTAGCAATTCTAATGGGATGACCATGTAGGTTTTGGAAACAATTCATTCGCTTCATTCGCGCACTTCTATTTTCAATCTCAGATTTAGGATTATTAACAAACTTAAGGGAGAATGACGAATACAAATAACTATGTCCAGCTAAACATATGCTTTCAAGGTAAGACCGAACTGACGATGTACATGCATTATTTCAATTCCCAAATAGTGGAGATATAAGGATGTTAATCCCTCGTTACCCCCTCGAGCCAGGAGTTGGAGTTTGTTTCTACTTTTCAAAAAACCTTGATTTCAACCAGGGGTAGGGTAGATTTTGATTTAATTCAATGGTGTATTTTGGTTGTCAAAAGAATCAATCAATGAAGCAAAGGTTCAAGCATAAGGATCAAGCAAAGCAAAGGTTCAAGCATATCTTCTTCCTCGCATTCATCCAAGATGGAGGAAACAATGGAGGTAGCATTCACAACATCTTCTTCCTCAATATATCATTCAAGATCGAGGACGTATAAAAAGCAAAGCTTGCAAATCAAAGTCGTGGAAGTCACAATATTCAAAATCCAAAGATCAAAAGGAGCATTAAAAAAAAGAGGAAAACGCCCGCTAAGTCAAAATGTAAATTCTATGAAAGAGAATAAAACGACTCAGGCAAAAATTAGGGCGTCCCGATGGATCAAATTCAAGGGAATTTGGGCTCATACAAAATAAGGGAGAAAGAAACAAAACAAAGGCGAAATGCAAAGGACAATCGTGTGACTGCTAAATCATCAAAGCTTCTCATTAATGCTTGGATCTTTACAACACTTTTCATCAGTGCTTGGATCTATACTAAGGCTTCTGCTCAAACATCAAAACTGAAACGATTCTCTTGCAAACAAAGCACGTCTAGTGGATTAGGAGAATTTTTAGGATCTGGAGAACATCAAGGAGAAAGGGGTGGGTTAAATAAATTTTGAGCCTTGTATCCATTGTTTCTTAAAACCGTGAACCAGGCCAAGCTACAACATTCAAAAGTCCTAATTGAGGCAAGGTTAACTACGAAAGCATATCAAGCAGGATTTTGTTAGACTGACTCCTAGGTTTGTTAAAACCATTTCTAATCACTACGCTTCTTCAAACATCCATTTCTAATCATCTAGTCCTAATTAATAACAGACTTCGATTCTAAAACTTGCGTACACATTGCATTGGAGTTACTTCTCAAATGGTACAACATCATCTGCGAGTATACACTTAGCATCGAGGAGATCTCAAAATGGGTTAATCAAAGGTGATCCTTTCTAATAAAGACTCTGGAATGGGGGGAACCACATCTAGGGGGTTCTCCTAAACAGGAGCAAAATTTCAAGGGTTACAGGGGCATACAATCAAGGATCCTATTAACTAGGGGCATTCTCCCTAAAAGTCCAATTTGTAACATCCCAAAATTTCTAATTTAATTAGTTTAATTTAATTTTAAATTAATTAATTTGAATTAGCATTTTATTGGAGTTATGTGGAAAGAAAAATAAAATGTTAAGTTGTTGGGCCTTATGGCGGAATAAGTAATATGGGGGTGTAAGTGTGAGGGAGCCCATTTCTAATTTTATGTTTTCATAAAATAAGGAAAAACCAGAGGAGAAAGAGTTAGAACATGAAAAACAAGAAGTTGTGAGAAGAGGAGCTGAAGAACGTGAAAGAGGACCAAAGCGGAAGAAGACCCATCCAAGGATTTAGCTAAGGTAAGGGGGGACTTGTCTAATTATCATCTATTATCGGGTTAGGGGTTGATAATACTGAATAGATGTAGAATTCGGGTCGATTGAGTCATATGATAGGTTTAGGGATTAAGTCCAATTGGGTGATGTTTGATCCTATAATTGAATCCATGATATCTATGTTGTTATGATTCTCAATTGATGTGTAATTGATGTATTATGAGGTGTTTTTCGTGTTGTTTGTGCATTCTATTTCCCTAGGTTCGTACTGGTATGAATTGGAAGAGTTTGGAATGTATAGGATGCTGTTTTCTGCAGGTTGGGGTTTCTGAAATCGCCGGTTCGCGCCGCGTGCATAGGGTTGGCGCCGCGAACAGGTGGGCAGAATGCCAGGAATTTGTGATACGCACAGGTTGCGCCGCGTACCCGTGTTCGCGCCGAGAAGGCGTAACTTTTTACTCGCTTCGCGCCGCGTGTAGATGTTTGCGCCGCGAACAACTTGGCAGAGAGCCAAGGATTCTTGGAACGCTCAGTTCGCGCCGCGAACTGATGATGGTGCCGCGTGCTGTTGGTGTTTTGAGATATTTTTAAAAGTTCAAAGATGCATAAATTTTTAACTGTTGGTCCGTTTGATGCGCCGTTTCGAGCTAAACGAACCTTATAGAATAATCTATATGATGATGATTGATTGGTTTTTAGAATGATGAAAATACATGTATGCTATTTTTATTGAGTATGATGATTGATGCAAATACGTGTATGTTTTGTATATGATGATGATGATGGAATTGTGATTGAATGATGTTAATATATATGAACATACTTGATGATGATGATGATATTGATAATGATGATGGTGATGATGGTATAAGTATGTTATATATGTTGCATTCATTCATATTCATTGACGATACTGTATCCATAAGGGTGTGTTGGATCAGTGAAGGGCATGATTCCCATTGTGTGGAATCTGTGCTGGCAGGGCCGTATCTTGAATGATGTTGGATCGGTCATGGGTTATTCCCATTTGATGATGTTGGTACCACATGCATAGTGCTAGTTCATACATATGCATAATTTATAACATGATTGGATGTATTCCAGTGTTGTAAAGGTTGATGATGTGTTGATTGTTGTTTGAATTGTTTGGAATGTCCGTTTATGAAACGATTGGGTGAATGATGCAACTGTGATGTGTTATTGCTTTATAACCTTATAACATTTGTTAATTATGATGAGACTCACCCTTACATGTTGTCATTTTCAGATTGAGGATAGCGGCTGTTCGACTCGGTGAGGATTAGCTCATGAGTCAGTGTTTTAGTAGCGTCAGGTGTCATGCTCTGATAGTTGTAACACTGGGGACGCGATTGTTTAGAGTTTATGATTATGACTCTAGTTATGTTTTGATGTTTTGAAGGATAAGTTTTAAAGATGTTAAACTTAGTCCGTTTTGATAAATTTCCCCTGTGTTAACATGAAAAGTTTTAATTTATGATGATTACCTCAGTGAATGCATGACATGACTGAATGATGTTTATTTATTATGAATTGTGGCACCCTTATTTCATGTACTCTGAATAATTGTTTTAAATTGCCGCGGGGTTAGTAAGGGGTGTTACAATAGTGGTATCAGAGCATAGTCGGTCGTTATGACCAGAGTCTTAGTGTCAGTTTTGTTTCCTGTGTATGCGACTAGTAAGAGTTAACTGTCGATACTTCTGTTCTGATTAAATTGGTTATGATTTAAGCAGAACAATGGCTGGAAGAGGAGGAAGAAACGATGATGCTATTGCTGAGGCTCTGGGCATGATTGCTGGTGTGCTGGGAGGAAATGCCAATGGAGCTGCGATTAGTGCTGACAGACAACTGAACAGTTTTCAGAGGAACAATCCTCCATTGTTCAAGGGCACGCATGATCCTGAAGGTGCTCAGAAGTGGCTTAAGGAGATCGAGAGAATCTTCAGAGTCATCGATTGTGCTGAAGATCTGAAGGTGAGATATGGTACTCACATGTTGTCTGAAGAAGCTGACGACTGGTGGATGACTACCAGGACTGAACTGGAAGCTGATGGTGTGGCTATTTCTTGGGCTGTGTTCAAGAGAGAATTCTTGAGAAGGTACTTTCCTGAAGACGTAAGAGGTCGAAAAGAAATTGAATTTCTGGAACTAGTTCAAGGTAGCATGACAGTACCAGAGTATGCTTCGAAGTTCGTTGAGTTGGCAAAGTACTACGTCCACTACAACAATGATGAAGCTAGTGAATTCTCGAAATGCGTCAAGTTCGAGAACGCCTCCGTGATGAGATTAAGCAGGGTATCAGATATCAGAGGATCCGGAGATTTGTAGACTTGGTGGACTCTAGTAGGATATTCGAAGAGGATAATCACAAGCTGAAATCATCTCACTCTCGCGAGTTAGTTGATAGAAAAGGGAAGAAGCCTATGGATAAGGGTAAGCCATATGGTAGAATTAATCCAAAGATTGGTGGTTGGAAGAAGCCTAGTGGGGGAGACTCCAGTGCTTTTGTCAGGTGTTATAATTGCGGTGAGGTCGGGCACCGTAGGAATGAGTGCAAGCTGAACCAGAAAAAGTGCTTCAAGTGTGAAGAGGTGGGTCATGTTGCCGCTGATTGTAAGAAGAAGTCTGTGACTTGTTACAATTGTGGTGAAGAGGGCCACATTAGCCCACAGTGTCCTAAACCGAAGAAGAATCAAGCTGGAGGAAAAGTTTTTGCCTTGTCTGGGACAGAGACTACCCCAGAGGATAGACTAATTAAAGGTACGGGTTTCATTCATGGCACACCTTTAGTTGCAATTATAGATACTGGAGCAACTCATTCTTTTATTTCCTTGGATTGCGCTAAAAGGTTGAATTTAGAAATATCTGAAATAAATGGAAGTATGGTTATTGACACTTCTGCGTCGGGTTCAGTAACTACTTCATCTGCTTGCTTGAATTGTCCTGTTGATGTTTTTGGTAGAGAATTTGGAATGGACTTAGTGTGTCTTCCATTGAAACAACTCGATGTCATCCTGGGAATGAACTGGTTGGAATTCAACCGTGTTCATATTAACTGCTTTACGAAGACAGTAATCTTTCCCGAAGCTGTTAATACTGATGATCTGGACATGACGGCTAGACAAGTGAAAGAAGCCATTAAGGAAGGTGCGACAGTGTTCATGTTGTTCGCAATGATGGACCTGAAAGAGAAGGTAGTGCGTACTGAATTACCAGTAGTATGTGAATTTCCGGAAGTTTTCCCGGAAGATGTGAATGACTTACCACCGGAAAGAGAAGTAGAGTTTACTATCGAATTGATTCCGGGAACTAGTCTAGTGTCGATGGCACCATATCGTATGTCACCATCAGAGTTGGCCGAATTGAAGAAGCAATTAGAGGAGTTGCTTGAGAAGAAATTCATTCGTCCTAGTGTTTCTCCGTGGGGTGCACCTGTGTTACTAGTGAAGAAGAAAGAGGGTTCAATGAGGTTGTGTGTGGATTACAGACAATTGAACAAGGTTACTATCAAGAATCGGTATCCACTGCCGAGGATTGATGACTTGATAGATCAGCTGGTTGGAGCTTGTGTATTTAGTAAAATTGATCTGAGGTCTGGATATCACCAAATTCGAGTGAAGGAAGATGACATTCAGAAAACGGCATTTAGAACAAGGTATGGGCATTACGAATATTCGGTGATGCCATTCGGAGTTACTAACGCACCTGGTGTATTTATGGAGTATATGAATAGGATATTTCATCCTTATCTCGATAAGTTCGTGGTGGTGTTTATAGATGATATCCTAATATATTCTAAGAGTGAGGAAGAGCATGCAGAGCACCTCAGAACTGTGTTAGAATTATTGAAGGAGAAGAAACTTTTCGCAAAATTGTCAAAGTGCGAATTTTGGTTGAATGAGGTTAGTTTCCTTGGACATGTGATTTCTAAGAATGGTATTGCTGTTGATCCTACGAAGATAGAAGCAGTATCTCAGTGGGAAGCTCCGAAATCACTGTCGGAAATTCGTAGTTTTCTTGGTCTTGCAGGTTACTACAGGAAGTTTATAGAAGGCTTTTCAAAGTTAGCGTTGCCGTTAACTAAATTGATCAGGAAGGGTCAGACCTTTATTTGGGATGCAAAATGCGAAGAGGGATTCCAAGAGTTGAAGAAGAGACTGACGAGCGCTCCAATCTTAATTTTACCAAATCCGGCAGAATCCTTTGTTGTTTATTGCGATGCTTCGCTAATGGGTTTAAGTGGTGTACTGATGCAGAATCAACAAGTAGTCGCATATGCTTCGAGACAACTCAAAGTGCATGAAAGGAATTATCCGACTCATGATTTAGAGCTGGCAGCTGTGGTTTTTGTCTTGAAGTTGTGGCGACATTATTTGTACGGTTCGAGGTTTGAGGTGTTCAGTGACCACAAGAGTCTGAAGTATCTCTTTGATCAGAAGGAGTTGAATATGAGGCAGAGGAGGTGGCTAGAATTCCTCAAAGATTATGATTTTGGTTTGAATTACCATCCGGGTAAAGCAAACGTAGTTGCTGATGCATTGAGTAGGAAGACTTTACATATGTCTATGCTGATGGTAAAGGAATTGGATTTGATTGAACAATTCAGAGACTTGAGTTTAATGTGCGAAGGTACTCCTACTAGTGTTAAGTTGGGTATGCTGAAGCTGACTAGCGGTATTCTTGAAGAAATCAGAGAAGGTCAGAAAGCCGATGTTGAATTGATTGATAAGTTGACTTTGATTAATCAAGGCAAGAGTGGTGAATTCAGAATTGATGAGAATGGTATACTGAGGTTTGGAGACCGAGTTTGTGTCCCTGATATTGCCGAACTCCGAAAACGTATTTTAGAGGAAGGACACCGTAGTGGATTGAGTATTCACCCTGGTGCTACCAAGATGTATCATGACTTGAAAAAGTTGTTCTGGTGGCCGGGAATGAAGAAGGAAATTGCCGAGTTTGTGTACTCTTGTTTGATTTGCCAGAAGTCGAAGATTGAGCATCAGAAACCATCTGGATTTATGCAACCGATGTTTATTCCTGAGTGGAAGTGGGATAGCATATCGATGGATTTTGTTTCGGGTTTGCCGAGAACTGTTAAGAATTGTGAAGCTATCTGGGTCGTGGTAGACAGATTGACAAAGTCTGCACATTTCATACCGGTAAGAATGGATTATCCGATGGAAAAGCTGGCTCAATTATATATTGAGAGGATAGTCAGTCTACATGGTATTCCTTCGAGTATCGTGTCAGACAGAGATCCGAGATTTATGTCTAAGTTCTGGGAAGGTTTGCAGAAGGCTTTGGGTACTAAGCTAAGACTAAGTTCTGCTTATCATCCGCAGACTGATGGACAGACTGAGAGGACGATTCAGTCATTAGAGGATTTGTTGAGAGCTTATGTGCTAGAAAAAGGAGGTACTTGGGATAGTTATCTGCCTTTGATTGGATTTACCTACAACAACCGTTTTCATTCGAGTATAGGTATGGCTCCGTTTGAGGCATTATATGGTAGGAGATGTAGGACTCCATTGTGTTGGTACGAAGCTGGTGAGAGTGCTGTGATTGGACCAGAAATTGTACAACAAACTATAGAGAAGATTAAGATGATTCAAGAGAAGATGAAAGCTTCTCAGAGTCGTTAGAAGAGTTATCATGACAAGAGGAGGAAAACACTTGAGTTTCAAGAGGGAGACCATGTGTTTATGAGAGTTACTCCTATGACAGGAATTGGTCGGGCATTGAAGTCGAAGAAGTTGACTCCGTGTTTTATTGGACCATTCCAAGTTTCCGAAAAAGTGGGAGAAGTAGCTTATCGTATTGCTTTGCCGCTGATGCTTGCAAACTTGCATGACGTATTTCATGTATCGCAGTTGAGGAAGTACGTTGCGGATCCATCTCATGTGATTCAGGTAGATGATGTACAGGTGAAAGATAACTTGACCGTTGAAACTTTACCTGTGAGGATTAAAGACCGGAAGCTGAAACAGTTGCGTGGCAAGGAAATAACTTTGGTCAGAGTAGCTTGGGGAGGACCGGCCGAAGGGAATGTCACCTGGGAGTTGGAAAGCCAGATGAAAGATTCCTATCCGGAAGTCTTTGCTTGAGGTATGTTTTCGAGGACGAAAACTCTTTTAGTGGGGGAGAGTTGTAACATCCCAAAATTTCTAATTTAATTAGTTAAATTTATTTTAAATTAATTAATTTGAATTAGCATTTTATTGGAGTTATGTGGAAAGAAAAATAAAATGTTAAGTTGTTGGGCCTTATGGCGGAATAAGTAATATGGGGGTGTAAGAGTGAGGGAGCCCATTTCTAATTTTATGTTTTCATAAAATAAGGAAAAACCAGAGGAGAAAGAGTTAGAATGTGAAAAACAAGAAGTTGTGAGAAGAGGAGCTGAAGAACGTGAAAGAGGACCAAAGAGGAAGAAGACCCATCCAAGGATTTGGCTAAGGTAAGGGGGGACTTGTCTAATTATCATCTATTATCGGGTTAGGGGTTGATAATACTGAATAGATTTAGAATTCGGGTCGATTGAGTCATATGATAGGTTTAGGGATTAAGTCCAATTGTGTGATGTTTGATCCTATAATTGAATCCATGATATCTATGTTGTTATGATTCTCAATTGATGTGTAATTGATGTATTATGAGGTGTTTTTCGTGTTGTTTGTGCATTCTATTTCCCTAGGTTCGTACTGGTATGAATTGGATGAGTTTGGAATGTATAGGATGTTATTTTCTGCAGGTTGGGGTTTCTGAAATCGCCGGTTCGCGCCGCGTGCATAGGGTTGGCGCCGCGAACAGGTGGGCAGAATGCCAGGAATTTGTGATATGAACAGGTCGCGCCGCGTACCCGTGTTCGCGCCGGGAAGGCGTAGCTTTTTCCTCGCTTCGCACCGTGTGTAGATGTTTGCGCCGCGAACAACTTGGCAGAGAGCCAAGGATTCTTGGAACGCTCAATTCGCGCCGCGAACTGATAATGGCGCCGCGTGCTGTTGGTGTTTTGAGATATTTTTAAAAGTTCAAAGATGCATAACTTTTTAACTGTTGGTCTGTTTGATGCGCCGTTTCGAGCTAAACAACCTTATAGAATAATCTATATGATGATGATTGATTGGTTTTTAGAATGATGAAAATACATGTATGCTATTTTTATTGAGTATGATGATTGATGCAAATACGTGTATGTTTTGTATATAATGATGGAATTGTGATTGAATGATGTTAATATATATGAACATACTTGATGATGATGATGATATTGATAATGATGATGGTGATGATGGTATAAGTATGTTATATATGTTGCATTCATTCATATTCATTGACGATACTGTATCCACAAGGGTGTGTTGGATCAATGAAGGGCATGATTCCCATTGTGTGGAATCTGTGCTGGCAGGGCCGTATCTTGAATGATGTTGGATCGGTCATGGGTTATTCCCATTTGATGATGTTGGTACCACATGCATAGTGTCAGTTCATACATATGCATAATTTATAACATGATTGGATGTATTCCAATGTTGTAAAGGTTGATGATGTGTTGATTGTTGTTTGAATTGTTTGGAATGTCCGTTTATGAAACGATTGGGTGAATGATGCAACTGTGATGTGTTATTGCTTTATAACCTTATAACATTTGTTAATTATGATGAGACTCACCCTTACATGTTATCATTTTCAGATTGAGGATAGCGGCTGTTCGACTCGGTGAGGATTAGCTCATGAGTCAGTGTTTTAGTAGCGTCAGGTGTCATGCTCTGATAGTTGTAACACTGGGGACGCGATTGTTTAGAGTTTATGATTATGACTCTAGTTATGTTTTGATGTTTTGAAGGATAAGTTTTAAAGATGTTAAACTTAGTATGTTTTGATAAATTTCCGCTGTGTTAACATGAAACGTTTTAATTTACGATGATTACCTCAGTGAATGCATGACATGACTGAATGATGTTTATTTATTATGAATTGTGGCACCCTTATCTCATGTACTCTGAATAATTGTTTTAAATTGCCGCAGGGTTAGTAAGGGGTGTTACACAATTGACTTGGGTTACATCTCGAAGCAATCTCAATCAGGGGCATGTCAAACATGAGAGGAATTTAAAAGGATAGAACGCCATGGGTAACCCTCCATATCCTGGAAATCAAGGGCGCACCCTTCAATCTAAACGTCGAAACATATGACAAGGCTATTTCCTGGGGCACTTCCCTCATAAGCATTTTTTCCCACGAAATTGGGGTAATGGATATCAAATCCATAAGACGCGCAACAAAAGGGAAAGGCGTCTTCATACTTCACAACCTTGAATCAATCTCTCTCCTAACTACGATCTTAAAAGTTCAAAAGACAATTATTTGGAAATCGCGCTAGCATCCAACAACCTTACAACATTAGCGAACTATGTACGCTTTGGTTATCAACAACCTATTATTGGAGCATCATGCAAGTACATATAACTCATGCATTACATACAATGGCCTATACATTACACCATAACTTTGCTAGGAAGTCTTCTTCAAGACATTATTTTTCTAAAGTAACCTCTCGAGGTAGTCTTCTTTAAGTCAATCATCGTCATTTTCAAGAACCTTTTTAGGTAGTCTTCTTCAAGACATTCTTTTCCTAAGTACCTTTTCAGGTAGTCTTCTCCAAGACATTCTTTTTCTAAGAACCTATTCAGGTAGTCTTCTTTAAGACATTCTAAGAACCTTTCTAGGTAATCTTTTTAAGACATCTTTCAGCCTTTTCAGGTAGTCTTCTTTAAGACAATCTCTTTCCAAGAACCTCTCCAGGTGGTCTTCTTTAAGACAAATTTCTATCCTTGCTAAGAACTTTTTTAGGTAGTCCTTCTTAAAGACATCTCTCAGCCTCTTCAGGTAGTCGTCTTTAAAGACATTCCTCATTCTTTGCTAAGAACCTTTTAGGTAGTCCTTCTTAAAGACATCTTTCAGCCTTTTCAGGTAGTCGTCTTTAAAGACATTCTTCATCCGTTGCTAAAAAAAATCTTTTCGGATAGTCTTATTTAAGACAAACAGTCATTATCATTCCAAGAACCTTTTCAGGTGGTCTTTTTAAGACATCTCTCAGCCTTTACAGGTGGTCTTCTCTAAGACAAATTGCTATCATTTCTAAAAATCTTTTCAGGTAGTCTTCTTTAAGACAAATTCGCATATCCTTGCTAAAAACCTTTTCTGGAAGTCTTATAGAAGACATTATTTCGTTCCACTCATTACATCAATCAACATACGCTTAAGCATAAGCATTACCCACATACATTACCAAGCCAACATAAGTATAGTCATGGTATAGGCGCAAGCATGGATTAAACAAATTCAATGGGTTTAAGGGGATAAAATCTTGGGATTGACACCAACATACATACGCATTAGCACATACATATCATCAAGTGCATTCACATACTACAAAAGTCCAGTTTCCGTCCCACGTGTCGTGAGCTTCCAACCCTCGTGTTGTGATAGGTGAGTTTTCCGACCCACGTGTCGTGAGTTTCCAACCCTCGTGTTGTGATAGGTGTATTTTGCGACCCACGTGTCGTGAGTGTCCAACCCTCATGTTGTGATAGGTGTGTTTTCCGGCCCTCGTGACGTGAGTGTCTAACCCTCGTGTTGTGATAGGTGTGTTTTCCGGCCCTCGAGTCGTGAGTGTCCAACCCTCGTGTTGTGATAGGTGTGTTCTCCGACCCTCGAGTCGTGAGTCTCCAAACAGGTGAATCTTTTTTATGTAGGTACGCTTGTCAGAACCATGGCAGGCAATTCCTTTAATACAGGTAAGTTTGCTAGAACTATAGCAAATGATCTACTCTTATGCAGGTACGCTTGTCAGAACCATGGCAGGTAATTCCTATGGCGCAGGTGAGTTTGCTATAACCCTAGCAAATTATCCTAATGGTGCAGGTGAGTTTGCGATAACCCTCGCAAATTATCATAATGGTGCAGGTGAGTTTGCGATAACCCTCGCAAATAATCCTAATGGTGCAGGTGAGTTTGCTATAACACTAGAAAATAATCCTAATGGTACAGGTGAGTTTGCGATAACCCTCACAAATTATCCTAATGGTGCAGGTGAGTTTGCGATAACCCTCGCAAATAATCCTAATGGTGCAGGTGAGTTTGTCATAACCCTCGCAAATTATCCTAATGGTGCAGGTGAGTTTGCGATAACCCTCGCAAATAATCCTAATGGTGCAGGTGAATTTGCTATAACCCTAGCAAATAATCCTAATGGTGCAGGTGAGTTTGCGATAAACCTCGCAAATTATCCTAATGGTGCAGGTGAGTTTGCGATAACCCTCACAAATTATCCTAATGGTGCAGGGGAGTTTGCGATAACCCTCGCAAATTATCCTAATGGTGCAGGTGAGTTTGCTATAACCATAGCAAAGGATCCTATTGGTGCAGGTGAGTTTGCTATAACCCTAGCAAACTATCCTAATGGTGCAGGTGAGCTTGTTAGAATCATAACAAGTGATCCCTCTTACAAGTCCTCGCTATGTAAGACTCAGGCTTTAGCAGGACGGTTCTTTTCTCTCACGCTCGAGCACAAGATTTTCAAAGGTTTCTTCAATTGGGTTTATCACGTGAGTCCCTCGGCAATGATATTCTCCAAAACATCATCAACAAAGGTTTTATTTTTCTTTTTCAAAATTTACTAACATACTTCAACTAACATATCTAATAGTCATGCATCATTCAGCTAACATACCTCATTCATCCATAGTGCATATACATACATGGCTCTCATTTATTTTGGAAAGCTCACTGCATCATACATCGCACGCATCATAACATTGCATAAAACTCAGGTTACCTTTTTAGGCCGTGCTACAATCAAAATCACCTGGTTCCTTCCAAAAGGTGTTTGCTTCACACTCTGAAAAATGGTATTTACCTTGGGTGGCATCTTTAAGCCCATCCACCACGGAGCTTTTTCTAACAAATGTAAATTTCAGGGCATTTCAGTATCCAATCATCTTCTACCTTTAGACCACGATAGGCAGACGTGCCTATCCGACTCTTCAGGTTTAAGAAGATTGAACAGGGGCAGCTGTCATACCCTAAAATTTGCCCGATCAAATTCGCGTCTATTAATTTATTAAGGGTGTTAAAAATTAAGGGCTGCGGGGTTTAATATATCTATTGTTGAACCTGATCTCTTATGAAACTCGTTTTAATTAAACGGAGGTGTGCAATTAACAGATATTTGGGCCCAACTGTTGGCTCATATATCTCATTCTAAGGATTTCTTCTTCACCATTTTTTATTCTACTATACTTATTTACTCATTTTATTATCAATATGCATGTTTATATTTTACTAACTAATATTATCAATTACTATTGTATTTGTTATTATAGAACCATTAACCTTTTCGTTATTAATCAATTAGGAGTTAATCATACATTAGTTATAAGTTTGTTAATAATATTATTATTGGTATTAGTTCATTAATTATAATATTACCATTAGGTTTTAATCAATTAGGTTTATTATTTTTTATATATTATTAGGATTATTAGTATTAATTTAAATATTATTATTATTAAGATTAGTTTTTTAGTCTTTTTATAATTACTAAGTTAACTGGGCAATAGGCCCATTAGGTGTAGAAAACCCTAATGTAATTAATATAAATAGAACATTTTTGTACACATTAGGGGAGGCCAACTCCATTCACAAAACCCTTATACCTACCACTCACATACTTTCACGTCTCCATATCCTGTAAATATCAAACAACTAACTCTCATTCACGTTCGGTACACACACCTTTTGATCTTTTTGTGTTATTAATCATTAACCTTTTTTTCCTACGCGGTACCAAAAACCATAATTCATACGCTGATGTTCATTCCACACACTGTATCACCAATTTCTTCCATACAAAATAAATATTTTTTCTCTTTGGTCAAATGAAAAAGGGAGATAATTTGCTACACAAAGACATGGCTTTAAGTTGTTTCCCGTTTTCTGTTCATATCGAGTAATCCGAATCCATCGCACAACAGACATAATGAACTCACGGTTCATCCTCTGCTTGGGCTTGTACTCAGATTATTAGAGTGCATCGAATCAACCTTCTTCGCGACATCGATCCTGCAATCTTCAAGCAAGCGACACAACAAGTCCGAGGCAGAAAACATACATGTCCTCGACAAACAACATTATGCAACAACAACGTCTAACTCCAACTTAATGTAAACTTTCAAGAATTGCCAATCTATTCAACTCACGGATTGCAACACATCAATGAAGAGGAACAAGCTTCAAACAACGCAATCTAGCCGTCGAATCCTTTTCGGACGACATCTCGCATATGAACAAAGCTTCGATGGAAGCAAACCAGGATTTGCAACAAGCGTAGCTCTAGCGGAAATTTCAAAAGAGGATTCACTCCCGCTGAACAGGCCTACGGTGATTCACTGCGAGACGGAAGCCGCTCAGCCGCACGCCCAGTTTCTCGACCGACACAGCCACGGCTTGCCACTGCCGATCTCTAGTCGGTACTCTCCTTCAAGGGTTTCTGCGACAGTCTCCTTCCCACAGCGCCGACGCTAGATCCGTTGAGTCTTTCTTGCTTTTCGTTTCCATGGTTGTTGAGTTCATGTTATTGGAGCTTTTGTTGTGTTGATAATGTGAAAGGAGATGAATTGTTGAGGGTGAAGGTTTGTTTTACAGAGAAAAAGGGGTAATGAGTTTAAGAGAGGCGTGAAAAAAGAAGATGAGGATGAGGTTCCTCTCCCCTTCCACGATTGGCCAATTCCAAATGCGTGGGGCCCAGTCTTAACTCCTTTGACTTTTTCTTCCAACTAACACGTATTTTGATATTTTTTATATTTTGCTTAGTGTATTAACAACTAATGCATATGGTTCACTTGGAAAAAGGAAGATGCGCAGACGTACAAGGCGTGGGTTCGAATCCCAGCCTGTCCATTTATTTTTAACAAAGAATGCTATCTCCTGATACAATGCAGCGCGCGCAAATCTGACCGTGGTGCACCCTCGGCATCAACCCTTAGATCTCCTATAATTCAAATCTAACGCCCAGGGGAGCGTAGGTGCATCATGGATACTCACTAATCACCCACACATGATCCTCTCCAGGTTCCTTTTATTTTTTTATTTTTTATTTATATGTTATTTATTTAATTGTTTAATTATATTATATGTTAATATGTGTATAATTTAATTTTAATTTAGGATCTAAATGATAAAAATAAGATTAGGCTAATAAGTGACATTAGGGTTATTTTTCGACTTAATTATTTAATTAATTTTAATTATTCATAAATCACAAAAAAACCCTAGATAGGTTATGACTATTAGGGTTTGTCCAATCCCATTGCCCATTTGGCAACAAAGAAAACATTAACATTAATTCTCTCCTCGACCCGACTAAAGCTATTAGTCGCATTAGACGAGATATAAAATAATAAAAAATACATAAAATTAAAATACATTTTAATTTGCTGCCCACGACGATCAATCTATCGATCTGAGTAACCAGCAATGCCCCATAATCCGTTAGCTATACTGACCAAATCTATTGGTCATCACATCTAACGGTGCCATATCAAATCAGGGTTGTACGCTCAAAACATTCAAAAACACACTAAACCACGATACTACGGATTTTCATCCTTTTCAGTCAGGCAATTCAAAATGCCTTTCAAATCACAGCTTCCAAAACTACGACAGACCATTCAAAAAGCCTTCAAACACTTTCATAATCAACTCAAAGGCGTACAACCCTGTGCCCGAACTACGTTGACTCTGATTCTCCCTAAGGAGATACATAGGCACTTGGATAACCAAGGCGAGTCCCCTTCCCTAAAATCTCAATTTTTCCCCTATTCAATTCCTTAGCTATTAAACCTTAACTTTCAGCCATAAAACTTGACCCTTAGATTCAAAGCCAATAGGAAAGGGTTGAGGGGGCCTAACACCTTCCCTCGACCTGATTATAATAACTTACCCCGAATCTCTTAACTGCGTAGGGTTTCCTATTCGCCCTTCAGAATAGGTGGCGACTCAAAAACCTTTAATTTTTAGGGCAGGTTGCTACAATTAACTGCGCCAATGCATTCCGAGACTGATTTGTACCAGGAGGACCTAGAAACACATTAACCCTTGGATAACCTAAAGCCTTTCTTAGGACGTAGAGCGGTGATTACGAAAGTAATTGTCACGCAGATACTACACTCAGGGAAAACTCTCTTATAGATACCAGTCAACGTATCTTTAAGGTTGAGCAAAAACTCTGAGACCCCTAGAACCCGTTCTACAGGTACAAAAATCCTTATCCTTAGTTTACCTTGGGGCGAGGTTTGCGTTGTGACTCCATGACCACTATAGCCTTCTACGCCATGTTTGTTTGAAAACTCTTGTGTGTGCATTCATGCATTCATGCATCATTCATAATAATAACTAAAAACAAAAAGAGTCTTTTTCGAGTCGTTTTTCAAGGAAACTAAATAACGAACGTTTTGAACTTCATAGAAAGAGAGAAACAGAGAAAGGACTTAAGGATCTATACCATGGATTACGGAAGAAAGAGAGCTAGGAAATACACCTTCAAAATTCCTAAGGTCGAGGAATTGAAAAAGCTCGGAAAACTGGTGGTCAACCCCCAGGCTTTCAAGGAGAAGTATGGAAAACTTCTGCCTCTTCTCAGCACTAACATTGTGGATGGGATCCTTCCCACTTTGGTACAGTTTTACGATCCAACGTATCACTGTTTCACCTTTGCAGATTATCAACTCATGCCTACGTTAGAGGAGTACTCTCGTCTAATTGGAATACCCGTGTACGTGCAAGATCCGTACTCCAGTTTGGAAAAGAATCCTGATGACATTATCATTGTTGCAACTACTCCCTTGAATGTAGTCGACATCAGAACTCATATGGTGAGTAAAGGAGGAATTCAAGGATTGCCCTCCAAGTTCTTATTGGATCAGGCTCGGTACTTCGTCAGCATCCAAGATATGAGCGCTTTTGAAGAAATCTTGGCATTGCTTATCTACGGATTGTTTTTGTTTCCTAACATATGATTTCGTCGACATCAACGCAATTAAGATCTTCTTAATTGGAAATCCAGTTCCAACCTTGCTTGCGGATGCTTATCACTCTGTGCATTCGAGAAACCTGCAGCGAGGAGGATTAATCACATGCTGTGTAC
This sequence comes from Vicia villosa, assembly GCF_029867415.1. NCBI lineage: Eukaryota > Viridiplantae > Streptophyta > Magnoliopsida > Fabales > Fabaceae > Vicia > Vicia villosa. The sequence continues at coordinate 796,318 of NW_026705019.1, read as the reverse complement.
CGTTGCTATACGAATGGTTCGTCTCGCACCTGCCAAAGTCTAGCACTTTCTGGAACATGAGGGATGGCCTTTACTGGTCACAGAAAATCATGTCCCTCACTCATTCGGACATTGAGTGGTGTAGTCCTGACAACGACGAAACCAAGATCATCTTCAGTTGCGGAAGTTTTCCCAACGTACCCCTTATTGGAACTAAGGGAGGAATCAGTTACAATCCAGCTTTAGCTCGTCGTTAATACGACTATCCCAAGAAAAATGTTCCAAGTAGTATTCAATTGGAAGGTCTGTTCTTCAAGAACATCGACGATCATGGCAACATGCTGAAGAAGGAAATTGTCCAAGCCTGGCGTCTTGTTCACACAAAAGGGAGAAGATTGTTAGGAAAACATCTTTGTATCTCCCTAGATCCTTACCTTCAATGGGTATGCGTCAGAGCATTCAAGCTCAGGATGCCATATCAACATCAAAAACCTATTCCCCTAAGGGAACCAATATACCTTTTCTCCACCGATGTTGAAAAACTGCAAGAAGCATTAAACAAGGTATGCCAAGAAAGGAATGCTTGGAGGAACAAGTATCGAATCGTCAACACGGAAAATGTTGAGATTCAGAACATCCTAAGAAGGAAGGATGAGTTACTTGAAGTACTCGATCGACAAGTGACACAATCATCACTTTCTCATCATATCCCTCTTGCTTCCTGGATCATCGATCAGCTCACGTCAGAGAACGCTCAGCTCAAAAAACAGAAGAAAATGTTAGAACGTGAAGTCGGCTCTTCGTCAAAGTTTTAGAGTCCTTTCTCTCTATTTCTCTGTATTTCCCTTTTCAAAGTGTGTTAAAAACGGCGTTTTCGCTTAATTAATAAAAGTTTGACGTTTCATAACGTAATTATGGTGTTTCCTTGAAAAATATTAACTTAATTACACATCATGCATCTCTTTAGTTGTACGCACTGACACGAGAATTGTCGCGGATCTAATAGTCACTTTCCTTTCTCCAGAAAGAGAGGAGGAGAAGGAAGTGAACAAAGACATTCAAGCTGTCTCATCCATACAACACTCGTTCAAGTCGCAAGAAAAGAATGGAAGACTTTGAACAAGAGAATGGAGAACTTAGAGAAGAGGTTACTACTCTCAAAGATGCTGTTGAAAGGCTCAATAGTATGGTAGAAGCCCTGGTGGTTGCGCAGAATCGACCAACGCCAGAAGAACCACAAAGGACTGTGGTTTCCGAGATTTTTTCTACTCCTATTCCTCAGTATACCATGCCACCCAACCGACCTTGGGGCATGTCGTATAACTTTATTCCAGACGGGTACATACCCCCAGTTTCTGAAGTTCAAAGAGCTACAACGGAGATGCATCCACCGGAGGGTTACAGACCTCTGGAAATTGAAGTTCCAAGAGCAACGGCAATGGGTTTCACACAACAAAATGCTGAGATTCCAGGATCTGCTGTCATGGCTTCTCCACAACCTATTATGCATACTTTTCCTCCACCGGGTGGACAAGTATATCATCACGCTCCCAGTGAAGACGCTGGCGTGTATGAAAGATTGGACGAGTTCTAGGAACAGTTTCTGCAAATGCAGAAGGAACTCAAGACTCTCCGAGGACAAGATTTATTTGGAAAGAATGCTGCAGACCTTTGTCTGGTTCCAAATGTTAAGATTCCTCACAAATTCAAAGTACCAGAGTTCGAGAAGTACAAAGGGAATTCATGCCCACAAAGTCACCTCGTGATGTACGCTCGAAGAATGTCAACTCAGACTGATAATCAACCATTGCTGATTCATTATTTTCAAGACAGCCTGACTGGTGCTGCACTCAAATGGTACACGAACTTGGACAGTTCAGAGATTCGTACTTTCCGAGACCTCGGAGAGGCCTTCGTCAAATAGTACAAGTACAATCTGGATATGGCTCCCGACAGAGATCAACTCTGGGCCATGACTCAAAAGGATAGAGAAAGCTTCAAGGAATACGCTCAGAGATGGCGTGAAGTTGCTGCTCAAATTTGTCCTCCACTTGAAGAGAAAGAAATGACAAAAATCTATCTCAAGACTTTGAGTCCATTTTACTACGGTCGAATGGTTGCAAGTGCACCAAGTGACCTTACCGAGATGGTAAACATGGGTGTACGTTTAGAAGAAGCAGTTTGAGAAGGACATTTGAACAAAGAACCAGAATCTTCTATTGGTCCAAGGAAGTATGGAAGTTCTTTCCAGAAGAAAAAGGATCAAGATGTCAGCAATGTCTTGCACAAAGCTAAGAAGAAGTTTTCACCTCAAGTTGCTACAATAACTCCGGTTGTTAACTCAGCGCTAGCTTATGAACCTCAGGTTTCTCAACAACCATTTCAACAAAGGTCACAACAACCTCAGCAGCAGGTTCGACCTCCAAATTATAACAATTGGGTTTCAAGGTATCCTCCTTTTAACCCCGTGCCAATGCCTTATGCGGATTTGTTCCCAACACTACTGGCGAAAGGACTTGTTCTGACAAAGAATCCTCCGAATCCTGCGAATGAATCTTCGTCAAGGTTCAAGGCTGACCAATATTGTCCTTATCATAAAGGGGAACCAGGTCACAACATTGAGAACTGTTTCAGTTTCAAGGCCGACGTTCAAAGATTAGTAAAGAGCGGAATGCTATCCTTCAAAGATACTAATCCCAATGTCCAGGCAAATCCTTTGCCGCAGCATAAAGAAGCTTCAGTAAATCTGGTAGATCAGCACCCAAATGTCATTCAAATCTACGACATTCGTCAGATAGGGGAGAATCTTGTCAAGATGCACGCTAGACAAGCTGGGTATGGCCATGTGCCACCTCACAACTACTTCACATGTGAAATTTGTCCAAAGAATAATAAAGGGTGTGCTATAGTTCAAGCTGCATTACAAGAACAAATGGACTTAGGATGGATTCAACACATCCGAGTCAAAATTGAGCACGACGTCAACATGGTTCAAGGATGTCCAGGAGAATACAAAATCTACAAAGTTGAAGATCTCGGAGGATCGGTAGCCAGGTTCCATAAGACTTTAAATGGACTTGCCTACTTTGGAATGGATTTCCATCCTTACAGTAGATGCAGAATTTGTCGAAGAAATTCACGAGGATGTTTGCGCATTCGCAACGACATTCAGAAACTAATGGATGATAATACCATTACAGTTCTTGCCAACAGAGAAGATGACGAAGTCTTTACCATATCTCCTCAAATTAATCAAGTTGAACCAATGCAAGTCAAGTATGACAGCAGGAAGGCAGCAATTGCTCCACTAGTCATCTACTTACCAGGTCCTGTATCGTATGAGTCCAGCAAGGCTATACCATACAAGTACAACGCTACATTCATTGAAAATGAAAAGGAAATACCATTACCATCTGTTGTCAACACTGCTGATGTTAGTCGAGTCACCAGAAGTGGACGAGTCTTCAACAGAACAACAGAAAATGTGGAGAAACCTTCTGAAGAAGCACCACATAGACAAGACAATCATCCAACCAATGCTGTTCAAGCGAAAGAAAATGACGAGATCTTGAAATTAATCCAGGGGAGTGAATACAACATTGTAGACCAACTGCTACATACTCCGTCTAGGATATCTGTTCTCTCCCTACTATTGAGTTCTGAAGCTCATAGGGAAGCTCTACAGAAAGTTTTGGAACAAGCTTTCGTAGAACCAAGTGTTACTGTAGGACAATTCAACAGTATCATTGCCAACATCTCCGCAGGAACTAACCTGAGTTTCTGTGACGAAGATCTCCCGGAAGAAGGAGTGGACCATAACCTTCCACTTCACATCTCAGTTGGCTGCATGAACGATGTACTCACATGAGTCCTAATAGACAATGGATCCTCTCTCAACGTCATGCCTAAATCAACATTGTCAAGATTATCCTTCAAAGATTATCCGCTAAGGGATAGTCACGTCATCGTCAAAGCATTTGATGGATCAAGGAAATCAGTTTTTGGAGAAGTAGATCTTCCCATAACTATTGGACCTCAGACGTTCAAGATCACTTTCCAAGTTATGGATATCCCGGCACAATACAGTTGTTTGCTAGGTTGCCCATGGATTCATGAGGCTGGGGCAATTACTTCAACACTTCATCAGAAACTGAAGTTCATAAGAGATGACAAATTGGTAACCGTATGTGGAGAACGAGCTCTGATCGTCAGCAACCTGTCATCATTCTCCGACATAGAACCAAAAAAAGTCGTTGGAACTAAATTCCAAGCACTTTCCTTAGATAAGGAAAAAGGAAAGGAGAAAGCAGCGTCTATTTCTTCCTACAAAGATGCAATCCAAGTTGTAAAGGATGGCACTACCAATTGTTGGGGGCACATTAATATTCCTACCAACAACAAGAACAAAACAGGAGTTGGATTCTTTCCAACATCATCAAAGGCTATTCCAGGAATTGAGGTAGTTCTTCCAATTCAAGAAACTTTCCGCAGTGGAGGTTTTCTTCAACCTATTCAACAAACAGTCAATACCATCGGTACGGAAAATACCGATGAAGAGGAATGGTTATCCTATCTCCACAGAGCAGGATACATATCCCTATCAGAGTCTGATTCACTTTGCTGTTATCCAACAAAAGGATCAGAAAGTAAGACTCAACCAAGCAGTGACGAAGTTACTAACAGCTTCACTACCAGGAGTCATGGTTCATCAGAAGAAGTTCCTCCTATCCCCGAAGAAACCTGGGACACATTAGGAGAACCGAGTGGAAAATTCGACTACATGGTGAAATACTCCGCACCTGAAAGTTCCAAAATCTCTCTTGAAGACATTGTTCCAACTAGATGGAACATTGATTACGAGTACCTCACTCAGCCAAAAGAGATATATAACCCTTGTTATTCATCATCATCAACTGGTGAAGTCATCATTGAGGATTATATCCCCAAGTCACCTTCCGAGGCTACGGATTTAGAGTTCACATGCCTAATCAACGCCATCTTGGGAGAAGAGCAATACCTAAATACAGAAGAGGATGATCTCGAAAGTGTCTCCGACAACGAGTCTCTCCATTCAGAAGATTGGAAGTTTCCTCAAAAGAAAGTCCGACATACTCCACTTGGAAATGGGTATGCTCACACTGCTCAGTCTGCTGAAGTAGAAGAAGATCGTCTAAGTGTTGCAAAGACAGTGGTTGGTAAATCAAGACCTACCTCAGGCCATCTCAAGCCTAATGTGCCAGATTACCTAGTGCACAATGGGGTTCGCCACTATTGGACAGCTGTTGAAGTTTTGACTGTTGTACGCACTCCTAAGTAGGAACTTTCACCGTTATTTTATCCTCTCACCATAGCCCAGGGTGAAGAGATGTTTCATAGGGCTTTGCATTTTACTATTTCTTAGGAAAATGTCCCTCTTTGCTTCGCCCAAAGCAATAGAGTTTTGTTTTATAGGGTCTTTGTTTCAAGAAATGACTGTCAATAAATAAAAATGTCATTTTGTTCCTTCGTTAGTTTTTCCTTTTCTTTTTTCGGAAACTGGTAATCCTAAAAAAACACCCTTAAAAAACATCAAAAATTCTATTAACTGATACACCGAGTCTTCCCTCGTTGTCTAAATAAAAATTATCACACATATGCAGATTAATCATAAAACACCCCATTGAAACGTACGATCGTATGACTTCTCCAAGCTTTGGGTTTCCTGTAGTCGAGGCAGAGGAAGAAGAAGACGAAGAAATATCAAAGGAAATTTCTCGGTTACTTCAACAAAGGTAAGAGGCCATTCAGCCATACAATGAGCCTCTAGAGATCATTAACCTTGGTTCCGATGGAAACAGAAAAGAGGTTAAGATTGGAGCTTCGCTCAGTTCAGAGATCAGAGAGAGTTTGATACAGCTGCTCAAAGAATTATCAGATGTCTTCGCTTGGTCTTATCAGGATATTCCAGGGTTGGATACCAGTATATTGGAGCATCACTTACCATTAAAAGCAGAGTGCCCTCCGGTCAAGCAAAAATTAAGAAGAACTCACCCGGAGATGGCTATGAAAATAAAAGAGGAAGTTCAAAAGCAAATCAACGCTAGTTTCCTCGTCACTTCAGAATACCATCAATGGTTAGCTAACATTGTTCCCGTTACTAAGAAAGACGGAAAAGTCCGCATGTGCGTCGACTACAAAGATTTGAACAAAGCTAGCCCTAAGGATGACTTTCCTTTACCACATATTGATATGTTGGTGGATAGTACAGCAAATTCCAAAGTTTTCTCATTCATGGACGGATTTTCAGGATACAACCAAATCAAGATGGCACCTGAAGACATGGAGAAAACAACTTTCATCACCCCCTGGGGAACGTTCTGCTACCGTGTTATGCCTTTTGGACTAAAGAACGCAGGGGCAACTTATCAAAGAGCCATGACTACACTTTTCTATGACATGATGCATAAGGAAGTGGAAGTTTATGTGGATGACATGATTGCCAAGTCAGAAAATGAGGAAGATCACATACAGAATCTGAAAAAGTTATTTCAACGCTTACGGAAATTTCAGCTTCGCCTGAACCCCAACAAGTGTACCTTTGGTGTCTACTCGGGAAAACTCCTTGGTTTCATCGTCAGCAAACGAGGAATTGAAGTGGATCCATATAAAGTCAAGGCAATTCAAGAAATGCCTTCATCCAGAACCGCGAAACAAGTTAGAGGATTTCTTGGGCGTCTGAATTACATCTCGAGATTCATATATCTCATGACTGCAACTTGTGCTCCAATTTTCAAACTTCTACGGAAAAATCAAAGTTGCGTCTGGACAGACAATTGTCAGAAAGCGTTCGACAGCATTAAGGAATATCTGCTCGAACCACCCATCTTGTCTCCTCTAGTGGAAGGAAGACCTTTGATAATGTACTTAACCGTCTTAGAAGATTCCATGGGTTGTGTCCTTGGACATCAAGATGAGACGAGAAGAAAAGAGCATGCCATCTACTACCTGAGCAAGAAATTCACTGATTGTGAATCCCGCTACTCCATGATTGAGAAGACGTGTTGTGCTTTGGCCTGGGCTGCCAAGCGTCTCCGCCAGTACATGATTCGACATACTACTTATTCGATATCCCATATGGATCCAATCAAGTACATCTTTGAAAATCCTGCCTTAACTGGGAGAATTGCCCGTTGGCAGATGTTGTTATTAGAATATGACATTGAGTATCATGCACAGAAAGCCGTGAAGGGAAGTATCCTAGCTGAGCACCTGGCTCACCATCCACTCAATGGTCATGAATCAACCAGTTTTGACTTTCCGCACGAGGACGTCATGTACCTCAAGATGAAAGATTACGACGAGCCACTACCAGACGAAGGACCTGAGATAGGATCCCAAAGGGGCTTGATCTTTGACGGAGCTGTCAATGCTTATGGATGAGGAATTGGGGCAATCATTGTTACCCCTCGAGGTACCCATATTCCACTTACCGCCAGATTAACTTTCAAATGAAGAAACAATGAGGCCGAATATGAAGCCTACATCATGGGTCTCGAAGAAGCCTTGGATCTAAGAATTAAACACTTGGATGTATACGGAGATTCTGCCTTGGTCATCAATCAAATCAAAGGAGAATGGGAAACACGCCACCCTGCGCTAATCCCTTACAAAGAATACGCAAGAAGATTGTTACCATTCTTCGACAGGGTAGATTTTCATCACATTCCTCGTGAAGAAAATAACTTGGCTGATGCATTAGCCACACTCTCTTCCATGATTAGGATAAATCATTGGAATGACATTCCTCGGATCGATGTCATGTGCCTGGATAGGCCCGCTCATGTTTTCACAGTAGAAGCAATCATCGACGACAAACCGTGGTATCACGACATTAAAAACTTTCTTCAAAGGCAAGAGTACCCTCTTGGGACGTCAAAGAAAGATAGAAAAACTTTGAGAAAGTTAGCTGGCAGATTCTTCCTGAATGAAGATGTTCTGTACAAGAGAAATTTCGACATGGTTCTGCTCAGATGCGTTGACAGAAAAGAAGCAGAAATACTCATGAGATAAATACATGAAGGTTCCTTTGGTACTCACACCAATGGACACACCATGGCAAGGAAAATGCTGAGAGCAGGATATTATTGGCTGACGATGGAGTCAGATTGCTACCAGTATGCAAAGAGGTGTCACAAATGCCAGATCTACGCCGATAAGATTCACGTGCCACCATCTCTTCTCAACATACTCTCTTCCCCTTGGCCTTTCTCCATGTGGGGAATCGACATGATTGGAGTGATCGAGCCAAAAGCGTCCAACAGACATCGCTTCATCTTGGTAACCATAGACTATTTCACCAAATGGGTTGAAGCAGCTTCGTACGCAAACGTCACAAGACAAGTTGTCGTCAGGTTTATCAAGAATCACATCATATGTCGCTACGGCATCCCTAGTAAGATAATCACTGACAATGGGTCAAATTTGAATAACAAAATGATGAAGGAACTTTGTGAAGAATTCAAGATTGAACATCACAACTCATCTCCTTACAGACCAAAGATGATTGGAGCTGTAGAAGCAGCTAACAAAAACATCAAGAAAATCATTCAGAAAATGGTCATCACTTACAAAGATTGGCATGAAATGCTCCCGTTTGCTCTTCATGGTTACCCTACATCTGTACGAACTTCGACTGGAGCAACTCCTTTCTCCCTCGTATATGGCATGGAGGCAGTCCTACCCATAGAAGTTGAGATCCCATCAATGAGAGTCTTGATGGAGGCAAAATTAACAGAAGCCGAGTGGTGTCAAAGCAGATTCGATGAATTGAACTTAATCGAAGAGAAGCGCATGACAACTTTATGCCACGGACAGCTATATCAACAAAGAATGAAGAAAGCTTTCGACAAAAAGGTTCGACCTCGCACAATAAAAGAAGGCAACCTTGTACTCAAAAAGATTCAATCTTTTCTCACAGATTCGGGAGGGAAATGGACTCCCAATTATGACGGCCCATACGTGGTCAAGAGAGCTTTCTCAGGAGGAGCCTTAATACTCACGACTATGGATGGAGAAGAATTCACCCGTCCTGTAAACGTCGATGCAGTCAAGAAATACTTCGCCTAAATAATTAAAAAAAAGAACAGCTCGCTAAGTTGAAAACTTGCAAAGAGCGGCTTATGCAAAAAAGAGCGTCTCGGTGAATCGAAAACCCGAAAGGGCGATTCAGGCAAAAATTAGAGACATAAAAAAATACATAATCAATCTTGGTAGACTTAAAACCCGAAAGGGGTAGTCTACGCAAAAGTTAGGGATATATGGCAAGTAACTGTGTTCAGGACAAACTTGATCATCCAGAAAATCCATAGCGGAGTATTCATCATCAGTAGGTCATCTTCTACGAAGCATGAATATAGCGCAACTCAGAGTGGAAGGGAAAGATAACGGTCGTCACGTTTCATCGTAGCCCTTTTCCCGAAAAATTACCAATTTCCAACTTTTGTAAATGTTCCATGGAATCAAGCATTTGGCTGATTACCATTCCATAAATAATAATTCGAGCCTTGTGCCTTTTCTTTGCAATCGAGTCTTATTCAGTTTCTTAAAATGCGTTTTAAGTTTAAACAGTCATTTTCTTGAAACAGATGTTTTCATAAAATAAAATGAATTTACTTGCAAAATAAAGGTGAAATTTCTTTCTAAGGTTTACAAACAATAGGAAGAATGCAAACAGTTGCTCCAAAAACGGTTGAGACTCCGGGAACCAAAATTTCCCCATGAGATCGCTTTGCGAACATCTCCCGATGATGGATCTTCACTTCAATTCATGTCACTCAAAACAGCGGACAACTGGTAACCCGGTATCCCCAACAGAGTGCAAAGTACAAATTCCAAGGAGAAGACATCTTCTGATCAACAAAAATGCAAGTCGTATCACAGGATTTCACATCCGCGACAATTCTATTCACATTCAATTTACATTTTATAATCATCATATTCATGCATACTTCGCACCTCATAACTTCATAATTAGCATAGCTTAAATAAGCTTTGATCATGTTTGTACTCGGGATTCCCTAGCAAGTCAGCAAGCAGAAATCTCCCTCAAAGAGATAGTTTGTTCACTACTATTGTTATTCCCAACGGGTCAGTAGACGGCAATCTTCTCCGAAAGATAGTTTGTCCACTTTTTGACTTCCCAAGCAGGTCGACAGTTGACAATCTTCTCCGGAAGATAGTTTGTCCGCTTTCGAATTTCCCCACCAGAGTCAGCAAATGGCAGTCTCCTTCAGCGGAAGACAGTTTGCTCACTTTTTCCTAAGACGGGTCAACAAATGGCAGTCTCTTTCAGCAGAAGACAGTTCGTTCCACTTAAGGATCTCTCGACAGGGTCGGCAAATGGCAGTCTCTTTCAATAGAAGACAGTTTGTTCCCCTAAAGACAACGAATGGCAGTCTTCTTCATGAAGACAGTTCGTTTAAGAATTCTTTATTTAAAGTCAGCAGATGGCAGTCTCCTCCATTAGAAGACAGTTTGCTCACTTTCTCCTAAGACGGGTTAACGAATGGCAGTCTCTTTCAGCATAAGACAGTTCGTTCCGCTTAAGGATTTCTCAACAGGGTCGGCAAATGGAAGATTCTTTCAATAGAAGACAGTTTGCTCACTTTCTCCCAAGAGGAGACAACGAATGGCAGTCTTCTTCATGAAGACAGTTCGTTTCAGGATTCTTTATTAAAGTTGAGCGAATGGCAGTCTCTTTTAGCAGAAGACAGTTCACTCACTTTTTCTTGAGAGATAACGAATGGCAGTTTTCTTCACGAAGACAGTTCGTTTCGCTTAAAGATTCCTCAGCAAAGTCAGCAAATAGCAGTCTCTTTCAGCAGAAGACAGTTTGCTCACTTTCTTTTCCGCAGCAAAGGTCAACAAATGGCAGTCTCTTTCAGCAGAAGACAGTTTGTTCCCCTAGCGATTGGCAAATGGCAGTCTTTTCCCAAGGAAAGACAGTTTGTCTGTTTAATACCCAAGAAATCGACAAATGGCAGTTTCTTTGCAAGAAACAATTTGTCTGCTTCCGAGATGTTCCATCCCTATTGGAGGCAACAAATGGCAGTTTTCCTCCTAAGAAAACAGTTTGTTAATTTCCAGCGGAGTCGACAGATGGCAGTCCTCCTCCTAGAAGAACAGTTTGTTAATTCCCCAGCATAAGTCGATGAATGGCAGTTTTTGTCCCAAAAACAGTTCATCTACTTTCAAGCAAAGTCATTAGCTCCTCAAAAGGATGCATGATCATATGGCACTCCTTCAAAGATGTCACATTGAAGAAAGGTATGATAAAGTTTCTTGTCATCCGTCAAATGACATCTCTCCAACGAGCGCTGGTGAGAAGTTTCGCGATTGGACATCCGAAACAAGAGAGAGTTGTTTACCTTTTTCTAAGTATTAACACTTAGTCAGAGAAGATGGATTGCGCATTCCACTTTGCCTTCCATTCACCAAAGTTTGCATAAGCACATTTCTACGGGAGTTTGTCTCCTTATTTCCCGCAGAGTGCGACAACGGGATCAAGCCATGCAAGAATTTTATTATCACCGCGACATCTCAAGGACGCCCAAAATTCGGGCATTCTTTGATATTTAAGTCTCTTTCACTCAGGAGAGATCGAGGTATCAATCCCTCTCCCTCCAGTTGAAAGAAACTTAAATAGAGGCATCTGTCATACCCTAATTTTGACCCCCCTGAGATGTCATACATTCAGGCTTTTCATCAGAATCAAAACAGATACTCAGAACAGTCACCTATTCATCTAGTGCTTGATCGAGGGTGTTCAGAAACAAAAGAGCTCAGGCAAAGGATCGATCAATAAAAGAGATGGTCTCCAACACAAACATAGGACTGAAAAACTTCATTCTATTCACCTATGATTGATTAGACACCCATCACCTGGACCCAAACTTTGCTTACTTCACCAGTCTAGGGTTTTGAGCCCCATCAAGGACTAAAATCAGGGATCACATTTGGGAAACCCTAGAAAGCTCTAGGGCATCACTCAAAGGGATCAATCATCTTCAAATAGCTCATGTGACAATATCCATAAGGCATTACACTTCAATTCAAGATCTACAGCCATCAATTTCATCTGGTCGACAATTAGGGTTTTTGACCTAATTCACCAAGATAGTTGACTTTTAATCAGGACATGGTACCACAACTCAAAGCATATCTCAATATCCTCCAACAACTCAATATTATCCATTCATATCATTCATTTGATGAGGATAGCTTAATTCACTTGAAATCTCCCGAAACGTGATTCACCTAAAAAAGTCAATTGTACAAGATCACCTTGGACCTTTTGGAAATTTTGGTCAACCATGACTTTTGAAGTTTTAAATCATCAATATATGATATTTAAAGTCATTTGATCAAGAAAAATCAAGAAAATCAATCAAGAATCAAAAAGTCAAAGTTTGACTTTTCATACTTAAAAAATTTTCTAAGTGTTTTCAAGTGGTTTTTACCAAACTTTGGAAGGGAATATCTCAAAATTTCACCTACAAACTGAAAAAAACTTCCAACATGAAAGTTGTAGATTTTGATCCAATAAACAACTTTGTCACATATAATTTTTTGGCTAAAAATAAACCATTGAAGAGATATGGAGCTTCAAAGTGGCTGCCTTCACAAAACTTGCTAGAAAACCCTAGTTTTTCTTCAAACTTTATGGGACTTTTTCACTACTTTCCCTAAGGATTTTGGGCAAACACCAAACTAATGAATTGAAGTACATATTAAGGGCTTTTCAAATTATATTCAAACATCTTCAAATTCATTATGAGCTAAGAGATATGGTTGATCAAAGTTAGGGCATTTGAAGTGAAATTATGGGTCGCGACCAAATTTGAACTTTGCAAACTTTGTACTAATGCCTATACAAATTGATGCATTCTTATACATGATATATCATAAGGGATTTAGAGGAATCAAATACATTATTGCATCATTTTTTGCCAAGTTGCAAGAATTCAATGCCATGTGATTAAGTAATCATTATAAAATGAAATATTGGTGAATCATCAAGGAATCTTCTCCTAAGCCAATTGGAGGCTTCTCTGCATCAGAAATAGTCCCTAAAGATCAGATTAAATCGAGGGCTAGGGCTTGGGATCAAGAGGAATCAAATTGTCATCATTGCATTTTGGATATTTCTTTGAATTCCTTCATAGCCAAGAAACCAAATCAACCTCACTACGCAAGCTCACTCTCTGCAAACATACTAGACTCTTTGCCTATAAATAAGAGAGTATACCTCAGTAATTAAACACACCAAAGCAACAAAATTCTTGCTTTCTCTCTTCTTTCTTCATACTTTTTTCAAAGGTTCTTTGGCAAGAAGACTCGGATTCTTCAAACCAAAGCTCTTCCTTTGGAATTAAGTATTCAAACACATTAGGGGAGGTAATTAGAGGTGATCCAAACCTATGAAACACTTCTGTACGTGGAGAATCATCATCTTCACCTCTCATTTGAAGCTGTTGCAGTTGGGGTCGAGCAAGAGGTCTTGGGCACTTTCAATCCAAGTTAAGCATCTCAACACCTTCCAGGAGGATCACTAAAGCTATCTGGATCGTTGCAACAACTCTGCAACACACTTTGATCAGAGCCAGATCTCCATTTTTAAGGTAAGTTTCAAAAGCTTCAAACTCTATAATTTACGCATGATAAATCTAAAATGAAGTTACCAGTTGGTTTCTGCACCTTCATAGATCATTAACCCTTAATCAATTGCATCAAATCATGCATATAGAGTATTTCATGTTTAATTTCAATTTTAGGGTTCTTAGTGTTCATGCTTGCGAATTTTAAGTTACATTCAGAATAAATAAAATTAAAGGATACCATCATGATCCTCGTCCAAAAACGAGCAAAATCCATCTTTACATCTTTGGATTTGGTTGAGAATTAAGAGAGATACGATTCCCAGAAATTCAAAAGCTTGAGGTTGAAGATGAAGATGGTGGCGCCATTTTTCAAATTTCCTAGGTTTTAGTTTATAATATTTTGAATGGTTTGTGTTTAACCTACGAATTCATCGTAGTGTCCCAATGGTTACAGCGCGCGTCCAAACTCTTGCCATGCCTTAGGTCTGGGGTTCGATCCCCCCTCAGACCTTTTGTCCATTTTATTTTTTTTCAAATCATTTTTATGCTTTGCTTTCACATATAATCACATGGGCACCTCTGATAATCAGTCCACGCGTGTGGCTCAGTTGGTAATTGTTTTGTTGGATAACCAAGAGGGCGTGAGTTCAACCCTTGGTGAGACCAAACCATATTTTTTTACTACTATTTTTCTTATATTTTATTTACAACTTCACATAATTATTTCACCTATCAAATTAAATTATTTCTTCTTCATTTTTCATACACTTATCATTTAACATGTCTATTTTATGAATAATAAAAAAAATCACAAAAATATTATTTATTTCATGTATTTTTATTAGGTTTAAAATGGTATATTTTTAAGTATTTCTAAATACTTTTAAATAAACATTTTCATTTAATTTTAAACCTAATCATTTTTGTGAATAATTTTATGATAAAACCCTAATCATTTAGGTCTTAATTAGGTATGGATTTTGTCTTTACCTTAATTAGGTTGACTTTTGTCAATTTCCAAAACTGTTTTTCAAATCTCCGATTAAACTGACGATCAAGGTTTTCAGACAACAAAACCCTGTATCATTTCATTTTCAATTATTTTTTTTCATAAACAGTAAATCATTTTCAATGGGCCTCTAATAGAGTGTAAGTCCCAACACCCTTTTCTTTTCTTAGTTTGTTTTCAAAAACTGTATTTACAAAATCTTCTTTCTGTTTTCAAAACATTCTTCTGGTATTTGAAGGGCATTATTCCCAGTGAAACTCTTCAGATACCTATGGACCTTTGTCCATCTTCACTTCTTCTGTTTTCAAAAACCTTTAACTGTTTATTATAAATATTCAACTGTTATCAATAAATTGCTGGTAAGGCTTTGTACATACTTCTTCAAAGGCCTCCACTCCATCCAGGTTAGGCTTTACAAGCTTTCAATTTACAGTCTTTATTTAAATTACTGTCAAATATAGAACTGTTTATATATTAGAACTACGTCTGAGTGTAAACCCTAGGACAGTTAAACTATATATATATATATATATATATATATATATATATATATATTATAGGACGATGGCCTAGGATTGAGAATGTCTTCCCGGTGAAGGCTCTTTCCTAATTAGAGATATTTAGTTCAAACCCTCAAAATGAATTATTCCCGGTGAAACATCTTGAAAAAGCCTTAGAACCCAAAATAGGACACATCCACCCAAAGAGGAATTATTCCCGGTGAAACCTCTTACCCATTTGCTTAAAGCCAAAATAAGTTCAAAACCACATAGCTTTCTCTTGTGCTATAACAAGGACCCTCGATGACCCTCGATTAGCCTCCTCTTGGGCTTTGTACAAGGACCCACAGGCTTCTTAAAAGCATTTCCAGCTTACTCTTGAGCTTGTATACAAGGACCCATCAGGTTTCTTATAAACATAGGAACAGGTCTTTAGTTACCTTTTAGCATATCCTGGTGAGTATCTTCCACTTTAAACCAGACTTTAAACAAGCTAAGATTGACTCAATTTCATATTGAGTACACCTTTTGGAATGAGAGACATGGACAGTCTCTGTCACCCTTATCTTCATCAATATTCCTTAGCAGAGTCTAGGATCCATATTTGCTTATCCTCAGCAAGAGTCAGCCTTAATCTTGGGCTTTAAACAAGAAGTCTCAATTAGATAATCTTTCTGCCATTAATAAAAACCCTTGGAAAGGATTAGCCTCCACACATTCCTTCATTTTAACAAAAATCCCTGGAAAGGGTTAGCTTCCAAAAATTCATTCTTTCAAAAGATAATTTCCCCAGCTGAGTCAAAAATCCCTGGAAAGGGTTAGCTTCCAAAAATTCAATCTTTTAATATATAAATCCTCCAGCATAATAAAACTCCCCCAGTGAGTCCTTCATCATTAAGTAGCCACAACCTTGGGCTTTGTACAAGGCAGATAAACCACATTTCCTGTGTCAAAGATTCCTAATCTCAAGGATCTTTTCCCCATAGAGTCCTCCATATTCAATTTCTTTAAGAGTCCGCCTCAACCTTGGGCTTTGTACAAGGCTGAAAATAATGTTTTCCCTAGCCAGAGTAGCCACAACCTTGGGCTTCATACAAGGAATAAATTAATGATTTCCTTAGTTAAGAGTCAGCCACAACCTTGGGCTTTGTACAAGGCACAAAATAGAGTCATCCATAGTATTCAAAAATTCAGTTCCCTCAGCAGTTAGCCACAACCTTGGGCTTCATACAAGGCACAAAAATAGAGTCTCCCTAAGTAGAGTCAGCCACAATTCTGGGCTTTGTACAGAACACCAAATAAAATCCACCAAATAAATACTCTCCAACTAGAGTCAGCCTCAATTCTAGGCTTTGTACATAACACAAATTCCCTGTAATTAATCCCCAGTGGAGTTATCTCCCAGAGTCAATAAAATAAATCAATCAAAAGCCTCAAGCTTGGGCCTCATACAAGCCAGCTAAAAAAATCAAATCTTTCAAACAATAGATAGACATAGCTTATCTCTATAAAGAGATCTTTCTCCTATCTCACCACATTCAAACAAACATTTCAATTTCAATTTCAATTTCAATTTCAAACATTCTCCCATTTAGGACTCTGAAAGGCATGCTCTGAGGCAAACAAACCCAGACTTGTACACTTTCCCTAATTTGGATAAGAATCATTCTTTCATTTAAGAGAATACGACTGGCATACTTGCAAACATACAAGTAAGGTCCATATCTTAATGAAATGAATTCAGCTTTTCTGTCACTTTAAAATGTTTGTGGTGGAATAGTAGAAATACCTCTCTATAAAGATGACTTCATGTCTCTTTACTGTAAACAGAGATTTAATTCAAAGCTTCAACCTTGAGCTTCAAGCAAGGCACCAAAAATAATTAAAATCCCTAATTAGTTCCCCGAACTACATTAAGCTCTGACTTCCACTAGGGATATGTAGGCATGAGGTTCACAAGGAATCTTAGCGAGCTAATAAAATACCAAAAATAGTCTGTCTGTCTGTCTTTCTTAATCAAAATTTCATTCCTTCTCCTAACACAAAGGAGAAACTTTCCCAATCATTAGCAGTAAACACAGTCACATTGACACAGAGAAGGATCCCG
Source organism: Vicia villosa (assembly GCF_029867415.1). Classification (NCBI taxonomy): domain Eukaryota; kingdom Viridiplantae; phylum Streptophyta; class Magnoliopsida; order Fabales; family Fabaceae; genus Vicia; species Vicia villosa. Next base: position 779,086 of record NW_026705019.1, on the reverse strand, counting down.
TAGAGTACTACGGATATGTAGGGTGCTTAAACTCTTCCCTATGTATAACCGACCTCCCGGACTCCAGAATTTCTAGTCTAGGTGAATCCCCACACTTAGCAAACTCCTAGGGTTTATTTGAGATCTTTTTCCCCTTTCCTACTCGTAGGATAATTAAAAGTTCGTGTGATATCGTAGGAAGAACTGAAATAAAATTCATCCCACCACGGGTGCTTCCCCCTTCCAAATTTCGCGTGAAGGGTCTAGCATGCCGTCCTCCCAAGTGAAACGGGGTGGTAAAGAAAACGACACCACAAGAACTAACATGAAAGGACCCAAGACATTGTGGGTACCTAAGGAAAAGATTATCCCTGTTGCAGATATCCTTGGCTGCAAAGAAGACAAAGGAAAGAATGTCATGGTACCTGGACTCTGGGTGCTCGCGGCATATGACGGGAAAAAGTTCTATGTTCCAAGACCTGGTGCTTAAATCTGCTGGAGAAGTTAAGTTTGGAGGGAACCAGAAGGGCAAGATTATTGGCTCAGGAACCATAAGTATTGGTAACTCTCCTTCCATAACTAATGTTCTGCTAGTAGATGGATTAGCTCATAACTTATTGTCCATAAGTTAATTAAGTGACAAAGGTTATGACATAATCTTTAATCAAAAGTCTTGTAAAGCTATTAGTCAGAAGGATGGCTCAATCCTATTTACAGGCAAGAGAAAGAACAACATTTACAAGATTGATCATCAAGATCTTCAGAATCAGAAGGTAACTTGTCTTATGTCTATTAGTGAAGAGCAATGGGTATGGCACAGAAGATTAGGCCATGCTAGTTTGAGAAAGATTTTTCAGATTAACAAACTAAATCTGGTCAGAGGACTCCCTAATATGAAATATAAATTAGATGCTCTTTGCGAAGCATGTCAGAAAGGGAAGTTTTCCAAACCTGCATTCAAGTCTAAGAATGTTGTCTCTTCCTCTAGGTCGTTAGAACTTCTGCACATTGATCTACTTGGCCCAGTCAAAACAGCATCTGTCAGAGGGAAGAAATATGGATTAGTCATCGTAGATGATTATAGCCGATGGACATGGGTAAAGTTCTTGAAACACAAGGATGAGTCTCATACAGTGTTCTTTGACTTTTGCACTCAGATTCGATCTGAGAAAGAATGTAAAATCATAAAGGTCAGAAGTGATCATGGTGGCGAATTTGAGAACAGATTCTTTGAGATTTATTTCAAAGAAAATGGTATTGCCCATGATTTCTCTTGCCCTAGAACTCCACAGCAAAATGGAGTTGTAGAGCGAAAGAATAGGACTCTACAAGAAATGGCCAGAACCATGATCAATGAAACCAATATGGCTAAGAATTTCTAGGCAGAAGCAATAAACACTGCATGTTATATTCAGAATAGAATCTCTATCAGACCAATTCTTAATAAGACTCCTTATGAATTGTGGAAGATCAGAAAGCCCAACATTTCTTATTTCCATCCATTTGGATGTATTTGTTATATTCTGAACACTAAAGATCATCTAAATAAGTTTCATTCTAAGGCACTGATCGGTCACCATTTCTACTTAATTTCGTCATAAATTCGGCATAAGATCGTCATACTTGGTAACACTTTGTGGTTGTTTTTAAGTGTTTTTCTTTGATTCATCTAGTTCTAGTTATTTTGTGTGCATTTTGTTTTTGTGCCATTTATCTTTGTCTATTAGGTGCTTTTGATCTCTCTACTTGGTGGTTGTAGGTTAATTCTGGATCAGATGGAAATTGCACAAGTGTTAGTGTAAAAGAAGCTGAAAATCGTGACAAGCGTGTAGTATTTTGATCATAACTGGAGCTTCGTAACTCAGAATGACGTGGTTCCGGTGGCAAAATTTCGCTAACGAAAAGGGCTACAACTTTGATGTTGAAGTCAAATCCAAATTATGAAATCAAAGGCCGATACGGTCAGACCGTGTCAGATGACACGGCCGTGTCCAACCTGCTGAAGAATTCTCCCCAAAAGTGGCAGAAGCTGACACGGTCAGTGTAACATCCTATTTTTATTATATTTTAATTAATTAGGATTATTTGATAATTGGTATTATTTGTGTGTTTATTTAATTATTGTTTGAATAATAATTATTTGATTTTGTGGTAATATGTTATTTACCTAATTAAATAAATGGTAGAATTTTATTTGGAATTAGCCAAATGGGCCTAGTTGAGTGAGAAAGAGTATTAGGTGGGTTAAGCCCAAATGAGATAATGAAAGTTAGAAGGTAATTTTATGATTTAACCTAAATTAGATAGAAAGATAGAAAGAAAAGTAGAGGAGAGAAAAGAGGCAAAAGAGTAGAAGAGAGAAGAGAAGAGGATTGTAGATTTCTTGAAGTTAGAAGGAGAAATTCAAGAGGTAAGGGTTTGAATACAAGTTCTTATAGGCTATATGATTGGGTAATGTGTTTGATTGTGATTTTCTCTTCATCTTTGCAATCTCATGGAAACATAGAAAAGTTAGGTTTTATGAACAAGTACATGAATTGAGGATTTGAAATGTGCTTAGTTGATGTTTGATGATGGTATGATGTTATAAGACCCATAAAATGTGTTGTGTTTGTGTTTAAATCATGTAATCTGTAGTTGTTCGTGATGTGTGAAGTTTCCAATTTGATTTGGGTTAAGTTTAGAGGTTTTGAATGAGTTTCGTATGCTGTTTTTGGGTTTTGGGGTTTTCTGAAATCGCCAGTTCGCGCCGCGATCCCTTGTGCGCGCCGCGAACCTCTTGGCAGAAACTTGGGCAAAACTGGATCTGCTCAGTTCGCGCCGCGACCCCTTGTACGCGCCGCGAACTACTGGGCAGAAAGTCAGGGATTTTTGAACTCGCTCAGTTCGCGCCGCGATCCCTGTTGGCGCCGCGAACTCTGTGTTACAGAACTTTTCCAAACTTTGAAAGACCATAACTTTTGATCCGTAGCTCCGTTTTATGCGCCGTTTGAAGTGTTAGAAAGCTACCGAGATATTCTATATGATAGTATAGGATTTAATTGCACTTGAGTGATTAATTGTGACTTTATTATATGGAATGATGTGTAATTATCTTATGTGCGTTATGTTAGTATGTGATGTATATCCATTGTTGGAATACTTTGTGTAGATGTAATCAAGATGTGTGTGATTGGATACATGATGGTTGTATGCCTTGTTGAATTTGTTATTTGTGTTGTGAATGTTGTGTACAATGGAAGGATAATTCATAGAGTTGGATTATGGTGATATGCGGTAAGTTAAGATTGATGAGATAATCTTAATTGCATAAATTGTTGGTATTTGTACATAAATTCATAGCATGGTCGGCTTTATGGTGGAAGCGGTGAAACTTGGGTTCACATGGTAAGAGACGTTGATCCTTGAATGGAAATAGGCGTAGAAGACGTGATCCTTAATTGGAGATAGGCGTATTGGCTTTGATCTTGTCCGGATCGGAAGCGTGGCTTGGATTCTAAACATTGAATCGGAAAGCGGTGAAACATTGGATTCACATTGGGTACCACATGCATTGAGTCACATTTGTTGCATTTCGAGTCACATTGTGTGTTATGTGATTGACTTGTATACATGTGATTTATTTTGGAGTGATGATTGGTATATGATATGTGAATTGCTTAATTGAGAAGTGTGATGAATAGTAAAATGTATGCTTGTTTATGTTTACATTTCCCATTATTATGTTTTCTATAAGAAGTTGAATTCTCACCCTTCTGTTTGAATGTTATCCTTCGTTGATAACGTGCAGGTTCCGACGAGTAGTAGCTTGTCCGAGGATTAGCCGAGGAGCTCCTGAGTTTGTTATTGGATTAGGTAGCGAGTCATATGCTCTGATCATGTAACACTTGGGGGGAATTTTATGTAGACTTATGCTTATGTTTGAATATTGCTATTCTCTATGTTTTGTTGGATATTTCGGATGTATTTGTTTGAGATCTCAGATATGCTGTTTAAGGCTATGTAGCCAAAATTGTGGATTTGATGTTAATTCGAATTTGGTAGATGAATATAGTATGGGATATATTCATTGAAATTTTAATAGCAATTAAATTGTTTTTCCGCAAGCGTTTATGCATATGTATGAAAGTATGAGATTTACATTGTGTTACAATTATGATCTTTGCATATTAAGAATGTTGGATGTTTTGTTTTAGGTTTTCATTGTGTTGAAAATAACATGTGACGCCCTTTTCCTTTATGCATGCTTACTCTGTTTGATTGTATGATATATTTGGGGTTAGAAAAGGGGTGTTACATTAGTGGTATCAGAGCATGGTCGACCAGTTGGTCAGAGTCGTTAATGTCTTTAATTCCATTGTATTAGATTTGTGTATCTGACACGATCGATACTGTTTTGTTTGTTTGGGTTGTTGGTTGTCGTAGGACGATGGTTGCTGGAAGGAACGATGATGCCATTGCTGATGCATTGAGGATGTTGGCTGGATCTCTTGGTCAAATTCCTCAAGCTAATGCTGGAAATCGGAATGGTGATGATGATGAGTATCGTGCTTTGGGGAAGTTCCAGAGGAACAATCCTCCTACCTTTGAAGGAGAGCATGAACCGGATAAAGCTCAAGCTTGGTTGAAGGCGATTGAGAAGATTTTTCGGGTCATGAATTGCACCGATGCTCAGAGAGTGCAGTTTGGTACTCACATGCTGGAAAAGGAAGCTGAAGATTGGTGGGGCAATATGGCTCAGAGATTTGATGAGGAGGGTACTCAAGTTACTTGGGATCTTTTCCGCGATGCATTTTTGGAAAACTATTTTCCGGAAGATTGTCGTGGAAAGAAAGAAGTGGAATTCCTTGAGTTGAAGCAAGGAAATGGTACTGTTGCTGTATATGCTGCTAGATTTCAAGAGCTTATCAAGTATTGTCCTCACTACAATATTATGAATGTAGAGAGATCTAAGTGTTTGAAGTTTGTGAATGGTTTGAGGCATGATATTAAGAAGGCGATTGGTTACCAACAAATTACTCGTTTTACGGAGTTGGTTAACAAGAGTCGTATCTATGATGAGGATAGTAGGGAGAGTGCTTCTCACTACAAGACTATGAATGAGAAGAAAGGTCAATTTCGTGGGAAACCGTATGATGATAAGAAGAAACAATTTGGTTTTGGCAAGAAGTCAAGTGGGGGAGGAACTTCTACTCCACTTAAGTGCTTCAAATGTGGTGGTGAAGGTCATCGTGCTGTTGATTGTGGTAAGGATTCTGTGACATGCTTCAAGTGTGGCAAGATTGGTCACAAGGAAAACAAGTGTGGAGTTGGTTCGAGTGTGACTTGTTACAATTGTGGTGAACAAGGTCACATTAGCACCAAATGTGATAAGCCAAAGAAGGAACAAGCGAAAGGGAAAGTGTTTGCATTGTCTGGAGCGGAGGCTTCTACCGATGATAGGCTAATCCAAGGTACGTGCTTCATTAATGGTACACCTTTGATTGCTATTATTGATACCGGTGCGACACATTCTTTCATTTCTTTGGATTGTGCTAAGAGATTGAATCTTGTGTTATCTGATATGCGTAGAAGTATGGTTATTGATACACCTGCTATGGGTTCTGTTTCTACTTCTTTTGTGTGTTTGAATTGTCCTTTGAGTATTTTTGGTAGAGATTTTGGGATTGATTTGGTCTGTCTTCCGTTAGAGCAACTTGATGTGATTTTGGGTATGAACTGGTTGGAATTTAATCGTGTGTATATCAACTGTTTTGACAAGACGGATATCTTTCCTGAGATTAGTGTTAAGGAAGATTTGTTTTTGTCTGCGAAGCAAGTTGGTGAATCTGTTCAAGATGGGGCTGAGTTGTTTATGTTATTGGCAACCTTAGGTGTGCATGAGAGAAGGACCATTGAGGAATTGCCAATAGTTTGTGATTTTGCGGAGGTATTTCCTGAAGATGTAAGTGATTTACCGCCGGAACGTGAAGTTGAGTTTTCGATTGATTTAGTTCCTGGAACTAGTCCTGTATCGATGGCTCCTTATAGGATGTCTGCTTCTGAGTTGAAAGAGTTGAAGAGTCAACTTGAGGATTTGTTGGAGAAGAAGTTTATTCGTCCTAGTGTATCGCCGTGGGGTGCACCTGTTTTGTTGGTTAAGAAGAAGGAAGGTTCTATGAGACTTTGTGTTGATTATAGGCAATTGAACAAAGTGACGATTAAGAACAAGTATCCACTTCCAAGGATTGATGATTTGATGGATCAGTTGGTTGGAGCTTGTGTGTTTAGCAAGATTGATTTGAGGTCTGGGTATCATCAGATTCGTGTGAAGGCGGAGGATATTCAGAAGACTGCTTTTAGGACAAGGTATGGTCATTATGAGTATTCTGTTATGCCGTTTGGTGTGACTAATGCACCTGGTGTATTCATGGAGTATATGAATAGGATTTTTCATGATTATCTGGATAAGTTTGTGGTTGTGTTCATTGGTGATATTTTAATCTATTCCAAGAGTGAAGATGATCATGCTGAGCATTTGAGAATTGTGTTATCAGTGTTGAAAGAGAAGAAGTTGTTTGCTAAGCTTTCTAAGTGCGAATTTTGGTTAAAGGAAGTGAGTTTTCTTGGCCATGTGATCTCTAGTGGAGGTATTTCTGTTGACCCGTCGAATATTGAGGCTATATCTCAATGGGAAGCTCCTAAGTCTGTTTCTGAGATTAGAAGTTTTCTTGGTTTGGCTGGTTATTATAGGAAGTTCATTGAAGGATTTTCTAAGTTATCTTTGCCGTTGACGTTGTTGACTAGGAAAGGACAAGCTTTCATTTGGACTTCGCAATGTGAATCGAATTTTCAAGAGCTTAAGAGAAGGTTGACTTCTGCTCCTATTTTGATTTTGCCAGATCCGTTTGAACCGTTTGTGGTGTATTGTGATGCTTCATTGTTGGGTTTGGGAGGTGTTCTGATGCAAAAAGGGCAAGTGGTAGCTTATGCTTCAAGGCAACTTAAAGTTCATGAGAGGAATTATCCGACGCATGATTTAGAGTTGGCCGCCGTTGTGTTTGTGTTGAAACTTTGGAGGCATTATTTGTTTGGTTCAAGGTTTGACGTTTTCAGTGATCACAAGAGTTTAAAGTATTTGTTTGATCAGAAAGAGTTGAATATGAGGCAACGAAGATGGTTGGAATTCCTGAAGGATTACGATTTTCGTTTGAACTACCATCCTGGAAAAGCGAATGTTGTAGCCGATGCATTGAGTAGGAAATCATTACATATGTCTATGTTGATGATTCGAGAATTGGAATTGTTGGAACAATTTAGGGGTTTGAGTTTGGTTTGTGAAGCGACGACTACGTGTGTTAAGCTTGGTATGTTAAAGCTTACGAGTGGTGTTCTTGATGAGATTAGAGAAGGTCAGAAATCAGATTTAAAATTGGTTGACATTATTACATTGATTAACCAAGGTAAAGGTGGTGATTTTCGGATTGACGAGAATGGCATTGTGAGATGTCGTGATCGAGTTTGTATTCCGGATATTATGGATTTGAGAAAGAGAATTCTTGAGGAAGGGCATAGAAGTGGTTTGAGTATTCATCCCGGTGCTACTAAAATGTATCAAGACTTGAGGAAAATGTTTTGGTGGCAAGGTATGAAGAAGGATATAACGGAGTTTGTTTATTCGTGTTTGACTTGTCAAAAGTCGAAGATTGAACATCAAAAGCCGTCTGGGTTGATGCGACCGTTATCTATTCCTGAGTGGAAATGGGATAGTATCTCTATGGATTTTGTTTCGGGTTTGCCAAGGACATCGAGTAATTGCGAGGCAATTTGGGTCGTTGTGGATAGATTGACGAAATGTGCTCATTTTATTCCGATGAGGATGGACTATTCGATGGAGAGACTTGCTAAGTTATACATTGAGAAGATTGTGTGCTTACATGGTATTCCTTCAAGAATCGTTTCGGATAGAGATCCAAGGTTCACTTCTAGATTTTGGGAGGGTTTGCAAAGTACTTTGGGTACGAAGTTGCGTTTGAGTTCGGCGTATCATCCACAAACTGATGGTCAATCAGAGAGAACTATTCAGTCGCTTGAAGATCTTTTGAGGTCTTGTGTTTTGGAACAAGGAGGAAATTGGGATAGTTTCTTACCTTTGGTTGAGTTTACGTATAACAACAGTTTCCATTCGAGTATTGGAATGACACCTTTTGAGGCTCTTTATGGCAGAAGGTGTAGAACTCCTTTGTGTTGGTATGAATCGGGAGAGAGTGCTGTGGTTGGACCCGAGTTAATTCAAGAGACTACGGATAAGATTAAGATGATTCAAGAGAAGATGAAGACTTCTCAAAGTCGTCAGAAGAGTTACCATGATAAGAGGAGGAAGGCTCTTGAGTTTGAGAAAGATGATCATGTATTTCTTCGAGTTACGCCAATAACGGGTGTTGGTAGAGCATTGAAGTCGCGTAAGTTGACGCCGCGTTTCATTGGTCCTTATCAGATTTCGGAGAGAGTAGGTGAAGTGGCATATCGGATTGCATTGCCACCGTCTCTTTCTAATCTTCACGATGTGTTCCATGTGTCTCAATTGAGGAGGTACTTTCCGGATCCATCGCATGTTGTTCAATTAGATGATGTTCAAGTGAGAGATAATTTGACGGTTGATACATCACCTATGCGAATTGAAGATCGAGAGGTGAAGAAGCTTCGTGGTAAAGAGATTGCTTTGGTGAAAGTGGTATGGGGTGGAGTCGCCAATGGTAATATCACTTGGGAACTCGAGGATAAGATGAAGGAATCGTATCCGGAGTTGTTTGTTTGAGGTAATTTTCGAGGCCGAAAATCTTTTAAGTGGGGGAGAGTTGTAACATCCTATTTTTATTATATTTTAATTAATTAGGATGATTTGATAATTGGTATTGTTTGTGTGTTTATTTAATTATTGTTTGAATAATAATTATTTGATTTTGTGGTAATATGTTATTTACCTAATTAAATAAATGGTAGAATTTTATTTGGAATTAGCCAAATGGGCCTAGTTGAGTGAGAAAGAGTATTAGGTGGGTTAAGCCCAAATGAGATAATGAAAGTTAGAAGGTAATTTTATGAGTTAACCTAAATTAGATAGAAAGATAGAAAGAAAAGTAGAGGAGAGAAAAGAGGCAAAAGAGTAGAAGAGAGAAGAGAAGAGGATTGTAGATTTCTTGAAGTTAGAAGGAGAAATTCAAGAGGTAAGGGTTTGAATACAAGTTCTTATAGGCTATATGATTGGGTAATGTGTTTGATTGTGATTTTCTCTTCATCTTTGCAATCTCATGGAAACATAGAAAAGTTAGGTTTTATGAACAAATATATGAATTGAGGATTTGAAATGTGCTTAGTTGATGTTTGATGATGGTATGATGTTATAAGACCCATAAAATGTGTTGTGTTTGTGTTTAATCATGTAATCTGTAGTTGTTCGTGATGTGTGAAGTTTCCAATTTGATTTGGGTTAAGTTTAGAGGTTTTGAATGAGTTTCGTATGCTGTTTTTGGGTTTTGGGGTTTTCTGAAATCGCCAGTTCGCGCCGCGATCCCTTGTGCGCGCCGCGAACCTCTTGGCAGAAACTTGGGCAAAACTAGATCTGCTCAGTTCGCGCCGCGACCCCTTGTACGCGCCGCGAACTGCTTGGCAGAAAGTCAGGGATTTTTGAACTCGCTCAGTTCGCGCCGCGATCCCTGTTGGCGCCGCGAACTCTGTGTTACAGAACTTTTCCAAACTTTGAAAGACCATAACTTTTGATCCGTAGCTCCATTTTATGCGCCGTTCGAAGCGTTAGAAAGCTACCGAGATATTCTATATGATAGTATAGGATTTAATTGCACTTGAGTGATTAATTGTGACGTTATTATATGGAATGATGTGTAATTATCTTATGTGCGTTATGTTAGTATGTGATGTATATCCATTGTTGGAATACTTTGTGTAGATGTAATCAAGATGTGTGTGATTGGATACATGATGGTTGTATGCCTTGTTGAATTTGTTATTTGTGTGGTGAATGTTGTGTACAATGGAAGGATAATTCATAGAGTTGGATTATGGTGATATGCGGTAAGTTAAGATTGATGAGATAATCTTAATTGCATAAATTGTTGGTATTTGTACATACATTCATAGCATGGTCGGCTTTATGGTGGAAGCGGTGAAACTTGGGTTCACATGGTAAGAGACGTTGATCCTTGAATGGAAATAGGCGTAGAAGACGTGATCCTTAATTGGAGATAGGCGTATTGGCTTTGATCTTGTCCGGATCGGAAGCGTGGCTTGGATTCTAAACATTGAATCGGAAAGCGGTGAAACATTGGATTCACATTGGGTACCACATGCATTGAGTCACATTTGTTGCATTTCGAGTCACATTGTGTGTTATGTGATTGTCTTGTATACATGTGATTTATTTTGGAGTGATGATTGGTATATGATATGTGAATTGCTTAATTGAGAAGTGTGATGAATAGTAAAATGTATGCTTGTTTATGTTTACATTTCCCATTATTATGTTTTCTATAAGAAGTTGAATTCTCACCCTTCTGTTTGAATGTTATCCTTCGTTGATAACGTGCAGGTTCCGACGAGTAGTAGCTTGTCCGAGGATTAGCCGAGGAGCTCCTGAGTTTGTTATTGGATTAGGTAGCGAGTCATATGCTCTGATCATGTAACACTTGGGGGGAATTTTATGTAGACTTATGCTTATGTTTGGATATTGCTATTCTCTATGTTTTGTTGGATATTTCGGATGTATTTGTTTGAGATCTCGGATATGCTGTTTAAGGCTATATAGCCAAAATTGTGGATTTGATGTTAATTCGAATTTGGTAGATGAATATAGTATGGGATATATTCATTGAAATTTTAATAGCAATTAAATTGTTTTTCCGCAAGCGTTTATGCATATGTATGAAAGTATGAGATTTACATTGTGTTACAATTATGATCTTTGCATATTAAGAATGTTGGATGTTTTGTTTTAGGTTTTCATTGTGTTGAAAATAACATGTGACGCCCTTTTCCTTTATGCATGCTTACTCTGTTTGATTGTATGATATATTTGGGGTTAGAAAAGGGGTGTTACAGTCAGCCCGTGTCAAGTGACACGGCCGTGTCAGCGGGTGCGGATAGAGTTTCTGAATTTTCATGTTTTTACAATTTTAAAGACCCAGGGGCAATTTTGGTATTCTGGCTGGGATCTGAAAACCTAGAGAAGTTAAAAGTGATTTGAGAGCCAAGGAGGAGGCACTTTTTGCATCATACGATAGAAAACCACAGAGGAGAGAAGATAGCTTCATCAAGGGTCTCGGAGACGGAGAGATTCAACGGTGGACACCATTGAAGATCAAAGTTCCCCATTATCTTTGTAATGTCTAAATTCTTTACTTTGTCTTTCTTGAATATTATGAGAGGCTAAACCCCCCAATGCTGGGGGGGTGGTCCTGATTTGGTTTTTGTAATAACGATGAATTTGTGATTTCGTCAATACATTGATTTATATTATTCACTTAAATTATGCAATGTTCTTCATGTTTTCTTTATCGGTCAAATAACGATTAATCCATGGCTAACAAATACAAGACTGTAGTTGTTAGGGTTTGTGCATAATTTGATCATAGTAGATATCACCTAGGACTAGGGATACCTTATAATTACCACACAATCTTGATTATATAAAAGCTTGGTTTCAATTTAGGTTCCTAAGGACTTAGGATTTAGGTTGGAAGACCAAAGGTTTTTTCACTAAGGACTTAGGAGGAAACACCCTAAGGATGTGGTAATTGAATGTTATGAACTTGTTGAAGAGATCTTAATTCTGAGTGTTACATGCCAAGTCAACCACTCACCCTAGCATCTCATATATTTGATAACAAAAATCCATTTATTTTCTCGTTATTTTTTCTGTGCAAGGATTTAATCCACCAAAACCAAAACATTAGTTTTTTGTTCAATTGAATTAAACTTTAAGAATCTGTATTTCCTACGCAGTCCTTGAGATCGACATTCGGGGAATTTCCCCTATTATTAATACAGAGGCAAAAATAGTACACTTGCTATTTTTCCGATCAAATTTTTGTGCACCGTTGCTGGGGACTGCGAAAATACAGATTTTTAACTTAAGTTCAATTGAAATTTTGTTGCTCTGCGACTAAAATTTTATTTTCTGCACTTTTTATTTTATTTTTTCTTTCTACTTCTTATATTTGTCTAATTTGTGTATGCGAGGTAAGGCCTCAGCTGAATTTATTTTTGACGGAGAAATTGAAAGAACTTTGCACGCAAGGCGTAGACAAGCTCGGTCGGCTAAGCGGGAATATGAAGAAGAAATTGTTACAGTTCATTTAGGTTCAGGTTCTGAAAGTGAAGAAGAAGTCATGGGTGAAAATCCTCCTCCTCCTGAGAGGCTCCTTGGTGACTACGGTGTTGCAAATACACCGGGGGGAAGACAAACAATTGTAAACCAACCGGTAAATGCTGCCAACTTTCAACTGCACCCAAGCACCATTAATCAGCTTGAAAGAAAACCTTTCACCGGAAAGGTTAACAAAGACACAAACAAGCATCTGCAGAGATTTTTTACCATGAGCACCACTCTAAAAATTGTCGGTCACACGGAAGAAGCAAAGAGGCTTAGGATTTTTCCTTTCACTCTAGCGGAAGAGGCAGAAGAGTGGTTCTATTCTCTACCAGCGGGTAGTATCACATCGTGGGAAGAGAGGGAAAAGGCTTTCCTGAATGAATATTTTCCAGCGTCAGTCTTTTTACGAAAAAGGTATGAAATTCTGAACTTCAAGCAAAAGGAGGGTGAGTCTTTGGGCGATGCCTATAAAAGGCTCAGGAGGACTCTGGTGGCATGTCCAAAACACAATATGGACAAAACTGAACAGATGCAAATGTTTGTCAACAGGCTCAGAATCAAGACAAAGCAGTTGATCGATACAGCAGCTGGAGGCTCAACAAATTTCACAACAGCCTCTGGTATCATCAAGATCATTGAAGCAATAGCTGAAAATGAGCATTTGGAGTTGTATGACAGGTATACGAGCAAACGTGAAGGAGTCATTGATCTGAAGCTAGACACCAACAAAATTCAGGTTGAAGATGCTATAGCTGCAGAGGTAGAAAAGAGATTAAAGGCTATGAATATAGGTACTCAACAGGTTGCTCAAGTCCAACACGCTCAACCTGTAATCTGTGGAATTTGTAATGGCCCTCACCAAACTGTGTATTGTGTTGCTACTCCTAAGAAAATTGAAGAAATCAAGTTCTTAAGGCAAAACAATCCGTATTCTAACACCTATAATCCAGGGTGGAAGAATCATCCAAACTTCTCTTGAAAAGATCAACAACAAAATCCTCAAAAGGCAGAGTGGGAAGTAGCTATTGAGAGATTGGCTGGGCAATGCTCTCAGTTTCAAGAAGAAACCAGAAACAACCACAGGAACACCACAGCTTCGATCAAAAATCTGGAAGTTCAAGTGGGTCAAATAGCACAGCATCTCACTCTACAGGCACAAGGTACCTTTCCGAGTTCAACTGTGAAAAATCCAAAAGACGAAGAGAAGATTAATGCTGTTACTACAAGGAGTAAGAAAGTGGCAGAATCAGAAAAAGAAAAAGAGGAAATGGATGATCCCTTGGTGATTGAGGTGGATTTGGAGATAAGAGAGAATGTGAAAGAGCCCGAAATTGTGATACCACCGGTTAAGCAACTTGAAGAGAAAAATAAGAAAAATGCTAAACCGGCAATCAAGCTACCTTTTCCTTCTAGAGTGACAAAGAAGAATTCAATAGAAAAGGATTTTGAGAAGTTTGCAGCTTTGTTTAAAAAGTTAGAAGTCAATCTCCCCTTCTTTGAAGCACTTGAGCACATGCCGTTGTATAAGAAATTTATGAAGGAGGTGATTGCTAAAAAGAGACCCCTGGGAGGAGAACCAGAAATTGCAACTGAAAAGTGTGGTATAGTCTCGCCAGCAAGGAAGATCCCCATCAAGAAGAAAGATCCTGGAGCAGTGGCGATACCATGCACAATCAAGAACAAAATGTTTAAAAAGGTACTCATTGATTCTGGTTCTAGTGTGAGTTTAATGCCACTATCTATCTTCAAAAAGCTTGAATTGGGAAAGATAAACGAAAGTGAGACAAAATTAAAGTTCGCTGATCACACCATCAAGAAATCATATGGGGTAGCTGAAGATGTACTGGTGGAGATTGATAAGGTTGTATTCCCTGTTGACTTCCACATCATGGACATTCCTGAAGATGAAGAAACTCCTATCCTTCTTGGGAGACCCTTTTTGTTAACAAGTCGTTGCAACTTTGACATTGAGAAAGGGACTCTGACGGTGAAATCATTTGATGAAGAAGTAACCTTGAAGATGTTAGAAGTCAAGAAACAAAGTGCAGGTGTACATGATCAAGCTTCTGTTGGTATGATCGAAAGTGAGGGAAAAGACAAAAGTCCTAAACATCTCCAAGAAAAAGTTTCAAGCATAGCCTCTAGGGTGGAACCAAATTATGTAACTATCAAAAGTCCTAAGAAGGCTAAGGAAGTCAAGAAGAAGGTGGAAGAGAAAGAGCAAGGCGAGAAGAAGAATGTGGGAAGTGAATTGAAGAGAAAAGTTGTCCATGCTTTTCATCTTCATGAGTTCGTGGTTGCGGAAGTGGCAAGCAACAAGGTTTGGAAAGGGAAATACCCTCCATAATAAAGGTTAATGGACCGTCGAGCCATGCGACGTTAAACGAAGCGCTCCGTGGGAGGCAACCCACGGTTTTAATAATTAATTTCTCTATTTGTTTGTTTTATTTTCAAGAAATAAAAGAGGGCATCTCTAGTGAAAGCTCGGAAGTGATCATTGGAGTGCAATACCCTCTGTAAGTAACCTCTCCAAGGTTTGTTCTAAAACATTGAGGCCAATGTTTAGTTCAAGTGTGGGAGGGGTTCTTTGCATTTTCTTTTAGTTGTTTTCCATTTTTGTTTTTGTTTGTGTGTTGTGTTGACATTGTGTTATAGATTGAGTGATGGATGCCGAATGAATGATGAATGGTAGTTAGTGGATGAAAGGTGCAACCTGAACTTAATCTCTCGAGGTACTTTGGAAGTGGACATAGCCGAAAGTGTCGGATGCAACTTGAAGAACTGGACTGAGAAGGTAAGTGGTGAAGTCGAGCCGGAAAGGAAAGTCACATGACATAAAGGGTGTGTTGAAGCTGCAAACTTAGCCTACATGGTGAGGAACATAAAAAGCCAAACACATGTAAAGATCATCATGAGAGTGAAATCAAGTATGACTTTATCTCTCTAATTTTGCGTTTGTCCTACCGACACAGTACAAATATGAAATCACACACTGAGGCACTTGTTTGTTCTCCCCAGAGCCTTTCCGTCCTTCATTTATTTTTGTTTTATCCCTCGTTAAACCCGTTGAGCCATTCCCCCTTGTTTGTTTCAACCCACACATGTCATCCTTAACCATAATTCTATCATTTTTGTTTGGCACTTGTGTAGTTATTGTTTCTTTTGAATTTGTGTGAAATTGTAAGTTTGGGGCGGTGCTTAAGAAAATAAAGGGCAAGTGTGATATGAAAAAAAAAAAGAGAAAAGAAAAGTTTGTAAAGCACAAGAAAAAAAAAGAAAAAATAGTTTGAAACACTTGCCTAAAAAGATTTGAAAGACTCGAACGATGTTGATTACCCGGTAATTAGGTAAAAAGGAGAGTCTAAGAAGAAACCCCCTCACACAAAACCGAACACAAAGACAAGAAAAATAACATAAGTGCTAGTTCATAAACCATTTGTATATCAATCTCTTGTTTATCCTTCCTTCCACCTCAGCCCCGTTACAACCTAAAAAGTCCTCAAAAGTGTGTGAATTCTTTTTGTGTAGTGAAAGTAGGATGTATGCAAAGTCAAGGGTTGATATTGCATATCGTGATGTTGAGCGAAAATCACTCTAACCCCGAGAGACAATGTGAGAAGTGTAAAAAGTTTGCAGCTGAAATACACTCTGTTGTGAAGTGTGATGGACAACAAGGTTCGATAAACCCAAAAACTTAATTAAGAAAGAGAAGTAAGTTGTGAAAGACATCGACTATGTTGTGGAAAAGAAAAGTTTAAGGCGACCTCGGTTTGATCTATTGCATCACTTGAGGACATGAAATGAGATAAGTTTGGGGCTGTGATCGGTCACCATTTCTACTTAATTTCGTCATAAATTTGGCATAAGATCGTCATACTTGGTAACACTTTGTGGTTGTTTTTAAGTGTTTTTCTTTGAATCATCTAGTTCTAGTTATTTTGTGTGCATTTTGTTTTTGTGCCATTTATCTTTGTCTATTAGGTGCTTTTGATCTCTCTACTTGGTGGTTGTAGGTTAATTCTGGATCAGATGGAAATTGCACAAGTATTGGTGTAAAAGAAGCTGAAAATCATGACAAGCGTGTAGTATTTTGATCATAACTGGTGCTTCGTAACTCGGAATGACGCGGTTCCGGTGGCAAAATTTCGCTAACGAAAAGGGCTAAAATTTTAATGTTGAAGTCAAATCCAAATTATGAAGTCAGAGGCCGACACGGTCAGACCGTGTCAGATGACACGGCCGTGTCATACCTACTGAAGAATTCTCCCCTAAAGTGGCAGAAGCTGACACGGTCAGCCCGTGTCAAGTGACACGGCCGTGTCAGCGGGTGCGGACAGAGTTTCTGAATTTTGTTGTTTTTACAATTTTAAAGACCCAAGGGCAATTTTGGTATTCTGGCTGGGATCTGAAAACCTAGAGAAGTTAAAAGTGATTTGAGAGCCAAGGAGGAGGCACTTTTTGCATCATACGATAGAAAACCACAGAGGAGAGAAGATAGCTTCATCAAGGGTCTCAGAGACGGAGAGATTCAACGGTGGACACCATTGAAGATCAAAGTTCCCCATTATCTTTGTAATGTCTAAATTCTTTACTTTGTCTTTCTTGATTATTATGAGAGGCTAAACACCCCAATGTTGGGGGGGTGGTCCTGATTTGGTTTTTGTAATAACGATGAATTTGTGATTTCGTCAATACATTGGTTTATATTATTCAGTTAAATTATGCAATGTTCTTCATGTTTTCTTTATCGGTCAAATAAGGATTAATCCATGGCTAACAAATAGGGGACTGTAGTTGTTAGGGTTTGTGCATAATTTGATTATAGTAGATATCACCTAGGACTAGGGATACCCTATAATTACCACATAATCTTGATTATATAAAAGCTTGGTTTCAATTTAGGTTCCTAAGGACTTAGGATTTAGGTTGGAAGACCAAAGGTTTTCTCACTAAGGACTTAGGAGGAAACACCCTAAGGATGTGGTAACTGAATGTTATGAACTTGTTGAAGAGATCTTAATTCTGAGTGTTACATGCCAAATCAAACACTCACCCTAGCATCTCATATATTTGATAACAAAAATCCATTTATTTTCTCGTTATTTTTTCTGTGCAAGGATTTAATCCACCAAAACCAAAACATTAGTTTTTTGTTCAATTGAATTAAACTTTTAGAATCTGTATTTCCTACGCAGTCCTTGAGATCAACATTCGGGGAATTTCCCCTATTATTACTACAGAGGCAAATATAGTACACTTGCTATTTTTCCGATCAGGCACAAAAATGTTTCCTTCTTGGATATTCTGAACGCTCAAAAGGCTACAGAGTATACAATACTGAAACATTGATTGTTGAAGAATCAATCAATATCAAATTTGATGATAAGCTTGGTCTTGAAAAGCCAAAGCAGTTTGAGAATTTTGCAGATATTGAAATCTCTAACTCAGAAGCTGAAGAACCCAGAAGCAAAGTGTCAGAAGATCAAGTTGCTGCTTCACTAGAGAATCTCAGAATTCTTGAAGAGCCAACTATCAGAAGATCTTCTAGACTCAACTCTGCTCACTCAGAAGATGTTATCTTTGGAAAGAAGGATGATCCTATCATAACAAGAGCATTCCTTAAGAACAATGCAGAATGTCAATTTGGTCTTGTATCTCTTATTGAGCCAACTTCTATTAATCAAGCTCTGGAAGATGCTGACTAGATAATTGCCATGCAAGAAGAACTAAATCAGTTTACAAGGAATGATGTGTGGGATCTTGTTCCTAGACCAAAAGGATTTAACATCATTGGTACGAAGTGGGTCTTCAGAAACAAGCTAAGTGAAAAAGGAGAAGTTGTAAGAAACAAAGCCAGACTGGTTTCTCAGGGTTATAGTCAGCAAGAAGGCATAGACTATACAGAAACCTTTGCACCAGTGGCCAGGTTAGAATCTATTCGTTTATTAATTTCTTTTGCCACTCAACATAACATCACTCTATATCAGATGGATGTTAAGAGTGCCTTCTTAAATGTTTATATTGATGAGGAAGTTTATGTCCACCAACCTCCTGGTTTTGAAGACTCTAAGTCTCCAGAACATGTTTTTAAACTAAAGAAGTCATTATACAGACTGAAGTAAGCTCCTAGAGCTTAGTATGAAAGATTAAGTTCTTTCCTTCTGGATAATGGTTTCACTAGAGGAAAAGTGGATACTACTCTCTTTTGTAAAACCTTTAAAAAGGATATTTTAATTTGCCAAATTTATGTTGATGATATTATCTTTGGAACATCTAATGCTACACTTGGAAAGGAGTTTGCTAAGTCTATACAGGCTGAGTTTGAAATGAGCATGATGGGAGAACTCAAGTATTTCCTTGGGATCTAGATCAATCAAACATCAGAAGGAACTTATGTTCATCAGACCAAGTATGTGAAAGAACTTCTGAAGAAGTTTAATCTTTCAGAAAGCAAAGAAGCAAAAACTCCTATGCATCCAACGTGTGTCCTAGGTAAGGATGAGGTAAGTAAGAAGGTAGATCAGAAGCTCTACAGAGGTATGATTGGATCTCTTCTATATCTTACTGCTTCTAGACCTGATATTTTATTCAGTGTTTGTCTGTGTGCAAGATTCCAATCAAATCCCAGAGAATCTCACTTAACAGGTGTTAAGAGAATTCTGAGGTATCTGAAAGGTACTACTAATGTTGGTTTAGTCTACAGAAGATCTGAAGAATACAACTTTGTAGGATATTGTGATGCTGATTACGCTGGAGATAGAGTTGAAAGGAAAAGTACTTCTGGAAGTTGTCAATTTCTTGGAAGTCACCTGATCTCCTGGTACAGCAAGAAGCAAGCTACCATTGCCCTCTCTACAACAGAAGCAGAATATATTGCTGCTGCTGGATGTAGTACTCAGATGCTCTGGATGAAGAGTCAGCTAGAAGATTATCAGATATATGAGAGTAACATTCCTATCTTCTGTGATAATACTTCTGCTATTTGTTTATCTAAGAATCCAATCTTACATTCCAAAGCTAAACATATTGAGATTAAACATCATTTTATTAGGGACTATGTTCAGAAGGGTGTTCTTTCTTTAAACTTCGTTGATACAAACCATCAATGGGCTGATATCTTTACAAAAACCCTTGCTGAAGATAGGTTTAAGTTCATTCTGAAGAATATCAGTATGGATTTATGCCCAGAATGAAAGGATGAGAAGTTCTGAAATATGGATTAGATTTGAAATGATCTATTTTGATTTTCTTATAAGAAGTTCTGGTGTTGATCAGTTAGATATTCTGATTCTGTTATTACTAACATTTCATATGTCTAAGTTGATTCAAAATCTCTTTTAAAGCAAAACAGCTGTCACCAGCTTTTCCAGAAGTTGAACACGTGTTCACTCTATTTGGACAAGCACGCGTGCAGTTGAGGAGACGCCACCCTAGTTAACTGTGCAAATCATTTCAAATATCACGTTATCCCACCTAACATAATTATTCATTAAATGCATTTGATTTTCTTGATTCTGTAACTGTTCCGTTTCATAATCTCATTGCATTTGTTTTTCAAATCCGTATCTATATAAACACATCTCTTCACACTATTCTCTCTTTTTACGCATTCATTCTCTCTCTTGTTTATGCACTTCTGCAATCTTTTTGCCCTATTTTCATATCCTAAAAAGAAAACCCAGAATCTCTGTAAGGTGTCAATGGATGCTTCTTCATCACACATTGTTGGTTCTGCATCTCAAGAACAACATCAAGAACAAGAACAAGAACTCATTCCTAGGGTTACTTGCTCGATTCCTCGAGACCAGTTGGAAGTAATTTGTGAACTCATGGTTGATGTTGATAATCTGGAAGAACATCAAATCTGTATCAATGATAACATGGTTTTTCAACGATGGCAATCTTTGTTTCTTGAGTTTTGTGGACCGGTTTATCCAGACCTAGTGAAGGAGTTCTGGGTTCATGCGTTCGTCATTCCTAAGGCAATTATTTCTTTTGTTCATGGAAGATTTTTCTCCATCACTGAAAACACATTGAGAATGTTGTTTGATTTGATGAAAGATGAAGGAGAGACTGAAGCAACCTTCAGAACTGATTGGAATAAAGTTTATTCTGAAATTTTTACTGATGGAAAGAAATCAACAAAAGTTAAGGATCTGAAGAACATATACAAGATATGGACGAAGATTCTTTTAGGTTGTTTCTACCACAGAAAATCAACTAGTTCTTTTGACTTCATCAACAGCAATCAACAATACATCATGTATTGTATTGGTACTAAGAAGAAGGTTGATGTTACCTACATTATTTTCAATCATCTATGGAATGTTGTAAAGGACTCTCGAGATGAAAGCAAATCAAAGAAGAAAGGACATGTTATTCCTTTTGGAAGGATTATTACCAATCTTTTGGTTCAAACCAAGATTGTTGAAAATCTGGAATATGCTGGAATAGTCAAGGAACTCTATACAATCAATGGTAGTGTCTTGAATGCTACTTCTTTGAAGAAGATGAATCTTATTCAAGTTATTGGTACTGCTCCCAAACCAGATCCAAATATCAGAAACAGAAGAGGTCCAGTTCTTGCTGACTTTGAGATGTTCTTTCTAAATGAACAACCTGATGTTAAGGTTCACTATCTTAATGTTCTCAAGGAAGGTGGTGCTATAGATGCTCCTACTGGTATTAGTCGCCAGATGCTTCCAACTTCCAAGGCTGGAGTTTCAGAAGTTATTTTAGAAGTTGACTCCCACCAAGAAAAAAGAACAAAGCAAAAGCTAGATCTTCCTTCTATCAGTAAAGAGAAGAGACATCAAGAAGTTGCTGTAAAAGAGATTGTTGCTGAAGTAAATCAAGAAGTTTTAGTTGAAAAGGAGAATAAAGAACAAGAAGATGTTGTGAAGAGAAAGAAGCATAAGAAGTCTGAAAAAGAAAATAAGAAGGATGATGAGAAGGACGTAGAGAAGAAGAAGAAAAAGAAAGATAAGAAGAAGAAGAAAAAGAAGGTTGTTGAAGAAGCAAAGCAAAAGAATGAAGAAGTAAATCAAGCAGAAGAAGAGAAGAAGTAAGCAGAAAAGAAGAGAGAAATTTCTCTAGGCAAGCTGAAGGCTGTGTATGAGAAGAAGAAGCGAAAAAGACTTGAAGCTGATTCTGAAAAGTCTCAGAAGAAATCCAAAGGTGTGTCTATTTCAGAACTTGTTTCTGTTACTTTAGATAGTTCAAAATCTGTACCAACAGAAGATCTGAATCCATCCCAACCAGAAACTCAACCAGAAAAAGCCTACACCAAATCACCTTCACCCATCCTTCTTTACCCCAAACCAATCCTTCTTCTGACCATCCTATTGATGAACTTATTCTTAATATTGCACCTCTTCAAACCCTCTTTCCCCCTCACATAAATATCTCCACTTCTCAACCTCCTCCTCATGCTAATTATGAACCTATTGCCTCCCATGCACAAAATAATCCTCCTGCATCAGAATCTCCAAATTCTGATTCTCTAAAAGAATTATTCCGTGCTTGTAATTTCACTCCCAAACCTCGTTCTGACCCTGCTTTTGTCAACCTAGAATCTGAGGATGAAGCAGAATCTTTGCTCTCTCTTGATAGAGAACCTGAACCCTACTTCATTCTGAACCCAGATTCTTCTTCCACCCATTTCAAAACCCCCAACCCTGAACTTTCTGTTGGTGTAAGTTTTGAATTTCTGAAGTTAAAGGTACAGACAGGACTAGAGGCCTTGAGAGTTGCACATTATACCAGGACGGATTATGTGCAAACAAGGAGCCTTTTTAGGGCTTTCAGAAGAGAGTTCTTCTCTGATCTTCTGAAGCTCCGGAAAGCGGTTGAAGCAGAAGCTCCTGGCCCTTTGGGATTTTTGAGAGACTATGAAGATTTCTACTTCTGCCCCACTAGAAACTACATATCTCTTGAGGAAAAGAAGTTTGTTGATGATCTTGAAGATGAGCCATGCCTTGCTATGGTTGTGTGGAAGCCCCATTATAGTGTTCTGACTGGAGACTTTCAGTCAATATTCAACTGGTTAAGGTAGAATCCCTCTGCTAAGGCACCGGATATGGTATATCCAGAAGTTGAATACCCTTCAGAACCTTCTGCTCCTACACCTCCAAAGAATTTGGCTGAAATTCTTAAGGCTCTTGAGACTACAGAACCTGAACTTCCTGCTCCTGATTATGCTGAAGCTGATGCTGAGAATCAAGTTGCTGAGAATCATTCTGCTGCTATTGAGGCTCAAGATGATATTCTCATGATTGATGCTGCTGTTGAGAATCCTACTCCTCTTTTGGACAATAGCGATGATGCTTCTTTTGATGGTCCTTCTGTTCTGATGAACACTATGAAGGTTCTTCAACAGAATCAAGCTGATCTTGCTTCTCGTCTGGATAAGCATGAGGATACTCACAATGAGTTTCGATCGTTTATGAAGACGCAGACAGAAAGAACAGCTGAGATTCACAACCTTCTGGCCAAGATAGTTTATAAGCTAGGCTAGTCGTAGTCTGCTTGGTCTTAGTTATTTTCTTGTTTCTTGCATCTGGTTCTTGCATCTGCCTTCTATCCTTTTGTATCTTCTGATTAATTCTAAATGAATGAAATCATTTTATTCTTCAACTTATATTTGTTTTATCATCAGAATCTTTTTAAATGCTTTTTGATGTTATGACAAAAAGGGGGAGAAACATGATATTTGATTTGGTTTACTATATCAGTTGCTGGGATTAAGTCTCAACATTGCTAACACTATTTGCAAGTTTCTATGTCTTTGAGATTTTTTGCAGGATTGAAGATATTCTGAAAAAGCTCAACATGAGAAGCAAATACATGGGGAAATGCAATTCTATAAAGAAGCATATCTTGGAAGATTGAAGCAAGCTTAGTGCGTTGAAGCTTCAAGATCAGAAGCAAGAAGAATGTTTTGATATTCTCGTGGCAGAATATGTTCTAATACATTCTCTTCTCTCATATGCTCTGATACTTATTCTTTTTAAGAATCTATCAAAGTTTGCTCTGATACATGTTCTTTCTTTAAAGAATGCTCTGAATCATTCATGCTCTGATCAGTTTTGTCTAGTTTGTTCTGAAACATTTCAGGATGTAAAGATGCTCTGATGATGCTCTGATACATTCAAGAATGTTTTGATACAATCAAGCATGCTATGAATCAAGAAGAAATTCAAAGCTCTGAAGTTGTCCTATGGAAGCTAGAAGAAAAAGCTCTGAATGTTCTAAAGTTCTAAGCAAAGTGAACGTCTCTACCGAAATGGAAAATACTCAGGGAAGTCTTTTACTTATAAATTCTTCTAGTATTTATTTCAGGGGGAGATTGTTAATCTCATGGGGGAGACATATTCACACACTCTGATTATATGCTTATGCTATATCTGTGTAATTGTCTTTGGTCATCTGATATTCTGATTGCAAATTCATATCAATTATATATGTTTTTGTCATCATCAAAAAGGGGGAGATTGTTAGAACAAGATTTGTTCTGATCAATATTCTTAGTTTTGATGATAACATTGTATATGAATTTTGTATAAGACAATATGGTACTCTAATCCTTTACATTTTCCATTTCAGGAATTATATAAGGAGTATGCACAAATCAGCGCTAGAAGCACTGACTCAGAAGGTTCAAGTATGCAACATCAGAACATGCTCTCGCAAGACATCAGAAGATGGTCAAGCAGAATCAGAACATGGTCTATGAGGCATCAGAAGAACATGAGATCAGAAGCAGAAGCACTGAAGTTCTTATGGTATCATGCTAAAGCACTTCAAAGTCAGAAGACTAGAAGATGCTCTGCACCAAGCTGTTTGACTCTGATTATTCAAACGCTGTATCTACAAAGATTACATCAGAAACAAGTACAAGATGACAGGCTACTCTGACTGACAAAAGGAACGTTAGAAGCTACAAAAGGCAAAGTCAGTAGAAGCAGTAAAAACAAGGCTCGAGGTAGTTGACAAAAGAGTGAAACAATAAATGCAAAGCTATACGGAACACGCAACGCATTAAATGCTCCCAACGGTCATCTTCCCAAACGCCTATAAATAGAAGTTCTGATGAGAAGCTGATACACAACTCTTGCGCAAAATACAGAAACACTGTCAAATTCAAAAGCTCTCAAACTTCATCTTCAACCTCACTACTCTTGTAATATCTTAGTGAGATAAGCTTAGAACTTAAGAGAAATATCACAGTTCTGATTATAGCTTTTTAAGAAGCATTTGAATACTCTTGTAAACACTTATTTTTACATTGATTTGTAAAAGGTTCCTAGAGTGATCAAGTTGTGATCAATAGACTCTAGAAGACTTAGAAGTTTCTAAGTGGTGTATTCCTAGAGTGATCAAGTTATGATCAGAATACTCTAGAAGACTTAGAGGGTATCTAAGTGGAAAACCATTGTAATCAAGATTGATTGGTGGATTAAATCCTCAGTTGAGGTAAATCACTCTAAGGGGGTGGACTGGAGTAGTTTCGTTAACAACGAACCAGGATAAAAATAACTGTGTTATTTGTTTTTATCTTAAGAGTTTTTAAAGTCACACTTATTCAAACCTCCCCTTTCTAAGTGTTTTTCTATCCTTCACTCATCCCACTCCTTGTGATGTTCTTCAATCCTATGCTCAGCTAACTATGCGTTCGAGCTCCAAAAGACTTTGGACTTGTAACATTGACATTGGTGACGGTTCAAAAACCTGAAGTTGTTTAACAGGCAATCATCTATCTCCCCCTTTTTTTTGTAATATTTTTTTATCGAGGATTTATGGTGACCTCTTTTTAACTCTGGTTATCCCTAACTTTTGCCTAAACTGTTTATTTTGAGATTACAGTCAGCGGGATGTCTCAATTTTGCCTAAGTCTCCTTCATAGGTTTTAACTTAACAGTTTTTTTGATGGATATTGACTGCCTGGTTTAATGATGATAAGGAACCATCACTAACTGTGTTCAACAACAACTGGAAAAATTGAGTTAGCTGAGTAACTACCCTGCCCCAGGGTATGATTAAGGTTTTATGTTATACATGAAGGAAAACTCCTACTTCTTAGGCTCAAAGGGGTTAACTAGGGATTAACATCCATATATCTCCACTATTTAGGAATTGAAACAATGCCTGTACATCGTCAGCACAGTCTGTTCAAAAGCATAATGTATGAGATTGTGGTATCGTTTTCGTCATCCTCTCTCTAAAGGTTTACAGCTTTAATGAGAGTTGAATATCACGAAAGAAAACAAAGTAAAAACACAGTTTTAATTCAGTGAAAACACAAGAAGGAAATTCCGGACAAACATATGCAATGCATTAATGACTATTATAAAATAAATAGAGTCTAACATAAGACAAATGTTTAAACAAACAAAATAGAAAATGCAAATGGAAGTAAAAACTAATGATCTAAAAGCCATCCTTCTAGATATTAATCAGTCTTGTCATGGTTAGGCATGGGAGCAGTGATCACATTAGGAGTCTTAGAAGGATCAAACTCAATTTTTCCAGCATCGATCATGTCTTGAATCTTATTCCTCAACGTCCAGCAGCTATTTATATCATAACCGGAGCTATCAGAGTGATAAGCACACCTTGCATTGTTCTTGTAGCCTGGAGCAGAAGTATTAGGATTCCTAGGAGGGTCTTTCAAAGTAATTAACTTCGCCTTCAACAATTGTTGTAGCGCTTGAGCCATCGACATGTTAATCTTGGTGAATTATCTTTTGGGTGCGCCTTGTTTATGCTGGTTTCCCTGTTGTTGTACCAGCACTTGATTAGAGACCAGGACTTCTCCAACAGTTTGGTTATGATTATTCCTCTTCTGACCACATACAAAATTTGGTTCTGACTTCTCATTGAATGACTCCTTTGTGGCGTCTGAGGATGTAGCCTCTTGAATCTTAACACTTTGAATACCCCTTTCAACATGTTCTCCAGTTAGTATCAAGTTAGTGAATCCAGGTGAAGAATTTCTAATTAGAAGGTTGTTGGTCAGAAGTTCCTTCAACTCTTCTTGCCCCTTGGATAAGTTCAGTATCATCTCTTGGAGCTGGACGTTCTGAGCCTGAAGATCTTTGACGGCTTGTTCGAGAGCCATTTCTTTCTGCTGAAATAAACAGCGAGAGAGGTGAGAAACCTGTTGTAAGAAACCTGCTATGCGATGTTATGAATGCAAATGCAATGTTTTTAAGGATCTTTAGGGAATTTAGTTTGCAACATTAAAAAATGAGTTAGTCGCGTCTTTGTATGAAGAACTTTCATTTTGGATGTCCTTCTATGAGAGTCAAGCTCATCATATCCAGTGGGTCATAGCCTCTGATTCGGGATACATGTACTTCTGAATTTGAAGGTATATGGCTAGAGGAAAATAAATCCTCTTGCCCCTTGATAGGTATTATGCCTCTGAATTGGAAGACATATGGCCAGAGGAAAATAAATCCTCTTGCCCCTTGATAGGAATTCAGTCCTTACTAATGGCACCTGAAATTGCGCGCCCTAAATTCCTAAGATCCTTGAAAGAGGGTTAGTTAACATGCTATGTTATGATGTCATGATGTCATGCAAATGTTATGCGTTAGGCCAAGGATAAGATAGTAAGGACGATTAAGTCCTATAAACAAATCCTGCAAGGAAACCAAAGGGTTAGCAGCATACGAGCAAGTCACACAAGGTCCTTAAGCCAATATGGGTTAATGGGTAACTAAAGGTCCTTAAGCTCCGACTCTCCCAACGTACATACATAAACCTCTCTCATGCAAGAGAAGTACATACATAGCCATGGAGGCCTAACTTAAGCGTGAACTCTCATATTGACCAACCCGAAGCATGCACAAGGGAGGTCGCCATGACTATGCCACTTCCTATCTTAAGGTGCACTCGAATCCGGATATAGGATTCATCTTCCATTCAATTCCCAAAACAACCTTGAAGAATAAAACAAGCAAGACAAACAAATATTAAAGTGAACTAAGCTTTAAGGTAACCCCTCTTTTAAGTATCCCCAGCAGAGTCGCCAGTTCTGTAACTCGGTGGAAGAATTGACTTTAATATTTCGCAAACAATGTTGCGGTGAGCAAGAGTCGCCACCGACTTTTATTTTATCCAATTAGGAAAGGTATAAAAGAACAAGAAAGACCTTCTTTGAAAAGAGATTGAGTTCGGGGGGTAGGTTATACAAAGGAAAGGTGTAAGCACCCTTTGTATCCATGGTTATCCATGGGCTCTTAATTTGCTTTAGCTCACTTGTTTGTTTGAAATTTTTGAAAGGTGTCGTGTGTGTTTAGAAAAAATAATTTGATTTTGAAAAATGTCTAAAAAGACAACGTTAGAAAACGGGGTGTGAAAAGTATTTGATTTGGATTGATTGTGAGCAAGCACTTAAGAGTTACCTACCCTAAGTTCGTAAGGTATTTCCTATTCTAACGACTTTCCTTGTGCGATAGTACTATCCATACCATATAAGGGCAGGTAGTCCTATACATTGGATGTGCGGGTCATCGAACGGTCATCAAATCGTCATAGGGGCTATCCATACCATTAAGAGGGTAGGAAGTCCTATGAGATATGAATAGTCATAAAGGCAACCAGTAAGGACACCTTAGCCACCGAAGGGACTATCATCAATTAATCGAGGGACACGATCATTTATACCGAAGGCAACATCGAAGGGACTATGATCTTTGAATCGGAGGGACATGGTGATTTTGAATCGAAGGCAGCATAGGCTAAGACATCCCTACGCTCGAAGGGACTTGACTATTTTGATCGAAAGGCAACAGAAGAGGGGAAACCCTAGGGGTGAGTGCGTGCAAGTGTTTAGATTCGAGTATTTAATTTATCTTTGAGTTTAAAGGTTAGCTAGAGATTGATTAATTATCTTGCCATACAATCCTAAGCATACATCTAAACAGATATAGGAGTGCGGAAAGTAAAACCGAAAAAGAAAAGGTTCCTACGCTATTACAAAAAAATACCCTTTGCCACCTATACATCGATTTCTAGAATTGAAATAAAACATAAATTAAAAAAAAAAAGCGGAAATTAAACAACCATGCGACATTCATAGAGTTTGAGATGAGAAGAAGAATCGGGATAGAAAACTACGAGAGATTAATTTTCTTTGAATTTTTTAAGTGCAAGCATAAGTAATTCTAAATTAAATCTAATTATAAATTAAATTAATTAAACCCAATTATATTATTATCTAATTAACCTAAAAAACCTAAATAAGTTAAATAACCAAATTGAATTTTAAGAAGAAAAAAAATATTTTTTGTTGTTTTTATGGTTTTATTAAATTAATTACTATCCTAATTAAATTAATTAGTAATCCTAAAAAAATTGGTTTTTCTAATTAGTTAATAAAATAAAAATAAGTAGAAAAAGGAATTGAAAGAAAAACAAAAAAAACAAAACAAAAAAACCAAAGTTGCTAAGCTCTGGTGCGGTCAGCCTCTGAGGATGCACCATGGGGAAGCGCTTTATGGGTCCTTGGATCTGGCTTTGGAGAGATCCAGTGGCAGCAGGATGAGGGCGCATCATGAGCGTGCATGGGCGTGTGTATCAGATCTAAAAGTGAATCAAATGTTAAAAATAAATAACATGGGCCAGACTCGAACCCAGGTCTTGGAGATCAGTCCCTCCATTGCTTAGCCAACTGTGCTATTTATTTTGTTGTTAATAAAACAACTATCAATCAATAAATATGTAAAACGAACGAAAAAATATAAAAATCAAATATAGGTCAAAGTGGGTCCTGGTTTCATTTAAATGGGCGAATCAGAGAGCTACATATGGCCACGCCAGCTTTGACCGCCTCTGGATTTTCAAACCACCGTGGGTGACCGGAAAACACCATCATCTCCGATGGGCGTTTTTCTTCAACCTGTAAAATCATGAGAATCAAAACCCTATACAAAGCCTACCCCCCCTAAATTGAGGTCTGCGAACACGATGGTGGTGTTGTTTTTGGCTGAAACATTCTGGACAGCGAGATATGAAGCTTCCAAATTGCTAAGCCCTAACCATGGCACATACTAATTCCTACGTGAAAATTCACATGTGATGCGTCAAAGCTATTCTAAACAATCACACAAATAAATTTGGGCCATTAGAATGAGTTAAATCATGCTTGAATGGAAGATTGGTTCCAAAGAAATTTAGAAAACCGGATTGAGTGGGTTGATGCGTTCTGGGATTTCTTGAGCTTGAGTGATGATATGGATCAATTCTTGGAAGCTTCAGAGAGGCGATTGGATGCTCGAAACTTGTTGACAGTGGCTAGAAAGAGAGCTTTGAGCTTGCACTTGCTTCTCAAGATTTTGAGAATTCTGTAATTGCAAGCTTCTCAATCATACTTGGTTTTGATGAAGACAACGTGGATATCAACTTTCATAAAGGATGTGCAAAAAGAATATCAAGTCTTAAGCAAATTCCCATCATTTAAAGTCTTGAAGATTTGTGAAGTTTTGTATCAAGCTAAAGCGTCAAAGGTATAAATAATTCTCACTTTGATATATAAATGTTCACACATATATTCCACATGCATTTCATAACTTACTACAAAGTTTCATACATTAATTACATTTGAAACCTTTTTTCAATGTCAAAATCCTAAGTAAAGGTTCAAGGAACCGGTTCCTCCCTAGCTGGGAACCGGGTTCCAACTTGCAGCATGTTTTCAGTTTTGTGGTTTACTACTAGGAACCGGGTTGTCCCTAGCTGGGAACCGGTTCCCATGTTCAAAAATTCAAAATTCTGCTGTAACGTTCAGCAGGAACCGGGTTGTCCCAGGCAGGAACCGGTTCCTACTGAACCAGTATTTTTTTCTATTGCATGTTTTCACCCAAACGAAATTGTATTCTTTCCACTTAATCATTGCATTGTTTCATGGAAAAATGACCTTTCAAAAGGGAATCTAACATACTATATAATCCACAACTTTCATATTCATTATTCACCTTCTTCATTAACAATTCATAAGCATAAAATTTCTTCATCTTTCAATATCTTCAAGTGTTCATACCAACCAGAATTTTTAGTGAAACTTATCATACACATTTTCATTGAGAAATCATTCTAAGTTTCATACATACATTGTGAACACTTAGATACCTATTGAGAATTGTTTACTTGAAGAAGAAGATCAATCCAAGATTGATATTGCTCTCCATACTTCATCTTAAACTCTTGAATAAATTCAAAAGAATATTTTTCCTTACTATCCAGGATTGTTGGAAGTAAGTGTTGTGTTTGAGGAGGATTGTTCTTCATTCACATTAGTGTTGCTTGATCTTAAAGGTGTTAAGAACCTTTGATCACCCTATAGGTTAGATAGTAAGCATAGGCTTGTACAATCATTCTAACTATAGTGAAATCTCTTTCGTGTTTGAAAGGGGACTGGAGTATTCTCGGATTGTGAGGGGAACCAGTATATATCGTTGTGTTCTTTACCTTTCCACATTTTATCGCTTTCATCACCATTACCAAGAAAAAGATAAGAACCATCCAAAACCTTCAAACACTTAAGCAAAAATATAGTAAAAGCATTCTCATTAAACCGATTATTTTTTGAAAACCTAATTCACCCCCCCTCTTAGGCATATATGATACTTATATTTGGCAACAGAGCAAGTTATAGGTAACTTGTTCCTAAAGATCCAGAATGGCTTCCGCAAATCCGGTTTTCAAAGATGGTGGTAGTAACAACAAGCCTCCATTGTTTTGTGGTGAATACTTTGACTTTTGGAAAATCCGAATGATGGCTCATTTAGAAGCACAAGGAGAAGAAGTGTGGGAGGCTGTCCTACAAGGTCCTCATGTTCCGGTAACTGTCGTTAATGGTGTTGGATCGGATAAACCTAAAGCTTCATGGGATGATAACGATAGAAAGAAGGTTCTTGCTGACAAAAAGGCAATCAATCTTCTTCAAGGTGCTCTTAGTATGGATGAATTTTTCTGAGTATCGACATGTATAACAACAAAGGAAATATGTGATACTCTTTTAGAAACTCATGAAGGTACCACTGAAGTTAAAAGATCAAGATTGAATACTTTAAGTCAAGAGTACGTACTGTTTAGAATGAAGGCTGGAGAAACTATTCTTGATTTGCAAAAACGATTCGTACATTTGACAAATCACTTGAAGGCACTTGGTAAGACCCTCACTACTGAAGAACTTAATCTTAAAGTGCTCAGATCTTTAACAAGGGAGTGGCCACCAAAAGTGACGGCGATATCCGAAAAGAAAAATCTGTCAAAATTGACTTCCGCAACATTATTTGGAAAGCTTCAAGAATATGAGACGGAACTTGGAAGATTGGAAAAGCATGAGAACTTAGAAAAGAAATCCAAAGGCATTGCATTAAAGGTAGATTCAAAAGAAAGCCAAATCAAAGATGCATCGGATGAAGATGAAAACTTCTTGCTTCTTGTAAAAAGGTTAGGCAAATTTTTTGGTCATAAAAATAATATTGATAATACTAACTATGTCAAAAGAAAAAAGTTCTCAAAGCATAAGGATAAAGAGGCATCAACTTCATCACAAGAAGTTACATGCCATGAATGTGGAAAACAAGGACACATAAAGCCGGAATGTACAAAACTTTCTAAGAAGAATGGATTCAAAGGCAAAAGGGAGTTCAAAAATAAAAAGGCCTACATAGCATGGGAAGATAATGAAGTAAGTTCCTCATCAGACTCCGATAGTGACGAAAGTGCAAACCTAGCACTAATGGCATCACACCACTCAGACGATGAAGAAGGCGAGGTTAGTTATGATGATTCTCTTTTTGATAATGGTGCACAAGGTGCAATAGATGAATTATTAAAAGATTGCAAAATTCTCTATAAAACTATTTCATCTCAAAAGAAAATAATATCATCTTTAGAAGAGAAGTTTAAAATAATTGAAGAAGAACATAAAGATGAAAAAGAGAAAATGATTAGTGTTCAAAAAGATAATGTTGCATGCAAGAATTGTGAATCACTTTCCTTCCAAGTTGTCCAATTAAAATGTGTTTTAGAAAGATATGAAAAGGGGCAAATTGGATTGTAAAATGTTCTTAGCACACAAAGATACTCCAATGATAAAAGCGGACTTGGCTTTTCAAAATTTGATAAACCAAGTTCCAACAAGACTATCTTTGTCAAGGCTACTAACCAACCAATTCAAGAGAAAGTGAACAAGTCTAAAGTAATGCAACATTATCCTAAAAGGAAGAACTTTGTTAAAAAGAAATCTTATCCTCCTAGATATAGAAGTAACTTTGAACCTACTTGTCTTTATTGTGGTATTATTGGTCACACACCCAACGCTTGTTATGGAAGAAACTTTAGTGTATCTAGTGGACATTATGTATGGGTTAAGAAAGGAACTAACTATGATGGACCCAAAGCCACTTGGGTACCTAACAAAACTTAATTTGTTTTGTAGGCATGCTTGAAGATCACTTCAAATCTTTGGTATCTAGATAGTGGTTGTTCAAAGCATACGACGGGAGACCTAAACCAATTTTCAGATCTAAGGCTAAAGGCCAAGGGTTTTGTCACTTATGGAGACAACAATAAGGGAAGGATCCTTGGCAAAGGCAAAGTTGGTGCACCACCTTTCACATCCATTGAATATGTTCTTTATGTTGAAGGACTAAAGCATAATCTTCTTAGCATTAGCCAACTTTGTGACAAAAGCTTCAAGATCAAATTTACTAAAGAGGAATGCTTGATCATTGATGAAGTCACCAATGAGGTAAAACTCAAAGGTACAAGAATTAATAACATTTTTATGATTTCTTTAAATGATTTATCTTTGAAAGTAAAATGTCTTTTGGTAAACAACAATAATGAATCATGGTTATGGCATAAAAGAGCAGCCCATATTCATATGGATCATTTAAATAAGTTAACCAAACATGATCTTGTTATTGGCTTACCTAAGATAAAGTTTGTCAAAGATAAATTATGTGATGCATGTCAAAAGGGAAAGCAAACCAAATCATCTTTCAAACCAAAGAATGTGGTGTCTACAACAAGACCACTACAATTGTTGCATATGGATTTATTTGGTCCATAAAGGACAAGAAGCTTCGGAGGTAATGTATACGCTTTAGTTATTGTTGATGATTTTTCTAGATATTCTTGGACTTTGTTTCTTGTGCAGAAAAGTGGTGCTTTTAAAGCCTTTAAGAAGTATGCAAAACAAATCCAAAATGAAAAATCACTAAAGATTGTATCCATAAGAAGTGATCATGGTGGAGAATTTCAAAATGCATCATTTGAAGAATTTTGTGAAGAACATGGTATCTCTCATAATTTTTCAGCACCAAGAACTCCACAACAAAATGGAGTAGTTGAAAGGAAAAATAGGTTTCTAGTGGAACTTGCAAGAACAATGCTTAGTGATGCAAATATTCCTAAATACTTTTGGGAGGATGCGGTTAGCACGGCATGTTATGTTGGAAATCGAGTAATCATTAGACCCATCTTAAAGAAGACTCCATATGAACTCTTCAAAGGAAGAAAGCCAAACATTGCTCACTTTCACATTTTTGGATGCAAGTGCTTTGTTCTCAACAATGACAAAGACAATCTTGGTAAGTTTGATGAGAAATCCGACGAAGGTATATTTCTTGGTTATTCTCTTTCTAGTAATGCATATAGAATTTACAATAAAAGAACTTTAACTATTGAAGAATCTACGCATGTATCTTTTGATGAGACTAACACCTCTAAGGAGGAAATAGTTGTTTGTGATGATGATGATCCTTTAGATTTACCCCCGGAAGAACTTTCAAATGATACAATTGTAAAGACACCGGAAATTCAACAAGAAAGTATACAACAAGAATCAAACACAAATGATCTACCAAAAGAATGGAGAACTCATAGAGATAATCCTATTGATAAAGTTATTGGTGATATTA
Organism: Vicia villosa; assembly: GCF_029867415.1. Lineage (NCBI taxonomy): Eukaryota > Viridiplantae > Streptophyta > Magnoliopsida > Fabales > Fabaceae > Vicia > Vicia villosa. The sequence goes on along the minus strand of NW_026705019.1, from coordinate 744,799 downwards.
GCCAAGGAGTTTCAACAAGATTAAATCTCAAAGATGCTTGCTTACATATGGCTTTTGTTTCTCAAATTGACCCTTCCAAAGTTGATGAAGCCTTAGGAGACGATCAATGGATAAATGCAATGCAAGAAGAGTTAAATTAATTCGAGAGAAATCAAGTTTGGGAACTTGTTCCTAGACCAAGTAATAAACACATCATAGGTACCCAATGGGTGTTTAAGAACAAACTTGATGAGAATGGTATAATTGTTTGAAACAAAGCAAGATTGGTGGCCCAAGGTTACAATCAAGAAGAAGGAATCGACTTTGAAGAAACATTCGCTCCGGTTGCAAGGTTAGAAGCTATTCGTCTCTTACTTGCTTATGCATGTTCATTAAATTTTCAGCTTTATCAAATGGACGTCAAGAGCGCATTCTTGAATGGCTACATCAATGAAGAAGTCTATGTCAAACAACCCCCGGGATTTGAAGACTTCAAAAATCCTTCACATGTCTTTAAGTTGAGAAAGGCTCTTTAAGGCTTAAAGCAAGCACCTAGAGCATGGTATGATAGACTTAGCAATTTTTTGTGTGAAAAGGGTTTCGAAAAGGGTAAGGTTGATAAAACTTTGTTCATTAAGAAAATCAAAAGTAACACTTTATTGGTTCAAGTCTATGTTGATGATATCATTTTTGGATCGACTAACAAAGAAATGTGTGGGGAATTCTCATTGATGATGCAAGGAGAATTCGAGATGTCTATGATGGGAAAGATGAACTACTTTCTTGGATTACAAATTAAGCAACTCAAAGATGGAATCTTTATCAATCAATCCAAATATTGTAAAGAATTATTGAAGAAGTTTGATATGGATAACTGTAAAGCAATCAATACTCTAATGGGCTCCGGTACATATGTTGATCAAGATGAATCTGGTACTCTAATTGATATTACTAAGTATCGAGGTATGATTGGTTCTTTATTATATTTGACGGCAAGTCGTCCTGATATAATGTTTAGTGTTTGTCTTTGTGCTCGCTTTCAAGCAAATCCAAAGGAATCACATCTTATGGCGGTTAAAAGGATCATGAAATATCTCAAAGGAACAACCAACGTTGGCCTATGGTATCCTAAAGGTAGTGTTTGTAATTTAATTGGTTATTCTGACGCGGATTATGCAGGTTGTAAAACTGATCGTAAAAGCACAAGTGGTACTTGTCACATTCTTGGAAATGCATTAGTATCATGGGCTTGTAAAAAGCAAGCATGTGTTACTCTTAGCACGGCCGAAGCAGAATACATAGCAGCGGGTAGTTGTTGTGCACAAATTCTTTGGCTTAAGCAACAACTTCGTGACTACGGACTTGATCTCGAAGGCATTCCTCTTCGATGCGACAACACGGGTGCAATTAATATAACAAAAAATCCGGTTATGCATTCAAGAACCAAACACATAGACATTCGACATCATTTTCTCCGAGACCATGTCCTTCAAGGAGATGTCGAAGTACACATTCGTGGATACTCATAACCAACTTGCAGATATCTTCACCAAGCCCCTTCCAAAAGAATCGTTTTACAAAATTCGACGAGAGCTTGGAATTTTAGATGAAGGTGATATTTAAATTATTTTTCATTTCCATAAATCAAAGGTACACATTTCTAACAATTCATGTGTGTCAAAAATTACTTTATTTATGTTTATATATTATGTCTTAATGTTTATATATGTTATATATGCTTTCTATTTCATAAAAATCAAGTTTTTGGACTTTTTCTGTCCAGGAACCGGTTCCCATGTAGGGAGGAACCGGTTCCCCATAGTAAATTCCAGAAGCGTAACCTTTTTGTGTCTCAGGAACTGGGTTCCATGTAGAGAGGAACCGGTTCCCACGTAATTTTTCAGAATTTTTCTTGCTTTTAGTGTGGCTGTTACGTATTACTTATGTTATTTTTATTTTTCACTTATTCTTTTATATCACTTAATTGCACTTTATCTCTATTCAACCACACATTTACTTTCATTCTTCACATACATTCATCTTCATCTTCTCCAAACACCCTTCCACCTCCATTGTCAAACCCCATTAAAAGCTCCACTATCTCACTTTTACCAACAAATCTTTATTACCCACTACCTCAAACCTCTATATAATCCTCCATTCTCTCACATATCTCACTCAAATCTTCCTCCACTCTCCAAATCCGAAAATACCAAATCAAAACCCTAACTCTCAAATCCTTCCTCAACCATGTTACCAAGAGCTACAAGGAATGCAAAAGGGAAGAACAAAGTTGGCGAAATTAATGAAGAACCTCAAGAGCTCCCTCAAATGGTCAAAAGTCGGAGAATCACTTTCAACTTTCGGAATAGGAATCTCCTTCCGGCTAAGTACGGTAAACTCCATGATTTTCCAACTCATAGCTTCAATTTAACTGCTAGGCTAGCTAATGCCGTTGTCGCTAACTTTGTGAGTGACCATGGTGAATATTATCCGGATTTGGTTAAGGAGTTTTATCATAATTTCAAGATTGTTACAGATGAATTTGGGGATTTTATGTTAACTTCTGAAGTATCTAGGAAAGATATTTGTTTAGATGTTGAAGAATTTGGAAAATTGTTAGGAGTTCCATATGAGGGTTTGGTGCTCATTCAAGGTAACATTCCAGAGGATTGGCAACCATATAGCAAGGTTGATGTTTTTGTTGATATGTGTCGACCTACCCAACGTGATACGGTTCGCCAACAACTTGCTACTAAGTACAACATGTTTGGATCAAGTTTATCGGTAAGTGATAGGATGCTCCATCTTATCATTGGATATGTTTTGTTTCCGAAAAATTCAAACCATTCTAGGGTCAATGAATTTGAATTATGGTCTTGGTTACTTTAAGACGAGGTATTGAGGTAGATTGGGCTCTTTCCATCATGCTCCACATGCAACTCATGGCTTCTCTTAAAGGTGGTCTACCGTATGCAAGGTCTATCTCTCACATTGTTAGAAATGCCGGTGTCCTTCTCCAAAGGGAACCTAAGAAAACCATGGATGAACAAGAATGTGCTATATCCTCCTCCACCGCACTCAAGAATACCGGAATTGTAACGGATAGAGATGGAAGATTCTTCTACAAAGTGGATTTTGAGCCGACCATTCCCCATGTTCCTCAACCTCCCGAAGGTGGCTATACCATGGAGATGATGTTCAACAAACTTTTCTCCATTCAAACCTCCATTGACAATAATCAACGGGAAAATACCTTTGAGCATGGTCTTATGAAGAGGCAAATCCGGGAGATTCAACGCACTCAAAGACGCATCTTGGCTCACTGTGAAAAGGAAGAAGCAAGTGAAGAGGAAGATGACCAAGATGATGGGAATGGGAGTGGAGATGATGAAGAGCAAATGAATGAAAGTTACTAATTAATTGTTCTATTTCTATGTTATGTTTTATTGTTCTTTATGTTTATGTTTTTCTAGACAATGTGTTCTTTATGTTTTGTGATGTTTAAGACTAAGTATTTGTTTGTGTTTTAATCGTTAAAACTTCGTATCGTTCCGTACTTCTCGTATCGTTTAATCTATATGTGTTATGTTTATATTATTCCATGTGTGTTATGTTTAAATTTCATATCTATCTCCTTTTCCCCATCCTTTTTGATAATAACAAAGGGGGAGAAGAATATGCATGCTTGTTGTTGTTTGTGTCAAAGAAAATGCAGGCCATAATTAAAAGCATCAAATGAACTCATTACCATAAATCAAAGAGAAATCATGGATTTAGGGGGAGTTACTAACATAGGGGGAGCCTTGCATTGTTCAACAAATCTCAAGCACAAAACAACTTTTTTCAAAGACATTTCAAGACTTGGTTGTCATCATCAAAAAGGGGGAGAATGTAATTGCAAGATTCTCAATCATACTTGGTTTTGATGAAGACAATGTAGATATCAACTTTCATAAAGGATATGCAAAAAGAATATCAAGTCTTAAGCAAATTTCCATCATTTCAAGTCTTGAAGATTTGTGAAGTTTTGTATCAAGCTAAACCGTCAAAGGTATAAATAATTCTCACTTTGATATATAAATGTTCACAAATATATTCCACATGCATTTCATAACTTACTACAAATTTTCATACATTAATTACATTTGAAACCTTTTTTCAATGTCGAAATCCTAAGTAAAGGTTCCAGGAACCGGTTCCTCCCTAGCTGGGAACCGGGTTCCAGCTTGCAGTATGTTTTCAGTTCTGTGGTTTACTACTAGGAACCGGGTTGTCCCTAGCTGGGAACCGGTTCCCATGTTCAAAAATTCAAAATTCTGCTGTAACGTTCAGCAGGAACCGGATTGTCCCAGGCAGGAACCGGTTCCTACTGAACCAGTGTGTTTTTCTATTGCATGTTTTCACCCAAACGAAATTGTATTCTTTCCACTTAACCATTGCATTGTATCATGGAAAAATGACCTTTCAAAAGGGTGTCTAACACACTATATATTCCACAACTTTCATATTCATTATTCACCTTCTTCATTAACAATTCATAATCATAAAATTTCTTCATCTTTCAATATCTTCAAGTGTTCATACCAACCAGAATTTTTAGTGAAACTTATCATACACATTTTCATTGAGAAATCATTCTAAGTTTCATGCATACATTGTGAACACTTATATACCTATTGAGAATTGTTTACTTGAAGAAGAAGATCAATCCAAGATTGATATTGCTCTCTGTCATACCCCAAAATTTGCCCATCTCATTTCATCATCACGGGTTCAAGGTTCAAGGGTTTATTCAAGCAACATTCCCCTAATCGAGGGTCTCTTAAATTAGGGTTGCACTTCACCAAAAGAATTTGAATCTCTAAGGCCTCAAATGGATCTCAAGGTGTCTCATGTGTCTCAAGGTATCTCCATGTCAATTATCAAGCTTCAATCCCAAGGATTTCTCATTCAAATGCTCAGGTGATCCACGGTCGACTAGGTTGACCTAAAAAGTCAACTATGGTCAAAGTACAGTCAAACTTCAAGACTTTTGGTCAACGTCAAGTATTTGAAGCTATATCCATCATTTTATCAAAGGTTGATCATGATCCATTAATAAAAAACTCAGAAATGAACAAATTCAAAAGGTTCAAATTAGGGTTTTTTTAGGAGAAAGTCAACTCAACTTTGACTAGCCATAACTTTCGCATGGAGTATCAAAAATTTCTCAGACAAAGCCTATTCTAAAGGAAATTGGATTCTCTACAACTTTGTCTCTCACAAGCCAAGGCCAGAAATGCTTCATTTGAGAGATATGGTACAAAAGATTATAGGTCCTTTTCAAAAGTCAACCAAAAGCAGTTTTTTGTCCAAGGGCATATCATTAAGATTAAATTCCCAAATGGAAAATATGTTCCAAAGTGGCTTATAGAGGACATTTTGAGGTTTCCAAAAAGTCCTAGAACTCTTCCATATCTTAAAAATTGAGGGAGATATGCCTTGTCAAAGTTGGTCGATTTTGAATGGAAAATGTGAAGCAAAAGTGGTTCAAAATGAATATTTTTGCAAATGGGCCTATCTTGTTATGATCCAAACTTGATTATGAAGTTACTAAGAAGCCCCAAACTCAATCCCATGATTAATTTATTTTATTTGATATTTTATTGGATTTTTTATTCATTAAAATATGATTTTTATCAAATAATTGGAGAAAAATATGAAAGGATTTGGTTATAGTTTGGGATCCAATCAGAATCACTCATCAAATGGCATATATTGGATGTAAAAATTCGTATAAGGCATGATTGGCATGAGATTGGAATTAGAAGAACCAAGTTTGGAAAGATTTGGAATCAAATCTTTTCAAACTTCAATGAAGGATTCAAAGAGGTTTTTTTCAAATATTGCTAACCTAATTTTATCTAATATATAAAGACAAATTCGTGCCAATGTGGAGGGGTGGGAAAAAAGGTTTTGCAGCCCAGAAGTGAGGATACCAAACGCAAAAATTCAAGGGAATTTTGAATTCGGTTAGAAGGAGATTCAGAGGCCTCTAGATATTCAGACGTGTTCCTGGAAGTTTGCTAGTTGTTTCCCAATCAATATCGAAGCTTATCACACCTGGAATCGATTCCTAGAAACTCACGGGTTGCTCAATATTTTTCAGGGCCGATTGCAATAATTCGTGTAGCATGAACTGGTTTTAATTGCATATTTGTGTTTATATACGTATGTATGTTGTTTCTGGATCATTTGTTTGAAGCTTTAGTGCAGGTATGCTCATTCACCATTGTTAGGTCACCGAAGCTTTGAATTAGGGCTTTTGAAAATAGGCAAAATTGGACCATGTGAAGGGTGCCATCGCGTTCGGCAGGATGGTTTAAGTCGAACCATGGTGTTATTTTTCATTTATTGATCGAGTTTCATGAAGTGTGAATTTGGAAGGTGAATGTAAGTTATGTCGCGAAGAAGAAGAGGACCTATAGCTGTCCGCGCGCTTCTGCAATTTGAAATCAATCCATTAGTTTTTTATTTAACTTATGGTAAAAGGCGCTTCCATGTCTCCTTATGCAAGGGCAGGGGTTCGATCCCTGCCTCTTGCAATTCTCATATTTTTTCCCTTGTTAATATTCATGTCTAGATCCAGTGCGCTACAGCCCCCAGGGTTCACCATACGCCCTCACCAATCAGCCGTCAGATTAAGTCAACACGAGATCCAACGCACACAGGATTGAAGGAACACCATAGACACTCATCAATGCACCACATGGGATAACATGCCTAGGTTTTCTTAATTTTTTTTATAATTATATAATTACTTTTAACTATTTTATATATATATATATATATATATATATATATATATATATATATATATATATATATATATATATGATTTAATTGTTCAAATAAAATTAATAATAAAATTAAATTAGGATTAGGTTTATAAGTATTTAGAATTATATTCCCGATTATTCGACTATTTCGATTAATTTGTTTAATTAGCTTTAATTGTTAAAAACCAAACAAAACCCTAGAAAGGTTATCATGCATTAGGGTTTACCCAATCCCACTGGCCATTTGGTAAATGTATTAGGGTTTAATTTATTATTCGTTCCGACTGAATTAATCGGTCGCGATGGGTAATAATCAACCATTTAATTAATTAAAATTCAAATAAATTTATTTTTGCTAAATGGTTTTAACCAAATCTATTGGTTACGATGATTAGCATTTCTTCTTATCAATTCGTTATCATTTGTAATCGAACCTATTGATTATGAGGGGTAACGATAAATTAATAATTTAAATTATTTAAAATACATTCATTTGTTATCCGTGATAATCAAATCTATCGATTAGAATGATTAGCAATCCTTCCGTCAATCCGTTAACTATGGTGATCAAACCTATTGATCATTGCAACTAACGGTAACATATTAAACCAGGGTTGTACGCCCAAATCTTAAAACACTCAAAATTCATCTCTTCAATACTGCGATTTTCAAAACAACTACGATAAGGTAATTCAAAATACCTTGTGAACTTCGCATTTCAAAACCTACGATAAGGCAATTCAAAAAGCCTTCAAAACAATTCCATATCAAATTCTAAGGCGTACAACCCTGTGTCCCGAACTACGTAGACTCTGATCCTCCATAAGGAGGTACGTAGGCACTTGGTAACAAGGCGAGTCCCCTTCCCCAAAATCCTAATCAGGTTCGAATCTTACCGTTCACCCTTTTCATTTCCTTAGCTATTAACCTTAATAAATTTAGCCATAAACCTTATCTTCGATAAAACCTTAGGAAAGGGTTGAGGGTGCCTAATGTAACGCCCGGAAAAATAAGTATATGCTTAATTTGGACGTTTGTGACGTTTATTGGAATTTTACCGTTTTTGGAGTCGTTTCAGTCGGTAATAGTTCGGGATGGCGGACTAATATTTAATTAAAGGTTTTCATATTTTTGGTACTAGAAATATTATTAAGGTAATATTCTGCGTTTTGGGGTTTTTCTGAGCAATTGAGTTTAGACCGTAAAGTAGATATTTTGTTGAGATATTTTGGAGAAGTAGGGGGGAGATAGAAAAGAATATAAGAAAAGAAAAGAAGAAAGAAAAACAGAAAAGGAAAGAAATAAGAGAAAGAAAGGAAGAGAGGAAGAAGAAGAGAAAAGAGGAAAAACAAGAGAAAGTGTAGGATTCTCAACCGAATCGATTGCCGATCGTCACAATAGAAAGGTAAGGGGGTGAATCTAATTTATCTTGGATGTATGATTCTTATAGTCTTGTTCTTGTTCTTGTTCTTGTTCATTTTCCATGCTTTGGCCAACAATGGTGGGTTGTGAGTTTTGAAGTTATAAACATGATTTTGTGGTGTGTATGTGTAGTATGATGATAGATATCTTCATTGATCATGTTTGTTTTCCATTTCTATGGCTTGATTGAGTTTGAAGAAAAAGTTAGGTTTTGAGAAAGATTGATGAATCAACCATGAAAGTTGGATGTTATGTTGTTTATATGGTATGTATGTGTTGTATTGGTGTTATTATGATGTTTTGGAGTGGTTTTGGTGGGTATAAGGGGCTTGAGACAGTTCTGTTCGTGCTGGGATTTTTCTGGTTTTTCTCAGGTCCGCTAAGCGGCCTCAGGTTCGCTGAGCGGAGTTTTCGTTGGTCCGTTTCTGGAATTTCCGCTTAGCGGCCTAAGCGGCCCCTGAGCGGCCAACAGCATTTTCTGTTTTTCCAAAACTTTGAAACTTCGTATCTTCTGAACCGTAACTTCGATTTTGTCGCCGTTCGAAGCGTTGGAAAGCTAACGCAATGAACTATACTATGATGTAATTAAATGATTCATAGGATGTGGTCTCCTTATATTTTTATTAGGATCAAGTGATGAATTGTGTAGTATGTTCAACTATCCAAACTTTGAAACCTTGTAACTTTTGATCCGTAACTCCGTTTTATACGCCGTTCGAAGCGTTAGGAAGCTAGTTGGATGTTCTATATGATAGTATAGGCTTGGTTATCTTGTGATTACTTGGTTTTAATTGTTGTTAATGAAAACACATAATTATTTATATGCGCGATATGATTGGTAAATAATCATAGTGCTTGGTTGCAATTGTTGTTGATGTGTGGATTAACATGAAATCATGTTCGTATGTGTTATGTATTAATGAATTTTCATTCTTGATATGTGACGATGTTTGGTTGTTTGTTGTTAACATGATGTGTGGCCTTATGGCAAGTAATTGTTGTTATGAGAATGATGTATTATCATTGTTGAATTGTCGTTATTACAACTTGTTGTTGATGTATTGATGAAGTTGTGGGCCGATGGCCAATATTAATTTGATGTGTATAAGTGTGTTATACGTTCATCTATGCCGATGTGGCCAGTATGTTTTGACGGTGAATGTGTGTTGTGTGCTTATTAATGCCTGTGTGGTAATTATGGTGTGATGTAATTGATAACGATGTTATTAATTGGTGATGTATCCTTTTGGATAGAATATAAACGGTGTAACGTGAGTATGTGACCGTGTTATATTATTGATGATGTTGTTGTCATGTAATAGAGTCATATATTTGCACAGCATAACATTTCAATACGTTAATGGCGGAATGCTGTTAACAGATGGCCTGCGGGCATTGGTTACCAGTAGGAGCTTAATGCTCGGTAACGGTATATTAGCCTGAGTGGCAAGAGGTCATCAGTGGGAGCTACATGCTCGATGACGACAGCCTGCGGGCTTCCTGAGTGGAATAAAGTCCCAGCATAATGCTCGGCAAGGTGTATTTGTCATAATGACAAGGAGGAGTTTACTCCGGATTTGGTACCACATGCATATGCACAGTCGAGTCTCATTCATCATTGTCTGTCTTTATAAGTTATGTTATCATTCATGTGTCGCATTACTTAAATATTGATTGTGGTTAAATGAGTGGATTACTTTGTTGTATGATTCTTGATGATACTTGTTGGCATTACTATATTTATCATGCTTTTCATTATAAATTATATTCTCACCCTTCTGCTGATTTGATGCTTGAGTGGCATCCTGCAGATTAGCCGCCTTGGGAGTCTTTTGGATGAGGTAGTTCTCCAGTTGGTCTTGTCGGTTGCTCTGATACGTAACACCGGGGAGTCGGGAGTCTGTTGTTATTTATTTGTATATGACTCTTTTGAACATGTATATGTGATGATGTGCTGATGTGTATTGTAAACACTTTATTTTGGAAAACTCCTCTTTGAGAGTGAGAGCTATACGTATATATATATATATATATATATTCACATCTTCCGTGTGTTATGTATCATTTTATTGGCAGGTGTTGTATGCTTTTGGCATCGCTGATGTCCGTTTGTTTTCTAGGTGTTTGTTTGGTTACTTAGTGTAACATCCTAATTGTGTTGTATGAAATTTTAATACTCTGATATTTTCTTGCCTAAATGCTTTGGGTAGAATCGGGGTGTTACACCTAACACCTTCCCTCGACCTGATTATAATAATCTTACCCCGATCTCTTAACTGCATAGGGTTTCCTATTCGCCCTGTAGAATAGGTGGTGACTCTAAAAGCTAATTTTTTAGGGCAGGTTGCTACACTCTCCTTACTTCATCTTAAACTCTTGAATAAATTCAAAAGAATATTTTTCCTTACTATCCAGGATTGTTGGAAGTAAGTGTTGTGTTTGAAGAGGATTGTTCTTCATTCACATTAGTGTTGCTTGATCTTAAAGGTGTTAAGAACCTTTGATCACCCTATAGGTTAGATAGTAAGCATAGGCTTGTACAATCATTCTAACTATAGTGAAATCTCTTTTGTGCTTGAAAGGGGACTGGAGTATTCTCGGATTGTGATGGGAACCAGTATATATCGTTGTGTTCTTTACCTTTTCGCATTTTATCGCTTTCATCACCATTACCAAGAAAAATATAAGAACCATCCAAAACCTTCAAACACTTAACCAAAAATTTAGTAAAAGCATTCTCATTAAACCGATTATTTTTTGAAAACCTAATTCACCCCCCCCCCCCTTCTTAGGCATATCTGATACTTACAAATTCTAGGGTTCTCGACTGTGATTCTTTTTTCTCCCTCTTGGTCTGAATATATTATATATATTGCAAGAGAATTAGGTCAAAGATTTTTGGAAAGAATCCTTATGCATTATGAGGAAATTTGATTTGCAAATTTGTATCAATACTTTCTATTCTTAATTCAAATATATTTTCAGCTCTTTTTCATTTGCTCTTGGCCTTTGGATTGATCTTGAGATTTATAATAACTTGGTAAATCAAATATATATAATCTTTTTAATATTTAATCATAATTTAATTTGATTTATTTTAAATTTAAATAAATAAATTCAAAGATAAATGAAATAAAATCATGAAATAAATAAAAATTAATTTACGGGCCTCTTATAAAATAGTATCCACGTGGGAAGTTCAAATTTATAAGCCCAATACTCAAAAGTATGCAAATTGTCAATTATGGTTTCAAGCATTTCTCAAAAAATCGACCAACTTGTATCAAACATATCTCTCTCATTTTTTATTGTATGGAGGTGTTCTAGGATTTTTTGGAAAGCCCAAGATGTCCTATATAAGCCACTTTGGAACACTTTTTCCATTTGGAGATTTTATCTTGATGATATAGCTCCTTACAAAAAACAGCTTTTTGCGAGCTTCTAGAAGGACCTGTAATGTATTAGCTTCTCTCTCTCAAATGATGCATTTCTTGGATTTGTTCCCAACATCAAAGTTGTAGATAATTGAATTTCCTTGAGAATGAGCATTGGTTGGGGAATTTTTGGTGAAGTATGAGAGACTTATGGCCAGTCAAAGTTAGGTTGACTTTCTCCTAGAAACCCTAGTTTAGCAACTTTAAGTTTTGATGATTTCTGAGCTTTCCCTGATGAATCATGATCAAACCTTGATCAAATGATGAATATAACATAAAAAATTTGATGTTGACCAAAAATCAAGAGTTTTGACTGTATTTTGACCATAGTTGACTTTTAGGTCAAACTAGTCGACTGTGGATCATTTGAGCAGTTGAATGAGCATTCTTATGAGTCAGGTGAGTCAAAGTATCTTAAAATATGATGGGAAAATTTTGGGGTATGACAGGTGTCAACGCACTGGGAACATTTTAAGGCGTGACGAAATTCCCTTATGGAATATTCAAGAAGTTGAACTCTTTGATGTATGGGGTATAGATTTTATAGGACCTTTTCCATCTTCGATGGGGAATAAGTACATTGAAGTAGCAGTTAACTACGTATCCAAGTGGATAGAAGCGATAGCGTCACCAACGAATGACACTAGATTAGTAGTCAAATTGTTCAAGAACATCATATTTCCTAGGTTTGGAACACCCCGTCTAGTCATAAGTGAGGGAGGATCGCATTTTATATCTAAGATATTTGACAAACTTCTAAGTAAGTACGGAGTCAAACACAGAGTAGCAACACCATATCACCCACAAACCAGTGCCAAGTAGAGGTATCAAATAGGGAAATGAAGCAGATCCTGGAAAAAACCGTTTCAATATCCAGAAAGGACTGGTCTACCAAGCTAAAAGATGCGCTATGGGCTTATAGGACAAACTATAAAACCCCTATTGGAACTACCCCCTGCCAATTGGTCTATGGAAAGTCCTGCCACTTACCTTTTGAACTAGAACATAAAGCCTATTGGGCTATAAAATCTCTAAACCTAGACTACCTAAAAGCTGGAGAAAAGCGTATCTTAGACATACATAAGTTAGAGGAACTCCGCCTAAATGCATACGAGAATGCCATCATATATAAAGAAAGAACAAAAATGTGGCATGATAAGAAAATCATTAAGAAAGAATTCAACATAGGCGACCGTGTTCTTCTATTCACTTCCAGATTGCGTCTTTTTCCTGGTAAGCTACGTTCAAGATGGACAGGTCCATTCGAAGTATCAAAAGTTTTGAGGTATGGAGCAGTGGAAATCAAGGATAATTCATGCGCTCCTTTCGTGGTAAATGGACAAAGACTAAAGTTGTATAAAGGAGGTGACTTACCGATTGACTACTCTAGTCAAATTCTGATAGACCCGCCAATACCAACATAGAAAAGTGGGATCTTATCGTCAAGCTAACGACATTAAACAAGCGTTGCATGGGAGGCAACCCATGTTTTTCTTTTCCCCTTTTATTTTTTTTATTTTTAATTTATAGTTTTTAAATTTATATAATATAGCCTGGACTAATATTTGTATTTGTGTTTTTCAGGACCAGATACTTTGTTTCACCTTGTTCAGGATGGATTTCATTGATGGACTGACTGTGACCTTCAGAGATGATACCTACAGAACCCGTTTTGCTGCACTGTCTGCTCGACCCATGCTTGCGACCAGATATCCGAATCAGGATTGCATGGAGGCACTAGGTATTGAGGCGAGTGTCCGCTACCTATGTCATCAGATCGGTTGGGATGAGTATGTTGAGGACATCCATGTGACCTATAGGAACCTCACCTTGGAGTTCCTTAGCTCACTGGATTATAAGCCCTACATAGGCATTAGAGATGACCATGAATGCATCAGTTTTCGCATGTTTGGCACAGAGTACACCCTCACTTTGAAGCAGTTTAGAGATCTGCTAGGATTCCAGACTTCACCTACTTCCATCCCTGAGCTTCCTTTAGGATATTTCATGACCAGTGACATAGACTGGTTTTGGAGAGCTATTACCGATGGAGGTAGTCTTGACCCGTCTAAGCAGCTGTCTAAGAGGATCCATAATCCAGCATTCAGGTATTTTGAGATGATTCTGTGCCACCCTTCTTTGGGAGGAGCTATTGTGATCATATCGTGACTGCAGAGGAAATCTTATTTTTGCACTGCACTAGTCAGTCGCGTCCCATCGCGAGTGGGGCTTTCTAGATGGAAAGTCTCGATATGGCTGCATTGTCCACTGAGGGATATTTGCACGTTGGTGGGAATCTGACGCTGATTGCATCTGCTTTAGGTTTGGATAATCAGTTACTCCAGTTGACCCTATATTGTGGTAGTACACGTATTGACATTGATTTCTGCTTAGACCGTGGGCTCATGCGCCACGCTTCTTTCCATATCAGTACAGGCTCCTTATTGACGATCAGGTTGTCTACTATTTCATCTTACCAGATCCACAGATGACCTGCATCTCCAATCGGGCAAACTGGAGTCACTCCTTGGAGGGTTGGGGCGAGACTTTTGTGGGCATAGCTGATTTGCCAGAGCCAGAGTATTCACCAGAGTTAGAGGACCCGATTATTGAGGATCCAGTTACAGAGGATCCAGTACCCAAGTACACACCTGGACCTGAGGCTGAGCACACTACCGTTTACACTAATAATTTTGCCTTACAGGAACCGGATATGCGAGCAGAGATGGCAGCGATGCAAGCACAAATGGCTACACTCCGTCAGGAGGTGACTGACCTCACTTTGCAGGTTGAGTTAGATGGTGCCACATATGCTGGTGAGATCGATGACTTGACACATGAGGTTGCTGAGCTCAGACGATAGCTAGCCATATTACGAGGCCCCGAGGATCCTGCCCAACCTCCTTCTGGTTGGTGATTTAAATCCGTGTTGATCATGAGATCTCCTATTATAGTATATTACTATGTTGTTCATTTCCCTTCCAGACTTATTTTCCCTTTCTGTTTATCGCATTTTCTATCTTTTACATCGTAGCACATTTACTACATTGTGATGACTTGATGTCTGTACTTATAGATATATATATGTTTTTCCATTACTTGCATTTTTTAAATTTTTGTTTACTAACATTTTTTCTTTTCTGTCATTGTTTTATCTCCAAAATAATAAATATAAATGTGTATATGCATATACATACATATATTTAACAAAAAAATAATTGTTATTATGTTTGCTGAGGAAAAACTAGGTACACCCCCAAGAAACAAAACCAATGGGGCCCAAAACAAAAGAAGACAAATTTTTCTTGGCCCAGCGTTTTTTTCAAAGGCCGCGCCCGCAAGGGGAGAGGCCACGCCTGCGGTGACGTAACGGTCACCTAATGGCTAGTTCTCTAAATTTGCCCCATTTTTTATTTTTTTTCAATTCCCAAGTCCATTTTCTTCCATATGCAACCCCCAATAACTCCCATTATCATCCATAACTTCTCCACTACATTTAATACCACCATAACTACCCATTAATCTCCATTTTCTTCATCCCTCTATAAATACCTCCACCTCTCCACTTTCATATTCACTACCTCTTCCAATCAAACACTTATCTTCCTATTCTTTCATCAACAAAAACAAATTATTATGGAGTTCAATGGTTACATTTTGCGGGAAGGCAAACCGGGGGCAAGGCAACGTCAACTGCTCGAGAAGTTGCAATCTATGCAAATTCACTCAACTAGGTACATTGATGAAGACTGCCTCTATACCTTAGCTTTGTACAATAGTGTTTTCTCTCTACTTGATAAGTTAGGTTTGCATGATATTTTTTCTTCTAAAGCACCTACCTATCCTAAGCTGACAATGGAATTTTTAAGTTCCTTAATATATAATGTCACACCTAACACATGCTAGTACCGTAGGTGGAGTTAAATTTAGAATATTTAATGTTGAATACGAATAGTCCACCAACGGTTTAGCCGCTCTATTAGGGATGCCATTCGGGGACGGTGCTATTTGTGAAGCACCTTTGGATTCGGATTGGGAATTTGAAGCTTTTTAGGCCAAGATATCTAAAATAAATGCAAACTCTTTTGATGGCCTACTTGCTTCGAATATCCATAATCCCGCCATTCGTGTCTTTAGATTTCTTTTAGCATGCATCATTTTTGCTCAGGAGAACCCGAACAAGGTAAATGTTAAAGATCTAATTATCATGCAGAGTTGCCTGACTAGCACCAAAATAAATCCAGTGCCGTTTATGATTGCTCATATGAGCTATGTTTTGAAAAAGGGGCACCGATTTATTTTGGTGGCCTGATTACTACCATCGCTCGTGCCCTTGGATTGGACATTGAGCTTGCTACTTTAAAGTCACTTCCTCCTCGTACTGCAAGCTTAAAGTTTTTGAAAGATATGCGACTATGCAGGACGAGGAAGGAAGGTGGCTATCACCTTATGGTTGGAGGTGCTGCTATCAAGGGAATTGTCCTCCCTTGTACCCGTCGTACTGACATAAGATTTGAGCGTAACTGGACCTATGATTTAAGCGCTCCCGCTTTCATTGGTACGTTTTCCCCAAATATTCCTTTAGAGGAGGGTAACAACACCGACGATGAGTTTGACCTTTGTACGGAGTCACCACTGCACTTCACACCGTCACACACTGCACCATCTTCTTCTCACCCTTCTGCAGGTACCGCTCATAGCTTCCATGTTACTAAGGACATGTGGAGAGAGCATATGGCCCGAGAGGAGAGGCATGATACCTTCCTCTCTACCATCCAGCAACAGGTTTCCAATAACATGGCGTTCATGCAAGCTTCCCAAACGTAAAACTCTGCCTCTCTGCGTAGCATTTTGGAGAGTCAGCTGGTTTTCCAAAACCATCAACACGCTCAGTAGACCGGTTTCGCTACTCCTTTCCGATTGATGGAGGCCACCCAGGGCACCTTAATTGGTAGGACTAGGGAGCTGCAAGCTACGAATGCTGCTCTCACTGAGCGTATGGAGAAGTTTGCCCTTGACAGAGATAGCCGTCGTCGTAGTCGTAGCCGCCGTTTCGGACGTACATCTCAGGATGGCGAGGAGACTAGTGGACCTCACTAGTCTTATCAGGTATCTCCTACCTAGACTTACTTTGGAACATTGGGGACAATGTCCAATTTAAGTGTGGGAGGAGCATTTTATTGCTTTCATTTTCCTTTCCATTATTTCCCTTTCAGCATTTCATTTTTAGTATTTTTAGTTGTTTTATTTCCTTCTAGTAATTTAGTTGTTTAATAAAATACATGTGATTGACGAGTCATTTTGCGTAGTGTATCCTTAAGTCTCTCCCTTTTTTTTACCTTACCAAAATTTTTGTGCTAAAAGAATGCAATATGTTTTAAGATTTTGAGCCATAAGTTTTAGGTTTAGGATAGGGTGTGTTTAGTCTTGGGTACCCTTTTGAAAATCGATATTGTCTTTACACCGTAAACCTTGTAAATATTAGAGTTAGTTCTGTTTTCTCCCCTTGCTATGATTTGAATTTTACAAATAGGTCCTTAATTAGTTTATTTCTGTAGTCGGCTCCGGCCTAAGCATGCTCTACGTGTAGGATCGATGAAAATAAGTGAATGATCTCGTCTTTTGCCTTAAAGAAAAAAAATAATAATTAAAATGCATGATTGCAACCTTGAGCTAGGTGATCCTCACACGATCATTTAGGTCGACTTGTTGTAAGCATACAGAAAAATAAAAGAAAAGAAACAAAAAAAGCATAATAAATAGGAACTACCCATTATGGCTGGTTCAGAGGTATCTGGTGCTGAACTCGGTAGGGCAGATTACGATCCGATCCCCCACAGCTGTAATTGGGTAAATAAAAGGGGTTACCAAATCTTGTACCAGAGCCCCATTTCTTGAGATCAGAGTCACTAACCGATCATTGCACTACGAGTATGAACGGGCTTAATGTGATTACACCTGAATGAAAATGGACCTCACCTAAAAGAAAAGTCTTAGCATAGTGGGAGTAATAGGGATTGACCTGTGTAGGAATAAGGTTTATGCCCGCATTTTCCGGTAAGTGTCATTTCGATAACCTTAGTTCAAATAGTTGGTACCTGACGACATACCCTCACTTGAACCTTTCCACTTTAGCTTGATTACTCAAAAACATTTGTATCTCTTTGTCTACTTCTGAGAGTTTTGCTCGAGGACAATCAAAGGTTTAAGTATGGGAGGATTTGATAACACCGAATCACACTATGTTTTTTACTCGAATATCACATGTCTTCCTTATTTTTTATTATTTTTTTCCAATATTATGCCCGTATTTCCCTTGTTTTCAGGTCACATGTCCTTTCAGAGCCTTCTACAAAGAAACAAGAAAAAACGCCAGAAAAATAGGGTTTTTCCAGATAAATGCACCCATGGCGTCCAGCTCCGCGCCGGCTACAGAAAACGCGATGACGTGGCCCACATTCACCCAGTGGCCAACTGCCACGTTCCCACGATCTCGCAGTTTCCACACACCGCGCCCGCGGCCTTCAGGATTTATTTCCTGCTCAGAAGGAGTTGATGGGGCATGCTGGTCTTTGCACCTCTTCAGGAACCTCTATATATAGTTTTCGATTTTCATTTCTTCAAGGCATCCAAGCTTAGTACTACTTAAGCCATATACCATCAGTATCTGTAAAGTGATAATCTCTTCACATCGGGGAGTTATTACGGTGTATATTAGGTTTGTAATCAAGTTTGGAGCACTTTGGTTGAAGTTCATCATACCATCTTTTACATTTCCGCAATTTTTATCAGATTCAAGTCTCCGATTGGAGCAAGGTTCTATTTAATAGCTTTATTTATTTACTTTATTGCTCTTACCATAGTCTACACGTTTTATAGACTTTAAATGCTCTTACCATAGTCTACACGTTTTATAGACTTTAAATGCTCTTACCATAGTCTACACGTTTTATAAACTTTAAATGCTCTTACCATAGTCTACACGTTTTATAGACTTTAAATGCTCTTACCATAGTCTACACGTTTTATAGACTCACGCCTTTTATTTTCTGCTCTTATCATAGCCTACATGTTTTATAGGCTCGCATTTATTTCCATGTTTGGCTAATTTTATAAGGGTTAGAATGTAAAGATTGTATCACGATCGTGTTCCAGTGTTCCATCAATAGAAAAACTACTGAGGATGTTTTAACTTTTAATACTCATTTACAGTGGTTAATATTTATGGGTAAGATCGAAAGCCGTCCATACTTAAGATCAAACTAGATTAGTTCTTAACCAAACGGAAAGAGTGAAAGTCATTCGTTTGGTTAACTAGAGATCTTTAAAAAAAAATTAGAAAACGATTTTGGAACTATTTTCGGACGCGTTTGTGGGTTTGAAATCTGATTCTTGGTCAAAAGTCAAGAATCTCTTTAAGTTAAATTTCTCAAGTTAAAATCACTTTCCTACTAAGACAAGTAATTGATTTCTTAAAAATAGGTTCACCACTTTAACGCAATGTGCACATTTCATTATGTGACAAATGAAGGGGTAGACTTAAAGGGTAAACTCGGTTCTTAGTACGCGAAAGCGACAAGTTCCCGTTAAATCATTCCTTTCTACAAGTAGAAAATATTGCCTCAGAAGTAGTTCTATACATGTATAACCGGAACATGGTCCGACTTACGTGATTTACATTCGATCCCATTGCTTTTATCTGTTCTTTACTTTATACCTTTATTTTCCTTATACCGCACCCATTAAACCATATTGATTTACCTCAGATAAACACCTTAGCAATAGGATTAATAGATTGACAATTGGTCTCTGTGGTTCGATAATCTTATATATTACTTCGATAGGCTATGCACTTGTAGTTATAAATTTAGACTATACGTAAACATCCCATCATTAGGTGTACTGACTACTATCCCCTTAGGAAAGGATGAGTTCATAGTTTCAAGAAAGACTTTGCTATCTTCATCAAATTCAAGAACAACAATCATCGAAGATCAAGATCTCGACTTTTCATCTCCTTCTATTGCTAGAGTATCGCACGCCTCTCCTCCTCTCACCCTCCGGATTCGCAACTTCGACTTTGTTTCGTGTTCGCGTTTGCATTTGTGTTCGTGTTCGCGCTTCGGGTTGAATTTTCATTCGGTAAGACTTCAGATCTTGAATTAAATGCTTAATTGTTGATCATCATGTGAATTTGAATATAGATCCACTTGTTGTTGATTGAATTTGTGGTGATCATGTGAATTTTGAGTAGATCTAATGGTTTTTGTTCATAATTGATGATTGTTGATGATTGATCATTACTCTTATGCCTTAGATCTTTGTATTGCTGATGATTTTATGTGCATAATTGATTGGATCCATTGTTGTGGCTTGTTGTGTGTCTTAAGTGTTTGTGTTAATGCTTGCATGAACTTATGAATTGATAATTGATGTTGATAGTATGCAATGCATGAGAATTGAGGCTTAATTATGGTTGTTTGATGTTCTTAATGTTGTGTAAATTGAGACAAATTCGTGCTTGAATACATCTCTTGTTGGATGCATGATTGAAGTGCTTTTGGACGTTAATTTTGTTGTTTTTTTACTTTTGTTGCTGATGTAACCGGTTACCTGATTGATGTAACCGGTTACATGACTTGTTTTTGACCATTTTGCCAGTGATGTAACCGGTTACATCATTTCATGTAATTGTTACATGATCCTTTTTCTCAAAAAATAGTTATTGCCAGTGATGTAATTGGTTACATCATTTCATGTAACCGGATACATGTCTTTTTTAAAAAATATTTTCTAACTTCATTTTGTTGTATCTCTCGCACCGTTTTGAGTTTTCATGCAAATAAATAGTGCTTTTCGAGTATAACAATACTTCTGGAGCCATTGGTGATGTTTAAATTTGGTTTTGGTAGATATTTTGTTGGTGTTATTTCTTATTGTTTGTTTATCATTCAAAATAACGCAATTCCGATTGTGATATGTTTTTATCTCTAACTTGTGTGCTAGTATGCAAGACATTTTGAAAGGCCATTATCGATCGACGCTTATCTCATTTGTTTTCTGCTTTATTTGAGGGATATAACCTCACTCCCTCATGTCGTGTTCTCATCTTGGAGACACGTCTTTTACTTTATACCTGTTTTTCTGGATTGCTTGTTCCTCTTGCAGGTGTATTATGATTATGCTTAATGCATGCGTTGACGCGTGATTTATTTTCACGACATCAATCCTTGTTTGCTTATGCGGCTAATCGGTGTGCTAATTATTTGGTGTTGCCTTTGCTAGCTCGCTTGCGGGATATCTGGTTTTCTTTCTTATTTTGCTACAGTTTAGGGATTATATTCCGTTCGGTATTGATCTCATTTCATTTTACCTTTTCTCGCATTTTATCGCTTTCTTTAATTCTTAACATGAGAAGTAGGATTTAGGCATGCATTGCATCTTGAAATCCTCTGAGGCGTGTGCCGGAGGTTCTGTTTTTGTCGGTGTGTTTACATTTATGCTTGTAGAAAGTCCATACAAAGGCCATTGTAAGTCCTCGAGAAGGCAAGCGAAGAGGGTTCGCAATCAACCCCCACAACTTTCAGTCCCCAGGTCGTCCTTATGCTCACTTTTTGCATGTTCAGAGCTCTGGAAAAGTTCCCAACATCGCCGGGTCAAAGGCCCAATGGGTAAAGTGAAGCGGGTCCATGCAATCGGACCCCCACGTTTCTTAGCTCACGTTGATCGACGTTGACGCTTGGTGTAGGCACGCACCGATTTTCCTCCGCTCCTCTTTGCCCCGGTAATACAATGCCACGATTAAAGAATCACAGCTCCTTGGTCTAATGCTTGGTTGACTCGGGTGATACGCTCCCCATGGCTATGGTGGACTGTTTTTCTGCTACTTGGTCTGCGCCAGTAGGTGTTTGCTTTATGAGCGAGACTCGTTTGTGTGATACTTTTGTTTGCATTCGCTTTTCCCCATTGGTTGCTAGGTTAGCTTAGTCTTGTACCCTTTGTATGACAACATAGGAAGCAAGCTTTCCCCCCTTAGCTTAGGTTTTCCTCATGAATTCTTTAAAACATAAACCACACTCTTTGATTTTATTTTCTTAAGAGCTTGTTAGTTCCTCTCCATTCCCAAGCGTAAGACTCCAAAGGTCGAGCAGCGGAGTGCGAATGTAACTCGTTCACCTAAAAAAACAAAACAAACAGAAACTAGTTAGCCGAGCTACAGTACCTATGATTCCTCAAAAAGGATACGTAGGCAGCGGGGTAGAGCCCGTGCGAGTATAACTCTTTCTTTTCCCTACATTTGGCATGAATTTTAGTTCATATTAGGCGTAGATTTGTTACACACCCTTAGATTAGACCATAAGCATGGAACCCATCGAGTACGATGGGCGTGAGGGGTGCTAACACCTTCCCCTTGCGTATTCGACTCCCTTACCCTCTTCTATGGTCGTGAGACCGTTGTTTTGTTTCATGGTTTGCTGGCATTCCCTTCATTTTCAGGATAAATATGTTAGTGGCGAATCTTTTGATTTTTGAGGTAACGACACATACCCTACCCAATCAACTCAATACGCTTTGAATACCTCAATTTTCAGCCACCTTTTTTGAAAAACTACCTTGAAACTGAACAATTTTATCGTGGAGCCTTTCACTCTTCATCCTCTTGAAATCCTGCAAAACTCTTCAAATGCCATCATCATTTTTCTTTACTCCTCTCATAACTCTATAAATTATAGCATTTGATGTCCACCAAGTCCCATATCGTTCTCAACCAAACCTTCATTACGGTAATGTATATCTTCATCTTCAACGTGTTCCATACGAAATTTCCAGAAAATTATTCGACACCGCATACCAATCGATATTCTTCTTCTCAACTTTTTCGCCACCCGCATAGCAAAATTTCCATTTAATCCTCCAACATCTCTTATGCTTACTCGTAAACTATATTATCTTTCAATGAATCCAAGTTTTTCCAGTTATGGCTGAAACCGTTGATGTCATCTCCATCGCCATCGAAGTTAATCCCAATCAAATCGAAGTCAAGTTCTTCAACAGATGGAGATTCGATCTTCATGTCTTCTATTAAACTCTTTCTCCATTTCGATTTCTTCATGTATATAGGTTTAAATTTAGTTCGGACACTGTTCATAATACCAAGCTCCAAGTCCATGAGGATGGCGCGTGGAAGCCATGCAAGGGAGACTATGTTGAATCCCCAAAAGATATTGATAAGAGTAGCACCATTTCTATGATAACTTCTGACCCACAAGCCTTTGATTGTTGCATTTGTTTTCGACCTTTGACTAATCTCTTAATTTAGTATGCTTTTTTTTTACTTTCTGTCTTTCAGATTAGTAAGGACTCTTCAAGTTTTATAAGTTCAATTGGATAGTGTGGCTTTCTGGCTTCAAGAATTTTGAAGATGCTTTGTATCCTTACTTTATGCAATTTTTTCTTTCTTACAATTAAGTTTAAGAGTTTTCATACACTTTATTGGGACGTTCCTTATATGTTAAGAATGCATGAGTACTTGTGGTTGCTGGGATAAAATATTGAGTTTATGTTGATATTGAGTCCTGTATATTTGCTAAAAAAATCACACATATTTGTCTATTCATTCCACTATTAGTTTATCTTATACATCTTTGAGATTTTATGTTACAGCTCTAGAATAAATTTATTTTAGTAGCATCGTTGTTTAATTTTATGTACATCTCTTGCAAATGCAGAACTGCCATAAATATAAACCTTACAACCTCCTGCTAATGAGACTCTGAGATCTTGATTTCATTTTTTTTTATTTTTTCTGTTAGAGAATAAATATTTGAAATTAAAAATAATTTAGTTGGTATAAGTTTGAAGATTTGATATTAGAGAAGTGATATTAGATATTATTGTAAACAATTATATGATTTAACTATGATATCAGAAAAGTGATATTGGATGTTTCCTTTTAACACCATTCATTTTATGTTTTTCAACACCGTTTATTTTATTTTTATTAAAAGTTTTCTTATTAATTGAATTTAAATTTAAATTCAGAAGATCACAAATCATACTTTATGACATTTTATTACTAAGTCAAATCATTATATATTAATCCTTAAAAAAATCTCCAGAAAAGAAATAGTCATCAATATAAAAAATCTCCAGAAAAGAAATAGTTATTTATATTAATCATTTAATGCCCACTTAAATAGTGTATACTAATTTGCAGTTTTTATTGTTATTGTCGACTATTGGTTTACCCAATATTTTCTTTCATGATGAAATATTAGATTTATACAAAACATCAGATTCTAATTCTCCTAATCCATATCTTTTAGTCTAAAACAACGTAAAGTCCCTCTTTTACCATTGCACATCATTAGCATCATTGGTAGTAGACCTTTTGTCTCATGTTTCTATTTCTAATATAGAAAATTGAAAAGTTATTTTTTATTAGACTTTTGTTATTCTATTTACAATTTTTTATTAGACTTTTGAATATAATGGTCTATATATAATTTATAATAATTATTAGTTAAAATTTAAATATTATAAATAATTTTGATCTATATTTTATAAATTTTAAGACATTCCTTTACATATTATTTTAAAAAATAAATATAATAACTACATTAAAATATAATAATTAAGTAAATAATTTGAAATAATGAAAACTTAAATTAATTTTTGAAATCACAAATATATTATCGAAAAGTTATGTTTTTATGTTTATTGCTTTTTAGAGGTTTACATAATAATGACATTACTTCGATTTTTAATGGTTTTTTATTTTTAATTAAAAATGATATTCTTTAGAGTAAAAATTGTAATCTACTTATCTACTTTAATATATAAAAATTAAAAATTACATACTAAACTCATTCACTACCTAACCACCAAACAAACCCAAACGCTCTCCGGCTAAACCTCGCAGGAGCTACTAAGCGTCGGAATCTGCACATTACCAACAAAGGGCAACATTCAAACAAAAGGGTGAGAATTCAAATCATTATGAAGAAAGTAAAATAAAGTACAATGATTTAATTTACAATCATAGGAACTCAACACACTTCGCATAATCATGTAAATAGTATTATCTAATATATTTCACATGTTCAAGTATGCAACAAAACCCAATAGTATAATATTCAAAAGGAATCAATACTATTATTTCAAATATGTACATAAACCATCATTATCACATATTCACATTTATCACCTAAACATGTATCAAACATCACCAAATTCAATTATCACATCTCATACACACATAACAATCACATAATAACATATATTCAAACATCACATAAACAACAATGTGACTCAATGCAAGGCATGCGACTCTATGCATGTGGTACCGAATATGAACCCAACTTTCACCACTTTCCGATTCAATATCTATAATCCAAGCCACGCTTCTGATCCGGACATGACCAAAGCCCACCAAACGTAAACATATAGCTTACAGCTTCTATATCCATCTCAAGGATAAAACCATCACTTCTGTTTCAAAGCAAACCACCTCTATCTCAAGGCAAATTATGCTATGAATGTATGTACAATTATCACCAACACATATGCAATTAAGATCATCGCTACCATATTAACATTCCGCATATCACAATAATTCAACTCTATGAATTATCCACCAATTGTACATATACATATTCATAACAAATATACTATTCACATATATATGCCAATTATCAAATACGAACACAAATTCCAATTAACACTAGTATCATACTATCTCATGTTAATCCGCGATTGCGAAAATATATATGAATACACGCTTTCATAAACATCATACAATCACTAGGATTCACGCCATACGGCTACCCACAGAGAACATTCTTAAAAAAAACATCATTGGCATAACAATATATTATTCTCAACATAAATATTCAACCAAAACACAATTACGGTCGAATTATCAAAATACCGTAATTTACCGACAAACCGAATAATCGATCCAAGTCCATGTTTATTCCAATCAAATAGACTTATTGAAATTAATTCTACTATTAATTTAATCAACCATTTAATAATCACACTATATTAATTTCAATTCACTATTATTTCTATTCCATTTATAAATTCTAGTATCCTATTGATAACAGGGCATTTTAGTGTACTAATGCTACTGTTCACAATATAGTAATCTTACTGTTTTCAAATTATGTATCATTTCATAATCATGTTCCATTTCCAATATCTATATACCACCATATATTTTTATTGAGTAACAGTATGCAACAAGAAAATAAATAATGGAACACAATATGGAACAGAATGAAACAAGGCTACAACACATAAAGTAAATAGCATAAAACAAAAAGTAACGTGCTTAAGTGGGGATGTTCATTTCCAGTTTATGTGTTCATGATGTAATAGCACATGAGAAGCATGGAAAACAGAAATGTATGCACAACAAGAAAAAAAATAGAGCACATTGGAATTAACATGTAACGAAAATATAGTGGTTCGAGTGGCACACTGTCGGTCATCAAGGGCACAAATGCCGAACGACATGGCTCCCAGTGTCTACCATTTTATTACGCTTTCCCCCATTTACATTTACACACAGTATTATATATTTATTCCAAATTCAATTTTCTAATTTCTACACAATAACCTAATTATGTTAATCTACCCTTGAACCAATCATACTAACTCATAATAATAAGGATTTTCCCCCTTACCTCTTGATGACTTTCTTGGAACCCTAGCTTTTGTTCTCCTCTTTTCTTAGTCTCCTTTCTCCCCTTTCTCTTCTCTTGAAAATGACCAAATGAAATGATACCTCTAATTTTTACCAAACCCTTACTAACTTATTGTCTTAATGGGCTTAAGAAAATAACACCCTCCAATTTATTTCTACTTCTAATAATTAGGCCCAATAGATATAATCTTATAAGAACTCAATTAGCCCAATAAACCCAACCAACACAAATATACACAAAGTCAATTAATTAAATTAATTATTATATCACATAACACTTATATAAATAATTAACACACCAAATAAAATAAAAAAATAAAATAAAATAAATACTGATAAAATCGGGCTGTTACACTTTTTATAAAATGGAATTATGTCAAAATAATCCTAAATAAGGAAATGATCCAACCCATAGGCCCATGGACCTTCTTGGTCCCCAAGATTAAGAACCTGAACGTACCTGTGTCCAGGTGCGTCCAGGTGCAAAAAAGATCAAAAATAGTTTAAAAAAATGAAAAAGTGCACCAAGCTTACAAGCCTTACTTCCTTACCAATTGTGCTATGTTATTTGTTTGAAATAAAAAGCCAATTGAAAGTATATGAAGCACCAGCCATCATTTTTCTATTTATTAAAATATAAATAATTTAAGAGTAAACCATTATATTTTAAAACAGACTTTAAATCGAATATTTATAAAATTCAGGATATCACTGTAAATGAACCCAAGATTTTAAATAACCCAATTTTTGAAATAATTTTGAATTTTAGAAAAGTGTGGGCAAATTTTGGGTTGTAATAGTGCTAATAATCAAATGGTGCACATGTCATCAAATGGGGGTGTATGATATGATTTGATCATGATGAGGTAGGGAATTAACTATGAGATCAAGAACATTCTTCCAAATCATGCAAATGGTGACAAAATCCTCAAAAAGTTTAAAATTTCCTTTATTCTTCAAATTTCGCACAAGTGCAATCGATTGTTTCCTTATGCAAATCGATTTGCACTGTTGAAAAAGACACAATCTAGTGCAAAAGCAGTTGTGTAAATCGATTGCTCTTTTATGTAAATCGATCTGCACTGTGAGAATGTTGAAAAATACCCTTTCTGATGGATACTTTGGCTTGGTACATACAAAACACAAACATACAAAAGGAACAAGGAAATATTTTTGGTATTTTGGTTAGTATAATATATACAAGCTAAACAAACATTGGTGCTTGATGGTTCCCCTCAGAGATGAAGTGAGCATAACACCAAAACAAAGCTTCAAGATGGATCTCTTGATTAATGACTAAGATGCAAATAATGCATGATCTTAGGGTCAAAAATTGGGGTATGACAACCCCTCACTTGAAATTCTCTATTTTTCCATCTTTGCATTTTTCTAGTGATTTTTGTAACACCCTGAATTTGATTAATTATTTAACTAAATTATTAAGGATTTATTTATCGAAATTTAGTTGAAATTGGATTTGTCGGTATTATTTTAAGTGGCTAATTGGATTGATATGTTGATCGGAATTATTAAGTTAAAAGTTGGATTATTTAGTCGGTTAATTGGAGAATTAGTAAGTTTATTTTTGTTGAAGAAATAATATTAGTAATAATATTATTACTATTTAATTTGGTTTAAGTTGGATTGTCGTGTTAGGAATAGCAAATTGGAGGTACGGTGTATTAGGCCCAATAAGAGCTATTTTTGATTAATTGAAATATAAGAAAAATAAGGGAATAAGCAAGTTAGGGTTTTATTGGCAGAGGAAGTTGGAGCCTTTGGAGTATATCGTGAAACAAATCTGCAGATACAGAGAGCAAGGTCTTGGTGGAAGGAGGAATTGGTCGCGTTGATCATTGGAAAAAGGCTTGCACTCGACCGAAATTTAGAGGCGATCTCCATATACAAGGTAAGGGTGGGGTTCGAATCTTATAACCGGGATTATAATAATTGGTATGTGGGATTGGGGTTATTGATTTTCCTACTGTGTTTGTGTTGAAATCATAGTGTTTGATTCTGAAGGAAATTTCTGGCCGTCATTGTTGAAATTGTATTGAACAAATTTTGTATGTTGCTGCTAATAGTATTGTTGCCTTCTAGGAATTCAATGTATGTTGCAGAAGATAAGATGAGAATTTGGTATTGAATCAAAAAGAAAATCTGGAAATTATAAGTAGACCGAGGAGAAATTATAAGGGATTTACGGTGGTAATATGAAGAGCATATGTAGGTAGGAGAAGAAAGAGAATAGGAGACGACCGTCTCCAAAAAGTAAGAAGAAGAAGAAGCTTTGAGATGTCCGTCTCAATTTGTTGTAGGAGAAGGGAGTGGGCCCCACCAAGCCAAGGAGGCGGGCGCCTCAAGCCTTGTGGGTGGGCGTCACACCCCACTATCCTCTCCTTTCGTGTTTGTTGTGTGTGGCACGTGGACTTGACTTAGCATATTTTATATTTTCATTTTTTTGGATCATGTGGTACTTAGGATCATGCGGTACTTAGGATCATGTAGTATATGGAAAAGGTGGAGATGCGCATCTCAAGGATAATAGAAAAGATGGAGATGGGCGTCTCAAGGATAATAGAAAAGGTGGAGATGGGCATCTCAAGGATAATAAAAAAAAGGGGGGTTTCACGTGTGTACCAATTTTGTCTTTTGTTTAATAATTAAATTGGCATATTATTGTGTGAAATGTAATGCACCAGAAAAATATTATACATACATATAAGTACCTTCCTAATTAATTAGTAGAAAATGAATGAAAAGTGGTATTAGGAAATTTCATTCGATAGATAGATAACGATAGTTAATATTTGACAGAAAATTGATAATATTTGGTTTCTGATTTTTAACAGGTCAGTAGTATAAAATAGCAGGAATTGTTAAGCTAGCAAAACAGTAGCAGAACATTGATAGAGTAGCAGAATTGAACAGAAAATAGTACCGAGAGTAAATTAGGCGGTATTTTAGTTTCCCGGAATCGAATGAAATTTGTCGGGGTAAGTTGGGTGTATTTGTAGATATTTTTGGTTTATTTGTTTGTTATAATTATGTTGAATAAGTTGATTTGCAGGTGCGGTTGAATTATTCCGGTGTATGGAATTGTGTTGTTGATGAGTTGCTATTGAATGTGTTGTTTCTGAATCCATATTGTTGATTTTGTTGTTGTTAAATATGTTGTTGTGGTTGAGCTGCTATTGATTATAAGTTGTTGATCCGTTGAATTGTCCCGATTTATGGACATGTTTGAGTTTTAGGTATGATGACCAATGTTTATTTAAGTTGATGCAGTTGATGCATGTTTAAGTTGTTGTTGTTTTGTTGTTGTTGTATGCTGATGTTGTTGTTGCATTGTCGTGTATTTGTTGTTGAATTTGAAGTCGCATGGCATATACTGCATGATTAAGTTTTCCTTGATGGCACCACGTTGAAAGTTGAAGGCTTATGCCTTGGCCTTAATGGCCCCATGTTGAAGGCTTATTCCTTGGCCTTAATGGCCCCATGTTGAAGGCTTATGCCTTGTTAATTCCTTGATAAACTGGCATATGTTTAAGTTGGAAGTTCTGCTCCAAATGGTATCACATACACTTGCATAGTTGAGTCATATAATGCGTCGTATGTTGTTTTTTTGTTGTTATCAAGTTTGTTGCCGTTATAAAGTTGTTGTTGTGATGAAGTTGCCGTTATAATGTTGTTGTTTGGTGATTACTTGTCGTTGTTGTAATAGTAGTAAAATTGTATAATTCTAATCTAATATATTAATTATCATACTCATGTATGTTATTGGATATCTCACCCCTTCTGCTGATGTTTTCCCTACCATGGGAAATGGACAGATACTCAAGATTAGTTGTGGATGTTTGAAACATTCTTAAGAAGTCTTTCTGTTGCGTATGATAAGTCGAGAGGGTCTTGCTCTGATATGTAGCACTCGGGATGGGATTATGAATTTTTCTATGTTGTTATTACTAATTTAGTTGTTAAATAATTATAAAGTTGACGTTGTGAAGTTATAGTTGTTCTAAAAAGTTGTTAGTTGAATATTAATAACTATAAGTTGTTTTTCAGTGTAATAAAGTATGATTTTATGATTCTGCTGCGTGGTATTAAGAGTTGACTTAATTTAAAGAAAAGTATGTGTTGTATTTTAAGTTGAAACGTGACATCCCTTGCATTTTTTGTGAATTTTTTACTCAGATTTTAATATAATTGTTGGGTAGATTTGGGGTGTTACAATTTTGAGTTCTATCAATTTTGGGTGCCAACCAAGGTTTCAAATAGCTTCTAATCACCATTTAGAAGCTGTCTGTCATCTCCTCCACCTTCATTAGAGCCTTAACATCCAAATCTTCATTCCATAAACACATTGCCCAAACTATTGATCCAAAAACCTTCATTATATCATATGGAAGTTACCCAGGCCATTAGTTAGCAACTGTAACACTTGGAACCAAGAGTTCCACTCATAACTTTTCTTTGTTGTAGGTACCATCGAGTTCCAAGTTCCAGAGGTCTTAAAGGTCAAGTAAGCATTCCATCAGCTTCCCTAAGACACAAGTAAGCTATCCAGACCCTTCATTAAGTTCTGTAACACCTCCAAGCAAAGGATGATCTCCATTTTCAGAGGTAAGAAACTTAAACTTGAGCTCTACCATTTAAACATCAATTGTTGAATTTCTGGACACCATTCTATTCAGAATCATGTGAGGGTTAATAGCCCTAAGGTTTTAGGGCCTAATTGCTTATGTTAAGAATTTAATTTAAGAAATGAATTTTAGGGTTCTTGAGCATTTTCCATAAATTCATACGTTTGAGTTTGAATGAATGTTTGATAGTTATATGTTTGAGTTCGTGATAAATGCTGGTCATGTTGATGTTTTACTTTGTTAAAATTGGTCAAGATTCAGAGAAGTTTGAATTTCATCCATGGTTGTTGTTGTTAGCGTTGTTGGCTGAAAAAGATGAAGTGGGAAAATTATTTTTAAAAACTTATTTTATTTTAAGTTTAGTGATAGGCGTGTTTTAAACGACTACATCGTTTGGTTGAGTTGGTAATATGTGTGTGTGTGAAGCGCATCCGTTAGGTCCGGGGCTTAGGTCTGGGGTTCAAATCTCCCTCGCCCCAGACCTTTTGCTTTTATTTTTTTCATTTTTCACACTCGTTGTACTATGTACTGAACTGAGTGGGCCTTATGAATAAGCACTAGCGCTTGGCCGAGTGGATAATGTTTTGTATTGCAAATGTGAGGGCCTGGGTTCAAACCACAGCAAGGCCAAACCTATTTTTTAACACTTGTTTTATTTCATTTTTTACTATACTTTGAAAAATCATTAAAAATAGAAAAATTAATCTTTTTAATTTGTTCTTTTTTGTGTTATTTATTTATGTTGCCTATTTTTGTATTATGATTAAAAATTCCAAAAATAATATTTATTTTACCATTAAAAAAATAATAAAAAACATGTCCTTTTTAAGTGTTTTAAAATACCAAAAATCATTTTCTTTTAATATTTTCTTCAAATAGATTGTGAATATTTTTGTGAATGTTATTCTAGGGTTAGGACCATGTCTTCTTGACAATACCATGCACCCTTAGACCAATTCTCTTTTAGAATTTGGTATTTAAATCATTAAAAAAATCAATTAGGTTTAGGTGTGATTTCAAAATCCTAATTTCAAACCATAATCCCAAAACATCTTGATCTTTGTTTATCCATGTTAAATGTAACTTTTTTATCTTGATCATTGTCCATGTACATACTTGTTGATTATTTTATCCTTGTATTTTTGTGTTTGTTATTGTATATATTTTGTTTACTAATCCACATGCATGAGATTCATATCCATAATCCATCATATTCATTCATACATGAATTAATTCAAGGGTATTAAACATCCTTGCCCATTATCATTTGAGTTTACTTTGATGTTTATCATATTCACTTGTTTGTCTTTTGTGACATATTTTATACACACACACACACACACACTTGAGGTATCCATTGATTGATTATGTAAAGTTGTTTGTTGAAAAATCCAAAGGAATGGGAATGGTATTGACTAAAATTGTCAAGGTACTCAAACTCCTTTCTAAATCTCTTTTACTTTGTGCTTAGTATTGTTAAAGAATTGTACTTGTTTTAAAAATGGTTTTGTATTGTTAAAACTCAACCTTTTTAAACTTAAACCTTGGTTTTGTATTGTTAAAGCTCAACTAACCCTTTGTTTTGAAATCTTGGTACTAAGAGAAGAATTATTCCCGGTGAAACTACTCTTAGTCCATTGACATTGTATTGTTAAAGCTTGGTCCCTTTTTATTAATCATGTTAAGTATTGTTGAAGCTTAACATTTTAAAAACCCGTTGAGTATTGTTAAAGCTTAACACCCAAAAATATTTTGGCCACTTTGGCCCTTTTATTGTCCTTTTAAGAGGAACTACAAAAGCTCTGACTTCCCTATTGTTAAAGGGGTATGTAGGCCTAATATGCGATGTCTTATCGAGCCCACTTTCAAAAACTTATTTTCCCATCCCCACACTCTATTTAAACAAACTCACATATGCTTTTTAAAACAAATGTATACAAAAACAACAATATTTTCAAAGAGGTTCCTATGAGTTACCAAAGATATAAGGGGTTCTTAAACCCCCCCCCCCTTGTATAACAAACCCTCCGTACCTAAATCTCAGATAAGTTTATTAGTTTTGATTTTAAGAACTTCTGTGGGTTTTATTCGCTCTTTCTCCCATTCTTTTTGGAAACAATAAAGCGCAGTGGAAACTCTATTTAAAATAAATGTGCTAAGTCTTTCCCATGACTTTAGTCTCACAAATTTCACCGCTACAGAAAAGTGGCAACTCTGTTGGGGATATTGATCAAACTATTCGTACATCTTTAGAAGGGTTGACCCTATCTTTACTTATATTGTTGTTTTTTGTACATACATTTATTTCATATTGGGAAAGGGCTTGATTCCCCCTTGTGGTGAGATAAATCCTAACCCGGATTTGAGTGAAACTTATGATAAGAGATGGTATAGTCATTTTGAACTCGTGGGATAATCCCAAAGAATCAAGTTGAGATCCATCGCTCAGTGGATACCTCTTTGGAAGTAACTATGTTGACCATGTAGTTGGGAAAGCATCGTTGCGTTCAACTAGGTTGTAGAAGCTGAGGACCTAGAAACACCTTAACCAATCTTGACCATTAGTAAGTAGTGTGGAAACTATATTTGGATTCAATTCTAGAATGGTTGTTACACGATACTACACTCAAATGAGGTTCTCTTGGAATATTATTCAAACAAGCAAGTATGTTGCGACCTTTATAATTTTGAAGTTGAGCTGCTTGAGTCTGGGAACTTTTAGAACCTTATTCTACAGGTACTAATAATCATATACACACCTTTGGGATGGGTAGAACTTTCGCTCCATGCTCGTGACGTTGAACCCTTGAACCCCATGTTTTTACTATGTTTGCATTCATGCATCCATGCATTTTAAACAAAAATATCTTTCAAGGAATTAAAAGAAGCCATTTCTGTAAATATTATAGGAATGTAACTTGAAAGAAGAAAAAACCAAGAAGTATGCTTTCAAACGTTTAAAGGTAGAAGAGTTAAGAAAGTTAGGATCCTTGATTGTTGATCAAGACGAGTTTTGTAGCAAGTATGGAAGGTTGTTGTATCTCCTCAAGACAAAGATGGAAGAAGGGATTCTCTCTACATTGATCCAGTTATATGATTCCTTGTATCATTGTTTCACCTTTCCTGATTATCAACTTTTACCAACCTTGGAAGAATATTCAAGCATCACTGAATTTCCCATTACTTGAAGGATTCCCTTTACTAGTCTAGAAAGAGATCCCAAGTCTCATGACATTGCAAAGTTTACCCACTTGAGGAAAGACGAGATTGATGAAAACTTGGTTACCAAAGGACGATTAACTACTCAGCTTTTGATAGAGAAATCTCTCACCTTGTCACAAGAAAGAAAGGAAGATGACTTTGAAGTTGTGTTTTCCCTATTGGTCTATGTATTGTTCTTGTTCCCAAATATTGACACATTTGTTGATATGAATGCCATCAAGATCTTTATGAAAGGAAACCATGTTCATACCTTTCTAGGGGGCACTTACTACTCCATCCATTTGAGAAATTCCTATAGAAAGGGAATGATTACTTGTTGTACTCCTATGTTATACAAGTGGTACATCTCTCATTTGTCAGATACCAATAACTTTTAAGACCACAAAGAAGGACTAAGATGGTCACAAAAGATTATGACTCTCATCAACACCGACATTGCTTAGACTAACAACTACTTCTATAGGAGGATGACTTTTGATAGTTGTGGTGATTTTCCTAATGTGCCTCTTCTTGGTACAAAAGGAGGAATCAGTTATAACCCTGTGTTAGCTCGTCGTCAATTTGGGTTTCCTATGGACAAGAAGCCAAGGAATATTTTGTTGGATGGCTTCTTTATTGAAGAAAGGGTTGAAAACAAAGAGTTCAGAGAAAGGATTGCTAATGCTTGGCATCCAAGTCATAGAAAAGAAATCAAAGATTGGAAGACAAAAGGGGACCTCTCACCTGAGCCTTTTGAAATTTGGATTGGCTCAAGAGCTGTCGAACTTATAATTCCCTGTCTTCTTGGGACATCTCTACCTCCTGTCAGGAAACCTGCTCCACCTGTTGTTCCTCCTCCAACAATGGAAGATCTCCGAGAAGCTCTAAAGAAGATTAAGAAGTCAAGAGACCATTGGAAGAAGAAGTTTGAATACTCAGAAGCTGAGAAAGGAATGATGGAAGAATCCTATGATGAGTTGATAAAAGAGAAAGATGACTTACTTTTCCTCCAAGGTGGATGGATCATAGAAAAGGATGCTACCATTGCCAAGTATGCAAGAGAGAAGAATAAGCACTCACTCTTGAAGCTAATGCATGGAAGAGTATCATTAAGAAACTTGAAAGGGTTAAGCTGATGAAGAAGACTTAAGATGACATGGATACTTCTCATTGAGATTTGATGATCACTCTAGGGTTTTACTAGCTTTCTTTATTATTTCTATCTTGTAACTCTTGAAAGTATTTTATATCTTAGGCGTCCCTTGTCCCTTTGAAAACTCTTGAAAGAAATGGTACTTCTATGACCCTCGATGACTCTCGATTGTCCCTCGATTACCCTTGTCCCTTTATATGTACCAAGGATGCTTTGTCCCTTATTATTAATGAATGAAAACTTTTTCTTCAAGTTACTATATAGTGTTTACATTTACAAGCTCTTAAATAAATACTTGAAAGATATTTTGAGATACTTTGAAAAATTAAAAACAAAAAGTCTCTTGCATTGCAAGCATCATATCACATTCACATTCACTCCTGAGTCAGAGTCTTATTCCTTCCTTCTCTCCTCCGAAAGCCAAGCTGACGCACCGGTATAATACTCGCACCAATCATCGTCTAAAAATGGAAGACGGTATAGTTGATGATCAAGAATGGCAAGAGGAAGTTTCTGTCTTGCGCTTTGGTATTGAAATATTGACATCTATGGTTCAAGACCTAATGGCTGCTCAAAATCAACCATCAACTCAAGCTTAAGCTACTGTGATCTCCAAAGTCGAGACTCCTCAAATTCCAATTGGCTGGGCAACATATTTCTGCTCAATAAAATGCAATCCCTCAAGCTGTTATGATCACTACTCCTGCTGTGATAAACACTGTTCCTCTCCACAATGAACAAATTTTCCATGATGCACCTTCTGAAGGCATGGGAAGAATGGATGAGTTTGAAGACCAATTCCTAGAAATTCAGAAAGAGATCAAGGCCCTAAGAGGAAAATATCTATTTGGGAGAAAAGTCAATGAACTTTGTTTGGTTCCGAATGTCAGAGTTCCTGCCACTGTCATCTGATCATGTATGTCCGAAAGATGTTTATGCACACTGAAGACCAACGCCTGTTGATTCACTACTTTCAAGATAACTTATTTGGAGATGCTTTGAAATGGTATATGGGTTTAGATAGTACACACATTCGTACTTTCCATGACTTGGGTGAAGCATTTATCCGACAATACAAGTACAATATTGATATGGCGCCGGACAGAGATCAACTTTGTGCTATGTCCTAGAAGGAGAAACAATCATTCAAAGAGTACGCGCAAAGATGGCTTGAACTAGATGCTCAGATTATCCCTCCAATGAACTAGAAAGCGCACCCAATGATTTTACTGAGATGGTAAACATGGGGATGTGACTTGAAGAAGGTATCCGAGAAGGCCGTTTAAACAAAGAAGATGGTTCATCATCATCTGGTAATGACACTAAAAGGTTTGGTAATAGATTTACCAAGAAGAAAGAAGAAACTGTAAGCTCCATTTCAAGGGGAAGAAAGAGACAACAGATTGCTGCTGTTACTCCCGTTGTTAGTCAAGCTCTGCAACAAAATGTTCAAAGACTTCAACAGCCTTGACAACAGGCTCCTCAACAAAATCAACAAAGAAGGTATCCACCTTTTGATCCCATTCCGATGACTTATACGGAAAACCTCCCTATGCTATTACAGAAGAATTTGGTTCAACTGAGGGATCCACCACCTCCTCCTGCTAATCCTCCATACTGGTACAAGGCAGATGCTCATTGTGCTTTCCACAAGGGTGCTACTGGTCACACTATGGAAAATTGTTACCCTCTTATGAGTGAAGTTCAGAAACTGATCCGAAGTGGTATGATTGCCTTCAGGGATGTTAATCCTAATGTCTAAGCTAATCCATTACCCAATCATGGGGCTATTAATGCTATACACACTCAATCTGATTATGAGTGTGTGTACGATGTTCGTGAATCAACCTAATCTTTGGTGCAAATGCACACTGTCTTGTGTGAACTTGACTATTTTCCTCCTCATGATTATAGTGGTTGTTCAATATGCTCAAACTCCATTTGTGGATGCGCAACTATGGTTGATGATCTTCATAAATTGATGGATAGAGGAATTATAAGTATAAGAAGAAAAAGGAGAAGTGAAGAAGCTCACTTTGTCAACATGGTGTATGGTTGTCCTGGCCAATATCAAGTCTATGATGTTCATTTGTTGAGATGTGACATAGTGCAAATGAATGCTACCTTGTGGAGGATGGGAAACTTGACCCAACACAATTATGGTTATTACCGAATATGCTCTAGAAATCCCTGAGGGTGTGCACTTGTGAAAGAAGGAATTCAAAGTTTCATGGATCGAGGACTCATACAAATCCTTCGAGACAGAAATGAGAATGTTGTTAATATGATTGGAAAATGCTCCAACACAAAGTATGTAGCTGATGTTCGCACTGTGCGCGGATCCCTACCAATGATACATGACAAATGGGTCAGAGAAGGATTGATTGACTTCAACCACCTTGATTGCCTCACATGCCAAGAAAGCACGCGAGTTTGTGCTAGTGTGCAAGAAGACATTTAGACTCTGGTGGGCTTAGGATTACTGGATGAAGAAATCAAAGGAAGAAGTGGACACAATGTTACGACCGGCTTAAAATTTTAAGTTTTCTAACTTAAATTACAGAGTCGCCACCTATGTTTTTATTTTATCCTAAGGATAAGGGTAAACATGGGAAAAAACATAATATTAGAGATTCTAACTAAGTTGATAAATTAGGGTCAAGGGATGGTGTTAGGCACCCTTAACCCTTCCTTAAGATTTACAGTGTCTCTAGGGCAAGGTTTATAAAAAGTTGTGGTTAAAGGTGCACCGTAGGGTAGAGAATAAAATATCAAACCTACTTAATTTTAGGGAAAAGGGACTCTCTTTGGTTGCCTGAATGCCTACGTACCTCCTTAATGGAGGATTAGAGTCAACGTAGTTCGTGATTTTGTTGGTGTTTTTTTATGGGATTATATGCATTTTATTTGTATTTGAAATGTTGAAATGTTTTAGTAAATCGTAGTTCGTAGTTCGCAGATTCGCAGTTAACAAATGAATTTTAATATGGCATATAATCCATGTTTTTTTATATTTTTTGTATTTTATAATTATGTTAAATTGAATTAGAAAAGTTAGGTGTTTTAGATTAATTTTGAATCGTCAAAGGAGGTCAAGTCTCCATCAGAATTAAGTCGCGCTAAGCGGCGAAATAATTGATTCAATTGTAATCCTGATAAAAAATCGTGATCTTTACCAAAGTTAATTCGCTCGAGGCAAAGAAACTTGACTTAACTCATTTATCACATTCTTAGCGATAACGTTCGATTATTTCTCCAGGCATAAACGAGTCGCACATGAACTTTATTTAACGTTTTTAAATAATTTGATTGGTACGACATCGAGAGTCGACCAATTCAAAAACATAGTGAAACTAGCCATTCACTCGACGTATTATTCGTGGGAAGGTTGAATTAACTTGATTAAAAAATATTTCATATTACATATTCGAATTTAATCGGGAGAATAAATATGTACGAGTTAGCTTATTTACCAAATGTCGAATGTTAGAATTAGTCGGGAAAAATTTGGAGATTGTGTACAAGATTTATTTTTGTTATTATTATTAATTAGAGGAATTAAAGGTATATTTTTGAATTTTTAAATAATTAAGATAGTTAAATACATATTTTTATTATTGAAACTAATTAAACTATTAAATTTCTCAAATTATAACTTAATAACCAATAAAAAATAAAGGGAAAATACCCTTTTTCGTCCCTTAACTTTGCCTCAGGGTCCATTATGGTCCCTTAACTTTTAAAAAGTTCAAATCAATCCCTTAAATTTAAAAAATGGAGCATGTAGGTCCTTTCCGTCTATTTACTGCAAACGGACGTTATGGTCTACAGACGTGGTACATGTGGCATCTGATTTGGCATTTTATCTTCAACACCTTCTTCTTCCATGTGTAGTCTCTTTTTTTATTTCCAGATTTGATATTTCATAAACTCTATTTTCTTCAATCCAAACAACACACTCATACAACAACCCAGAAAATTACTAAAAAATTCATCAAACCCACAACATTAAAGGAAACACACAAAAGCTTCTTCCTAAAACACCGTCTTCTCCGACGAGCACGCAGCGGCCGCCGCTGTCTTCTCCGGCGAGCACCCTCCTAAAAAATTGAAACCTGAACATAACCCCTCATAGTTTTAAGCTCTGAATCTGAATCTGACCTTAGAAAGTCCAAAAGCTTCCTCAATCGTCCGGATCCAAGTTTCAAAATTGAAAACCCTAACCACACAAAACAACTTCAACACCACCTCTCACCTCTCTCGTCTTCACGAATGGCACGGCGAAATTCCTCAACTCGTCTTCTAGATACATAATTGCATAAGTTCCTCAACATAATCACTTTCAGTATGCTATTGTGATAAGAAAAAGGAGAGAGAGAAAAGAGAAGAATGAAAGGAACTTACTGAGCAAGAGGGAGGTTTTGGGATTGAAGAGGAGGAGAAGTGAAAGTGTGGAAGGAGAAGTGAGAAGGGTTGTTGTTGTGGAGAGGGCAGTGGTGGCAGTGACGGCGGAGGGGGCAGTGTGGGAAGTGGTGATAAGGGCGGCAACCATTGGAAGAAGAAGACGTTGAACAAGGAAGCCGTTTTTCAGTGTTTATTTTCATTCATCAACTGGTGTACCTGTTCATCATCAACATCGATGTTAGTAATCTTGCATTTTGATTTCTTTACCGAAGATTGTACTTCCTTTGCTAGAAAATAATTTCCGGAGAATTCCAAATCCTCTTCTTCATCTTCCTCCTCCTCCCAGTTTTCATTGTTATTCATCTTTCAATCAAACAAAAAAATAAATCAAAAAAACATTGCAAACCAAATGCAAATATCGTGAACCCTATCATCAAAATTTAATAACACACCTTGTTTGGAGATCGAAGATGGAATTCGAAGATTGAGAGAGTAAAAGTTGTTACAATAGAGTAATTTCTGGGTTTCAGTAATTTTTGTTGTTGTTTCTGGGTTTGTTCAATTTTTTTTGTTGTTTCTTGGTTTGTTCAGATTCTGGGTTTGAGTAGAAGTTGTTACCATTGAGTAATTTCTGGGTTTGTTCAATTTCTGAGTTTGAGTAAATTTTGTGGTTGTTATTTTGAAATAAATATAATGTTTTATCCATATCAGCACCACATGTATGCCAACTGGATCTTAATTTTGACTTTGACTAACAGCTCTAACGGAAAGGACTAACGTGCTCCGTTTTTAAGACTTAAGGGATTGATTCGAATTTTTTATAAGTTAAGGGACCATAATGGACCCCGACGCAAAGTTAAGGGACGAAAAAGATTATTTTCCCAAAAATAAATTATACAAATTCTAAAAAAAGAGGCCACAGGTTGAAGGTGCTACATGGAATAGAGAGGTATGAAAGGTGTAAGATTAATGGTTCGGTTAAACAAAATAAAATAAAGAGTAAAATAAAGTAAAGATAAAAAGGAGTGCAACAAAATTAAAATTAAAAAATTGAGGGAAAAATAAAATACTGTACGTACCTGCATATTTTTCTAACCAAGTTTGCCAAATTGACAAATGAAGGTTTGACTTTTTCAAGATTATAACTCCCGCCACTAATGTCATGACACTTGGCATTGATTTGATTAATTAAAACAAATAAAAAAGAAAAGAGCACTGATTTAGACAAACAGAGAGAGCACCAATTTCAGATCTAATTCTCTTCCTCTCTCTTCCGTGCTCCTTCTTCATCGGTGCACTTTCTTCGAACAAAGCCATGGCCCTCTTTTTGCAAACCTGTCATACACACAAAATCAATAAATCAAAGCCAAAAGCTAACCATACCGTTATGGTTGGAGGGTGATAATGGTCTCGTTGGAAGCAGACGATGGAACGGGCGGAGCTCGCGACGGTGGGTCCGCGGCTGGTTGTTATCGGCATTGTCGGTTCGTCGGCTGGTGCTGACGCGGATTTGGACGGCGGAAGGAGTGGTTGCGGAATCGTGGCGTTGGGTAGCCGGCGCTGCTTCGGTACGATCGTGAACGGAGGGAGTTTAGCCTCTCGCGTCGGTGTTAGTGAGCGTGATGAATAAACTGTACAAATACCATGTTTAATCTGCAAAATGAAAAACTCAAAGTGCTAGAGGTGTTATTAGTGAAGAGAAACTCATAAAAATTAACTATAGAATTGTAATCAATAAGGTTTTTGCTAGTTAGAAATTAGAAACAAATATGGACATCTTTTGATTGTGTGTGGAGTACATGGTGTTAGTTATTGTTTAAAAAATTGCAGGTTTGTCTATGGTGTGTGTTGGTGTATACAAGGTTTAAGAAAAAAATGTCTTAGAAAACTTAGTTAAAAGTTTGTGGAAGTGAGGCTATTGTTAGATTGTAAATCGTGTATCAAGTTGTGAATGGAGAAATTGGCCCCCCTCCATGTGTGAAAAGTATTAGTATTTATATTCTCAAAATTAGGTTAAGTTAAATAAAGAAACAAGATCAAATTTGAATTAATACAATTAAGAGAAAATCAAAATATTACTTGTTCTAAAAATATACATAAAATGGCTTTAATGTTTTTCTTAAATACCATGATAATAAAATTAAATTGAAATATTTTCTTTTTGATTTTTTTTATGACTAAGAGATGAATAAAATCATGAATTAAATGAAAAATGATATTTCTAAAAATAGCCTAAAAAGAAAACGAAAATTAAAAACAAAAATATTTTTTTTGGTATTTTTTTTTAATTAAAATTGAAAAGGGTGCTAAATGATATAAAAATATAGTGTAATACTTTTTCTTTTGATAATAATAATAATGATAATAATAATAATAAAACTATAAAATATTAGAAATAACACCTAAAAATTAGAATTAATGTTTTTATTTTATTTTCATTTTAGTAGTAATAATAACGTGAGCATAAAACTCTACATAATACTAAGCTTTAAAATAGTCCTATACTTGAAAGAAAAACAAATAATCATTTAAGAAAAATTTATTCAATAATAACAATAATAATATAAAAATCTAACTTCTAAAATAAACCAAAGAAATTTATAAGACCCAATTTTGAAAATTATGTGATTTCTTTGAAAATAAAGCGGTCAAATTTGGGGTATGACACACAACTACATTGAAGAAAAGATGACATTCAAACCACTTGATAGTATGATACGAGAGATCCCTCGAAGGAACTCGAAGCACAATCGTGACCTTTATATATCAGCCAAATATGAAGACAACATTTTGACAGACGTGTTGGTTACTACCGGCTCCTCCTTGAATATCATGCCATGGAACACCTTGGAAAGTTTGTCCTACCAAGGGGCACGTTTTAGGCCAAATGGGGTTAACATGATGATCTTTGACGGATATCCATACACTGTGATTGGAGAGATTGATCTACCTATCCCCATCGGACCTCATGATTTTGAAATCACTTTTTCAGATAATGGATACCTAACTCGCTTACAGTTGTTTATTAGGAAGACCTTGGATCCACAGTGCTGGAGCTGTCACTTCCACTCTTCACCAAATGTTGAAATTTCTTGTGAAAGACAAGCTGATAACTATTTATGGAGAGCAAACTATGTTCGTCAGTCAACTGTCTTCTGTTCCAAACATCGAAGAGATTAAGGCTCAGTTCCAAGCATTGGAAATTATCAATCCTATGCACGAAAAGAAATCCGGTACATCTATTTCATCCTGGAAAGATGCCCAAGAAGTGGTTGCCCAAGGATCATATGAAGGCTGGGGCAAGTCATTGAGCTTCCCGCCAACAAGAACAAGAGTGGTATATGATTCACCTTTCAAAAGTCAAAAGGGAAGGAACCTGCATCTACAAGCTACAACAAAACTCTGCGTGAGACCTTTCAAAGTGCTGGCTGCATCAATCTAGATAATCAAGACATATCTGCTATCGTTGAAGATGTTCCAGAATGTTCAAGCTTCGTGACGTGTGGAGGGGCTAACTCCAACTTGACCTCCGTCAACATTTCCTCTGTTGTTCATGAGTCTAAGTAATTTCTATCTTTTTAAAATTCTTTTGCTCTGCCCAAGGTGAGAGAGTGTTGTGTCGTGCTGTTTTAAATAATTCCTTTTGCTCTGCCCAAGACAAAATTGAACCTGTGTAGGGCTTTGTTTCAAATCATTAATAAAAGATCATTTTTTTTGCGTCCACTTTGTTTATCGTTTATCTTTTTCAGAAAATGGTAACAAATAAAAACCCAATAAAAACAATCAAAAATAGTTTTTCAAAATTTGCACATACACTATTGCATTTTCTCTATTTCTAAAAACAAAATATAAATCATGTGCAGATTATCTCTTGATAAACCTATTGAAAACAATGATCCTATGCCCTCTCCCAACTTTGAATACCCCGTGTACGAAGCTGCAGAAGAAAGTAGTGAAGAAATCCCTGAAGAGATCACCCATATACTTGAGCACGAGAAAATGATCATTGAGCCACATAAAGAGCCTTTGGAGGTAGTCAATTTAGGTACTGAAGAACCAAAAAGAGAAGTGCGAATTAGGGCATTGTTAGAAACAAGCGTCACGGAGAGAATGGTTGAATTGTCAAAAGAATATGTGGATGTCTTTGGTTGGAGCTATCAAGATATGCATGGGTTGGATACCAATATCGCGGAGCATAGATTACCATTAAAACCATAATGTCCGCCCGTCAAGTAGAAGTTGAGAAGAACTCACCTAGATTTGGCATACAAAATTAAAGAAGAGGTTCAGAAGC
The DNA here is from genome assembly GCF_029867415.1 of Vicia villosa. NCBI lineage: Eukaryota > Viridiplantae > Streptophyta > Magnoliopsida > Fabales > Fabaceae > Vicia > Vicia villosa. Next base: position 700,738 of record NW_026705019.1, on the reverse strand, counting down.
AAAACAATTCCGATTTCCTCATCACATCAGAGTATCCTCAATGGTCGGCCAATATAGTGCTTGTTCCCAAGAAGGATGGAAAAGTCAGAATGTGTGTTGATTATAGAGATTTGAGCAGAGCAAGTCTGAAAGATGATTTCCCGTTACCATATATTGATATGTTGGTGGATAGTACTTCTAAGTTTAGTGTTTTCTCATTCATGGATGGATTTTCTGGATACAATCAAATTATGATGGCGCCCGAAGATATGGAGAAAACAACTTTTATCATGCCTTGGGGCATGTTTTGTTACTGTGTGATGTCAAATGTTGGGGCAACTTATCAAAGAGCAATGACAACTCTCTTCCATGATATGACTCAGAAAAAAATTTAAGTTTATATGGACGTCATGATTGCCAAGTCTGCATCAGAAGAAGAACATGTGGGGCACTTGCTGAAGTTGTTCCAACGTTTGAGAAAGTACAAGCGTCGTTTGAATCCAAGCAAGTGTACGTTTGATGTCCTTTCTGGAAAACTCTTGGGTTTCATTGTCAGCCAAAGAGCTATTGAAGTTGATCCTGAAAAAGTCAAGGCTATTCAAAAAATGCCTCCACCAAAAACAGAAAAAAAAGTCAGAGGATTTCTTGGACGGTTGAAATACATCTCCAAGTTTATCTCTCACATGATTGCAACTTATGGACCAATCTTCAAGCTTCTCTGTAAGGACCAAGAATGTAAATGGACAGAATAATGTCAGAAAACATTTGATGATATAAAAAAATATCTGCTGGAACCTCCAATTTTGAGCCCTCCGATGGAAGGAAGATCATTGATCATGTATTTGACCGTGCTTAAAGATTCTATGGGTTGTGTCCTGGGTCAGCAAGACGAGTCTGGTCGAAAAGAGTATGCCATTTATTACTTGAGAAAAAGTATACCGACTGTGAAACAAGATATTCACTGCTCAAGAAAACCTGTTGCACTCTTGTATGGGCTGCTCGTCGGCTAAGGCAATACATGTTGACCCATACGACCTATCTCATATAAAAAATGGATCCGATCAAATTCTTATTTGAAAAGCCTGATTTGACTAGAAGAAATGCCCGCTGGTAGATGTTATTATCAGAGCACGACATCCAATATCGTGCCCAAAAATCCATCAAAGGAAGTGTCTTAGCTGATCATTTGGCTTATCAACCTATTGATGATGACCGATCCTTGCCAGATGACTTCCCAGATGAAGAGATCATGTATTTGAAATCAAAAGATTGTGAAGAGCCTTTACCTGAAGAAGGTCTAGATCCTAAGTCCCGATGGGGTTTGATATTTGATGGAGCTTTTAATGCTTATGGTCTAGGTATTGGGGAAATCATTGTTATGCCACAAGGTTCTCACATACCATTTACTGCAAGACTGATGTTCAACTGCACCAACAACATGGCAGAGTATGAATCTTGTATCATGGGACTAGAGGAAGCCATTGATCATAGAATCAAGATTCTGGATGTGTATGGAGATTCCGCTCTAGTTATTAATGAGATCAAAGGAGAATGAGAAAATCGTCACCCTGGCTTAATTCCTTACAGAGATTATGCCCGAAGACTCCTGACCTTCTTCAACAAAGTTGAATTCCATCACATACCTCGTGAGAAAATCAAATGGAAGATGCACTGGCCACTCTAGCTTCCATGTATCAAGTGAAGTTTCCAAATGAAGCTCCTCAAATTACAATCATACGTATGGATAGGCCGATTCATGTATTCTCCGTTGAAGTTGTCACAGATGACAAACCGTGGTTTTATGACATCAAAAACTTTCTACAAAAACAAGAGTACCCACCTGGGGAATCTAGCAAAGACAAAAGAACTTTGAGAAGATTTTCTGGTAATTTCTTCCTAACTGGGGATGTGATCTACAAAAGAAACTTTGACATGGTATTGCTCAGATGCGTGGATAGACACGAAGCAAACCTGTTGATATAAGAAATTCATGAAGGATCTTTTGGCACTTACGCCAATGGACATGCAATGACGAGAAATATATTACGAGCAGGTTACTATTGGATGACGATGGAATATGAGTGCTACAAATATGTGAAGAAGTGCTACAAATTCCAAATCTTTGCTGATAAGATCCATGTGCCTCCGACGTTTCTCAATGTTATCTCTTCTCCGTGGCCTTTCTCTATGTGGGGAATTGACATGATTGGTATGATTGAACCAAAGGTTTCAAATGTACATTGTTTCATCCTAGTTGTTATTGATTATTTCACCAAGTGGGTTGAAGCTGCTTCTTATGCCAATGTTACACGACAAGTGGTAGTAGTATTTATCAAGAACAATCTCATCTTTCGCTATGGCATACCCAACAAAATCATTACTGATAATGGTTCCACATTGAACAACAGAAGGATGAAAGAGTTGTGTGATGAATTCAATATTGAGAATCACAATTCTTCTCCCTACCGGCCAAAGATGAATGGAGCGGTAGAAGCGGCTAACAAGAATATTAAGAAGATTGTCCAGACTGGCATGAAATGCTCCAGCTAGCTCTGCATGGGTACCACACTACAGTTTGCACACCACCTGGGGCTTCGCCTTTATCCTTGGTATATGGCATGGAAGTTGTACTCCCAATAGAGGTTGAGATTCCCTCCATGAGGATCCTAATGGAAGCCAAGTTATCAGAAGCTGAATGGTGTCAAGCTAGATATGATCAGTTGAATCTTATTGAAGAGAAAAGAATGATTGCTTTGTGTCATGGTCAACTTTACCAAGAAATAATGAAGAGAGCCTTAGACAAGAAAGTCAAACCTCGAAGGTTCAGGGAAGGTGATCTCGTGCTCAAGAAGGACCATTTGGACTCCTAACTATGAAGGCCCATATGTTGTCAAAAGAGCCTTCTCATGTGGTGCTTTGACTCTTACGACTATGGATGGTGAAGAATTCCCACATCCTGTGAATGTCGATATGGTAAAGAAATACTTCGCCTAAAAAAGGAAAAAAGAAAAAGCTCGCTAAATTGAAAACCCTAAAGGGGGACTTAGGCAAAAATGAGCGTCTCGGTGGACTGAAAACCTGAAAGGGCGGTCTAAGAAAAAATGATCATTGTATTTTAATGTACCCTTTCCTTTAAAAGTTATCATTTTCAAGCTTTCTAATCCATGGAGTCATGTCGTTCGCAGACTACCATTCCATTCATTAAATTTGAGCCTTATCTCATTTCTTGGAATTCTTATATTGTTATTCTATCTTGCAAAAAAATTGCTTTTAAAATTAAAAAATGATGAAACAAAGTCAAAATTGTTTTTCAAAATAAAATAAAAAAGATAGAACGTTCTCTTAAAACTCGTGGATACTGAGCAAAATGTTGACCTTGATCCCCAAGAGAGTTGGCCCTCGAAGCGAGAAATGAAAGCACCAACAAATGTTATCCCCGCAGAGTAGCTAAGTCTTGATACAAGTTGTCTCCAACCAAAGACGGGTTTTCTTCTCGAAATGTGTTCCTTTTTCAACGAATTTTCTTCTCAGATTGAATCCATTTTGATAATGAAGATTGATCTAAAGAGTTTCCTCTCCCTCAACAAACTTCATCCCCAACAGAAGATATTATTGACAATGAGTCGAGTAAATACCCCGGTGTTGTCACCCCCAGTGTGGTCATCTGTATTATATGTCTATTTCGTTAGCATACTGTTAGCTGGAGATTTCGACTAATAACTATGTTCTTCGAAGATATAGGTCTCGAAGAAAGAATGGCTTTTTTGAATGGCTATTTTTAAGATTGTTATGTATCAGGATGATTTCTTAATCGAAGTTAAATACGAATGAGTTACCTTCGAAGCCTAAGAGCTGAAAAGACTTAGGATATTCTGATATATTTTTGCAAAGACACATTGCTGTGTGTCGAAGAGTGTTCGAGCGGGAAGATTTGAAATTCAAAATGTTTAGTTTGAATCAAGGAGGACATGTGGAACCCCTGGAGTTCGAAGCGCATGCAAACGAGCAATGTGGCATCTTGTTAGAGTAGGACCGTTAGGGTCGAATTAGTATAAATAAGGGTGTTAGTGGTAGGATCCAGGGGTGTTCATTTGATACAAATCACTCACAAATCACTCAAGTATCAAGCGTAAGAGAAAGAGTTTTCGCTGAGAAATGTACGTGAAACACCATTATCTTTTCAATATTTGTCTTTCTTTTTATAAGAACAAAGTCTTTTAAATTCCTTTATATTTCTTGTCGAGCCATTTATATTTACAGTTTAAATTCCTTTACATTTCTTGTCGAACCATTTATGTTTGCAGTTTAATCATTTCGATTTACTCTTTGCAATTTCTTTCGTTGCATTGTATTTAGTTTTACTTTACAACCAGTCATAGATTAGGATCATTTCTTTAAAAGTCAAAAACTCATAAAATATGAATTCAATGATCATAAAAGATAACTTTTCAACACATGTCCTAGGATCAATCTAGTCGATTCTGCGAGTAACCAAAGTATATTCATAGCTTAGAGGACTAGCGGTTGTTTACCGAAAATCACCGTAAACAAATTGGCACGCTCACTGGGACGGTGTCAAACATTTTCATTTAAGTGTTTTTAGTCTGTCTTATAGGTTTAGAGTACATTAAAACCTTGTATGAACCTTAGGAGTGGTAAATCTACGAATAATTCACAACCAGTTCCTAAACGAAAATACAATAAAAAATGATTAATTCGACCAGCGAGCGTGGAGGGAAAGATCCCCTACAAGGGTCAGGCACAGTTGCTGCAAATACAACGAATGTCTCGGCTTCTGTGACAGAATCACAGGCTATACCTACATCGACAGGGTCTACGGCCGTAAGTAGTTCTCAGACCATGCCCGTATCTACATCGATGGCAATGTCCACAGGGACAATGCCTACAGTTAGTTCGACCACGGCCCCTCCCTTTGTGAGTACAACAGAAATCCCGCAAAGCACGCAGGCCGCCCTTTTTTCGACAAATCATACAAGTCAGGTGCCACCATTCTCTCCCAGACCAACAGGATTTGAAGGTTTTCGACCTTGGGGGGAACAACCTTATGGAATGCCATCATCTTATATGACAGGTTTTCAAAGTGGCGCACCTACGTACACACAACCCGCTACGGTGACCTTTTCGCCAAATGCAGGTTCGATTGGTCGAAGTGCACAAAATCACGGTCCGTCAAACCAAATGCCTACACTGACTACCAACAATCAAGCAGCGTTTAGGCAAGAAATGGACGCAAGCAACCATGACATGGTAGGAGCCTTTGCTCGAGAAATGGGCATACTTTTTTCTCCCTTAATAAAAAATCTTAATAGGACTAACCAAGATAATGTCCAATCATACCAACAATTGTTTGCCCAAATGGGACAAATAGCTGATTTCCTAGGAGCCCCTCAAACTTCTACTCGACGTAGGACCAACCAGGTTATAATCCCAGAGGAAGAAGCAACTATAGAACAAATTCGACCACTTAGACAAAGGCCTGGCGAAAGAGTCTTGGGGGCAGGGATAGAACGACAAACCCAGAGAATTGACGTTGTTCGATAGGAAGTCACTGAAGAACAAAATAGGGTAGTCGTGGTTAATAGGGAGCAAAATGCTGACGAAGTGATTAATAGGATTAGGCAAGATAACATGGCGACAAAAAATAACTTAACAACCCTGATCGAAATGATCATGGCCAATAATGGCCTTAACACAGGACTTCGACGTCCCAATTATACCTCCCCTGTAGCAGACTTTATCATGCAAACAGAATTACTGTAATACGATGGGAGAACTGAATTTTAAAAATGTTGCGTATAGCAAGAGTTGCCACCGACTTTTATTTTATCCAATTGGAAAGGCAAAAAGAACAGGAAAGACCTTTTAAAGATTTTGAGTTCGGGGGGTAGGTTATACAAAGGGAAGGTGTAAGCACCCTTTGTATCCATGGTTATCCATGGGCTCTTAATTGTTTATCTCACTTGTTTGTTTGTTTGTTTGTAAAGGTGTAGTATGTGATTAGAAAAGATTTTGAATAAGGACTTTAACTTGTAAATAAGTGTAGCCTTTTAGAAATTGTTTGAAAAGAGGTGTGAAAAGTAATTTGAATCTGATTTAAATGTTGAGTAAGCAATTAAGAACTACCTACCTTAAGTTCGTCTTTCTTGTTCTTTAAGTCTTTCGTTTGAAAGGGCTATCCATACCATAAGGAGGGTAGGTAGTCCTTTCATTGGATGTTCGGGTTATCGAGGGTCATCGTTTGCCATAAGTCTATTCATACCATAAGAAGGGCAGAAAGTCTTTTAGGAAAGGATGAGAATAGTCATTTAGGAAACCGGTAAGGATACCTTAGCATTTGAAGGGGCTATCACCATTTAATCGAGGGACCAGATCATTTATACCAAAGGCAGCATCAAAGGGACTATGATCTTTAAATCGGAGGGACATGGTGATTTTGAATCGAAGGCAGCAAACTAAGGTATCCCTACGCTCGAGGGACTTGACTATTAAAACGAAAGGCATCGGAAGAGAGGTTACCCTAGAGGTGGGTGTATGCAGCAATCATATGTGTTAGATTGAGATATTTATCTTTGAGTTAATATTAGCTAACGATCGACTAATTATCGTGTCACTCCCTATTTTACTATCCATGCAGTTAATATATTTACAGGAAAATAAATTGCGGAAAGTAAATGTCCTACGCTATTACAGGGCTTCGGGATTAGGGGGTACATAACCAAAAAATTGGGGGAGGTACGAAAAAGTAAAATGCGGGAAAGTAAAGGCCCTAATTACTATTACATCAAAAATGATTTGCGACCTATACACCTTCTAGAAAATAAATGGATAAACTAATAATTAAATAAAAGAAGGGAATTAAACAAACATACGACAAACATATAGTAAGAGGTGAGAAGAGAATCGCGATAGGAAAATTAAAGGTTGCAGAAAATCGGGTCTAAAGAAATTTCGTGAAACCCTAAATTAATTATCAAACTAATTTCCTAATAATTTTTTTTATTAATTACCTAATCAATTACCTAACTTAATAATTTTTTATTTTAGCTAGAAGACCCTAATGACTAGTGAATATTATTTTAATGGAAATAAGTATTAACTTAATTAAATTTACCTAATTAAACCAAATTAAATTAATTAAACTAAACAAAAAAAAGAAAAAAAATGAGTTAGTTATTATGCTAACCCTAAACTTCTAGATCATTATTCTATTTAATTTAATTTACTTAACCTAAGGATTCAATTAACCTAATTAGCTAAAACATTAATTTAATTTAAAAATATAATAAAAAAAACTTAGAAAGTAGAGAGAAAAAGAAAAGAGTAAAAGAAAAAAAAACAAGGGAGAGTGTGGTTGCTGAGATTCTATGTGATTGACCTTTGCAGCTTCATGGTGTGCATGCCTCCCAGGGCCGTCAGATCTAGTGTAGGAGAGTGGCAACAGTTGAGATGAGATGGTCCACCACAGGTGCATACTGAACGTGCACAGTGGATTTGTAAATCAAACAGCTCATAAAAATATTGTCAGCGCCTGGGTTCGAACCCATGACTTGAAGCTCGGTTCACACTTCTCTTGGCCAATTGAACTGCGTTAGCTTTTTGATAATTATATGGGATCAATAAATTAAATAAAAAAACCATGGTAATAGAGAGAAAGTCAAACTTTCAGTCTGCATGGGGCCCTGGGTGCGCGCTGTCCAATTAGTAATGGAGAGAGGGGAATGAAAATGTTGATAGACCAATGGGATTTGAGAGAGGGCAGTAATCTGTTGACTGACCAATTAAAACGACGCATGCGTGGTCAATCAATTCCCCATCCCACGTCGTCGTCTTCAAACTGCATACCTGCAGATTTAACTATGAAATTTGCTGGGGATTTACTTGAGGAATTGCAATGTTTTCGTAGGAAAAAATCTGCAAACATGGAACTCATGAAAACACTTAAGTAAAATAATACTAAAGGCCAAGATTGACTTAAAATTACTTCCTGATCATGGATATGGCCTCCGTTTGGTCTAAAACTCCATGGAACATAGGATTCGAAGCTTTGCAAGTTTGAACCCTCATTAATGGTGGATCACATTTTAGCACCTGAAGCTCCCATATGGCACGTTGGACCTGCTCTAATTGACCTCAGAAGCTTGTTAGAATCGTTAGTTCACAATAAAACATGATTAAATGTAACATATAAAAGTGACAACGTAAATAGTTATGAAGAACTTAACCTTCATGTTATGAGCGTGATCAAACTCAGCTTATGGTCTTACCTTCCCTTGTATTACCTCAGAGGTTGATTGGGGCAATTATTTGGCCTTGAATCCTCACGAATTTTTTCTTTCTCGTGCCCTAGTTTTAGGTTTCTTTTTGGAAGAGTTTTGCAGCATGTTTTGGTGCTAGGGTTCGTGGTCCTCTCTTCTGAATTCAAAGAGCATATATAGAGGAGCCATTAGGGTTTGGAATTGGGCTCGGATACTAAGTTATAGAATGACATGGAATCTTGATAACCTTATGTGTAATTCTTTCTAAAATTGGTCTTCCTCTTTCATAATCAAGCTCCCACGAATTTGGGTTCCCATATGATGTTATTTGGGCCATTGAATGATTGAAACCAAAGCCATATGAGTTGATTCAATTATTTTGCATTTTTATTTAATTTATTTTCCTTTTATTTGAAATAAAATTCAAACAAATATCAAATAAAATAATAAAAATGTGGGAATTGCTTCAAAGGTCCTCATTTAGGTCATGGGCATGTTTGAAGTCCAAAACTTAGGCCCATTAGTCAAGAAACTCAAAATTGTCCAATTAGGGTTTCATGTTCTTCTTGAGTTTTAGCCAACTTCTACCAATCATAACTCTCTCAATTCTTATGGTATGGAAATGTTCTAGGACTTTTTGGAAAGCCCAAGATGTACTCTACAATCCACTTTGGAATATCTCTTGAATTTGAGGGTTTTATCTTGAAGATATAGCTCCTGACAAAAAACAGCTTTTTGCGAGCTTTTAGAAGGACCTATAATGTTTTGGCTCATATCTCTCAAATGGTGCATTTCTTGGTCTTGAGCCCAACATCAAAGTTGTAGAAAGTTGAATTTCCTTGAGGATGAGCTTTGGTTTGGGAATTTTTGATAAAGTATGAGAGACTTATGGCTAGTCAAATTTGTGTTGAGTTTTAGTTCAAAACCATAATAAGAAACTTTTGAGTTTTGTCATCTTTGGAGTTTTTCTTGATGAATCATGATCAACCCCTGATAAAATGATGAATTTAATCTCAAAATGTTGATGTTGACAAAAAATTAGGACTTTTGACTGTATATTGACCATAGTTGAGTTTTTAGGTCAAACTGGTTGACTATTGATCATTTGAGTAGTTGACGTGACAATCTTTTGAATCAGAGCTTGAAAATTGGCATGAGGATACTTTGAGGAATATGAGAGGCCATGAAGTCCACTTGAGGTCTTAGAATTGGATTTGACCTTGAGGGAAGCAAAACCCTAATTGTGGGCTTGTTGCTTAGGAGAGAGATAGTCAGGCTTACTTCTCAGTGCTTGAGCCACAATATTTAAAATATGATGGGAAAATTTTGGGGTATGACAACTACCAAGAGGCTCTAAAGTTCCTAAGTTTACAAAATTTTCAGGGGACACTAGTGAATCGACTGTGGAAAACATAACCCGATACTTAACTAAGGTAGAGGACATGATGACAGATGACTTCGACTCAGATGGGGTCTCGTCTGTAAATTTGAACTGCAACATACTGTCGGTCCTTCCTCATGAGTATTATCAGGAGACGGAGGTCGAAGACTGTGAAGAGGCAGACGAGGAGGAAATGGTGAAACATAGGCCAATATGTTACTATGTGTTGAACAACGGTGCAGTCGAGGAACAAAATTCTTTTTTCGAAAGGTCTGATCAGGGAATGAGGAATCATTTGAAGCCTCTCTATATAAGAGTCAAGATCGAAAGTGTGGGTATCAATAAGGTCCTCGTTGATGGTGGAGCAGCGGCAAATTTAATGCCCTAATATATGCTGAAGCAGATTGGGATGTTCGACACATATATAAAACCCCATAACATGGTCCTATCCAACTATGAAGGGAAAGTGGGGCCCACTTTAGGAGTTATCCAGGTGAACCTTACTGTGGGTTTAGTAACTAGACCTACCATGTTCATGGTAATACCAGCGAAGGCAAATTATAACCTTTTGTTAGGTAGAGAATGGATTCATGGAGTGGTTGTTGTGCCTTCAACAATACACCAAAGACTAACTATCTGGAGAGAAGACGAGATAGTCGAGAACATAGAAGGAGACCAGAGTTATTACAAGTCTGAAGTAAACCAAGTCAATAAAACAAGCTTCGACAAAAATTTAGCCAACATAGGACCATGCCAGGCTGCGGAGGATATATATTCTCCAAACAAGAATGCCTTATATTATTTATATCTTCACCCTAGTGGGTTTCAATGGAATAGAGAGATAATGGGAGATCCCGAAGTGTCATACCCCAATTTTTGACCCTAAAATCATACATCAATTGCATATTAATCACTAATCAAGAGCACCATTGTGAAGCCCTATCTTTGATACTGTGATCGTCTCTGAGGGGAATCATCAAACACTTTTAGCTTTTTATTTGTTCATACTAACCAAGATAAAAAAAAATGTGTTTTGTCTCTTTTGTTTATATTTTACCGGTAAAAGATCGGGCAAAAATCAAAACAGTGCAAGAAAAACAATTTTTGAAAATTTGAAGATGGAAATCGATTTACCCCTATGGGAAATCGATTTCCTGTGCGCAAAATTCAAAAAAATATAAGGAGGGAAGCTTGACATCATTTTGGCACCTTTTTATTTGATCACTTTGCCATTTTTCCACCTCACCAAAATTAATCCCTTCATTAAACCCACTTAAACCTCATTTTACCATTTTACCATTTAAATACCATTTAAGTACCAATTAAACACAAGTTAATTAACCAAGAGAAAATGACCAAATTGCCACTACTCTTGCTCTCATCCTATAAATAGAGGTCTCTACTCTCTCATTTCTCAAGCTTGGAGAGCCAAAAAATTGCTTGCAAATTCATTTCTCACCCTTTCCAAAACCCTCACCCAAAGTTCATTCTCATAGAATTAGTGAGATTCACATTGAATCTTACTAGTTTTGAACTAAACCTCCTACATTTCTCTCTTTGCTTTGTTTGTTCATCTCCAATTTTGAAGGATCTACACACTTTGTGCTTGTTCTTGAAGTTACTCCAACAATTTGTTTCTAAAATTGATAAATTCCTAAATTCTAAGATGTAGATCTTTGTTGCTTGTGTTCAATGCATCTTTGATGCTATATTGGTCCTATTTGATGGTGATTTGGTGGAAAATTCGTGCTCCAATGGATATGTGATCATAAGGAGTTTGTATGTTTGTCTAAATCAAGTTTTATGGTTCATAATGCTGTTTTTTTGAAAACTATGCGCAGGAAATCGATTTCCACTCTGTTTTTTGCACCAGATCTGAATTCTGCAGGAAGGAAATCGATTTCCTACAGAGGTAAATCGATTTCCAGTGAGGCAGAATGCTTGTTTTTGCTATTTTTGACTTGTTTTTGGTTCTAACTCTTCTTCTACTCCATTCTTTTGATATTTTCTTTGAATCACAAATTAGAGGCCTAATTTCTCTCTAATATCAATGGACTTAGGGCGTCGATAGGATGAGAATCCAAATCCGCAAAATTAAGTGATTGAAATTATGGATGAAAGGAGCTTTTGAATGTGGTTCCATCTTTTGTTTCTTTTTATTTTGATCGATGAAAGTCTTAACACCTTGAGAATTCTAATGGATTCTTGGTAAAGACTAGATCGCTCCTCATTTTTCTTTTCGTGCGGTATTGCTTTCGGAGAGTGATCTACATATCGCTTCTCTCGCATGCATTAACACATAAAGTTTTGACCGGCCTCGTTGTAGGGTGATTTCTACATAAATCACTTGGCGATCTGCTTAACATAGCGCAATATTTCGTGTCCCGAATCATAAAAATATCAAATATGGAAGAGAATTATATGCGGTTGATTTAAGACTTATGGAGATTTATCGTGTAGTCGCTATGATTTTATCAAGCTTCTGATAAATGTCCATTGAATTTAAATCCGAGAACATCCTTCACTCACCATCGATCTTTCTTACTAACTTTGATAACATACTTGACAAGTTTCAAGATGGTTATCTTTAACATCTAACAATTGACTTTAATTTATGCAATTTATTATATTGCTCTTTATATTTTGCTTTATGCTTTATCATTTCATCATATTTACATTCCGCTATTTTCTCTATGTCCATTTGGACACTATGTTTATGTTTCCGCTATTTTCTTTTGTCCACTTGGACCATACTTTACTTTTATGCTAAAACACTAATAATCAACAAAAATCTAAAAAACACATAAGGCTCTCTTTCGGACTATTGGTTACTATCCCGAGCATTTTGGAGATTCGGACTTATTGACTTAGTGCCTCTGGACCCTTATTCTGTTGTTACTATGCTGTTATTCTGTCTGTCTGGCATTGGATTGTTGTCTATTTGTGTATGTAGGTATTTCCTTGAAAGTCCTTGATGGTTAAGTCCAAGGCATTGAGATAAGGATTTTACCCGAAAACAGCCGTTACTCTGCCCGATTTTCGTCGGAATTTTTATGTGCTTAATGCAAAGTGGTGCTAAGATAATAATTTCATCTGGATCCCCAAGTGGTAATGTGTTGGTTTAGTATTGATAAGTCCAAAGGATGGGAAATCTACCTTGACTCATAATGTCAAGTGTTGGCTTCTTCTTCGGTTAGACCGTTTCTTTCCTTAGCTTTTATTTTACGTAATAGGATAGCCTCTTCATCTCCTCCCATTCTTAAATTTTCAAAATCTTCTTCCTTTTTCAAAAACCTTCTTATGTTTGCAATCTTTTCGAAACCTTTTCTTTAAAAATATCTTTTGCCCTTAGTGGCCTTTTCTTCAAAAGTTTAGACCCGACTAATTGTTGGAACGAGTGGCGATACCCCACGATTTTGAATTTGATTGATAATGAGATCTTTTCCGCGTGAGAGAGCTAGTGGCATACTCGTTGATTTCTATCCAAGTTGGAGCCCTTCTTTCATTTGCGATGCAAAGAACTCATTTGTTCTCATGCTCAAGATCAATGGCTGAGTATTTCTCTCCGACGATGATAAAGTGTTCATTCGTTATTAAAACGTTTTTCCCTTTAAGCGGAAATACATTAGCTCTGACTTCTCCATTGCACCGAGGAGGTATGTAGGCACAAGGCTTAATGTCTTGCCGAGCTTATTTTAAAAATAAAGCAAACTCTTTTTTTAGCACACACGACACAGATTTTCAAAAAGGTTCCTGTGGAGTACCACAGATATGAGGGGTGCTTAAAACCTTCCCCTTGTATAATCAACACCCGAACCTGAGTTCTCTTTTTTTGTTTTAAAAACAACTTTGGGTTTTACGTTCTTTTCCCTTTTCCTTTGGAAACAATAAAGCGCGGTGGCGATTTCAAACGAAATATTGAGTCGAGTCAATCCTATGGCTTCGATCTCAGATTTTCCCCGCTACAGAAAAAATGGCGACTTCACTGGGGATCAGTTTTAAGTGTGCTAAGCCTATTTTTGTTTATCTGTGTGTTTTTTATCTGTATATATTATTGTGTGCTTTGTTTGTTTTTTTACTTTTTGGTGCTCGATGGTTCCTCTGTGATGAGATAAAGTCCTAACCCGGACTTTGGTGAGTAACTTGAGATAGGAGGTGGTAAGACCAATAGTCGCATGTCGGGAGCAATCCTTACCATGAGCGTCATATGGTGGAACCCCAATCAGTGGAGGCCTCATGGAAGGTAGTAGAGGTTGTTACGAACCATCGTGATAACGCTATTACTTTCAATAGTGAGTGTTCGTAGAAGCTGAATGGCCTAGAACCTTTTTAACCCATCTAAGCCTTTTTAGGATGTAGTGCAGAAACAAGATCAAGTACCAATTTGTGCTAGTTGTCATGCGATACTACGCTCAGACGAGGTCTTTTTAGGCATATTATTGGCGCCCATGAGTAGTTGTGCGTGCCGGTAATATCCGATAGAAGATTAATAACTCTGGGAACCTTTGTAGAACCCGATTGGCAGGTACAAAATTCCCTAGATCACACCTTGTGGGATGGGTAGACCCATGGCTTCATGCTCGTGACGTCGAACCTTTGAACCTGGATTGTGTAATTTTGTGTGATTTGATGTGATCTTGTGTGCTCTTGATTGTGATTGATGCATAAACCATGCATTCATGCATTCATAAAAAATGTTCTTCACAAATGGTTTTCAAGGAACTTAGAGACTTTGTTTGTAAACATCACAGGTACCATGGATCAAAAGAGAAGCATCAAGAAGTACACTTTCAGGAATTCAAGTGCAAAAGAGTTGAAAGAGCTAGCAACTTTGGTTCCTAATCTTGACAACTTCAAAAACCGTTATGGGAAATTGATCTCTATCTTGAAGACCAAAGTGGAAAAGGGGATTCTTGAGACTCTTGTGCAGTTTTATGACCCGGTTTATCATTGTTTTACCTTTCCTGATTATTAGCTTATGCCCACTTTGGAGGAGTATTCGTATTGGATTGGTTTGCCAGTTACGAATGATATACCGTTTAGTGGTCTGGATAAAGAACCTTAGGTTGATGAGATAGCAGAGCTTCTTCAGTTGAAAATATCAGATGTGAAGGCAAATATGACCAAAAAAGGAGGAATTTGGGGGTTGACTTCTAAGTTCTTGATTGGAAAGGCTTCTATGCTGGCTAGTAAAGGAAGTATGATTGCTTTTGAGACATTTTTGGCCTTGCTTATCTATGGTTTGATACTCTTTCCCAACATTGACAACTTTGTCGATGTTAATGCTATTCGGATTTTCATGATTGGGAATCCTGAGCCTACTTTGCTGGGGGATACTTATCATTCCATTCACTATAGGACTGATAAGAAAGGTGGATTTATCAACTGTTGCACTCCTTTGCTCTATAAGTGGTTTTTTTCGCACTTACCTACAACCCCATTCTTGCAAGGCGTCAATTTTGTTACCCCATTAAGGAGCGACCCGCTAGTATTCTTGTGTCAGGAATCTTCTATCTTAATCAGGATGGAAATTCGGATATGAGAAATCGGTTTGTGCGTGCTTGGCACCATATCGATAGAAAGAGACATTTGGGAAAGAAGCAATGTGTTGCTCTCAAAGACTATACTGATTGGGTTCAAGCTAGAGCTCACACCTTTCAGATGCCTTATTTACTCGAGGAGCCTTCTCTACTCATTACTCCACCTTTATCTTTCACTACTCCTGTTGAAAGTAATTAGGAGCATCTAGAGCTCGTGGCTAAGATGAGAATGGAAAGAGATGCTTGGGAGAAGAAGTTTCGTGCTTCGGAAATTGAGAATAAAGAGTTGAAGATACATTTGAAAGAAAAGGATGAAATGCTTGATATCTAAGATGGTTGGTTGATGGAAAAGGATGATCAGATCCGTCATCAAGAAGAGCTACTTCAACAACATGGTGAAAAGCGAAAGAGACAACAAGAGGGTTTATTTTCCTCTAGTAGTCAGGAAGATTCAGTTGCATGAAAGGAAGTTGCTGATAAGCTGATGGTCGAGAATGCTCATTTGAAGGCCTTTTATGAAGATGAATTGGATAAGTTCCGTAGGAAGCTGCAGAGAGGAGATGGATCTTCGTCAAAAGTGTTCCCTCCTAGTTTTTAGCTTTTCCGTTGTTTTGTAATCTTGGATCTTTGAATCCTTTTTTAAGCTTTTCCATTACTAATGAAAGAATGTTGTTATGTTTTATGTTTTTGCCAATGTTTACAATTAATGTCTTAAAGTTCCTTGAAAACCAATAAAAATCATTTGCATTGCATTTCATGCATCATTCCGCATTTTGGTCTTGCTTCCGAGAGTATTCCCGAGGTCTTATTTAGTGTTTTTCATACAGAATCAAGCTGTCTCACCGGTATAACACTCGAGCTAACTGCAAGAAGAAGATGGAAGGTCTTGAACAAGAGAATCGTGAGCTACGTGAAGAGGATGTTACTTTGAGATCTGGTGTGGAAGGTCTCACTGCTCTAGTTGAGACATTGATGGCTGCTCAGACTCAGAATCAGAATCAGGTTCCTCTTCCCAATGCCCAAGCTCAGGGTCAGGCCACTATGATTTCTGAAATTGCTGCTACAACAATTCATGCTGTTCCTGTTGGTGCTACTCAGCAACGTATGCCTAATGGATATCCCTGGGGTAAGCCTGAAGGTTATATGGGGACAAGTGGTGAGTCTGCAAGAGAACAAGAATAGAGCTGGTCTGGGATTTTCTGCCTCAGACAAGTCTGTGATGAAGCCTGAATCTGCTTTTCGTCCTTATCAGGAGATGTTCCATAGTGCTGGGTTTCTACATCCGACTCCTCCAGAAGTGAACGCTATTGTTGAAGACGAATCAGAGCCAGAAGTGCCAAGCTTTGTGACCCATGGAAAAATGATTAAGAATTGGACCACCATTGACATTCCTGAGTGTACTCATGCTTCAAAGTAATTTGCTTTTATGTTTTTCAAAATCCTTTCATTCTGCCCAAGATGAAAGTGAAGTTGTTAGGGCTTTTTCCTGTTTGTTTTAAACATTAAAATCATCAATAAAAGTCATTCTGTTTCTGCATATACATGCTTTTTATCTTTTTGCTTTTTCTGGAAAGTGGTAACACAAAAAACCTTAAAAAAATGTTTTCATTTGCCATAATCTGCACAATTACATGTTTGCATATATCTTTCCTTTTCCTAAAAAATAATCACCTGTGCAGATTAATCAATAAAACCGTTGAAAGTAATGACCCTGCACCCTCTCCCAACTTCGAGTGTCCCGTGTATGAGGCGGAAGAAGAGAGTGATGAATGTATTCCTGATGAGATTTCCCGACTGCTTGAGCACGAGGAAAACACCATTCAGCCGTATAAAGAGCAGTTAGAAGTCATCAACTTGGGTTCTGAAGAGGATAAAAAGGAAGTCAAGATTGGGGCACTGCTTGGTCAAGATGTTAAGAAGAGGATTGTAGAGCTACTTAAAGAGTATGTTGACATTTTTGCGTGGTCCTACCAAGACATGCCTGGGTTGGACACGGATATTGTGGAGCATCGTTTGCCGTTGAAACCTGAATGTCCTCCTGTCAAGCAAAAGCTAAGAAGGAGTCATCCTGATATGGCGGAGAAGATTAAGAATGAGGTCTTGAAGCAGATAGACGCAGGTTTCCTTGTCACTTCTGTGTATCCTCAATGGATTTCCAATATTGTGCCTGTTCCGAAGAAAGACGGAAAAGTTTGCATGTGTGTTGATTATAGAGATTTGAATAAAGCCAGTCCGAAAGATGATTTTCCTCTACCTCACATTGATATGTTGGTAGATAGCACGACAAAGTTTGAGGTTTTCTCCTTCATGGATGGTTTTTCAGGATACAACCAGATTAAGATGGCACCTGAAGACATGGAAAAGACAACCTTTATTACGCCATGAGGGACATTCTGTTACAAAGTAATGCCTTTTAGGTTGAAGAATGCTGGCGCGACGTATCAGAGGGCCATGACCACTCTTTTCCATGATATGATGCACAAAGAAATTAAGGTTTATGTGGATGACATGATTGCCAAGTCTCAGTCAGAGGAGGGGCACATGGAAGACCTTTTAAAACTGTTTCAGCATTTGAGAAAGTATCGTCTCCGCTTAAATCCAAACAAATGCACTTTTGGTGTCTGTTCTGGAAAATTATTGGGTTTTGTTGTCAGTCAGAAGGGAATTAAAGTAGATCATGATAAAGTTAAAGCAATTCAGGAAATGCCAGCACCAAAGACTGAGAAACAAGTGAGAGGTTTCCTCGGACGTTTGAATTATATCTCCAGGTTTATTTCCAATATGACTTCTACTTGTGAGCCAATCTTCAAGCTGTTAAAGAAAAATCAGGGATGTGTGTGGAATGAAGATTGTCAGAATGCTTTTGACAACATCAAAGAATATTTGCTTGAACCCCCCATTTTGCTCCCCCTAGTTGAGGGAAGACCTTTGATTATATACCTCATAGTGCTTGAGAATTCAATGGGATGTGTGTTGGGTCAGCATGACGAGTCTGGTCGAAAAGAATATGCAATATACTACCTTAGCAAAAAGTTTACCGAGTGCGAAACAAGATACTCGCTGCTTGAGAAAACTTGCTGTGCTTTGGTGTGGGCTGCTCGCCGACTGAGACAGTATATGTTGAATCACACCACCCTATTGATTTCCAAAATGGATCCAATTAAGTACATATTTGAAAAACCTGCGTTAACCGGAAGGATTGCTCGCTGGCAAATGTTGTTATCAGAATATGATATTGAATACCGAGCTCAAAAAGCTGTGAAAGGAAGTGTGTTGGCCGAGTATCTCGCTCACCAACCAATTGATGACCATCAATCTATCAAAATGGACTTCTCGGATAAAGATATAATGTATTTGAGAGCTCAAGATTGGGATGAACCGTTGCCAGAAGAAGGGCCAGAGCCTGGATCCAAATGGGGTTTAATTTTTGATGGAGCTTCTAATGTTCATTGCCATGGTATTGGTGCCATTATTATAACTCCACAAGGATCGCATGTTCCTTTCACTGCAAGGATATGTTTTGATTGTACAAATAATATTGCTGTATATGAAGCTTGCATCATGGGGCTTGAAGAGGCCATTAATCTGAGAATTAAGATTCTTGATGTTTATGGAGATTCTGCGCTTGTAATTAATCAGATCAAAGGAGAATGGGAAACGCGTCATCCTGGTTTAATCCCTTACAAAGATTACGCCAGAAGGCTATTGACATTCTTCAACAAAGTTGAATTTCACCACATCCCTCGAGATGAGAATCAGATGGCTGATGCTTTAGCCACATTGTCGTCCATGTACAAAGCGAATTTCCATAATGAGGAACCTCGGATTACAATCAGGCGTCTTGATAGACCTGCTCATGTATTTGCAGTTGAGGAATCAACAGATGAAAAGCCTTGGTATTTCGATATTAAGCATTTCCTTCAGACTCAAGAGTACCCACTTGGGGCATCAAATAAGGATAAGAAAACTTTGAGGAGATTGGCTGGCAGTTTCTTCATCAATGCTGATGTTCTGTATAAGAGAAATTATGACATGGTTTTGCTCAGATGCGTGGATAGACACGAAGCAGACATGTTGATGCATGAAATTCATGAGGGTTCTTTTGGTACTCATGACAATGGACATTCGATGGCTAAAAAAATACTTAGAGCAGGTTACTATTGGCTGACAATGGAATCTGATTGCTACAAGTTTGTAAAGAAGTGTCACAAATGTCAAGTGTATGCTGACAAGATTCATGTGCCTCCGACACTTCTCAATGTTATTTCTTCTCCATGGCCTTTCTCTATGTGGGGTATTGATATGATTGGCATGATTAAACCCAAGGCTTCTAATGGACATCGGTTCATCCTCGTAGCAATCGATTATTTTACCAAGTGGGTAGAAGCTGCTTCATATACTAATGTGACAAAGCAAGTTGTGGTCAGGTTCATCAAGAACAACATTATCTGCAGATATGGTGTACCAAGCAAGATCATCACTGATAATGGCTCGAATCTGAATAACAGTATGATGAGAAAACTGTGTGAAAGTTTCAAAATTGAACATCATAACTCTTCGACTTATAGGCCAAAGATGAATGGAGCTGTTGAAGCAGCAAATAAGAATATTAAGAAGATTGTGCAAAAGATGGTTGTTACGTACAAGGACTGGCATGAGATGCTCCCATTTGCTTTGCATGGGTATCGTACATCTGTTCGTACTTCAACCGGGGCAACTCCCTTTTCTTTGGTTTATGGTATGGAAGCAGTGCTCCCTATTGATGTTGAGATTCCATCGTTGAGAGTTTTAATGGAAACCAAGTTATCTGAGGCTGAGTGGTGTCAGAGCAGGTTTGATCAATTGAATTTGATAGAAGAAAAGAGAATGACGGCTTTATGCCATGGTCAGTTGTACCAGAAAATAATGAAGAAAGCTTTTGATAAGAAGGTTCGACCTCGTGTATTCAGAGAAGGCGACCTCGTGCTCAAAAGGATCTTGTCTTTCACCTCCGATTCAAGGGGCAAGTGGACTCCTAATTTTGTAGGACCATATGTTGTTAAGAAAGCCTTCTCTGGCGGTGCATTAATTCTTGCAACTATGGATGGAGAAGAGCTCCACGTTCCGTGAATGCTGATGTAGTCAGGAAATACTTCACCTAAAAATAATAAAAGAACAGCTCGCTAAGTTGAAAACCCGAAAGGGCGGCTTAGGCAAAAAAGAGCGACTCGGTGGATCGAAAACCCGAAAGGGCGGTCCAGGCAAAAATTAGAGACATAAACAGAATAAAAACCCGGTGGACTGAAAACCCGAAAGGGCGGTCCAGGCAAAAGTTAGGGATTCATGGCAAGTAACTACATCAGGCAAGACTTGATCATCAGCAGTCATCTGTTTATCATGAAGAAGTTCAACACATTTCAACAGAAGCCTTTGCTCAGGAATTCCAAGTTGAGAGAGAGGATGGGGTCATTACATTTCAATGTACCTTTTCCACAAAATTACCACTTTCCAAACTTTGTAATCATCCATGGGGTCTTGCCTTTCGCAGGCTACCATTCCATTAATAAAGTTTGAGCCTTTACCCTTTATTGGCAATCTTATCTCTTTCATATCTTAAAATGTCATTTATTGTTGATAGTAATTTCTGAAACAAAGAGAAAATTGATTTCAACAAAATCTTTTTGAAAAAAATATAAATGAAGTTTTGTTTTGATTCATGAGTGCATTACAAGGAATGGATATGTTGATGTATTCAGGCGCAAAAAAAAGTAAGAATGTATTCCAGTTGGTGTACCTTTGGCTTGGTTCAAATATGATGTAGAACTCAGCTATTTTGTTCTCTCAGCTCCAATGTTTCCTCAGTGTTGGGTAGCATTTATTCTGAAGCCATCAAGAGTTTGTTGTAGCAATTTTCGATCCTGTTTGTAGACGATACCTCGAGTGCTCAGCTCGAGACATGCTTGATTATGTTATTATGTACTCTATCTCTTGAGTTAATCCTTGTGCTAAGTTTTGGCAGCATATGCATCATTAACATGCATCAAAAATAGTCATGCATTTATATTTGCTATCATGAAGTTTATTGTGAATCAGTTTGCTCTTTCATTTAGAGTGTCTTAAGCAGAAAATAGTCAATATCCTTGAAATCCCCACTGAATTTGCTTCTAGGTGGATAATATGTTTCTGTTGTGCTGTTCAAAATGCCTACAAACATAAATCCAGTGAGTTATCCCCTCACTTGATCTGGTCTTATTTGGCAGTTTCTTTCCATATTGACCATGGATTGAATTTTGGTCGCTGGATGATGAATGTTGAGATTATGCATTTGTGTTTGCATTCTCAATCTTTGAAAAGAAAAGCAAAGTATTATTGATTGCTCTTCACCGTCAGTGGTACGTCGGTGCATCTCTTCATACCTTCAGTGGAACGTTGGTAGTTCACCTTCAGTGGAACGTTGGTGTATCTTGTTATCTTGATTGTCAGTGGAACGTCGATGTACTTCTCTTCATACCTTTAGTGGAACGTTGGTAGTTCACCTTCAGTGGAACGTTGGTGTATCTTGTTATCTTCATCGTCAGTGGTGCGTCGATGTATTTCTCTTCATACCTTCAGTGGAACGTTGGTATCTGTTATCGTCAGTGGTACGACGAGGAGTCTCTCTGCTCACCTTCAGTGGAACGTTGGTATCTGTTATCGTCAGTGGTACGACGAGGCATCTCTCTGCTCACCTTCAGTGGAACGTTGGTGTATATTGTTATATTTTTATCGTCAGGGTACGTCGATGCATTTCTATTCATATCATCAGTGGAACGATGGTGTGTTCTTTGTTAGTGGAAAGATGGGTATTCTGATTCTCCAATGAAAGGTGATATATCTTCTCATCCCCAGTGAAAGAGGATGCATATTTTTCTCATCCCCAGTGAAAGAGGATGCATATTTTCTCATCCCCAGTGAAAGAGGATGCTTCCTTTTCTCATCCCCAGTGAAAGAGGATGCTTTAACCTCTCTGAAGTGAAATGTTTTCCCCAGTGAAGTTTCTTTTCCCAGCAAAGTTTCGTCTTCCAACAGAGTCTATTCTTCCCCAGTGGAGTTCTTCCCGCAAGACATTTTGTTTTCCCCAGTGGAGTTCCTTTGCCTCCCCAGTGTTGCCATGTTTCATCGTCATCATATGCATTCATTAAACATCGCATTATATCTTAGGTTCAAAAATTGTGTTTTATGTATTAAAGTCTCTTCAATTTCGTCAAAACGAAGATTTCCAATCATCGTATCTCCGAACCGAAGAAACTTAAATAGGGGCATCTGTCATACCCCAATTTTTGACCCTAAAATCATACATCAATTGCATATTAATCACTAATCAAAAGCACCATTATGAAGCCCTATCTTTAATACTGTGATTGTCTCTGAGGGGAATCATCAAGCACTTTTAGCTTTTTATTTGTTCATACTAACCAAGATCAAAAAAAATATGTGTTTTGTCTCTTTTGTTTATATTTTACCGGTAAAAGATCGGGCAAAAATCAAAACAATGCAAGAAAAACAATTTTTGAAAATTTGAAGATGGAAATCGATTTACCCCTATGGGAAATCGATTTCCTGTGCGCAAAATTCAAAAAAATATAAGGAGGGAAGCTTGACATCATTTTGGCACCTTTCGAAAGGTCTGATCAGGGAATGAGGAATCATTTGAAGCCTCTCTATATAAGAGTCAAGATCGAAAGTGTGGGTATCAATAAGGTCCTCGTTGATGGTGGAGCAGCGGCAAATTTAATGCCCTAATATATGCTGAAGCGGATTGGGATGTTCGACACAGATATAAAACCCCATAACATGGTCCTATCCAACTATGAAGGGAAAGTAGGGCCCACTTTAGGAGTTATCCAGGTGAACCTTACTGTGGGTTTAGTAACTAGACCTACCATGTTCATGGTAATACCAGCGAAGGCAAATTATAACCTTTTGTTAGGTAGAGAATGGATTCATGGAGTGGTTGTTGTGCCTTCAACAATACACCAAAGACTAACTATATGGAGAGAAGACGAGATAGTCGAGAACATAGAAGGAGACCAGAGTTATTACAAGTCTGAAGTAAACCAAGTCAATAAAACAAGCTTCGACAAAAATTTAGCCAACATAGGACCATGCCAGGTTGCGGAGGATATATATTCTCCAAACAAGAATGCCTTATATTATTTATATATTCACCCTAGTGGGTTTCAATGGAATAGAGAGATAATGGGAGATCCCGAAGTGTCATACCCCAATTTTTGACCCTAAAATCATACATCAATTGCATATTAATCACTAATCAAGAGCACCATTGTGAAGCCCTATGTTTGATACTGTGATTGTCTCTGAGGGGAATCATCAAACACTTTTAGCTTTTTATTTGTTCATACTAACCAAGATCAAAAAAAATATGTGTTTTGTCTCTTTTGTTTATATTTTACCGGTAAAAGATCGGGCAAAAATCAAAACAGTGCAAGAAAAACAATTTTTGAAACTTTGAAGATGAAATCGATTTACCCCTATGGGAAATCGATTTCCTGTGCGCAAAATTCAAAAAAATATAAGGAGGGAAGCTTGACATCATTTTGGCACCTTTTTATTTGATCACTTTGCCATTTTTCCACCTCACCAAAATTAATCCCTTCATTAAACCCACTTAAACCTCATTTTACCATTTTACCATTTAAATACCATTTAAGTACCAATTAAACACAAGTTAATTAACCAAGAGCAAATGACCAAATTGCCACTACTCTTGCTCTCATCCTATAAATAGAGGTCTCTACTCTCTCATTTCTCAAGCTCGGAGAGCCAAAAAATTGCTTGCAAATTCATTTCTCACCCTTTCCAAAACCCTCACCCAAAGTTCATTGTCATAGAATTATTGAGATTCACATTGAATCTTACTAGTTTTGAACTAAACCTCCTACATTTCTCTCTTTGATTTGTTTGTTCATCTCCAATTTTGAAGGATCTACACACTTTGTGCTTGTTCTTGAAGTTACTCCAACAATTTGTTTCAAGAATTGGTAAATTCCTAAATTCTAAGATGTAGATCTTTGTTACTTGTGTTCAATGCATCTTTGATGCTATATTGGTCCTATTTGATGGTGATTTGGTGGAAAATTCGTGCTCCAATAGATATGTGATCATAAGGTGTTTGTATGTTTGTCTAAATCAAGTTTTATGGTTCATAATGCTGTTTTTTTGAAAACTGTGCGCAGGAAATCGATTTCCTACAGAGGGAAATCAATTTCCACTCTGTTTTTTGCGCTAGATCTGAATTCTGCAGGCAGGAAATCGATTTCCTACAGAGGTAAATCGATTTCCAGTGAGGCAGAATGCTTGTTTTTTCTAGAATGTTTGTTTTTGGTTCTAACTCTTCTTCTACTCCATTCTTTTGATATTTTCTTTGAATCACAAATTAGAGGCCTAATTTCTCTCTAATATCAATGGACTTAGGGCGTCGATAGGATGAGAATCCAAATCCGCAAAATTAAGTGATTGAAATTATGGATGAAAGGAGCTTTTGAATGTGGTTCCATCTTTTGTTTCTTTTTATTTTGATCGATGAAAGTCTTAACACCTTGAGAATTCTTATGGATTCTTGGTAAAGACTAGATCGCTCCTCATTTTTCTTTTTGTGCGGTATTGCTTTCGGAGAGTGATCTACATATCGCTTCTCTCGCATGCATTAGCACATAAAGTTTTGACCGTCCTCGTTGTAGGGTGATTTCTATATAAATCACTTGGCGATCTGCTTAACATAGCGCAATATTTCGTGTCCCGAATCATAAAAAGATCAAATATGGAAGAGATTTGTATGCGGTTGATTTAAGACTTATGGAGATTTATCGTGTAGTCGCTATGATTTTATCAAGCTTCTGATAAATGTCCATTGAATTTAAATCCGAGAACATCCTTCACTCACCATCGATCTTTCTTACTAACTTTGATAACATACTTGACAAGTTTCAAGATGGTTATCTTTAACATCTAACAATTGACTTTAATTTCCGCAATTTATTATATTGCTCTTTATATTTTGCTTTATGCTTTATCATTTCATCATATTTACATTCCGCTATTTTCTCTTTCTCCATTTGGACACTATGTTTATGTTTCCGCTATTTTCTTTTGTCCACTTAGACCATACTTTACTTTTATGCTAAAACACTAATAATCAACAAAAATCTAAAAAACACATAAGGCTCTCTTTCGGACTATTGGTTACTATCCCGAGCATTTTGGAGATTCGGACTTATGGACTTAGTGCCTCTGGACCCTTATTCTGTTGTTACTATGTTGTTATTCTGTCTGTCTGGCATTGGATTGTTGTCTGTTTGTGTATGCAGGTATTTCCTTGAAAGTCCTTGATGGTTAAGTCCAAGGCATTGAGATAAGGATTTTACCCGAAAAAAGCCGTTACTCTGCCCGATTTTCGTCAGAATTTTTATGTGCTTAATGCAAAGTGGTGCTAAGATAATAATTTCATCTGGATCCCCAAGTGGTAATGTGTTGGTTTAGTATTGATAAGTCCAAAGGATGGGAAATCTACCTTGACTCATAATGTCAAGTGTTGGCTTCTTCTTCGGTTAGACCGTTTCTTTCCTTAGCTTTTATTTTACGTAATAGGATAGCCTCTTCATCTTCTCCCATTCTTAAATTTTCAAAATCTTCTTCCTTTTTCAAAAACCTTCTTATGTTTGCAATCTTTTCGAAACCTTTTCTTTAAAAATATCTTTTGCCCTTAGTGGCCTTTTCTTCAAAAGTCTAGACACGACTAATTGTTGGAACGAGTGGCGATACCCAATGATTTTGAAATTGATTGATAATGAGATCTTTTCCGCGTGAGAGAGCTAGTGGCATACTCGTTGATTTCTATCCGAGTTGGAGCCCTTCTTTCATTTGCGATGCAAAGAACTCATTTGTTCTCATGCTCAAGATCAATGGCTGAGTTTTTATCTCCGACGATGATAAAGTGTTTATTCGTTTTTAAAACGTTTTTCCCTTTAAGCGGAACTACATTAGCTCTGACTTCTCCATTGCACCGAGGAGGTATGTAGGCACAAGGCTTAATGTCTTGCCGAGCTTATTTTAAAAATAAAGCAAACTCTTTTTTTTAGCACACACGACACAAATTTTCAAAAAGGTTCCTGTGGAGTACCACAGATATGAGGGGTGCTTAAAACCTTCCCCTTGTATAATCAACACCCGAACCTGAGTTCTCTTTTTTTTGTTTTAAAAACAACTTTGGGTTTTGCGTTCTGTTCCCTTTTCCTTTGGAAACAATAAAGCGCGGTGGAGATTTCAAACGAAATATTGAGTCGAGTCAATCCTATGGCTTCGATCTCAGATTTTCCCCGCTACACGAAGAAACAGAGCATATCGAAGGATTACCTGGAACACGGCCAACTGGATGGGACGCAGATGTTGAATATGTCTGAGTCATCCTTTTTCAAAAAGATTTCAGCTTACATAACCGAGAATAAAAGAAAAGCAACTATAGAGGCCAAAATAACAAGCATGGCTGTCGAAGCCATAAGAGAAGAATCAAAAGTACCAGGCCAATGGGTGCACTTTATTCTAAAACCCCTCGACGTGAAAATTTATGACGAACAAGTTTTAAGTGAACAAATGAGTCAAAGATTAGATGCCATTTACAACGAAGAACCTTTAGGAATCGAAAATGATCCAATGGCGTCAAGTGAAAAATGTTGGCTCAATACCCCCTCGAAGAAGTAGATCTTGGAGACGGGAGTTTAAAGAGGGTCACGTATATCAGCACAAAATTGGAGTCAGACTTGAAAGCAAAGGTCATCGCACTACTAAAAGAGAATAAAGGTTGTTTCGCTTGGGACTATGTGTAACACCCTTCTAAACCCCGCGAAAATTTTAAACAATTATATCAGAGTAAAACATAAACACAAGGGTGCCACAATTATTTAAAATAAATAAACCAATCATGGTCAAGTCATGCTTCATTAGGAAACGATTTAACAAAAACACAATTATGTTTATCACAGCGGAATATGAAACATCATCAACATAATCAAATGGAAATATAATCCAACACCAATTAAAATAGAGTAATCTCATAAAACTCTATAACTATCGTCCCCCAGTGTTACAAGATCAGAGCATGAACGACACGACCCAATATAAACGGATAAACTCTACGAGTCATCCTCACCGAGCACTAATGCCGCTACTCCTCAATCTGAAAATGACAACATGTCAGGGTGAGTCTCATTCTCAATTAGTAAATATTATGCAATTCATATGCAACAAGCATCATAATATACCATTCACCCAATTATACACATTCAGACTCACATCTATTATCCATCAAATCACACAATAATAGATTACAACACGAAACACAGAAATCCATACAATCATGTTAGGACAAAATGCATATGACACAACTGACACTATGCATGTGGTACCAAAATTCGTGAATCACATTCACAGGACTTCTCTCTACGATACTGCCCTTCAATGTCGCTCACACCCCACATGGGCACACGACTATCCTCATCGCTCACATCCCCATGGGCACACGATGACTGCTTACTAATCTCCGCACAATGGGAATTAGCCACCAACGATCCACTCATCAACGGGATCCATCATCAAATGCATATGAATGAATGAAACACACATAACATACTTCTAAACATCACCGAATCACGATGAACAACTCATCTCAACACCACATCACCAATAAGTATGTACATGTTTTCAACATCATTCAAATAGTCATGCATTCATCACAATCATAATAATAATCACAACCAATTCATCATCACATCAAACACATTGTCACACCTATCTCATATGCACACAATGTTTAATTCTCATCAAGTAATTAAATCGAGTTTTAAAGAAATAAAGTCGTCCACTGCCCATATTAATCATCCATCATATAAAACATTCAATTACTTGCACCACGCCCAAAACGACACTAAGAAATGATTCACGGATCAAAAGATACGTCATTTTCAAGTTTTAGAATAATTCACACACAACAAGGTTCGCTCAGCGACGCAAGGCAGAAGCGAAATCCTTCAGACCTCCGCTTAGCGGACCTCTAGCGACGTCTAACAGAAGCAAACTATGTTGGGACCTCCGCTCAGCGGACCCCCTCCACTCAGCGGACCTGCGATTTCAGCAATTCTCAGGTTTGCGACAGACCCTGCGATTCCACCTAATTTCAGTCCAAAATCAACCCCAGACATCACATACAGGCATATAATCATCATACATTCAATCATACACCACAAAACATCATTTAAACTCATTATTAACCAAATAGTTCACACAATTATCATCAATTCAATCCAAATCAGAACACCCTAACCTAACAATCCCAATGTCTAATTGAACCAAACCATACATCAATCTACCTATTACCTAAGACCACATAATAGATACTAAAAGGAAGAGTCCCCCCTTACCTCGATGAATCTCTTGAAGGCTCTCCTTTCGGTTTCACGTTCTTGCCTCTTTCTCTTCTCTTTCCCTTTTCACGTGTTCTTCCTTTCTCTCCCCAAATGGTTCCTTTTTCTTATTTTATGAAAATAAAATAAAATAAAATATCACAACTTAGTAAAAGGCCTAACCAATTAGTACCCCTCTTTTACTAATATCACACCATAAGCCCAATAGCTCTTATTCCATCATTTTCCAATTAAATCCAAATAAAAATACTAAAATTCCAATTATTTAATTTAAATCCAAATTAAATTAATAAACTGAAATTATGGGGTGTTACAACGCTCCCCCACTAAAAGAGTTTTCGTCCTCGAAAACATACCTTAGACGAAAAGTTCAGGGTAAGAGTCCGTCATCTGGCTCTCTAACTCCCATGTAACATTTCCACTGGCTGGTCCTCCCCAAACCACTTTCATTGTTTCTATATCTTTACCTCGCAACTGCTTCACTTTACGATCCTCAATCCTCATAGGTAATGTCTCTACAGTCAGATTATCTCGCACATGTATATCATCTACCTGAATCTCATGAGACGGATCCGCAATGTATTTCCTCAACTGAGATACATGGAACACATCATGCAAATTAGCGAGTGCAGGCGGTAAAGCAATCTGATAAACAACCTTTCCAATCTTCTTAATAATTTGAAATGGACCAATGAAACGCGGAGTTAACTTCTTCGACTTCAAGGCTCTTCCAATGTCAGTCATCGGAGTAACTCGCATGAATACATGATCTCCCTCCTTAAATTCAATATCCTTCCTTATTTTGTCATGGTAACTCTTATGACGATTCTGAGAAGCTCTCATCTTCTCGTGAATCATCTTGATCTTTTCCGTAGTTTGTTGCACAATCTCCGGTCCAACCACCGCATTTTCTCCAGATTCGTACTAACACAACGGCGTTCTACATCTCCTACCATACAACGCTTCAAACGGAGCCATACCAATACTCGAATGATAATTATTGTTGTAGGTAAACTCAATCAAAGGTAAATAACTATCCCAAGCACCACTTTTTTCCAATACACATGCTCGCAACAAATCCTCTAACGATTGAATCGTTCTCTCCGTCTGACCATCTGTCTGCGGATGATAAGCAGAACTCAACCTCAACTTAGTACCTAAGGCTTCTTGCAATCCTGTCTAGAACTTAGAAGTAAACCTCGAGTCTCTATCTGACACAATACTAGCCGGAACACCATGCAAACTCACTATCTTCTCAACATACAACTGAGCCAACTTCTCCATCGGATAATCCATTCTTATTGGAATAAAGTGAGCAAATTTCGTCAACCTGTCCACAATAACCCAGATAGAATCACAATTCTTTCTTGTTCTAGGTAAACCAGATACAAAGTCCATAGAAATTCCATCCCACTTCCAATCCAGAACAAACAACGGCTCCATCAATCCAGACGGTTTCTGATGCTCAATTTTCGACTTCTGACAAATTAAACAAGCATAAACAAACTCAGCAATTTCCTTCTTCATTCCAGGCCACCAAAACAACTTCTTCAAATCATGATACATCTTGGTAGCACCAGGATGAATACTCAATCCACTTCGGTGTCCTTCTTCCATAATACTCTTTTTGATCTCAGCAATATCGGGTACACATACTCGGTCTCCAAACCTTATAACGCCATTCTCGTCAATTCAGAATTCACCTCCTTGACCTTGGTTAATCAATGTCAACTTATCCACCAAGCTAACGTCAGATTTCTGTCCGTTTCTAATTTCCTCAAGGATACTATTAGTCAACTTCAACATCCCCCAAAATGACGTCAAGTTGTTCAAGAGGAAGGCACACTAAGTCCATTCCAAACTTTCTACCAAATATGTCAATAGGACAGTTCAAACAAGCAGAAGAAGTAGTTACTGAACCCGACGCAGGAGTGTCAATAATCATACTTCCGTGAATAACAGATATTTCTAATCCCAATCGTTTAGCACAATCCAATGAAATGAATGAATGAGTCGCTCCAGTATCAATAATGGCAACTAAAGGTGTGTCATGGATAAAACACGTACCTTTAATCAGACGATCTTTCGGAGTAGTCTCTGACCCAGACAAAGCAAAGACCTTCCCACCAGTCTGATCCTTCTTCGGTTTAGTGCAGTGTGGACTGATGTCACCCTCTTCGCCGTAATTGTAGCAAGTCAAGATATTCATCCTACAATCAGACGCAAGATGAACCGCCTTACCACACTTGAAGCATTTCTTCTCTCCACTCTTGCACTGATTCCTTCTATTCCCATTCTCACCACAGTTGTAGCACCTAACGGGAGCACCAGAATCTCCCCCACTAGGCCTCTTCCAATTCCCAGCTCTAGGATTTCCTCTACCATATGGCTTACCTCTATCCATAGGCTTCTTACCTTTCTTGTCAACCAACTCGCGAGAGTGAGATGACTTCAGCTTAAGGTTATCCTCTTTGAAGATCCTACTACAGTCCACCAAATCGACAAATCGCCGAATTCTCTGGTACATGATTCCTTGCCTGATCTCATCACAAAGACCATTCTCAAACTTGATGCACTTCGAGAATTCACTAGCTTCATCATTGTTGTAGTGAACGTAGTACTTCGCCAACTCAACAAATTTCGAAGCATACTCTGGTACCGTCATGTTACCCTGAGTCAACTCCAAAAATTCGATTTCTTTCCTGCCTCGAACGTCTTCAGGAAAATACCTCCTCAGAAACTCTCTTTAGAACACAGCCCAAGAAATAGCTACACCATCAGCCTCCAGTTCAGCCTTGGTAGCCATCCATCAGTCATCAGCCTCTTCGGACAACATATGAGTACAATACCTCACTTTTAGGTTCTCAGCACAATCGATGACTCTAAAAATCCTCTCGATCTCCTTAAGCCACTTCTGAGCACCTTCAAGACCATGCGTACCCTTGAACAACGGAGGATTGTTCCTCTGAAAACTGTTCAGCTGTCTGTCAGCACCAATCACAACTCCATTTGCATTCCCTCCCATCACACCAGTAATCGTGCCCAAAGCCTCAACGATAGCATCGTCGTTTCTTCCACCTCTTCCAACCATTGTTCTGCTAATCCACAAAACAATTCCATTAGAACCAAAAGTATCAACAGGGATAACTCACACTCGTCGCATACGAAGGAAAAGACTGACACTAAGACTCTGGTCACAACAACCGACTATGCTCTGATACCACTATTGTAACACCCTTCTAAACCCAGCGGCAATTTTAAACAATTATATCAGAGTAAAACATAAACACAAGGGTGCCACAATTATTTAAAATAAATAAACCAATCATGGTCAAGTCATGCTTCATTAGGAAACGATTTAACAAAAACACAATTATGTTTATCACAGCGGAATAAGAAACATCATCAACATAATCAAATGGAAATATAATCCAACTCCAATTAAAATAGAGTAATCTCATAAAACTCTATAACTATCGTCCCCCAGTGTTACAAGATCAGAGCATGAACGACACGACCCAATATAAACGGATAAACTCTACGAGTCATCCTCACCGAGCACTAATGCCGCTACTCCTCAATCTGAAAATGACAACATGTAAGGGTGAGTCTCATTCTCAATTAGTAAATATTATGCAATTCATAAGCAACAAGCATCATAATATACCGTTCACCCAATTATACACATTCAGATTCACATCTATTATCCATCAAATCACACAATAATAGATTACAACACGAAACACAGAAATCCATACAATCATGTTATGACAAAATGCATATGACACAACTGACACTATACATGTGGTACCAAAATTCGTGAATCACATTCACAGGACTTCTCTATACGATACTGCCCTTCAATGTCGCTCACACCCCACATGGGCACACGACTATCCTCATCGCTCACACCCCCATGGGCACACGATGACTGCTTACTAATCTCCGCACAATGGGAATTAGCCACCAACGATCCACTCATCAACGGGATCCATCATCAAATGCATATGAATGAATGAAACACACATAACATACTTATAAACATCACTGAATCACGACGAACAACTCATCTCAACACCACATCACCAATAAGTATGTACATGTTTTCAACATCATTCAAATAGTCATGCATTCATCACAATCATAATAATAATCACAACCAATTCATCATCACATCAAACACATTGTCACACCTATCTCATATGCACACAATGTTCAATTCTCATCAAGTAATTAAATCGAGTTTTAAAGAAATAAAGTCGTCCACTGCCCATATTAATCATCCATCATATAAAACATTCAATTACTTGCACCACGCCCAAAACGGCACTAAGAAATGATTCACGGATCAAAAGATACGCCATTTTAAAGTTTTAGAAAAATTCATACACAGCAAGGTTCGCTCAGCGACGCAAGGCAGAAGCGAAATCCTTCAGACCTCCGCTTAGCGGACCTCTAGCGACGTCCAACAGAAGCAAACTACGTTGGGACCTCCGCTCAGCGGACCCCCTCCGCTCAGCGGACCAGCGATTTCAGTAATTCTCAGGTCTGCGACATACCCTGCGATTCCATCTAATTTGAGTCCAAAATCGACCCCAGACATCACATACAGGCATATAATCATCATACATTCAATCATACACCACAAAACATCATTTAAACTCATTATTAACCAAATAGTTCACACAATTATCATCAATTCAATCCAAATCAGAACACCCTAACCTAACAATCCCAATGTCTAATTGAACCAAACCATACATCAATCTACCTATTACCTAAGACCACATAATAGATACTAAAAGGAAGAGTCCCCCCTTACCTCGATGAATCTCTTGAAGGCTCTCCTTTCGGTTTCACGTTCTTGCCTCTTTCTCTTCTCTTTCCCTTTTCACGTGTTCTTCCTTTCTCTCCCCAAATGGTTCCTTTTTCTTATTTTATGAAAATAAAATAAAATAAAATATCACAACTTTGTAAAAGGCCTAACCAATTAGTACCCCTCTTTTACTAACATCACACCATAAGCCCAATAGATCTTATTCCATCATTTTCCAATTAAATCCAAATAAAAATACTTAAATTCCAATTATTTAATTTAAATCCAAATTAAATTAATAAACTGAAATTATGGGGTGTTACACTATGACGATATGCCTGGTTTGGAGAGAGAGTTGGTCGAATTGAGATTGCCAATAAAAGAAGGGAAGAAACCCATCAAGAAAACTCCAAGAAGATTCGCACCAGAAATCCTCTCAAAGATCAAAGCAGAAGTCGAAAGACTTCTCCGTTGCAAATTCATTAGGACCACAAGGTATGTCGAATGGATTGCCAATACAGTACCTGTTATTAAAAAGAATGGTTCTTTAAGGGTATGTATACAATTTTGTGATTTAAATGCAGTAACCCTTAAAGATGAATATCCTATGCATGTGGCAGAGATGTTAGTAGACTCAGCCGCAGGCTTCGAATATCTGAGTATGTTAGATGGATATTCTGGATATAACCAAATCTTCATTGCTGAAGAAGATGTGTCCAAAACAACTTTTCGATGTCCAGGCACCTATGAATGGGTAGTTATGTCTTTTGGCTTGAAAAATGCTGGGGCAACTTATCAAAGAGCAATGAATTCTATATTTCATGATTTTATAGAAACTTTTATGCAGGTATACATAGATGACATTGTCATAAAATCTGCTTCAAATGACAGTCATCTCGATCATCTTCGCCAATCATTCGAAATAATAAGGAAACATGGCCTGAAGATGAACCTCCTTAAATGTGATTTCTTTGTGCAAGCTGGAGATTTCTTGGGCTTTGTGGTCCCTAAGAAGGGGATAGAAATTAATCAAAACAAAACAAAGGCCATTATGGAAACGAAAGCACCGTCCACGAAGAAGGAGTTACAATCACTATTAGGGAAGATAAACTTCCCGAGGAGATTCATCTCTAACTTAAGTGGGTGAACACAAGCCTTTTCCCCTTTAATCTGTCTGAAGCAAGGCAGATTTGAATGGAGTGCTGAACATCAAGAAGCTTTCGATAAGATAAAGCAATATCTGATGCATCCACCCATCCTATCACCTCCAAATGGGAAGAAACATATGAGACTCTATATATTAGCCTCTGATACTACCATAGGTAGCATGTTAGCTGAAGAGGATGAAAATGGCGTCGAAAGAGCCATTTACTACTTAAGTAGGGTACTTAATGATGCAGAGACTAGGTATACTGCTATAGAAAGGCTCTGCCTTTGTTTATATTTTTCTTGTATAAAACTTAAGTATTATATAAAGCCAGTTGATGTTTATGTTTTGTCTTATTTTAATGTCATTAAACATATGTTGTCCAAGCCAATATTGCATAGTCGAATTGGTAAATGGGCTCTAGCCCTTACTAAATATTCAATGACCTTTTGCCCTCTTAAAGCAATGAAAGGATAAATAGTATCAGATTTTATTGTGGACCACGCAGTGGTCGAAAATCATCAACAATATGTTGAAATAAAACCGTGGAAATTATTCTTTGATGTTTCAACACACAAAGAGGGAAGTGGAGTTGGAGTCCTCATAATTTCTCCTGAAGGAATTCCAACAAAACTCAAGTACAAAATCGAAGTCCCTCTATGCTCCAACAACAAAGCAGAATATGAAGCGTTGCTTGCAAGACTTGAAGCCTTGTAGGAATTGGGGGCAACCAGAGTCGAAATTAAAGGAGATTCTGAATTGGTATTAAAGCAGCTGACGAGGGAATACAAATGTATAAAGGAGAAGTTGATTATGTACTTCGTCATGACGAATAGGCTGCTCAAAAAATTTGAATATGTGGATTTAAAGCATGTCCCCAGGATAAAGAATCAAGAAGAAAATGACTTGGCACAACTAGCTTCGGGGTATAATGCGTCGAAAGAAAGGTTGGAAGAATTAATTCAAGTTAGAGGAAAAGCAATGAGAACCAGGTTATCTCCAACCGATCTATAAAATACACAACTGGGCTTTGCCAACGAGGAAGAATTCGAAGTGTTAAACATAGGCACTCTAACAGATACAGATTGGAGAAGTCCGATTGTTAATTACCTGAAAGACCCTTCGACTGATACAGGGAGAAAAGTAAAATACAGAGCCTTGTCATACTTTTTTATGGGGAACGAATTGTTCAAGAAAACTCTTGATGGAATTTTGTTAAAATGTCTCAGCGAAATGGATGCTTATTTAGCATTGTCGAACGTACATAATGGAGCTTGTGGAGCGCATCAAGCTGGGCATAAGATGAAATGGTTGTTGTTTCGTTATGGAATGTATTGGCCCACTATGCTAAAAGACTGTATAGATTTCGCCAAAGGTTGTCAGGTACATGCAAGTATCCAACATTCTCCTGCGATTGAATTAAGTTCAATCATCAAGCCATGGTCTTTTAGAGGATGGGCATTGGATGTAATTGGGGAAATTCGACCTACTTTATATAAAGGTCAAAGATATATCTTGGTAGGAATAGATTATTTTACCAAATGGATCGAAGCAATACCATTAGCCAACGTAGACCAAGAAGCTGTGATTGAATTTATTCAAAAACAAATATTATACAGATTTGGAATCCCATAGAGCATAACCACAAATCAAGGATCAGTATTCACTGGTCGAAAGATGCAGGAATTTGCAAAAGAAATGGGGTTCAAATTGCTCACTTCCACACCTTATTATGCTCAAGCAAATGGACAAGTCGAAGCAGCCAATAAGGTGATAATAGGCTTGATAAAGAAACATGTAGGAAAGAAGCCAAAAAATTGGTATAAAACCTTAGATCAGGCACTCTGGGCTTGTCGAACA
Organism: Vicia villosa; assembly: GCF_029867415.1. Lineage (NCBI taxonomy): Eukaryota > Viridiplantae > Streptophyta > Magnoliopsida > Fabales > Fabaceae > Vicia > Vicia villosa. Next base: position 664,285 of record NW_026705019.1, on the reverse strand, counting down.
GCACCCGAAGAAGCAACCAACACTACACTGTTTCAACTCACATTTGGGCATGATGCAGTGTTACCTGTCGAAATCCATTTGCAGTCAGTCAGAATTCAGAAGCAAGAGGAGATTCCCCCAAATATACACTGGGAAATGATGATGAATGAGCTGGTAGATCTAGACGAAGAAAGGTTGTGGGCATTGGAGATGATAAGGAGATAAAAGGAAATAGTAGCAAGAGCATATAACAAAAAGGTGAAAGGTATTGTGAGAAGCATCCCAGAAGTACATGGATGCTATCAGCATGGTTTAATTGTATTCTAAACCAGTTTTCGGTAACTGGATCAAATCATATATTCCTAATTCCTTCCAAAACGAGGCTTTTTTGGCTTCAACTTTAGCCAACCAAGCGTAATATAGGTCAGGATTTCGCTAAAGGAATTTCCCTAAATACCCTAAGGGTATTAGTCATATACTCTAACCTAATGGTCTCTTGGGCTATAGAAGTCTTAGTCGAAGAACCCTCGGCATTGGTGTTTTCGACAGGGAGCGGCTTGCCCTCACCGTCTATCTTGTTTCTACTAACTAGAGGCCTAGTCTAATAGTAAGCAGGGAAGAATTTGGTTTGTAAAGGAATATCACGACCAGGTAAAGGATCCATAAAAGCATGAGTTTTTCCAGAAATTGTAAAGGGAATGATTACCTGAGAAGCGTAAATGGCACGATTTTCCTCCAGATACGGTTCTGGGATATATTGTTGATTCCCAACTAGTGAAGGATGTTGAAGCTGATGAACAAGTTGAAAGGAATCCACGGTTTGCATTGTTTGATCTTGATCAGTTGATGAAGCCATGGATGAAGTTCTTCAGAAGATGAAGAAATAGTAAAAAAGGGTTTTTTGTTTTTGCGTTTAAAGAAGCCGATGGAGAAAGCGATTATGAGAAGAAAAAAAAAGTATTGCAAACGGTGAAACCCTCTATTTAAAGGGTTAAGAAAAACCCTTCAATTTTCTATTTAATTTAGTTAATTGAGTTAATGGGACACGCGTCAATAGCTGATTTATCCGTCTGACAGTCCAACAGTTATTAGTCTTATTCCTAGTTCCTAGGAGCAATGATTAGAAGCAATGGTGAAATGTGGGAACGCACGTTCTGAAGATACGTTTTTGAAAATGACAAGACATTTTGAAAGAAAGGTCATAAATGGTTATGACGTCATTCAAAACCTTGGAACTTAAAGGTTTTGAGAAGTCGAAATCTAAAGTATCAAGAAATGCCCATTTCTACTTATCTTTCGAAACAGACATTTATTGGTGGCAATTTGTTAGCTGGAGATTTCGACTGATAACTACGTTCTTCGAAGATATAGGTCTCGAAGAAAGAATGGCTTTTTTGAATGGTTATTTTTAAGATTGTAATGTATCAGGATGATTTCTTAATCGAAGTTAAATACAAATGAGTTACCTTCGAAGCCTAAGAACTGAAAAGACTTAAGATATTCTTATATATTTTTGCAAAGACACGTTGCTGTGTGTCGAAGAGTGTTCGAGCGGGAAGATTTGAAATTCAAAATGTTTCATTTGAATCAAGGAGGACATGTGGAACCCCAAGAGTTCGAAGCGCATGCAAACGTGCAACGTGGCATCTCGTTAGAGTAGGACCATTAGGGTCGAATTAGTATAAATAAGGGTCTTAGTGGTAGGTCCCAGGGGTGTTCATTTTGTACAAATCACTCACAAATCACTCAAGTATCAAGCGTAAGAGAAAGTTTTTGCTGAGAAATGTACGTGAAACACCATTATCTTTTCAATATTTGTCTTTCTTTTTATAAGAACAAAGTCTTTTAAATTCCTTTATATTTCTTGTCGAGCCATTTATATTTACAGTTTAAATTCCTTTACATTTCTTGTCGAACCATTTCTGTTTGCAGTTTAATCATGATTTACTCTTTGCAATTTCTTTCGTTGCATTGTATTTAGTTTTACTTTACAACCAGTCATAGATTAGGATCATTTCTTTAAAAGTCAAAAACTCATAAAATATGAATTCAATCATCATAAAAGATAACTTTTTGACACATATCCTAGGATCAATCTAGTCGATCCTGCGAGTAACCAAAGTATATTCGTAGTTTAAAGGACTAGCGGTTGTTTATCTGAAATCACCATAAACACATACACATAACATTCATTCATGCATTCATACATTCATGCCCTTCATTTGCATCTTGTTAACATGATAAAACCATTGTTCCCAAAGAAATGTCTCTACTCTTTCCACTTAAGCGCCAACTTTAGGCAGAAAGACCCGTAGTCCTTATGTTTCCCCAAAGAACTTATTCCTCACGGGAAGATCTTATTTCAGCTCATTCATCTATCTATAGATAGGATGAATCCCCATTTTGAGCTTTTTCCTCATTGGGAAGTGTCTTGTTTGGTGTCTCTTTCCAACTCCGCCTTGAATTTAACTTTGTCGCCAGTAAAAGTAATTATTTGGATCAACGAATACTGGATTCTAAGAATGCTTTATTTTGCACAATTTAAGATTTGGTATCCTCAAGCAAGAACCTATTTGTGGTTCCTTAGAAAGAATTTATATCCCCCACAGTTGTATTGCTGCTACTTTCAGATTTATTAACCGGTAATAAGTGATGGCCTCTTTATTTGAGCAGCTTGTATGTCCAAATTTTCCTTCTTAAAAGAAGATGACAGTCTCTATGGAGCAATCAAATTATCTCCGGTGAAGAAACTTGTGGATGGTTAGTCTCTCAGCGTAAGAAGACAATTCATGATAAGAGTTCCAATAGATGGTGAGCCTTCTCAAAATGATGAAGACAGTCTGTTGTATCATGGTAGCTATCCCTTATGAATGGTGAGTCTCCCCAGCGTATGAGACAATTCATATTGAAGTTTGTTGTTTCCTAATGAAAGATAGGTGTAATACGGTGGAAGAACTGACTTTTTGAAATGTTGCGGATAGCAAGAGTCGCCACTGACTTTTATTTTATCCAATTGAAAAGGCAAAAAGAACAGAAAAAGACCTTTTAAAAGAGATTGAGTTTGGGGGGTAAGTTATACAAAGGGAAGGTGTAAGCACCCTTTGTATCCATGGTTATCCACGGGCTCTTAATTGCTTAGCTCACTTTTTGTTTGCTTGAAAAAGTTTGAAGTGTAGTGTGTGATTTGAAAAGATTTTTTGAATAAGGACTTTAGCTTGTAAATCAGCGTAGCCTTTTTGAATTGATTCGAAAAAGGGGTGTGAAAAGCATTTTGAAACTTTGGTTTAATTATGAGCAAGCAGTTAAGAGCCACCTACCCAAAGTTTGTCTTTCTTGTTCTTTAAGTCTTTCGTTTGAAAGAGCTATCCATACCATAAAGAGGGAAAGTAGTCCTTTCATTGGATTTGAAATGGGTCATCGAGGGTTATCGTTCGCCATAAGATTGTCCATACCATAAAGAGGGTAGGAAGTCTCAGGGAAGGATATAATAGTCATTAAGGCAACAATGAGGATACCTTAGCATTCGAAGGGACAATCATCATTTTATCACAGGCAACCTCGAGGGACAAGATCATATAAATCAAAGGCAACATCGAAGGGACTTATGATCTTTGATGATGATAATGAACTGAGGGCAACATTGCTAAGGCATCCTCGTATTCGAGGGACTTGACTATTTTTTAAATTGAAAGGCAACAGGAAGCATAAGAAGGGTTACCATAAAGGTGTGTGTGTGCCACAATCAAGCGATTCAGCTCGGATATTCTTATCTTGTAAAGATAGTTATCTAAATTCAATTCATGGTTTTTTCACTCCCTAAATTACTTACCACGCAGCATAATAAAGGCATAAATATAAATGTCCTACGCTATTACAAGGCTTCGGGAGGGATACATAGCCAAAAACCCGAAAGAAAAAAAATAAGGCAGAAAATAAAACCTACAACTATTACATGGCTTTGGGGCAGTTACAAAAATTAGGCAAATGAATAAAACGTAATAAAAGGCAAACCCCAAATGGGGGAACAAGTTAACCAGTTTAATAGAATAAATAAAGGCAAAGCAAAAAAGGCAAATGAAAATAAAAGGCAAAAAATAAAGGGAAAAGGTTTTTGAAAACAACTGGGCGAACCCTGATTTTAAAACAATTTATAATGAAAAGGGGTTGGTAAAAAATAAACAAGTTAATGGACGACACCTACCTAAAACTTCTAGGGTTACCTAAGGTTTCGTTTAAAATTGAGGCTAGGCGATCCTAAAATTAATTATTCGTTATAACCTAATTAATTTTATTTTAACTTAATTATTTATCCTAATTATAAAAATCTAATTATTTAACCCTAAATTAAAATCTAATTATTTAACCTAAATTAACTAATTAATTACCTAAATTAAATTAATTAAAAAAACAAATTATTATTTTTTATGGTTAAAGATAAAAAAGGGTTGAATAAAAAAGGTAATTAAAAAAATAATTAGTGTAAAAAAATAAAATAGTTAAAACCATTAAAATTAAACAAAATAAAATATAAAAAAATTCTAAAAAAAACCTGGCGCGCTTCAGCGTGGCGAGTAGAGGGAGGTCCATGGTGGACATGCATCTTTGTGCGCGTTGGATCAGATGGCGCAGTGATATGATGGTTGGAATTGAGAGGGTCCATGGTATGCGTGTGGACGAGACACACCCAGGACGCGCGCCAACAAATCTTTTTGAACTAGCCAATCGCGCCATGCCACATGATCATCTTCTTCGTAAAAAACCTGCAACCTGCTTTTTATAGCGCTTGTTGCAGACAAGCTGTAAAAACCCTTACCTATTACACCTGTTAAATTGTAACGTCCTCATACGAACACAAAAATCAAAACCGATGCCATGGATGAACTCGCCTTGTTCCTACGACTCTAATGGCGTCCTTAATTTAAACTAATTGTCCCTATATCAAGAAGCCCTAAAATGAAACCCTAATTACCAACAATGGCATATTGCAATATACAAATAGAAACCAAGAATCAAATTCCCAGAAACGTTCAGAACTTCACAATAAACATATATATATATATATATATATATATATATATATATATATGCAACAAAAACATGTAAATGATGCGTTAATCATTGAAATCGAAGGTAAGAAAAAACGCAAACCGTAGGGGTCTGTGAGCGTGTTTCTTGATGCTTCGAGGCTTGGTAAGGATTGGTACATATTTAGTGATGCTCCGGGAATGTGCTTGGACCTTCAAAACTCCTTGAATCAATCTCAATTGCCAAGAACGAATTCAATTTTTCTTGAATTTTTTGTACTCGGGTTAGGGTTCTTTTGAGGCTGCAAAACGTGTCCTTGTGGTCTTCATTTGTTGTGAACTTATAGGTGAAGGTTTTAGGTCAACAAAATTGGATTGAATCTCCTTGAATCTTTGATTGGGAAATTGATTGGAATATGGTTTCAAAACTTACTAAACTTGGTCAATTTCAATCTTTCTCACTCCAATCTCTTCTAGCACGAATTTGTATCAATTTGGGGTGTGATTGATGATTAGATTTGATTCAAATTGCTTCTAAAATCAAATCCTTGATTTTCTACTTGATTTATTTGACTTTAATCATTTTTAAATGAATAAAAATTCATAATAAATCAAATAATTCTCAAAAATTCGTGGCAATTGGATTGGATGTCTTGGATAACTTGGGGATCAAGATTGAATCAAAAAGATTGGGCCCTTTTGCAAGAAAACTCATTTTGGACCATATTTACTTCACATTCTTCACTCAAATTTGTCAAACTTTGACAAGACATATCTCCCTCAATTTTTAAGATATGGTAGAGTTCTAGGACTTTTTGGAAAGCTCAAGATGTCCTCTATAAGCCACTTTGGAACCTTTTTTCCATTTGTAGATTTTATCTTGATAATACGGGCTTTGACAAAAAACTGCTCTTGGTTGACTTTCAAAAAGGACCTATAATCTTTTGGATCATATCTCTTAAATGAAGCATTTTTGGCCATGGCATTAGAGAGACAAAGTTGTAGATAATTCAATTTCCTTCTACATAGGATTTGGTTGGGAAATTTATGATGTTCCATGTGAAAGTTATGATCAGTCAAAGTTGGGTTGACTTTTAGTTCAAAACCCTAATTTAGAAACTTGGACATTTGTTGATTTCCGAGCTTTCCTTGATTAATCATGATCAACCCCTTGATCAAATGATGAATGTTAATTCAAAAAGTTGATGTTGAATAAAAATCAGGAGTTTTGACTGTATGTTGACCTTAGTTGACTTTTAGGTCAAACTAGTCGACTGTTGACTATTTGAAAATTGATTGAGCAATCTTATGAATCAGAGCTTGCAAGTTGGCATGAGGATACTTTGAAGCATATGGCCATGGAGTCCACTTGAGGCATCAGAAGTTGATTTTACTTGGAGAGAAGAAAAACTTTAGTTGTGGGTTGTTTGTTTAGGAGAGTGTGCATTCAGTCAAGTCTTGAGCCTTTAATTTTGAAGTGAGCTTGAGTATAAAATATGGTGGGCAAATTTTGGGGTATGACAACTGCCCCTGTTCAATTTCTTAAACCTGAGGATGTAGATTGGCTTGTGTGCCTATCCGAATCTAAAGGTGGAAGAGGATTGAACACTAGAATACCAAGAAATTTTCCCTTGATGATGTAGGGACCCTTTCAGGGGTGGGCTTAAAGATGCCATCAGCAGAAAATATGAAGTGGACTTAAAGTTGCCACCTAACTTGTTAGATTGGTTTGAATGTCGATTGTCTCAACACCGTGTATAGTAACTGATTTAGATCTTCAGCAGATGATCGTCTCTACCATTGTGATGATAGATTTAGATTTTGGATCGTCGATCATCTCAGTACCGTGTATAGTAACTTATTTAGATCTTGGAATGTCGATCGTCTCAGTACCGTGTATAGTAACCGATTTAGATCTTGTAATGTCGATCGTCTCAGCATCTTGTGGGGTAACCAATTTAGATCTTGGAATGATCGTCTCCACCGTTTGTATTGATGAATTTAGATCTCAGAATGTCGATCGTCTTAGATCTTGTAATGTCAATCGTTTCAGCACCTTGTGGGGTAACCAATTTAGATCTTGTAATGATCGTCTCCATCGTTTGTATTGATGAATTTAGATCTTGGATTGTTGATCGTCTCGGCACCTTGTGGGGTAACCAATTTAGATCTTTTAATGATCGTCTCCAGTGTTTGTATTGATGAATTTAGATCTTGGAATGATCGTCTCCACTGTTTGTATTGATGAATTTAGATCTTTGAATGTTGATCGTGTACGAATGGTCTTAAAGATGCCATTCAGTGAGTTTGATAAGACATTGTCGGAGATGGGCTCGCAGATTCCGTCTGAAAGAGATAATTGTCAGAAGTCTAGAGGGTCATGCTTTCAAAATATGCACCTGATAGGAATGTTCAGAATGTCAGGGGTTCAAGCTTCCGGAATGTATATCTGATTGGAATGTTTCAGAAGTCTGGGGGTCAAGCTTCCAGAATGTGCGTCTGATTGGAGTTTTTAGAATGTTCGGGGTTCAAGCTTTCGGAATGTATATCTGATTGGAATGTTTCGGAAGTCTGGGGGTCAAGCTTCCAGAATGTTCATCTGATTGGAACTTTCAGAATGTCCAGGGTTCGAGCTTCCAGAATGTATATCTGATTGGAATGTTTCAGAAGTCTAGGGGTCAAGCTTCCAGAATGTTCATCTGATTGGAACTTTCAAAATGTCCGGGGTTCGGGCTTCCGGAATGTATATCTGATTGGAATGTTTCAGAAGTCTAAGGGTCAAGCTTCCAGAATGTTCATCTGATTGGAATTTCAGAATGTTCGAGGTTCAAGCTTCCGGAATGTATTTCTGATAAGGTATCTTAAAAATGTCTAGAGGGATATGCTTTCCAGAGTATATATCTGATAGAGATTAATTTGTTGATGGTATTTGTCTGACCGGTTGGTCGACCTGAAAGACAAAATCAGTTTTTATGCAATGTCATGATGCATGTATTATGTGATGAGTCTCTTAAAATAAATGAGAAACTTGCATGTTATGTATGAATTTATTATGAGGTACTGTATGCAATGTATGGATATGTTTATGATATATTATGTATGAACATGATTTATGCTATCTGGAGTATATTAGTGATTTTTCTTGATTGAGAAAATAAATCTCTATATCATTGTGATTTTGATGTCTGATCTTGTTTTGAAGATGCTCAGCTAGGGACTTATGATTTCTGCTTGGGGATGAGAGCCATTTCAATGATTGATTTTGATGCACCCTGACTGGGGATAAGAGAGATGAATAACCCTGTTTGGAGAAGAGAAAAGTGTCGGGGAACCGGCAGTGTCGAAGATGTAAACTCCGTCGAGGAACTAAGTCTCTGTTGGGACGAGAACATTTGAAGATATCTTCTTGAGGATTACTCTGTGGGGATTTGATCTTATGAAACCGGCGCTGTGGGAAGGCGTGGATGCCTTGAAAATTTCCCCCAGTGATTATAGTAACTGCCATTCCTGGGCTTGTGTAGATTAGGATACACCGATGAGTATTGATCGAAGTGTCAAACTGGCCTTGCATAGCATTGTCCTAGCTAGTAAGGACTTTTGAAGAGATTCGCCTCGCGAGGACTTTATGAGATATGTATTATGGATGATATGCCCCCCAGTAAACATAGACTTAGGACAATGCCCCATGTCGATTGGGAAGTAGCTTCAGACCCACTTGGACGCCAGCCCCTGATTGTTTGGCATTCTTGAGAGGTTCTCGGAATCTTGACCTGATTGCCCCAGATCGACTGGATAAACTGTGTCATGCCCCTTGTATACGTAGGAGACGTTGCTTTTGAAATGATTTCGTCTGTCGAGATAACTTTTGGTCATTAGTTGTACCCTGTGCCAATTCTTCCTGATGCTAACATTTGAAATTATGTAGCAAAATATGTTTAATAATGAAATCATGAGATGCAATGCATATGTCTATCTTGAGTTTTTGAAAAACATTTAAAACAAAGGTGTAAAAGCGTGATATTTGTAAAAACGTGATATCAACTCAGTGTTTATGGCAAACCTCAAGGAGTCAGGATACCTTTTGGTGACAGTATGCTTCCGAACTAACCATGCTTCAGTTAGGACTTTCAAAGGTTGTAACGTGGCTTGGTTCGCGGTTTAAGAAACAAATAATAATGGCTCAAAGTTTATTTGTACCCATCCCAATCTTCATGATGTTCTTCGATCCTATGCTCAGTTAACTTTGCATTTAAGTTCTAGCAAAGCTTTGAAGTCGTAACATTGACATTTGATGATGGTTAAAGCACTGATAGTTTATTTGGACAGAACAATCATCCTTTTTGTAATTTTTTCTTTTGTCGAGGATTTGTAGTGACCTCTTTTTTGACTTTCTTATCCCTAACTTTTTCCTGAACTGTATATTTTGAGATTACAGTCAGCGGGATGTTTCAGTTTTGAAGGATAGAAAAACACTTAGAAAGGGGGGGGGGAGTTGAATAAGTGTGACTTTAAAAACTCTTAAGATAAAAACAATTGCACACTGATTTTTATCCTGGTTCGTTGTTAACGAAACTACTCCAGTCCACCTCCTTAGAGTGATTTACCTCACCTGAGGATTTAATCCACTAATCAACCTTGATTACAATGGTTTTCCAATTAGATACCCTCTAAGTCTTCTAGAGTATTCTGATCACAACCCGATCACTCTAGGCACCTTTTACAAATGAATGTAAACAAATTCTTACAATTGTTTTACAATGCTTCTTAATAAGCTATAATCACAACTGTGATATTTCTCTTAAGTTCTAAGCTTAAATCTCACTAAGATATTCCAATGAAGTGAGGTTGAAGATGAAGTTTGAGAGCTTTTGAATTTAACAGCGTTTCTGTATTTTTGCGCAAAGAGTTCGTATTCAGCTTCTCATCAGAAATTCTATTTATATGCGTTTTGAGAAGATAACCGTTGGGAGCATTTAATGCGTTGCATGATCCGTACAGCATTGCCTTTAATGTTTCACTCTTTTGTCAACTACCTCGAGCCTTGCTTTTCCTACTTTAACTGACTTTGCCTTTTATAGCTTCTAACGTTCCTTTTGTCAGTCAGCGTAGCCTGCCATCTTGTACTTGCTTCTGATCTGATGTTTGTTGATACAACGTTTGAATTTATCATAGTCAAACAGCTTGGTGCAGAGCATCTTCTTGTCTTCTGACTTTGAAGTGCTTCTAGCGTGATACCATAAGAACTTCAGTGCTTCTGCTTCTGATCTCAAGTTCTTCTGATGCTTCAATAGACCATGTTCTGATTCTGCTTGACCATCTTGTGATGTCCTACGAGAGCATGTACTGATGTTGCATACTTGAACCTTCTGAGTCAGTGCTTCTTGTGTTGAATTGTGCATACTCTTTATATATTTCCTGAAATGGAAAATGCATAGGATTAGAGTACCACATTATCTTATACAAAATTCATATACATTGTTATCATCAAAACTAAGAATATTGATCAGAACAATTCTTGTTCTAACAATCTCCCCCTTTTTAATGATGATAAAAACATATATAATTGATATGAATTTGCAATCAGAATATCAGATGACTAAAGACAATTACACAGTTATAGCATAAGCATATAAATATAGTGTGTTAATATGTCTCCCCCTGAGATTAACAATCTCCCCCTGAAATAAATACTGGAAGAATTTACAAATAAAAGACTTCCCCGAGTATTTTCCATTTCAGTTGAGACGTTCACATTTTCCTAGAACTTCAGAACATTCAGAGCTTCTGCTTCTTGCTTCCATAGGACAGCTTCAGAGCTTTGAATTTCTTCTTGAATCATTGCATGCTTGATTGTATCAAAACATTCTTGAATGTACCAGAGCATCATCAGAACATCTTTACATCCTGAAATGTTTCAGAACAAACTAGACGACAAAAGTCAGAGCATGAATGAATCAGAAAAATGTATCAGAACATATAAGGGATAAGAATGTGTTAGAGCATATTCTGTCACGAGAATATCAGAACATTCTTCCTTCTTGCTTCTGATCTTGAAGCTTCACAGCACTAAGCTTGCTTCAATTTCCACGAGCATGTTTCTTTACAGAATTGCGTTTCCCCATGTATTTGCTTCTCATGTTGAGCTTTTTCAGAATATCTTCAATCCTGCAAAATCTCAAAGACATAGAACTTGCAAATATTGTTAGGAATGTTGAGACTTACTCCCAGCGAATGATATAGTAAATCAAATCAATTATCACGTTTTCTCCACCTTTTTGTCATAACATCAAAAAGCATATAAAAGATTCAGATGAAAAACAAATAATACGAGAGAAGATAAAGTTTCATTGATTCATCAAAATATATCAGAAGATACAAAAGAGAGAAGCAGATGCAAGAAACAGATGCAAGAAACAAGAAATAACTAAGACCAAAAGACTACGACTAGCCTAGTCTAGAGAAGATCTTGGCCAGAAGGTTTTGAATCTCAGAAGTGCTTTCAGTATACGTCTTCATGAATGAGCGAAACTCATTGTGAGTATCTTCATGCTTATCCAAATGAGAAGCCAGATCAGCTTGATTCTTTTGAAGAGCCTCCATGGTCTTCACTAGAAGAGAGGGTTCACCCGAAGAAGCTTCACAGCTATCATTCAGAGGAATAGCATGCTCAGCAGCATCATCTAACATGAGAATATCATCTTGATTTTCCTGAACAGGAAGTTTCTCAGCAGGATGATTCTCAGCACTTTGCTTCTCAGCATCAGCTTCAGACATAGAAGCATCTTCAGAATAATCTGGAGTAAGGATATCAGAATCTTCATTCTCAAGAGCCTGAAGAATTGCAGCCAGATTCCTTGGAGGTGTAGGAGCAGCAACTTCTGAAGGATATACAACCTCAGGAATAACCATGTTTGGTGCCTTCTTAGAAGGATTCTCCCTAAGCATGTTGAATAGCCACTGGAAATCTCCAGTCAGAATAAGAAATTGAGGCTTCCATACAACCATTGTGAGACAAGGTTCATCTTCCAGCTCATCTACAAACTTCTTCTCCTCAAGAGATCTCCAATTTCTGATTGGATGATAGTACCTACCATCATCAACTTCCAAGAGACAACCAGAAGAACCAGATGCTTCAGCCACGCATATCTTCTGGATTTTCATAGCATCAAACTGAAAATCCTTCTTAAATATTCTCCATAATCTACAAGTAGCAGCATGATCCAAGTTGGAGTCATGAGCAGCTCTCAAGGTTTCAATCTTTTTTTTGAACTTAAGCATGAAAAGGTCAAAGCAGACATCAAGAGAGGGTTCAGGAGGGTTAAAGGTGAATCAATAGTCAGGGTACAAAAGGCAATAGGGTTTGGATTTTCTGGAAGGTAAAGAATGGGTTAGAGAAGGTGTAGAATCTGTGGTGAAAATGGATGAAGGTGTATTTTCAGAAGGTGTTGGGGGAATGATATTTAGTGGTTCAGGGTTCAGAATTCGGGTAGAAGGAGGTGGTTGAAAACTGTTAGAGGAGGGGAAAGAATTTTGGGATTCAGAAGGTGGAGGCTTTTTCTGAGAAGAACAAGCAGCAGCATCTGCACGAAAAGCTTTCTTGATGCGCCTATCATGGTATTCATCAGAATGTACCTTGAGAGGATCATAGGTAGCTTTGGCTTCTTAGCTGGCTTGGATTCTGCTTCTGAGGCCTTTCTCTTCAGTCTCTTTTCTATCTTCATCTGTTCTTTCTTCTTCAACTCAGCCAGAGATGGAAGAGTTCTCCCTCTAATCCATGCAGGATCAACAGAAGACTGAGCTTTGACACAAGACTTCAGATAATGTTTCACAGATTTGTCAAGCTCTTCTTTGAACAAACTAGAGAAGCTATCAACAGGAGTTCTTCTAGTCAGAATATCTGGAAATATTCTTGGAATAGAAGTTACCTTCTCAATCAGAAGCATCCTTTGTAAATCAAAGGCATTCAGAACATGTCCTTGAATGACAGTTAAGAACTTGGGCGTACCAACAGCTCTCGGAAGATCCAACAAGTCACTTTCTATCAGAATTTCTGAAATCATTCTGGCAAGAGGAATGGTGTTCTTCTTGAAATCTGGATACTTCTTGCGTTCTTCATCTCTTGATTCTTCAATATTTGTCTTCAAATGTTGAAATAGAATGTTTGAGAGATTAACCTTAGTACCTTTTCCAATGCAGAAAAGTACATACTTCTGATCCTGATTTACATACGTAGAGGCAAGAGATCACTTTCTATGATAAAGAGATCCCAAAATAATCTCAGCCCAAACTCCGTAGGAAGGCTTCAACGAAGTAGTTTGATGAGATGCAGTTCCAGAAGAAGTAGATAATTCTTTATCAACCTTATCCCAATCAACTATACTAGGGAGAGCACATGTGATTCCTTCTGAATCATCAAGACCATACAGCTTCCTTATCATTTTCTCAGTCACAACAACTTCATGCCCTAATACGAAGGAGATGATAGCAGTTGGAGTAACTGTTGCATGAGTCCAGAAATCCATCACCAAGAGAGGATAAACTAGTCCAACCAGTCTTTCAAAGTAATTTGACCAACCTTGAACCAACATTGCATCCTTTGTTTTGAAATCATGTTCCAACAGATTGTCAAAATCCACCATAGTTTCGCAAAAAACTTCCAGTTCCTCATTAGGAATAGAACAAGTCTTCAGGGGATGATATCCATATTTGTGTTGAACAAGATGTGCAGAAGACATTTTTTGTTGAGTACTTGAGGATGAAAGCATGAATATACTCTGAGATTCGGTTTAGAATCTAGGGTTTATGCAATCAATGAGAAAGAGAAATGAACGAAGGAGACAATGAATAAAGAGAGAGAATGTAAAGAGATGAATTATTATGGAGATGAGTTTATATAGAGACGGATTTGAAATGAAATGCAATGTGTGTTTGAATGAACATGATTACAGAAAAACATGGAATCAATTGCATTTAATGAGAAATGACGTTAGGAGAGATAACGTAATATTTGAAATGATTTGCACAGTTACCTAGGGCGGCGTCTCCTCAACTGCACGCGTACTTGTCCAAATAGAGTGAACACGTGTTCAACATCTGGAAAGCTGGTGACAACTGTTTTGCTTTAAAAGAACTTCTGAATCAACTTAGATAATGAAACGTTAGTAATAATAGAATTAGAACTTCTAATTGATCAACATCAGAACTTCTTATAAGAAGATAAAACAGAATCATTTCAGAACTAATCCATACATCATAACTTCTCATCTTCTCATTCTGGGCATAAATCCATACTGATATTCTTCAGAATGAACTTAAACCTATATTTAGCAAGGGGTTTTGTAAAGATATCAGCCCATTGATGGTCTGTATCAACAAAGTTCAAAGAAAGAACACCCTTCTGAACATAGTCCCTAATGAAATGATGTTTGATCTCAATAGGTTAAGCTTTGGAATGTAAGATTGGATTCTTAGATAAACATATAGCAGAAGTATTATCACAGAAGATAGGAATGTTACTCTCATATATCTGATAATCTTCTAACTGACTCTTCATCCAGAGCATCTGTGTACTACATCCAGTAGCAGCAACATATTTTGCTTCTGTTGTAGAGAGGGCAATAGTAGCTTGCTTCTTGCTGTACCTGGAGATCAGATGACTTCCAAGAAATTGACAACTTCCAGAAGTACTCTTTCTTTCAATTCTATCTCCAGCGTAATCAGCATCACAATATCCTACTAAGTTGTACTCTTTAGATCTTCTGTAGACTAAACCAACATTAGTAGTACCTTTCAGATACCTCAGAATTCTCTTAATAGCTGTTAAGTGAGATTCTCTAGGATCTGATTGGAATCTTGCACACAGACAAACACTGAATAAAATATCAGGTCTAGAAGCAGTAAGATATAGAAGAGATCCAATCATACTTCTGTACAACTTCTGGGCTACCTTCTTACTTACCTCATCCTTACTTAAGATACACGTTGGATGCATAGGAGTCTTTGCTTCTTTGCTTTCAGAAAGATTAAACTTCTTCAGAAGTTCTTTCACATACTTGGTTTGATGAACATATGTTTCTTCTGATGTTTGATTGATCTGAATCCTAAGGAAGTACTTGAGTTCTCCCATCATGCTCATTTCAAACTCAGCCTGCATAGACTTAGCAAACTCCTTTCCAAGTGTAGCATTAGATGTTCCCAAGATAATATCATCAACATAAATTTGGCAAATTAAAAGATCCTTTTTAAAGGTTTTACAAAAGAGAGTAGTATCCACTTTTCCTCTAGTGAATCCATTATCCAGAAGGAAAGAACTTAATCTTTCAACCAAGCTCTAGGAGCTTGCTTCAATCCGTATCATGATTTCTTTAGTTTAAAAACATGATTTGGAGACTTAGAGTCTTCAAAACCAGGAGGTTGGTGGACATAGACTTCCTCATCTATATAACCATTTAAGAAGGCACTCTTAACATCCATATGATATAGAGTGATGTTATGTTGAGTGGCAAAAGAAATCAATAAGCGAATAGATTCTAACCTGGAAACTGGTGCAAAGGTTTCTGTATAGTCTATACCTTCTTGCTGACTATAGCCCTGAGCAACCAGTCTGGCTTTGTTTCTTACAACTACTCCCTTTTCGCTTAGCTTGTTTCTGAAGACCCACTTTGTACCAATGATGTTAAATCCTTTTGGTCTAGGAACAAGATCCCACATATTATTCCTTGTAAACTGATTTAGTTCTTCTTGCATGGAAATTATCCAGTCTGTATCTTCTAGAGCTTGATCAACAAAAGTTGGCTCGATCAGAGAAACAAGACCTAATTGACCTTATGCATTGTTCTTAAGGAATGCTCTTGTTCTGATAGGATTATCCTTCTTTCCAAGAATGACATCTTCTGAGTGAGCAGAGGTGAGTCTAGAAGATCTTCTAACAGTTGGCTCTTCAGAAATTCTAAGATTCTCTAAAGAAGTGGCAGCGTGATCTTTTGATCCTTTGCTTATGAGTTCTTCAGCTTCTGATACTTTGCTTCTTGGTTCTTCAGCTTCTGAAATTGAGATATCTATATCTGCAAAATTCTCAAACTGCTTTGGCATTTCAAGACCAAGCTTATCATCAAATTTGATATTGATTGATTCTTCAACAATCAATGTTTCAGTATTGTATACTCTGTAACCTTTAGAGCATTCAGAATGTCACAGAAGGAAACACTTCTGTGCCTTAAAATCAAACTTACCCAGATGATCTTTAGTATTCAGAATAAAACAAACACATCCAAAAGGATGAAAATATGAAATGTTGGGCTTTCTGTTCTTCCACAATTCACAAGGAGTCTTATTTAGAATAGGTCTTATAGAGATTCTATCCTGAATATAACATTAAGTGTTTATTGCTCCTGCCCAGAAATGCTTAGCCATATCGGTTTCGTTGATCATGGTTCTGGCCATTTCTTGTAGAGTCCTATTCTTTCGCTCTACAACTCCACTTTGTTGTGGAGTTCTAGGGCAAGAGAAGTCATGGGAATACCATTTTCTTTGAAGTAAACCTCAAAGAATCTATTCTCAAATTCGCCACCATGATCACTTCTGACCTTTATGATTTTACACTCTTTCTCAGATTGAATCTGAGTGCAGAATTCAAAGAACACTGAATGAGACTCATCCTTGTGTTTCAAGAACTTTACCTATGTCCAGCAACTATAATCATCTACGATGACTAATCCATATTTCTTCCCTCTGACAGATGTTGTTTTGACTGGGCCAAACAGATCAATGTGCAGAAGTTCTAGCGGCCTAGAGGAAGAAACAACATTCTTAGACTTGAATGCAGGTTTGGAAAACTTCCCTTTCTGACATGCTTCGCAAAGAGCATCTGATTAGTATTTCAGATTAGGGAGTCCTCTGACCAGATTTAGTTTGTTAATTTGAGAAATCTTTCTCAAACTAGCATGGCCTAATCTTATGTGCCAGACTTATTGCTCTTCGCTAACAGACATAAGACAAGTTACCTTCTGATTCTTAAGATCTTGAAGATCAATCTTGTAAATGTTGTTCTTTCTCTTGCCTGTAAATAGGATTGAGCCATCCTTCTGATTTACAGCCTTGCAAGACTTTTGATCAAAGATTATGTCATAACCATTGTCACTTAATTGACTTATGGACAACAAGTTATGAGCTAATCCATCTACCAGAAGAACATTAGTTATAGAAGGAGAGTTACCAGTACTTATGGTTCCTGAGCCAATTATTTTTCCCTTCTGATCTCCTCCAAAATTAACTTCTCCAGCAGATTTAAGCACCAGGTCTTGGAACATAGACCTTATTCCCGTCATGTGTCTAGAGCACCCAGAGTCCAGGTACCATGACATGCTTTCCTTTTTCTTCTTTGCAGCCAAGGATATCTGCAACGGGAATAATCTTTTCCTTAGGTACCCACATTTTCTTGGGTCCTTTCTTGTTAGTTCTCCTCAAGTTCTGATTGAACTTAGGTTTGGCATTATAAACAATAGGAGGTACATCATGATATTCCTTATTCTGAGTTACATGATATTTTCTAGGTTGTGTCACATGCTTCTTAGTGTGTGTAATGTGAAAGCTTTTGGCATGTGATGTGAGCCTAATATCATGGGAGTGGCCATACTTGAACTGATCATATAATGGCTTGTATGTGATTTTCATATCATCTACAGGTTCAAGTTTGTATGGGGTTTCACCCTCATATCCAATGCCAACATTCTTGTTTCCACTAACAACATATATCATAGAGGCAAGTTGACTTCTTCCAATATATCTAGATAAAAACTTTCTAAAGCTCAAGTCATATTCTTTCAGAATATGGTTCAGACTAGGAATGGACTTTTCTGAGTCAGAAGGAGATC
The DNA here is from genome assembly GCF_029867415.1 of Vicia villosa. Taxonomy (NCBI): domain Eukaryota; kingdom Viridiplantae; phylum Streptophyta; class Magnoliopsida; order Fabales; family Fabaceae; genus Vicia; species Vicia villosa. The sequence goes on along the minus strand of NW_026705019.1, from coordinate 646,410 downwards.
CAATATCTTTGGATAATTTTAAAACTTTTTCCTTCAGTTCAGAATTTTCCACTTCCAGCTTCTTAGTTTTAGATTCAAATAGCTTTTTCAGCTTTTTGTATTTGATACTAAGATGAGCCTTGAGTTCCAGAAGTTCTGTTAAACTAGAAACTAACTCTTCTCTAGATAGTTCAGAAAATACCTCTTCAGAATCTGATTCTGATGTAGATTCTGATCCATCATCAACTGTGGCCATCAGCGTAATGTTTTCCTGCTCGCCTTCAGAGTCTGATTCTAATTCTGATGAATCTGAATCATCCCAAGTTGCCATAAGACCTTTCTTCTTATGAAACTTCTTCTTGGGCTTCTCCTTCTAAAGCTTTGGACACTCATTCTTGTAGTGACCTGGCTCATTGCACTCAAAACAAGTGACCTTCTTCTTGTCATATCTTATGCTTCCAGAAGATTCACCTTTCTCAAGCTTCTTAGAGCTTTTGAAGTTCTTGAACTTCCTATGCTTGCTCTTCCAGAGTTGGTTTACCCTTCTGGAGATCATGGACAATTCATCTTCTTCTTCTGACTCTGATTCTTCAGAATCTTTTTCTTCATCCTGAAAAGCGTTAGTGCATTTTTTATAATTAGATTTTAATGCAATAGACTTACCTTTCTTCTGAGGTTCATTTACATCCAGCTCTATTTCATGACTCCTCAAAGCACTGACCAGCTCTTTCAAAGAGACTTCATTCAGATCCTTTGCTATCATGAATGCAGTCACCATTGGGCCCCATCTTTTGGGCAAGCTTCTGATGATCTTCTTGACACGATCACCCTTTGTGTATCCCTTGTCAAGCACTCTTAATCCAGCAGTTAGGGTTTGAAATCTTGAGAACATTTTTTCAATATTTTCATCATCCTCATCTTAAAGGCTTCATATTTCTGGATTAAGGCAAGAGCTTTGGTCTCCTTGACTTGGGCATTTCCTTCATGAGTCATTTTCAATGATTCATATATGTCATAGGCAGTTTCCCTGTTAGATATCTTCTCATATTCAGCGTGAGAGATAGCATTCAGCAAAATAGTCCTACACTTGTGATGATTTTTGAATTCTTTCTTTTGATCATCACTCATTTCTTGTCTTGTCAGCTTTACTCCTCTAGCTTTCATTGGATGTTTGTAACCATCCACCAGAAGATCCCATAAGTCACCATATAATCCAAGAAAGTAACTTTCAAGCTTATCTTTCCAATACTCAAAGTTTTCACCATCGAATACTGGTGGTCTAGTATAACCATTGTTACCATTTCCATTGTGTTGCTCAGCAGAGCCAGATGTAGATGTAGATGTAGGTGGTGGAGTTTCAACCATCTTGACTTAGCGTTTTTCTCTTCCTGAATCTTTTCTAACACGGTTAAGTGCTTGCACCATAGAACCGGCGCTCTGATGCCAATTGAATGATAGAAAAACACTTAGAAAGGGGGGGGGGGTTTGAATAAGTGTGACTTTAAAAATTCTTAAGATAAAAACAATTGCACAGTGATTTTTATCCTGGTTCGTTGTCAACGAAACTACTCCAGTCCACCCCTTAGAGTGATTTACCTCACTTGAGGATTTAATCCACTAATCAACCTTGATTACAATGGTTTTCCACTTAGATATCCTCTAAGTCTTCTAGAGTATTCTGATCACAACCTGATCACTCTAGGCACCTTTTACAAATGATTGTAAACAAATTCTTACAAGAGTTTTACAATGCTTCTTAATAAGCTATAATCACAACTGTGATATTTCTCTTAAGTTCTAAGCTTAAATCTCACTAAGATATTACAATGAAGTGAGGTTGAAGATGAAGTTTGAGAGCTTTTGAATTTGACATCGTTTCTGTATTTTTGCGTAAAGAGTTCGTATTCAGCTTCTCATAAGAACTTCTATTTATAGGCGTTTTGAGAAGATGACCGTTGGGAGCATTTAATGCGTTGCGTGATCCGTACTGTAGCGGGGAAAATCTGAGATCGAAGCCATGGAATTGACTCGACTCAATATTTCGTTTGAAATCGCCACCGCACTTTATTTTTTCAAAGGAAAAGGGAAAAGAACGTAAAACCCAAAGTTGTTTCTAAAACAAGAAAGAGAACTCAGGTTCGGGTGTTGATTATACAAGGGGAAGGTTTTAAGCACCCCTCTTATCTGTGGTATTCCACAGGAACCATTTTGAAAATCTGTGTCGTGTGTGCTAAAAAAGGGTTTGTTTTATTTTTAAAATAAGCTCGGCAAGACAATAAGTCTTGTGCCTACATACCTCCTCGGTGCAATGGAGAAGTCAGAGCTAATGTAGTTCCGCTTAAAGGAAAAACATTTTTTTAAAAACGAATAAACACTTTATCATCGTCGGAGAGAAATACTCAGCCATTGATCTTGAGCATGAGAACAAACGAGTTCTTTGCATCACAAATGAAAGAAGGGCTCCAACTCGGATAGAAACCAATGAGTATGCCACTAGCTCTCTCAGGCGGAAAAGATCTCATTATATCAATCAATTTCAAAATTGTGGGGTATAACCACTCGTTTCGACAATTAACAGTGTCTAAACTTTTGAAAAAAAGCCACTAAGGGCAAAAGATATTTTTAAAAGAAAGGTTTTGAAAAGATTGCAAACATAAGAAGGTTTTTGAAAAAGGGAGAAGATTTTGAAAATTTAAGAATGGGAGGAGATGAAGAGGCTATCCTATTGCGTAAAGTAAAAGCTAGGGAAAGAAACCGTCTAACCAAAATAAGAAGCCAACACTTGACATTATGAGTCAAGGTAGATTTCCCATCCTTTGGAATTATCAATACCAAACCAACACATTACCACTTGGGAATCCATAGAAACTTATTATCTTAGCATCACTTTGCATTAAGCACATTAAAATTCTGACGAAAATCGGGCAGAGTAACGGCTGTTTTCTGGTAAAATCCTTATCTCAATGCCTTGGAATTTACCATCAAGGACTTTCAAGGAAATACCTGCATACACAAACAGACAACAATACAATGCCAGACAGACAGAATAACAACAGAGTAACAACAGAATAAGGGTCCAGAGGTCCTAAGTCCATAAGTCCGAATCTCCAAAATGCACGGGTTAGTAATTAAGATCGATGGTGAGTGAAGGATGTTCTCGGATTTAAATTCAATGAACATTTATCAGAAGCTCGATAAAATCACAGCGACTACACGATAAACCTTCATAAGTCTTAAATCAACCGCATACAATTCTCTTCCATATTTGATCTTTTTTTTTATTCGGGACACGAAATATTGCGCTATGTTAAGCAGATTGCCAAGTGATTTATGTAGAAATCACCCTACAACGAGGCCGGTCAAAACTTTATGTGCTAATGCATGCGAGAGAAGCGATATGTAGATCACTCTCCGAAAGCAATACCGCACGAAAAGAAAAATGGTGAGTGATCTAGTCTTTACCAAGAATCCATAAGAATTCTCAAGGTATTAAGACTTTCATCGATTAAAATAAAGAGAAACAAAAGATGGAACCACATTAAAAGCTCCTTTCATCCATAATTTCAATCACATAATTTTGCGGATTTGGATTCTCATCCTATCGACGCCCTAAGTCCATTGAAATTAGAGAGATATTTGGCCTCTAATTTGTGATTCAAAGAAAATATAAAAAGAATGGAGTAGAAGAAGAGTTAGAACCAAAAACAAGTCAAAAATAGCAAAAACAAGCATTCTGCCTCACTGGAAATCGATTTACCTCTGTAGGAAATCGACTTCCTGCCTGCAGAATTCAGATCTGGCGCAAAAAACAGAGTGGAAATCGATTTCCCTCTGTAGAAAATCGATTTCCTGCGCACAGTTTTCAAAAAAACAGCATTATGAACTTTGAAACTTGATTTAGGCAAACATACAAACACCTTATGATCACATATCCATTGTAGCACGAATTTTCCACCAAATCACCATCAAATAGGACCAATATAGCATCAAAGATGCATTGAACACAAGCACAAAAGAATCACATTATGATAGATGAAAAAAGATGAAGAAAATTACCAAATCTTGAACAAAGTTTTAGATCTACTTCAAGAATCACCAACACAAATCTTGATCTCTCAACAATTGAAGAAAAAAAGAGTGAAATGGATGGTGGTTTAGCTCAAAATTTGTGAGGTTCAAGATGTGACTCACAAACTTTATGAAAGAAAAGAGAGCTTTGGTGAATTTGGTAGGGATGAGAAGAGAAATTGCAAGGGGTTTGTTGGCTTTCCAAGCTTGAGAAATGAGAGAGTAGAGACCTCTATTTATAGGATGAGAGCAAGAGTAGTGGCAATTTGGTCAGTTTGTGTTTGGTAATTAATTTGTGTTTAATTGGTAATTAAATGGCATTTAAATGGTAAAAAATGGTAAAATGAGGTTTAAGTGGGTTTAATGAAGGGATTAATTTTGATGAGGTGGAAAATTGGTAAAATGATCAAATAAAAAAGGTGCCAAAATGATGTCAAGCTTCCCTCCTTATATTTTTTTGAATTTTGCGCACAGGAAATCGATTTCCCACAGGGGTAAATCGATTTCCACCTTCAATTTTCAAAAAATTTTCTTCTTGCACTGTTTTGATTTTTGCCCGATCTTTTACCTGTAAAATGTAAACAAAAGAGACAAAACACATATTTTTTGGATTTTGGTTAGTATTAAACAAATAAAAAGCTAAAAGTGCTTGATGATTCCCCTCAGAGACAATCACAGTATCAAAGACAAAGTCTCACAATGGTGCTCTTGATTAGTGATTAATATGCAATTGATGTATGATTTTAGGGTCAAAAATTGGGGTATGACACGTACAACATTGCATTTAATGTTTCACTCTTTTGTCAACTACCTCGAGCCTTGCTTTTCCTACTTTAACTGACTTTGCCTTTAATAGCTTCTAACGTTCCTTTTGTCAGTCAGCGTAGCCTGCCATCTTGTACTTGCTTCTGATCTGATGTTTGTTGATACAACGTTTGAATTTATCAGAGTCAAACAGCTTGGTGCAGAGCATCTTCTTGTCTTCTGACTTTGAAGTGCTTCTAGCGTGATACCATAAGCACTTCAATGCTTCTGCTTCTGATCTCAAGTTCTTCTGATGCTTCAATAGACCATTTTTCTCTTTTTGATAGATGTTGACTGCCTGACTTAATGGTTACGGGTACCCATCATTTCTTGTGTAAACAACAGCTAGTATAATCGAGTTAACTAAGTAACTACCCTGCCCCAGGTTATGATCAAGGTTTTAATCTGTACCAGAAAGAAAACTTCCACTTCTTAGGCTCAAAGGGGTTGACGAGGGATTAACATCCTTATATCTCCAGTGTTTAGGAATTGAAACAATGCATGTACATCGTCAGCATAGTCTGTTCAAAAGCATTACTGTATGAGGTTGCGGTATCGTCTTCGTCATCCTCCCGCAGAAGGGTTACAGCTTAGCAGGAGTCGGATATCACAAAACATAAACAAAGTAAAGACACGATTTAAGTGAGTGATAGCGAAATGATTTATTCAAGACAAACATATGCAATGCACTAATGATGATTATTAAAACAGATAATGTCTATCATAAGTCAAATGTTTAAACAAACAGAAAAGAAGTTGCAAATGAAAGTAAAGATAATGGGCCAATAGTCCATCCTTCTAGACATTAATCAGTCTTGTCATGATTAGGCATGGGAGCAGTGATCACCACAGGGGTCTTAGGAGTATTGAACTCAATTTCACCAGCATCGACCATGTCTTGGATCTTATTATTTAAGGCCCAGCAACTATTGGTATCGTGCCCGGGACTATTAGAATGATAGGCACATCGCACGTTTGGATTGTGTTTAGCAGAGGAAGTGTTGACGTGTTGAGGAGGATTCCTCACAGTAATCATTCCTGCCTTCAACAGATGTTGCAATGCCTGATCTAATGACATGTTAATTTTGGTGAATTGACGCTTAGGTGCATCTTGCTTGCATCGTTGTTATGGAACTGGTGTAGAGATCAGAACTTCCCCAACAGATTGGTTGCGTTCATTACGAACTTTCTGTTTGTGCACAACATCAGTTATATGAGGTTCCTCAGGTGAATTGAAATTAATGATCTTGTCATCGATTAAGTCTTGAATCATGTTCTTCAATGGTCCACAATACTCGGTATCATGACCAGGACTGTTCGAATGATAAGCACATGTTGCATGATACTTGTACCCAGGAGCAGGATTGACTGGAACTGAATATGGAGGCAATAGGGTTATCAAGTTCTGATTGAGCAGTTGTTGCAGAACTTGAGACAACGATATGTGCAACGGAGTGAATGATCGCTTAGGTTTAGATTTCCATTTACCTTGACCACCTTTCTATCTACGTGGATCCCTCTCCTCCTTGACCAAAAGTGTCTTCAATTCTTCTTGCCCCTTTGCCAAGTTAAGGATCATCTCTTGGAACTGGTTGTTCTGAGCCTGAAGATTTCTGACAGATTCCTCGAGATTCATGATGCTGAAATAAACAGCGAGAGTGAATGAAAAACCTGCTGTGGAAATCTGTTATGCGATGTTATGAATGCAAATGCAAAATTTTCAAGGATCTATAGGAATTTAGTTAGAAACATTAGAGAGTGATTTGGTCACATCTTTGTTCAAAGAAATCTGATTCTTGGATGTTCTTCTATGGGAATCAAGCTCACCATATCCAGTGGGTCATCGCCTCTGATTCGGGATACTTCTGAATTTGAAGGTGCATGGCTAGAGGAAAATAAATCTTCTTGCCCCTCGATAGGTACTGAGTCTTTGAATTGGAAGGTATGTGGCCAGAGGAAAATAAATCCTCTTTCCCTTTGATAGGAATTCAATCCTTGATAAGAGCACCTAAAATTGTGCGCCCTAAATTCCTAATATCCTTGAAAGGGTTGGTTAATATGCTATGTCATAATGTCATGATGTTATACGAATGCAATGCATCAGGCAAAGCGTAAGATGGTAAGGATAAACAAGTCCTACGACAAAACCTGTAAGGAAATCAAAGGGTTAGTAACCCATACAAGAAAGTCACACAAATGTCCTTAGGTTTAAAGGCTTGCATGGAGTATGACCAGATAACTACCCTTTCCCAACAGGTACTTCTAAGGATAAGGATGAAATCAACAGCGGGTTCTACAAAGTTACTCAGAATTGTTAGCCCTTCTAAAGCACCCTCGAACATGATACATTCATACCATGCAATGATACTTTAAGCCCCCAACATAAGTCGAGAGTAGTCCCCCCACTATGTTCCTAAAAGCCAAGATGGGTTAATGGGTAACTAAAGGTCCTTAAGCTCCGACTCACCCAAGGGTGTCTACACAAACTTCCCATATGCAAGAGAAGAGTGCAAACAACCATGGAGGCCTGACTTAAGCGTGAACTGCATATTGACCAATCCCAAGCATGCACAAGGGAGGTCGCCATGACTATGCCATTCGTATCTTAAGGTGTACTCGAATCCGGGTATAGGATTCATATTCCATTCAATTCCCAATACAACCTTGAAGAATAAAGCAAGTAAAACAAACAAATATTAAGTGATTTAGACTTTAAGGTAACCCCTCTTTTAAGTAGTCCTCAACAAAGTCGCCAGTTCTGTAATACAGTGGGAGAACTGACTTTTTGAAATGTTGCGGATAGCAAGAGTCGCCACCGACTTTTATTTTATCCAATTGGAAAGGCAAAAGGAACAGAAAAAGACCTTTTAAAATAGATTGAGTTCGGGGGTAAGTTATACAAAGGGAAGGTGTAAGCACCCTTTGTATCCATGGTTATCCATGGGCTCTTAATTGCTTAGCTCACTTTTTGTTTGCTTGAAAAAGTTTGAAGTGTAGTGTGTGATTTAAAAAGATTTTTTGAATAAGGACTTTAGCTTGTAAATAAGCGTAGCCTTTTTGAAGTGATTTGAAAAAGGGGTGTGAAAAGCATTTTGAAACTTTGGTTTGATTATGAGCAAGCAGTTAAGATCCACCTACCCTAAGTTTGTCATTCTTGTTCTTTAAGTCTTTCGTTTGAAAGGGCTATCCATACCATAAAGAGGGCAGGTAGTCCTTTCATTGGATTTGAAACGGGTCATCGAGGGTTATCGTTCGCCATAAGACTGTCCATACCATAAAGAGGGTAGGAAATCTCAGGGAAGGATATAATAGTCATTAAGGCAACAATGAGGATACCTTAGCATTCGAAGGGATAATCATCATTTTATCGCAGGCAACCTCGAGGGACAGGATCATATAAATCGAAGGCAACATCGAAGGGACTTATGATCTTTTATGATGATAATGAACTGAGGGCAACATTGCTAAGGCATCCTCGTATTAGAAGGACTTGACTATTTTTTAAATCGAAAGGCAACAGGCAGCATAAGAAGGGTTACCATAAAGGTGTGTGTATGCCACAATCAAGTGATTTAGTTCGGATATTTTTATCTTGTAAAGATAGTGATCTAAATTCAATTCATGGTTTTTTCACTCCCTAAATTACTAACCACGCAGCATAATAAAGGCAGAAATATAAATGTCCTACGCTATTACAAGGCTTCGGGAGGGATACATAGCCAAAAACCCGGAAGAAAAAAAATAAGGCAGAAAATAAAACCTATAACTATTACATGGCTTTGGGGCTGTTACAAAAATTAGGAAAATGAATAAAACGTAATAAAAGGAAAACCCCAAATGGGGGAACAAGTTAACCAGGTTAATAGAATAAATAAAGGCAAAGAAAAAAGGCAAATGAAAATAAAAGGCAAAAAATAAAGGGAAGATAAAATTAAAAGGAAAAGGTTTTTGAAAACAACAGGGCGAACCCTGATTTTAAAACAATTTATAATGAAAAGGGGTTGTTAAAAAATAAACAAGTTTACGGGCGACACTTACCTAAAACTTCTAGGGTTATCTAAGGTTTCGTTTAAAATTGAGGCTATGCGATCCTAAAATTAATTATTGGTTACAACCTAATTAATTTTATTTTAACTTAATTATTTATCCTAATTATAAATTAATTAACCCTAAATTAAAATCTAATTATTTAACCTAAATTAACTAATTATTTACCTAAATTAAATTAATTAAAAAAACAAATTATTATTTTTTTATGGAAAAAGATAAAAAAAGGTTGAATAAAAAAGGTAATTAAAATAATAATTAGTGTGAAAAAAGAAAATAGTTAAAACCATTAAAATTAAACAAAATAAAATATTAAAAATTAAAAAAAAAATGGCGCACTTCAATGTGGCGAGCAGAGGGAGGTCCATGGTGGACCTATGTCTTTGTGCGCGCTGGATCAGATGGCGCAGTGATCTGAAGGTTGGAATTGAGAGGGTTCATGGTATGCGTGTGGACGAGACACACCCAGGACGTGCGCCAACAAATCTTTTTGAACTTGCCAATCGCGCCATGCCACGTGATCATCTTCTTCGTAAAAAACCTGCAACCTGCTTTTTATAGCGCTTGTTCCAGACAAGCTGCAAAAACCCTTACCTATTACACCTGTTAATTGTAACGTCCTCATACAAACACAAAAATCAAAACTGGTGCCATGGATGAACTCGCCTTGCTCATACGATTCTAATGGCGTCCTTAATTTAAACTAATTGTCCCTATATCAAGAAGCCTTAAAATGAAACCCTAATTACCAACAATGGCATATTGCAATATATGAACAGAAACCAAGAATCAAATGCCCAGAAACGTTCAGAACTTCACAATAAACATATATATGCAACCATAACATGTAAATTATGCGTTAATCATTGAAATCAAAGGTAAGAAAAAACGCAAACCGTAAGGGTCTGTGAGCGTGTTTCTTGATGCTTTGAGGCTTGGTAAGGATCGGTACACGTTCAGTGATGCTCCGGGAATGTGCTTGGACCTTCAAAACTCCTTGAATCAATCTCAATTGCTAAGAAAGAATTCAATTTTTCTTGAATTTTTTGTACTTGGGTTAGGGTTCTTTTGAGGCTGCAAAACGTGTCTTTATGGTCTGCATTTGTTGTGAACTTATAGGTGAAGGTTTTAGGTCAACAAAATTGGATTGAATCTCCTTGAATCTTTGAGTGGGAAATTGATTGGAATATGGTTTCAAAACTTACTAAACTTGGTCAATTTGAATCTTTCTCACTCCAATCTCTTCTAGCACGAATTTGTATCAATTTGGGTTGTGATTGATGATTAGATTTGATTCAAATTGCTTCTTAAATCAAATCCTTGATTTTCTACTTGATTTATTTGACTTTAATCACATTTAAATGAATAAAAATTCATAATAAATCAAATAATTCTCAAAAATTCGTGACAATTGGATTGGATGTCTTGGATAACTTGTGGATCAAGATTGAATCAAAAAGATTGGGCCCATTTGCAAGAAAACTCATTTTGGACCATATTTACTTCACATTCTTCACTTAAATTTGTCCAACTTTGACAAGACATATCTCCCTCAATTTTTAAGATATGGAAGAGTTCTAGGACTTTTTGGAAATCTCAAGATGTCCTCTACAAGCCACTTTGGAACCTTTTTTAAATTTGAAGATTTTATCTTGATAATATGGGCTTTGACAAAAAACTGCTTTTGGTTGACTTTCAAAAAGGACCTATAATCTTTTGGATCATATCTCTTAAATGAAGCATTTATGGCCTTGGAATTAGACAAAGTTGTAGATAATTCAATTTCCTTCAAAATAGGCTTTGGTTGGGAAATTTATGATATTCCATGTGAAAGTTTTGATCAGTCAAAGTTGGGTTGACTTTTAGTTTAAAACCCTAATTTAGAAACTTAGACATTTGTTGATTTCTGAGCTTTACTTGATTAATCATGATCAACCCATTGATCAAATGATGAATGTTACTTCAAAAAGTTGATGTTGACCAAAAATCAGGAGTTTTGACTGTATGTTGACCTTAGTTGACTTTCAGGTCAAACTAGTCGACTGTTGACTATTTGAGCCATTGATTGAGCAATCTTATGAATCAGAGCTTGCAACTTGGCATGAGGATACTTTGAAGCATATGATAGGCCATGGAGTCCACTTGAGGCATCAGAAGTTGATTTTACTTGGAGAGAAGCAAAACTTTTGTTCTGGGTTGTTTGTTTAGGAGAGTGTGCATTCAGTCAAGTCTTGAGCCTTTAATTTTCAGGTGAGCTTGAGTATAAAATGTGGTGGGCAAAATTTGGGGTATGACAATAGGTCTCTCAGTGTTAGAGATAGTTCATTGAGAAGCCCGATGATTTCCTTCCCCAGCAGGTGAAAATAGCCCATGGAGAAGATTAAAATGTTGTGAGAGAATCCATAGCTTGGTGTTGTGTTATGTGTGAACCCATAACATATCTTTGTCATTGCGAGAGAATCCGTAATCGCCAAGTCATGTGTAAAGCTAAGTTATTGTTTCTTCCTTCTTCAGGAAAATCTTCATCACTAAAGCTCAAATTGTTTCATACAATAATGTTACTCACAACCCCATTAAACTGATCCAAGGTCACGTCATGATCCATGAAAGCATGATCAAGTATCTTCATCAAAGAATCTTTATGAGCAGGTGAACTTGTCAACAATTCCATCATAGAGATCTTATAGGGAGCACGATCCAACTGATCCACAACCTTGTTATCATTCATCTTAATAAGATTCAAAATCTCATCCATTTCTTTTCCTGATGACGACCCATCATTCACTTTTGTCGCATCACTAGTAGTCACAGGCACCTGAGTGGGATTATTATGGACATCCATAACTGCTCGTGGTTAAGTAAAGACTCGCCCGCTTCTTCTCACTCTACTGAAATTTGCTATATTCACCACAGAAGATATAGGCTTAGTCTCTACTTCTTTTCCACCTTATAGCATAGTAGCATTGTACTTGTATGGCACAACTCTGTCAAAACTATAGAGTACAGCTCCAGGAAAACTTATCGTAAGTGGCTCTACAACATCTTATTTGTAATAACCAATCTCTACACTTTCCGGAATTTCAAAATACGGCTCAATCACATAAACATCATCCTCATCTCTCTCTGGAAGAATCTCGATGAGCCCTTGATCCAACATCTCTTGCAAGTCTCTTCTCACAATATAACATCCTTGAGAATTGACTGAACAAATTCTACTAGAAGCATGATTATGCTCATAATGACTATATTCATACAGAGTGGCGTGCATCTCTACCACTGATCCTCTGATATGTTGCACACAATAAATCGGATACTTCCCAGGACATCCATACACCATGTTTACAGCAGACGCTTCATGAGGAGGCAATGGGTTATTTTGCACATTAAGACCAACATCACCGAACGAAATCATACCAAAACAGAGCAATCTTTTAACTTCATTCTTTAGAGGCCAACAATTCTCTAAGTCATGCCCAGGGGCATTTTGATGAAAAGCACAAGTAGCGTCAGCTTTGTACCACCAAGGGAGCTTCTTAGGAACAAGAGACTGTGACCTTGTTTGAACCAAATTCTTAGGAATCAGAGCAGGGTATAATTCTGTGTTGGTCATAGGAATAGGATTAAAATTAACTCGAGGATACAAATTCCGTCTCGCTGGCTGTTGATTAGCATGTGCCACAGGAGCTAAATTCATAATGGGAGTTACTGACGCCACTTGTTGAGGTTGATAGCTAGCTTGTCTTCTAGATCAACTATTCCTTCCAAGAGAAACAACATTAGCATCTGATTCTTTCTTCATCTGAAAATACGAACCATACTTTTTTGCACTACCAAACAGGTTGTCGTTCTGAACCAGACGACCTTCTCTCATAGCTTCTTTAAGTCTAACACCCATACCCACCATTTCACTGAAATCTATAGGAGCACTTGCAATCATCTTTTCATAGTAAAATGGGCCAAGAGTCTTCAAGAAAATATTAGTCACTCTTTTTCTTCCATTAGAGGAATCACTTGGGCGGCTACTTCACGCCATCTCTAAGCATATTTGTCATACCCCAAAAATTTCCCATCATATTTTAAAATATTTTTGGCTCAAGCATTGAGAAATGAGTTTGACTATCTCTCTCCTAAGCAATAAGTCACAAATTAGGGTTTTGCTTCTCTCAAAATCAAATCAAGTTCTAATATCTCAAATGGATCCCATGGCCTCTCATATGCCTTAAAGAATCCGCACATCAAGTTTCAAGCTCTGATTCACAAGATTGCCAGACAAAAGCTCAAATAGTCAACAGTCGACTAGTTTGACCTAAAAGTCAATTGTGGTCAAAATACAGTCAAAATTCCTGATTTTTGGTCAACACCCTTATTATGAAGTCACATTCATCATTTTGGTCAAGGGTTTATCATGATTCATCAAGGAAAGCTCAGAAATCATCAAAACTTGAAGTTGCTAAATTAGGGTTTCTAGGAGAAAGTCAACCCAACTTTGACTGATCATATCTCTCCCATACTTTATCAGAAATTTCCAAACCAAAAAGCTCATTCTCAAGGAAATTCAACTCTCTACAACTTTGATGTTGGGCCCAAGGTCAAGAAATGCTTCCGCATATGAGATATAAGTCAAAACATTACAGGTCTTTGATGTTTGGCTGATCAAAGAGTGGAGCTTCCTCTCTCTTTCTCTCATTCTCCAGCCAGCATACAAATGGGCCCGTCTGACTTTTTCCATTTAACTAATAATTTTGTATTTTATATTTTTCTTGTCAATCCACTTACAGACAAAGCGTTTAGCCCAATTGATGAATAAGAGAGACCAGCAACCTCATGGACCTGAGTTCAATACCTGGCCTAGACGTGCCACAATATTTTGTTTATATTTTCTTGTTTTCAGATCAGGTACACATACCCACATGTATGCAGGGTACGCCATCTCATCCTGGCTATTGGATCTCCGGTGAAGGCCAATCTGAAGGATCAGAAACGCCTGCCCACGGTGCACCATCGGAGCCTCTCCCACATGTGATCCAAACTCCCCAGCCAGGTTTTCTTTTCTTCTTTTTTTCTTATTCTTTTCTTTCTTTTTATTAATTGTTTTATTTTGTTTTTTTTTCTTTTATTCCTTTTTACTTAAACTTAGTTTTTTTATATAGTTAAGCTTCTTTTAGTTTTTTTATTTTATTTTTAGACTTAGGCTTAATTAATTTAAATTATAATTAGTCTTTTAATTTAATAATTAGATAATTAATTTAGGTTTAATTATATAAATTAGATTTTAATATTTAGGTTAAATAATTTAGGTTAATATTTAGAATTTAGGGTTTTATTTAATCAATTAACATTTTCGTAATTTTAATTTAGTTTGACTGATTTGTGCAATTAGGCTTAGTAATTACCCTCAAACTTCAAAAACATCAAAAAGGTCGGTATTGCTCATTAACTGTAGGCTGGTTTTTGCCCCATTAGGTTTTCAACCTTTAAGGTTTAGATTTGCCTTTGTAATTAAACATTGAATTTCTTCATTACCGCGAATTTCTATTCTCATCTCATATTCACTTGATTGTCGCATATTCCCTTTTTCAAATCCAATGAAATGACTACCTACCCTCTTATGGTATGGATAGCCCTTTCAAACTGAAAAGTTAAAAGAACAATTTTTCTAACTTAGGGTAGGTGCTCCTAATTGCTTGCTCTATTCAAATTCAAATTCAAATTCAAAATTCAAAATATTTTCCCACTCCTTTTCAAAATCAAATTCAAAAAGACTACGCTTATTTACAAGTTAAAGTTCTTGTTCAAAAAATCTTTTCTTATTCACACACTACAGACATTTTTTAAAATAAAAAATGAGCTAAGCAATTAAGAGCCCATGGAAAACCATAAGGGTGCTTACACCTTCCCTTTGTATAACCTACCCCCCGAACTCAAAATCTTTTTAAAAGGTCTTTTCCTGTTCTTTTAGCCTTTCTATATATTGGATAAAATAAAAGTCGGTGGCGACTCTTGCTATCCGCAACATTTCAAAAAGTCAGTTCTCCCACCGTATTACAATATTCCTTAAAGGATTCCTTTTTTGTCTGCATCATAGCTCTCAGCTGATCTCGATCAGGAGCCATATCAATATTGTACTTGTATTGCTTCACAAATGCCACAGCTAGGTCATTAAAAGTGCGAATATGGGTGCTATCAAGGCCCATATACCACTTGGAAGCAGCTCTAGTCAAACTGTCTTAGAAATAATGGATCAACAGACTTAGCAGGTACTCTCACATTGGGAACAAGACATAGATCATGCACATTCTTTCCAAACAATTATTTCCTATGAAGGGCTTTCATCTCTTTCTGCAACTCTTGAAACTGGTCTTGGAAACCATCCATTCTATCATGAATACCCAAACCTTCACTCGGTGCAGCATCATAAATGGGATATGGGACGAACGGATCAGTAAGAACAATAGGAGGTGTAGTGACCATGAAAGGGGTCAGAGGACGAGTCATTTCGAGAGTAGATAAATAACCTTCGGGCATGCCCCAGGGATATCCATTAGGCATATGTTGCTGATTAGCAGCAGCACCTGGAATTGCAGGAATTGTTGCAGAGACAATCTCAGAAATCATAGTGGTCTGACCTTGCGGCTGACTTTGAGCTTGAGCATTGGAAGGAGGGGGAACCTGACCCTGATTCTGATTCTGAGTAGCCATCAATGTCTCGACTAGCACAGTGAGACGCTCCACTCCTGACCTCAAAGTAACAACCTCTTCATATAAATTTTTGTTCAGACCTTCCATCTTCTTTTTGCGGTTAGCTCGAGTGTTATACTCGTGAGACAACTTGATTATGTATGAAGAGCACTGAATAAGACCTCAGGAATACTTCTGAAAGTAAGACCAAAACGCAAAATGATGCATGAAATGCAGAGCAAATGGTTTTTATTTTTATTGGTTTTCAAGGAGCTTTTAAGACATTAATTGTAAACATCACAAAAATACAACATATAAAATATAACTGAAAAACAAAATTCCTTTCATTAATAACAAACAAGATTACAAAAGGTTCCAAGTACAAAACTACAAACAAAAGAAAACTATAAGCCAGAAGGAACCACTCCTAATGAAGATCCAACTCCTCTCTACAGCTTCCTATGGAAAACTCATCTTCATAAAAGGCCTTAAAATGAGTCTTCTCGACCATTAGCTTATCAGTAGCCTTCTTTCCATGCGACCGAATCTTCCTGACTACCAGAGGAAAATAAATCCTCTTGTTGTCTCTTTCGCTTTTCACCATGTTGTTGTAGTAGCTCTTCCTGACGACGAATCTGATCATCCTTTTCCATCAACCAACCATCCTGAAGATAAAGCATATCATCCTTCTCTTTCAATTGTTTCTTTAACTCTTCCTTCTCAATCTTTTAAGCGTGAAACTTCTTCTCCCAAGCATCCCTTTCTACCTTCATCCTAGCCATGAGCTCTCGGTACTCCTCCCTACTCTCGATGGGTGATCGGTCACCAATTCTACCTAATTTCTGTCATGTATTCGGTCTAAATTTGTCGATTCGGTAACTCTTTGATCAATGTTTTATTGTTTTTGTTTAAGTATCTCATGTTTGATTGCTTTTATGTTTACTTTGCATTATGTTTTAATTTAAGTTATTTAGATTCTTTTGATGCCGTTTGGTTAGTTGTGTACAAATTTCAGGTTTGATCAAGTCATCTTAAGTGTCAAAGCAACTATGAAGGAAGGAGAAGCAAGAGAAAGATGAAAATTCAAGGTTCTGGGGTCTAACACGGCCGCCCGTGCTTCCGAGCACGGCCCGTGTCAGATGAAAAACTCTTATCCATACAAAATCCAGGGGGACAACACGGCCGCCCGTGCTTCCACGCACTGCCCGTGTCAGGACTACTGGGAGCAAAAATAAAAAATAGTAAAAGAGCAACACGGCCAGTGCTTCCAAGCACGGCCAGTGTTGCTGAGAGCGTGAAAACTTCCAGTTTTAGGGCTTTTTCATTAAATCTCCACCTTGAGGGCACTTTAGACATTCCAATTGGCTGAGATTTTTACCTAGACTATTTAGTTGAGTTTGAGAGAATTATTTTGGGACTTTTGCATCATACGATAGAAAATCACAGAAGAGAGAAGATAGCTTCATCAAGAGTTTTGGAGACGGAGGGATTCAAGGGTTTCCGCCATTGAAGATCAAAGCCACCATTATTTTTGAGTAATGTCTACATTCTTTGTTATGTCTTTCTTGAATATTATGAGAGGCTAAACCCCCCAATGCTAGGGGGTGGTCCTGATTTGGTTTTTGTAATAACGATGAATTTGTGATTTCGTCAATACATTGGTTTATATTATTCAGTTAAATTATGCAATGTTCTTCATGTTTTCTTTATCGGTCAAATAAGGATTAATCCATGGCTAACAAATACAGGACTGTAGTTGTTAGGGTTTGTGCATAATTTGATTATAGTAGATATCACCTAGGACTAGGGATACCCTATAATTAACACATAATCTTGATTATATAAAAGCTTGGTTTCAATTTAGGTTCCTAAGGACTTAGGATTTAGGTTGGAAGACCAAAGGTTTTCTCACTAAGGACTTAGGAGGAAACACCCTAAGGATGTGGTAACTGAATGTTATGAACTTGTTGAAGAGATCTTAATTCTGAAGTGTTACATGCCAAATCAACCACTCACCCTTGCATCTCATATATTTGATAACAAAAATCAATTTATTTTCTCATTATTTTTTTCTTTGTAAGGATTTAATCCACCTAAACCAAAACATTAGTTTTTGTTCAATTGAATCATACTTTAAGAATCTGTATTTCCTACGCAGTCCTTGAGACCGACATTTGGGGAATTTCCCCTATTATTACTACAAAGGCAAAAAATAGTACACTTGCTATTTTTCCGATCAAGTTTTTTGCGCCGTTGCCGGGGACTGCCAAAAGACAGATTTTTAACTTAAGTTCAATTGAAATTTTGTTGCTCTGCGACTAAAATTTTATTTTCTGCACTTTTTATTTTTTTTTTCTATTCAAATAATTGTCTAATCTGTTTATGCGAGGTAGAGCCTCAGCTGAATTTCTTTTTGACGCAGAAATCGAAAGAACTTTGCACGCAAGGCCTAGACAAGCTCGTCGAGAAAAACTGGGATCTGAAGAAGAGATTATTTCAGTTCATTCTGGTTCAGATTCTGAAAGTGAAGGAGAAGTCATGGGAGAGAATCCACCAGCGTCGGAGAGATTCCTTGGTGACTACGGTGTTGCAAACACACCGGGGGGAAGACAAACAATTGTCATCCAACTAGTAAATGCTGTCAACTTTCCACTGCACCCAAGCACCATTAATCAGCTTGAAAGGAGACCTTTCACTGGAAAGGTTAACGAAGACGCAAACAAGCATCTGCAGAGATTTTTGACCATGAGCACCACTCTAAAAATTGACGGTCACACGGAAGAAGCAAAGAGGCTTAGGATGTTTCCTTTCACTCTAGCGGAAGAGGCAGAAGAGTGGTTCTATTCTCTACCAGCGGGTAGTATCACATCATGGGAAGAGATGGAAAAGGCTTTCCTGAATGAATATTTTCCAGCGTCAATCTTTCTACGAAAAAGGTATGAAATTCTGAACTTCAAGCAAAAGGAGGGGGAGTCTTTGGGCGATGCATATAAAAGGTTCAAGAGGACTCTGGTGGCATGTCCAACACACAATATGGACAAAACTGAACAGATGCAAATGTTTGTCAACGGGCTCAGAATCAAGACAAAGCAGTTGATTGATACAACAGCTGGAGGCTCAACAAATTTCACAACAGCCTCTGGTATCATCAAAATCATTGAAACAATAGCTGCAAATGAGCATTTGGAGTTGTATGACAGGTATACGAGCAAACCTGAAGGAGTCATTGATCTGAAGCTAGACACCAACAAAATTCGGGTTGAAAATGCTATAGCTGCAGAGGTAGAAAAGAGATTAAAGGCTATGAATATAGGTACTCAACAGGTTGCTCAAGTCCAACAAGCTAAACCTGTAATCTGTGAAATTTGTAATGGCCCTCACCAAATTGTATGTTGTGTTGCTACTCCCAAGCAAATTGAATAAATCAAATTCTTGAGGCAAAACAACCCGTATTCTAACACCTATATTCCAGGGTGGAAGAATCATCCCAACTTCGCGTGGAAAGATCAACAACAAAATCCTAAGAAGGCGGAGTGGGAAGTAGCTATTGAGAGATTGGCTGGACAATGCTCTCGGTTTCAAGAAGAGACAAGAAACAACCACAGGAACACCACAACTTCAATAAAAAATCTGGAAAGTCAAGTGGGGCAAATAGAACAACATCTCACTCTACAGGCACAAGGTACCTTTCCGAGCTCAACTGTGAAAAATCCGAAAGACCAAGAGAAGATAAATGTTGTTACTACAAGAAGTAAGAAAGTGGCAGAATCGGAAAAAGAAAAAGAGGAAATAGATGACCCCATGGTAATAGAGGTGGATTTGGAAATAAGGGAAAATCCAAAAGAGCCAGAAGTTGTGATACCACCGGTTAAACCAGTTGAAGAAAAAAATAAGAAAAATGTTGAACCGGTGATTAAACTACCTTTCCCTTCCAGAGTGACAAAGAAGAATTCAAAAGAGAAAGACTTTGAGAAGTTCACTGGCTTGTTCAAAAAGTTAGAAGTAAATCTACCTTTCTTCGAAGCACTTGAGCACATGCCCTTGTATAGGAAATTTATGAAGGAGGTGATGGCGAAAAAGAGATCACTGAGAGGAGAATCAAAAATTGCAACTGTGAAGTGTGGAATAGTCTCGTCAGAAAGAAAGATACCAATAAAGAGGAAAGACCCTGGAGTCGTGGAGATACCATGCACTATCAAGAATATAACATTTAAAAAGGTACTCCTCGATTCTGGTTCTAGTGTGAGTTTAATGCCCTTGTCCATTTTCAAAAAGCTTGAATTGGAAAAGATTAGTGAAAGTAAGACACAGTTAAGGTTCGCCATTCACACCGTTAAGAAATCATATGCGGTAGCTGAAGATGTCTTAGTGGAAGTTGATAAGTTTGTATTCCCTGTTGACTTCCACATCATGGATATCCCGGAAGACGAAGAAACTCCTATCCTTCTTGGGAGGCCATTTTTGTCGACAGGCCGCTGCAACTTCGACATTGAAAAAGGGACACTAACGCTGAGATCTTTTGATGAAGAAGTAACCTTGAAGATGTTAGGAGTTAAGAAACATAGGGCGGTTGTAAATGATCAAACTTCTGGTGGTACGACGGAAAGTGAAGAAAAAAACAAAAGGCTTAAACAACTCCAAGAAAAAAGTTTTAAGCATAGCCTCTCAGGTAGAACCAACTTATGTGGCTATCAAAAATCCTAAGAAGGCTAAGGAAGTCAAGAAGAATGTGGAAAGTGAATTGAAGAGAAAAGTTGTTCATGCTTTTCATCCTCATGAGTTCGTGGTTGCGGATGTGGCAAGCAACAAGGTTTGGAAAAGGAAATACCCCCCATAATAAAGGGTAATGGACCGTCGAGCCATGCGACGTTAAACGAAGCGCTTCGTGGGAGGCAACCCACGGTTTTAATAATTAATTTCTATGTTTGTGTGTTTTATTTTCAGGAAATAAAAGAGGTTATCTCGACTGAAAGCTCGGAAGTGATCAGTAGAGTGCAATAACCTCTGTAAGTAACCTCTCCCATGCTTGTTCTGAAACATTGAGGCCAATGTTTAGTTCAGGTGTGGGAGGGGTTCTTCTCGTTTTCTTTTAGTTGTTTTCCTTTTTATTTTTGTTGGGTTGACATTGTGTTATTGATTGAGATGGATGCCGAATGAATGATGAATAGTAGTTAGTGAATGAAAGGTGCAACCTGAACTTATTTCCCCGAGGCAGCCTGGAAGTTGATGGAGCCGAAAGAAAAATAACTGTTGGACGCGACTTGCTGATACTCGACCAAGAGGATTGTATGGTATACTTGCGCCGGAAAAGAGTCACATGACACGAGGAGTGCTTTGGAACTTGTAAGCTTATCCAACATGGTGAGGTTACAAAAAGCCAAACACAACAGATGATCATCATGAGAGTTCATTCAGGTATGACTTTATCATTCTGATTTTGCGTATATTCTACTGACACAACATAATATGAGGACACACACTGAGGCATTTGTTTGTTTTACCACCTGAGCCTTTCTAGCCATCCTAAATTATATGTTTATCCGTTGTCACCCCAGTTGAGCCATATCCTTTTGTTTGTTATAACCATATCTGTTAACCCGTAGCCAAACACTTCCAACCCTTGCTCGACATAAATGTTGTGGTTTTTTGAGCTGTGCTAAGATCTAAGTTTGGGGTAGTAATCATCAAAGAAGAGGGCAAGTGTAAAAATAAAAAAAATGAAAATAAAAATGTTTTTGAGACATATCAATGTATGTCCCACAAAAAAAAAGAGAAAAACTTGCCCGAATGAAAGACTCAGGTACATTAAGCACTCACAGAAGAATTGAGTGACGCAAAAGAGTCTAAGTCGAATAAATTCCCAGTGTAACCAGTTGAGTACAATGACGAGAAACACAACATGAATGCCGAAACCAAAACCAATTGTTTATCCATTTCCTTGCGTATCCCACCGTACCGAAACCCCATTACATCCCAAACCTCGAAAAGTGTATGAACTTTGTTAGTGTAGTGAAGGTAGAATTTATTCAAAATTAAGAGTTGATATTGCATACCTTTATTTCGTGAGTGCAAAACACTTTAACCCTGAGAGATTTGGTGAGAAGTGTGAAAAAGCTTGCGGGTAAAATGGTACTCTGATGTGGAAGTATGGTAGAAAGTTCGGTTCGGCAAGCCAGAGGTTCTATCAGAAAGGTAGACGCAAGTTGTGAATAACATCGGCAGTATTGTGGAAAGAAAACCCAGGGTGACCTCTGTTTGGTCTCTTGCATCACTTGAGGACAAGCAATGAGATAAGTTTGGGGTTGTGATCGGTCACCATTTCTACCTAATTTCTGTCATGTATTCGGTCTAAATTTGTCGATTCGGTAACACTTTGATCAATGTTTTATTGTTTTTGTTTAAGTATCTCATGTTTGATTGCTTTTATGTTTACTTTGCATTATGTTTTAATTTAAGTTATTTAGATTCTTTTGATGTCGTTTGGTTAGTTGTGTACAAATTTCAGGTTTGAACAAGTCATCTTAAGTGTCAAAGCAACTATGAAGGAAGGAGAAGCAAGAGAAAGATGAAAATTCAATGTTCTGGGGTCTAACACGGCCGCCTGTGCTTCCAAGCACGGCCCGTGTCAGATGAAAAACTCTTCTCCATACAAAATCCAGGCGGACAACACGGCCGCCCGTGCTTCCACGCACGGCCCGTGTCAGGACTGCTGGGAGCAAAAATAAAAAATAGTAAAAGAGCAACACGGCCAGTGCTTCCAAGCACGGCCAGTGTTGCTGAGAGCGTGAAAACTTCCAATTTTAGGGCTTTTTCATTAAATCTCCACCTTGAGGGCACTTTAGACATTCCAATTGGCTGAGATTTGTACCTAGACTATTTAGTTGAGTTTGAGAGGATTATTTTGGGACTTTTGCATCATACGATAGAAAATCACAAAAGAGAGAAGATAGCTTCATCAAGAGTTTTGGAGACGGAGGGATTCAAGGGTTTCCGCTGTCGCACGCTCGCGAAAAATGAACAGAGTCGCCACCAATATATTTATCCCATAAGGGAAAGGAATATCAGGAAACCTAACAAAGGAAGGAACAGGGTCTTGCGATCAGAGAATCTAGGTACGGGAGTCGGTTACGCGAGGGGAAGGTATTAGCACCCCTCACGCCCATCGTACTCGATGGTATCCACCTATGTTTGTTTCTATCTAAAGGGTGTGTACTATGTCTAAAATCTAAATGCGAAATGAATGCAAAATGTAGGGAAAATAAAGAATTGTACTCGCACGGGCCCTACCCCGCTGCCTACGTATCCTTTTCAGGAATCAGAGATACCGTAGCTCGGCTCACGATTTTCTGTTTGTTTTTTGTGTTTTTTAGTTGGGCGGAGTTAACGTTCGCGCTCTTGCATAAGGGATCGCCTACGATGCGTTCGAGCGGAAATAACAATGCCCTTAGAAGGAAGGAAAAGAGATTGGTTTGTGTCTTTTAGGGTAGATGAGTGATGAACAGTTCCCAATACCGGGCCACTCACCACTTTCTCTACTTTGTTTTGAATTTGAACCCTTATTAGGTGTTTTAAGTGTTTTTGGTTGTGTATTTTTTAAGGGGAATTTGTTTGCGAGTCGAATCACATAAAATGTATAATGATCGAGAAGCAGATTAGGGAATGAATCCCACTCACTTCCATCCCATTATGTAATGTTTGAGAAACAGATTAGGGAATGAATTCCACTTATTTCTCTCCCATTAATTAATGTTTGAGAAACAGATTAGGGAATGAATCCCACTCATTTCTCTCCCATTAAGTAGTGACCGAGAAACAGATTAGGGAATGAATCCCACTCGTTTCTATGCCACTAAGCGATTGAGAAACAGATTAGGGAATGAATCCCACTCATTTCTCTATCACTTTCTTAATGTGATTCGCATCTTCCTTTATTAAGTGTTTTAAAGAGTTGAAAAAGAAAAAGAATGCAATAGGGAACTAGATCTAACATTCTAATCTATGTTATTCTAATCTATAAATGGCCCTAAGGTTGAGGGTAACTATCCTATCTCAATTCCTCTTAACAAAGGAGGAAGAGTCTAAGGGAACATGGCAAGCAATAGTAAGGAATAAGCAACATCAAAGCAAGGAATGAGAGGCTAAGCATGGACACGAGAGAAAGAAGCCCCAAGTCAGTAGCAAAACAAGGGATTGAATGTCCCAAATCAAATACAAAAGCATCACGGTGTCATACAAAAATATCCACAAGAAGTTACCAAAGTATCGCATGCATCGTTACTTACCAATTAGTGGACAAACATCAATTAATCAAAACAAAAACAAGTGAACACATGAGCTAGGCTTGAAGTCAGTAGCAAACTCATTCATTTAGTTCTAATATCCTATGTTAATCTATATTAGTCAATTAGCATGAAGCAATACAAAACTCTAACCAAAACTAGACAACGTTAGGTTAATACTAGCTAAACGGTTTCCAATCGTGAATGAGGTTAGGAACATGTAATCAAATGGCACAAGTCAGTAGCAAATAGCCTCTACTAGATGCCTAAACAATCACAAAATCATGCCAAGGGGTTTCACACAAAATTACGGGTCATTTGTACAAGTTACGGTGCGATCGTCAATCAAATGGCACAAGTCAGTAGCAAATAGCCTCTACTAGATGCCTAAACAATCACAAAATCATGCCAAGGGCTTTCACACAAAATTACGGGTCATTTGTACAAGTTACGGTGCGATCGTCAATCAAAAACAAGTTATTTACATGTGATAAAGGAAAATCAAGTAAAATAGGAAAACATGATCTAAAATTTTCAATTCCAGGTTTTAGGACCTCTAGACATCCCTAATTATATGTACAAAAAGGAACCAACATTATTTCATGAATGCATTTCAATTTGAGAGCACAAACGTCACAAACATCTATTAAAAACGCATGTTAATCGAGTCAAACAACACTAACCAAATACCAATCAAAACAAAGAATTAGGAATTCATTTTTTATACACATTATCATGGATTAGTCTACTGAAACTATACAAAAAACGGTGGTTAAATTCTGATCCTAAGGTGTTAAACGAAATTACTTTGCAAAACCTAGCCAAAACATGAAGGAGGATGAACATATATGAAGAAAAGATTTATTAAAAATAGCGAAGCAAATTCTAAAAATCTACAAAAAATACCAAAAATATATACACACATATATCTATCTAAAACCTATTTTTATTCATTTTTTATTTCATGGAAAAATGATTTATGAAGTAAAAGTTTAGAGAAAAACAATTTCTAAAAATTTACAAAATCTGCCTAAGTCTGAGGGTGTGTTAGTAAAGAGACTTGAACTAAAATCACGTTGAAGGCGCGCGTGGGCCTATTTGCCAGGGGTGCAAAAATTAACGGCACTAAGGCCCAATCAATCAGAAGCGTGTATGTTAGTCATAAAGGGGGTCAGTCCAGAAAAAGTCATGGAGGCCCAGGATTGTGAGGCCCAACGCTATCACTCAAGCTCTTCCATTTCTTTGTTTTTATTATTCCATTATTCAGCAGCATGTGATTTATTTCTTTTAACATATGAAACGTAGCATGGTAAGTATCAATTGGTCAAGGTTTCAATTAAGTGACTAAAGACAAAATCCACACATCAGCCAATCAGGACTTCACACGTCATTAACTAATCTACAATATAAGAAAGTTGAATGTGCTGGAAAGTACCAATTTGCCCTTCTGCTTTGCTGCTCCTCCACGTGGCCACCTTCTTTGATCTGCATTCTTCCTCCTCTCCTCACATGCTTTCCCAACCACCTTTGTTGCTTCTATTTTTCTCATTTTTTCTTTCTTGCACTACTGACAGACCAATAACCTATTGGAAGCTATTTTCTTTATTGGAAAACTGAATTCACTGTTTACTTTACTTAACATGTCTTATCACCGCGGCTTACTCTTTTCCATCTCTTTTCTATCTGACTCTGTCATTTCTCAATATCTTCTTCTTCCATTTTCCTCCCTCTCTCCCTCCTCATTTCTCTCTGCTATCTTCATCTTACACCTACCTCCCTCCTGTTGCCGTGTTTTCTCCTTTTTTTACGATGGCTCGACCGATGGAGAAAGTGGTGGACATCAACGACACGAAAGAACTTTGGAAGGTGGCGGTGAGAGTTGTCCACAAATGGAAGGTTGTATCCAACAACAAGGAGCATTGTGAAATGATCTTTCAAGACAAAGAGGTAACTGAAC
Source organism: Vicia villosa (assembly GCF_029867415.1). NCBI lineage: Eukaryota > Viridiplantae > Streptophyta > Magnoliopsida > Fabales > Fabaceae > Vicia > Vicia villosa. The sequence continues at coordinate 620,598 of NW_026705019.1, read as the reverse complement.
ATTTTTGTTGAGTCTTTTAGGTTTGTCTTTTGTTGTGTTGCTGTTCTTATGGTTTGAGGGAAGTGTTGATGATTTTTCCTTTAACCCACGTTCCGTTCCTTACTGTAAACCTAATATGTTTTTTTATGTTCTTAAAAAATGTTGTTTGATGTCTGATCTTTTTGGGCTTTGAACAATATCTTTCTAATGGGGGCTCCTTTTGTTTGTACCTATCATTTAAACTCGCATGATCCTGCTTCTGCTTTTGCCTTGGTTTTCAAATGCATCACTGTTTTTGATGCATGTGTTTAAGATGTTTTGGTTCTTTCGTAGTTGGTGTTTAAGATGTTTTGTGTCTTCTGTATTTGCCAGGGTTCTGATATTCACGTAGTTGTTCCAACGACGTGCATGGCCGCTTACAATGACAAGTTTGAAGTGGACCACACATACACTGTATCTAACTTTGCAGTGCAGCCAAATAACTTGGTTTTTAAACCAAGCACCCACAAGTTCTTGGTGAAGTTCACTGGAGGAACTTCTGTGAATGATGTCGACAAACACGACATACCCCCCATACAACGCACCTTCACCAGTTTCCCTGATATTATGACCGGCAACTTTAAAAAGGACATGTTGATCGGTAAGTCTACTCCCATTGTTGTTTATAATTTCCCTTTTATGATGTTGTTCATTGTCTTTTGATTACTGTTTTCATTGTCTCCTTAGATGTTATCGGCGTTGTTGATGCTATTGGATATCAACAAACCGGGAGTGGTGGAAAAAAACTGCAAGTGAATTTCGTACTGAGGGATGCAGCGTGCGTATAAACCACTTTTTCCTGCTTTTTTGACATTTCTAATTTACGCTTTCTAACCATATATGTTGTCATTTTTCCAGCAACAACACAATGAACTGCACCCTTTGGGAGGACTATGCCAAGCAGTTTTTCAAGTTTAGCGAGGAAAATGCTTCGACATCTGGACCAACTGTGGTTTTGCTTCTCTATGCAAAAGTTAAAGAACAGGGTATAATGTATTGCTGTTTATTTTTTATCAACAACCTTTTGCCACACTGTTAACACACATCGTTTTGTATGTAGGCCAATACCCCCTATCGGTTACCAATACATTCCATGTTACCAAACTCCTGATCAATCCTGATTTGTGTTCAGTTAAAGAATTCCTAAATAGGTAACTTCCATGTCGGTCATGGTGTCCCATAACATTATTTGTCAAGTTTTTTTACTTATGTTAGCTGTTGGTGAACATGCAGTTTCTCAAAAGAATCATTGCGTACCGTTTCAAGCCAGCTCAGCTCGCATTCTCAGCAATACTCCCGCAGCTCGGGTTCTGATAACGTTAGACAGAGTGACACTCAAAAGTTGCTTAGTAAGGCTGTTGCTCTGCCATTGAGTCGGATTAAACAACTGCGCGAGGTTTGCTTACTGATTGTGATATGTTGTAACTTTAAGCGGGAAGACAAACCATGTGATTTTTATTGATCCATGTTTGCGTTTTGGTGCAGGACACTTTCTGTGCTACGGTTGCAAAGACACGAAAACTTATCGCTTCTTCCTATGGATGGTACTACCGGTGTTGCCATGCATGCACGAAATCGGCTCGCGGTGATAAACCTCTGTACGAATGTGATAATCGCCATTTGACTGAAACAGAAATCTATAAGTATGAATGTTTTCATATGCTTTTTATTTGAACGATACAAACAGTTGCTGATTTTATGGTTTTTTACCATGTATTTCTTATCCAACCACAGGTATAAGATGGAAGTTGAAGGGGTCCACCTTGAAACGTCTTGCAAGCTTATTTTTTGGGACAGAGAATGCACTCAGATCTTAGGTGTCTCTGCTGCCCAAATGCGGGACACAATGATACAGGTTGTTCATGTTAGACATTACAAGGTTTCTTCATCTTTCCGACTATGTTGCTGTATTCTCCTTAACAAAAACGTTTTCTTCAAGCAGGCTGGTATCACAGATCCTTTGGATTTTCCCCTCAAGCTTGATGCCATGACGGGCTTGGATCTGGCTTTACGGGTTAGATGGCAGCCCAGTTGGGACAGCTGCTCTGTTATTATGTTTGTAGCTGACAAGCCGTTTGTTAAACAATTCGGTGAGCAATGGCAGCCTACACAGGTAACACTTGATCATAACTTTAACTTCTGTTGTTTTTACATACTCCTCCTGTAATACTTATTGAATTTTTCTCTATTAGGCCAACCACACCAGTTCTGAACCCTCTACGACAAAGCTTCCACCTCAGGTCAACGGATGACCACAGATATTGTGCTTCACTACCGATTTAATGAGTTACTGTATTATTGTTTTAAATGATTATGATAAGAGCATGTTTGTTAATGTTTTGCAGATAAAAGAGAGCATCGATGAAGCTAACACTGCTGCTGCCGATGATTGTGACATTCTTACGGTATGAGATATCTAACACGCAATTCATGAATTCATAAGATTCGCAAAATATTTGCATAGTTTTTTATTGTTTCTTTGTTTTGAGTGATTGCAGGATTTAGAAATAACATCCAAGCATAACCCCGATCCGCAAACACCCACTGCAAAAAGGCAAAACCATGATGGCTCAAGCGAATCGACGACCGTGTGCGATGGGGAACTTTCATCGACAAAACTTAAAAAGATCATTAAGTTGGAGAAGAACAAATAGTTGAAGAGCAATGTTTCGAAAAAGTCTTTTTGTATTGGCATGTACTATTTAATATGTATTGGCATGTACTATTTAATATGTTTTGAACAAATATGTTTTGTATTGTCCGCTATTTGCGAGACCTACTTGGATAGGATTATGCACTTATGTTTTGATCTAAGTTTAATATATATATTAATTTCTATGTATGTTAAGCTCACACAATATGTCAGTTGAATTTTTGGAATTTTATTACATATATATATATTTCAGTTTCGTGCAATATTACTATTGCTTAGGCCATTTACCCTCTATATTGTAGATTATGGTAAAAAGAAGTCAATGAAAGTCTAAAATGGTGTATGAAGATGAGCTTCCAAAAATATTGTTTTAAATATATGAGTTATTATATTTGACTTCAACATGTTTTTTCCTATAAAAATTTGAGAATCAATTTAAATTAGACTGTTGTATGAATATCTCTCTCACACCACCTCAACTCACCCTCCAAATAGAGCTTTTTCCTGAAACCTGTGCAACAACCAAACCATTTTTTTCTAAAATCTGTCTAACAACTAAACCTTTTTATCTCACTTTAAACCTTTTTAGATTACTGTTTTCCCAATTTCCAGTTTTCTTTGTGAAGTACCGAATTGTAAATAATTTATAATGTGCCAGCCCAGCATCACGTGCAAAACTTTGTGTCAGCAAACTTTTTCTTCAAACCTTCCTTTTGTAGTACTGTGAGTAGCCTCCATTGTTTCAGCTGTCCAATCATCTGTGCTTTCACTTTTTCCATCACTCTACATGCCATATATGATCCCATTGGATGGACAGCCACATATAGGCATTATAATAATATTACTTTCAAACCAACAAGGAGAAGTTCAAATCTGCTTACCCATTGTGCGGGAAAACGAAAAAATTCAAATTACCCTCTCTTTTTTGTTGGTAATTCATTTGCATCAAAATGCAGTGTCATGTAGGATAGTGCAGCATGGTGTCATAGTAAATACAGTTTAGAATTACAAACTCATTCTACACTAAACTCTGTTTGAAATACAAAACTGACAAACGTATTGATCAACCCATGGACCAACAAACTACTTCAAATCCACTTGCGAAGGCTGCTATTGCCAGACGTCTGAGAAGATTTATTTTGGCTCAGCGGAGAGCCTCACGTCGTCATAATCTCCCGCGTACACCTTCTGCCATGCAAAATCCAAATACATCCTCCATCCAACACGAATCCTATCCTACACATGGTAGTTGTTCCATGGGTGGAAACCTCCGATCAAATGGAACACCTATTTCTACTCATTGTCAATCCTTGCAGTATTCCACTGCTCATGCAATGGCTAGGAAGAGGAGGAGGATCATATTGTCTAACAGGAGGAATGGCCTACATCACCCAAACAAAGAAAATATTCTGTTGTTCGGAAAGGATGATCCTTCCACCACTGTGACACCAAATTCATGTAATCCACGGCCTCTACCCAAAAACCGATCTACACTGACTAACACAGCCCCTTCCAATAGGCATCTACAAGGTGGAGCACCCCTAAAAAGGGCCAGGCTTAATCTTCATGCTACCACTAATCTACTTGCAGACTTTAACGAAGCAGTTCTTCAAGATCGTAACACTGACGTGCCATCTATGTCTAATGCACGTGTAAACGATGTTACACAAAATGCTAACACTGCAACTCATGCAACAGATGAGGCAAACTCTAGCTCCGAAGATGATAACAACTTGGGTGAAAATTCGGATGATGATTACGATGGAGTCGATAATGAACAGTGCGTGGATGCCCATCTGGAACGTATGCTTACTTTCTAAACGTTTTAATCCATTATAAATGTTGTATATTAGTTTGTAATCTACATTTACCAATCAATGCAGAATACTCTGACATAGGAGATCGAGTCTGGGAATGTCAGTTTTGTCATTCCTCTATGTGGTATCAGGAGCGGAAGGAAAAATCACGACATACAACTGTTCCTAAATTCCCAAAGTGTTGTAGGAGCGGAAAAGTTGTACTACCGTTACTAACAAATCCCCCGCCCCTGCTGCAACACCTTCTACATAGCGGTACCAGTTCAGAGAGCAAAAACTACCAAAGCAACCTACGTATTTACAACGCCATGTTTTCCTTCACGTCTCCGGGAATGAAATTCGACAAAACCGTTGCTGATGGGAGAGGGCCGCCTACATTGCGCCTGCATGGTCAAACATGTCACCGAATAGGGACGTTGATACCGGAAAATGGTCAGACACCTCAGTATGCTCAGCTTTATATTTTTGACACTGACAATGAAATAGATAACAGGATCAAGTGTTTCAGGTAATTGTACTCATTCAACAGTTAATATATTACCATAGTAATTCTTATGCAAACTCAATGCTAACGTCTTCGAAATAATTTACAGTGACAGTGATGTGGTGAATAGGGATGTTGTTGGTAAGTTGAAGGATATGTTGGACGACTGCAATCCACATGCAAAGGTATTTCGAATGGCGAGGGATCTTTTGAGGGGCAACCCTTACTTAGACTTAAAGATACGATTAATCAGTGATCGTCCCCAGGATGGCCGTGTCTACAACACACCAACGACATCAGAAGTTGCTGCTCTTATTGTTGGAGATATTGATCCTGATACAACGCGAGACATCATCATCCACGCCCGCAATGGCCATTTGCAACAAATTACCGAATTTCATCCTGCTTACTTAGCATACCAATACCCTCTCATCTTTGTTTATGGAGAGGATGGATACAGGAAAAATATACTACACAACTATGAACATGAGCATGAGGTTACGAGGAAAAATCGTCAATCAATCATGGATTGGCTAGCTTTCCGGCTACAGGATCGCCACGTCGAGGCAAAAACATTACTTCATTCACGACGACTTTTTCAACAGTTTTTAGTGGATGGGTTTGCAATGATGGAGTCTGAGCGTCTCAATTGGTTAAGGACCAACCAATCCAAGTTACGAGTTGGAAAGTATAACAACTTGAATGATCGATGCAACGGAGCTGAGGCAAATACGGCACCAAAGCGAGGAAAACGAGTTGTTCTGCCATCTACATTTGTTGGGAGCAAGCGTTACATGGATCAACTCTATTTCGATGGTATGGCCATTTCAAGTAAGTTAGGCTTCCCTGATTTGTTTGTGACGTTTACTTGCAATCCTGCTTGGCCGGAAATACAACGTGCCCTTTCCGGAACCAACTTAAAGCCACATGATAGACCTGACCTTATTACTAAAGTGTTCAAAATAAAATTTGATGAACTAATGGATGATATAACAAAGCGCCACGTTCTCGGGAAGGTTATTGCATGTAAATTTTCTTTCTTTTCTGAATACTGTTAATGTGAAAATGCAGCATCTTACTTTATAACAGTGTATTTTGTTTAACATGTGTTATTGTCTTACAGTCATGTACACTATTGAATTTCAAAAAAGGGGATTGCCACATGCTCACATATTAGTCTTTTTGCACAATCAGAACAAATACCCAACACCAACTGACATTGATAAAATTATCTGTGCTGAGATACCGGACCCCGTGTTGGAACCAACTTTGTACAAACTGGTGTCGGCCCACATGATGCACGGCCCGTGTGGTCCATCCCGTATGACATCACAGTGTATGAAAAATCTAAAATGCACTAAATTCTTTCCCAAGAAGTTCCAAGAAGACACAGTTGTTGATGCAGATGGCTATCCCCTCTATAGAAGACGTTCTAATTCTCATGTCATTCAAAAAAACGGCGTCTCTTTGGACAACCGACATGTTGTACCTTACAACGTAAGATTCCTTTTGAAATACCATGCACATATTAACATGGAGTGGTGCAACCAAAGTACATCCATCAAATATCTATTCAAATATATCCATAAGGGTTTCGATAGAATCACAGCAACAATAACAACAAACTCAGGCTCTGTTGCCGACAAAGAACCAATTGATGAGATCAAACAATATCTGGATTGTAGGTATGTCTCCCCGTGTGAGGCATGTTGGAGGATCTACTCTTACAAAATCCATGGAAGGAGGCCAGCGGTGGAACGAATGTATTATCATTTAGTAGGTGAAAAAGCGGTTTACTACCACGATCACGCAAGAATGGAGGATATACTGGAAAAGGCAAGCGTCACAGAGTCAATGTTCACGGCTTGGTTGGTTGCTAACAGCAAGTACGAAGAAGCGCGGGAGCTCACATATGGCCAATTTGTCTCTAAATTTGTCTATGAGAAAAAAAGCAGAACTTGGAAACCGCGTAAAAAGGGCTTCAGCATTGGTCGTTTGATATGGGTACCCCCGACAACTGGAGAGTTATTCTACCTACGGCTTATGTTGACTGTGGTTAAGGGACCTTCTACTTATGAAGACATTCGCAAAGTTGGCGACATACAATATGATACTTTTAGGGACGCATGCTTTGCAATGGGATTCCTTGAAGATGACCGAGAATACATAGGGGCGATAAGGGAAGCAAGTGAATGGGGTTCGGGTCATTTTCTCTGCAAGCTTTTCGTGGTGATGCTTTTGTCCGGAGCTGTTAATAGGCCTGGTCATGTTTGGAATGAAACATGGACACTGTTGGCTGATGGTCTGCTTCATGAACAAAGGCAGATAGTAAACAATGCAGGTTGTGGCCATGTTTGTAACAGTAATATAAATTTGTGTTCTATTTAGTGACCATCTCATATTCTCCACTATTTGTGTGTTTGTGAATGAACATGTGATAACGAATTCGGATAAATGATTGATTTGACCAATTTAATGTTATCGTGTTTTCTTTTTATACCCGCATCCGGGACAGATTTGGTGCTGACTGAAGAACAGTTGATGAATTTGACATTAACTCAGATTGAAAAGCTGCTGCAAGCAAATCGAAGAACACTCCACGACTTTAAACCAATTCCATATCCTGACGGTTACGTTCTACAGCAGTTAGGGAACAGACTAATATACGATGAACGAAGTTATGACGTGTCTGCAATGCGAACCGAATTCAACAACCTTTCGAGTGCTCTAACAGGTTTGTGGTTTTCAAAAGAAAGTTTACTTGCCTACTATGTTATTCAGTTCTCATTGTGATATGTGGCTAACTGTTTCGTAGATGAGCAAGCTAAAATATTTGAAAAAATAATGACCGCTGTCCACGCTCAAAAGGGTGGTGTGTTCTTTCTACATGGTTACAGTGGAACTGGCAAAACATACATGTGGAGAACTCTTGCAAGTGCATTGAGGTCCAAACATGATATATGTTTAACTGTTGCGACGAGTGGAATAGCGTCTCTATTATTGCCTGGTGGTAGAACTGCACATTCGAAATTCAAGATACCTGTCCCAACAATGGATAACTCTGCCTGCAAAATCGAGTACGATGATGAGGTTGCAGAACTTCTAAGACAGACTAAGCTTATTATATGGGACGAAGCTCCCATGGCACACAAGCATGCTTTTGAAGCACTGGATCGAACTTTGAAGGATGTGATGCGCACTTACGGTAATTCAAAGGAAATATTTGGTGGAAAGGTGGTCGTATTCGGTGGTGATTTTAGACAGATTTTGCCCGTTGTTCCTAGGGGAAGTCGTTCTGATATTGTACACTCTGCGATAAATGCTTCTTACATATGGTGGTCGGTTGAAGTTTTGACTTTGACACAGAACATGCGACTACAATCTGGCCCAAATGAACATGAAAAGAAAGAGATAGCTGACTTCTCAAATTGGTTGTTGCAGATTGGTGAAGGAAAAATTTCTGAGCCAAATGATGGATTTGCCGACATTGAACTGCCACATGAACTTTTGATAAACAGATTACACCGATCCAATCGTAGCCATCGTCAACAGTACTTACCCTGATTTCATACAGAATTACCAATCTAATGTCTACCTCAAAAGTCGGGCGATACTTGCTTCCACATTAGAAGTTGTCGATCAAATCAATCGTCACGTGCTTGATTTAATGCCAGGTTTCACTTAAATCCCAAACCTTCCAAATCCATGTTTATATAATTACACTCACTGTTAATCACATTTATTGTATATAGGTGACATCAAGGAATACTACAGCTCAAACACTGTCGACAGGTCGGAAATTCATGACACCAATGTAGTCGATATCCTCACACCAGAGTTTCTCAGTTCACTAACTACTTCGGGTTTGCCTAACCACCACATTAGCCTGAAGGTGGGAACGCCTGTTATGCTTATGCGTAACATAGATCAGTCGGAGGGTCTGTGTAACGGAACAAGGGTAATGGTAACTAAGATGGCCAACCATGTCATAGAGGCAAAAATCATGGCTGGAAAGAATTGTGGTAATTTGGTTTACATCCCAAGAATGGACATGTCTCCCTCACAGTCTCCTTGGCCCTTCAAACTTAAACGGCGTCAGTTTCCAATAGTTGTTTCGTATGCAATGACGATCAATAAATCGCAGGGACAATCACTGGATACGGTCGGACTTTATTTGCCAAGGGACGTATTCACTCATGGACAAATCTACGTGGCACTGTCAAGGGTCACAACTAAGCAAGGAATCAAAATATTAATATATGATCAAAACGACCAGTCTAAGTCAACCACTACAAACGTCGTGTATAAAGAGGTTTTCAATAACATATAGATGGTTCTTAACTAAGGTATATGCTTTCATCACATCAACTCTGATGCCATCGTTCTGCTTATGCAAACATGATTTCCTGTCTGTTGATTACTTAAAGGTTCACGTGCAGGCTTTGAACTCTGCAGAGAAGGCCCATGTAAACATCCAACCTGCCTAATGCTCCTCGCGACAGTTGACACTGCATTGATTTTGGTTTCTGTATTCTAATATGCCTAGAGTTCATTTTCTATACCATTGGGAAACAAATATCTTCAGTTCTAACAGTTCTGTGTGCAATACCTTCTTGGTTTACATTATCGCTTAATGTAGTAAACTATGCAACAACCATTTTAACTAAACATATTTATATAAAACCTCTTGACATAACCTAACCATTGGAACTTCGAAAACGAAGGTTTTTGGTTTACTTTCTTAAACTTGTGGCAGTGAATACACATAACATATTTTGGCAACAGAAGTAACGTCTAACCTAAATCGAATTCGGTCTCCAACTTTAAAGTTGTTTGACTTGCAGAAGTCGTCCCATCCATATCCTAACTTGGTGCGTCGGGGGTCTGCAAGATTTAATGGAGACATGGTCTTAGTCTTTCCATTGTCACCGCACAGCAAAAGAATGCCATATCCATAGTCCCCGAGAAACGATGCGAAATCCTCATGTATTTTCTACAAAAAAAGTAAATGTTAATTTTTTCGTAACATGTTACAGATGCACAAATTTGAACTACTTGGAGAATGATCACTCAACTAAATTAGCACGGTCTACACTGGATGGAAAGACATCCATATCAAAAAACCAAATGTCCCGATTAAACAGGCATCTACTATGAAAACGTGGTAAATCTTCATTTGTGACCGCCTCCTTGAATGATAAAATACCAAAATTATTGTTGCCATAATATCCAATTCTCACTACCACATCAGAAGGTAGGTTGTAATACGATTCCATGCAGGGCCATCCGCTAATAATGAGTGGATGATTCTCTCTTTGGTTATATATTATGTCATGGTGTACACCTTGGTTGTTCATCACTGTCCAACACTTGGAGAGCTCATCTTTGTGATTTTCAACAAAGGATGGTTGGATCTCTGGATAGGGCTGAAATCATGAACGGTGATTATTTATTGAAGCTGACTGGAATTATGTAAGCCATGACAAACTATAAATACCATGAACACAATACAAATTTAATAAATTAACCTGGTATGAAATCTTTGCTATATCGAAAATAGCTACCAGCTCAGAGTGACGGAGATCACCACAAAGCTCCATTTCAATGAGGAAGTTGCTGGGTGCAAATTGATTTCTTACTGGAGGTACGATGCAAATGAAACTTATGAAAATATATGCTTGCAATATGGGACTTCAGTATTGTGTTCTACTTATGGACCAGCATACGGTGACCATCACATGCTGGATTAAACTTTATGTCAATTCTTATCCAAAGATTCACTCAACTTTTTATTTTGTCATTTTCTATGCAATGGAATATATTCCTCACATGTGTACAGCATTTTCCCAACCACTTGCATTGTTTCTGGCGCCACCCATGTGAGAAATGAAAAGAATACATTCTTTGATGTGTACATAACCTTCTTAGGTGTGACATGGTATTATTTAATATTGTTTCTTTATTTTTATGAGAAGGATACGACAAAGACACATATCATTGCCACTTTTATTATTTGAGGTACATTCGTATGGGATCCTTATGCATATATATGTTAAAACCATATTTTCTATTATACACTTCATTTGTTAATATATACATATAGCGTGATAAAAGCATGTTATGTCGCAAACCCATATACTATATCATTCCAAGTTATATATCCAAAAAATACAATATTGTTCAGAAAGGTTACCAACTTATAAGACTATTCACTACATAATTGTGGCCCCAGACTCCTAACTACTTTGCAAAATAACAAACACTTTAAACAGCACAAAGCATGCATCTTCCTAATATGCATCAAAAGTCTGTAGTGTCTCAACCAAACCAAAGACAACCTCACTTTAGCCGACGCTTTCGTTTCACCGTAACCAACAGCCTGTCCGCAGAAGGAATCCTCATACTGAAGCCTATTTTGTCGCCCGATTTAATCTTCTGGTTTCTTACAAACGTGTACCATTCCTTGGAAATAAACCGCTCAATGCATGTTGTTCTTTCTGCCCGGTGCAGGACACAGTTGTACTCCCTTCCGCGATCTGAGTCAAATAGCACAATTGACTCATGCCTCTCGGTTAGATACTCTTTAACGACCTTCTGAGGCATTTGCTGCATCACCGACAAAATGAGATCATACTATTAAGAGACAGATTTCAATTAGAATACACAAATAGTTGGTCACAAATTGTAGATAACATTTCAGATAATGAGAGTTAATGTATTTGTTATTATATGTTTGGTGATCCTCCATTTTATACACAGTGGGGCATTTTTTTAGAGGCAAACTAATTACTTACAAGGACGTTTCTTCTTGAAACCCTGCTAGACTTTACGTGACGCCTCCAAACAATGACCCTACCTACTGGACCAAGGTCTTCTTCCTTTACCTCTTTGTCATCCCATATATCAGCATCACAACTGTAACGTATACCTTCACATTAGTTTTGACCGGTTACGAATAGAAAATATTACATGTACCGTATAAGGGTGTACATGCAGTAAACATACCGTATGAATAGGTTCTGGACATTAACACGGAGTCACAAATAACAAAGGTGACTTACAATGGAATATTCATACTACTGAATTCATCAAACCCTGTATACACATTTCCTTGATTTGATGCAATTATAAAATTCTGTAAACCCTTACCTTTCGCTATCAGATTCAGTGTAACGGGACGCGGACGTCTCCGAAACCCTTGCAGTCGCTTGCGCCGACGACTCTCCCGGACCTTCGTGAAAATTGAACTGATGCATGTCGTTACACAGGTAACCGGTGTCACTAAAGGACACACCATCACTTTTGTGACTTGACGCCCTTACGCCGCGGCTGCTACTCACGGAAGCCCTATTTCTTATCCGGTGGGGTGGTGAAAGCAGAAAATCGTATACGTCAACTGGGATACGACCAAACCAAGGAGCCGGAATAACATTGTCTTCGCCGGATCCCATGGTCTTATTTTGGGAGGAAAAGTATTGAATCAGCGTAACCTTGGTGGGGGAACGTATATGGCATAAATCTTTCTCTTTTAGAACAGATTAAAAGATCCCTTCCAATTGTGTGTTCTTTGTTTTTTTTTTTTTTGGGCCTAATGTGTCAACCTTGGTTAGGATATTTGGGCCAAACGTTCTCCAACTTCACTGTTATAAAGTAAGAAGTATAAGGCCCACGTAAATAATATTTTTTTCCTCCAATTTTATTGTAATTTCCCCCAAAAAGAAATATTTAACTAAACATATTTTAGTTTTTTTTTTTAAACATATTTCTGCAAGTTGTACATTAAACATATTTAAGTTTTTTTTTAATCCAACTGACATTATTAATTTTTAATTAAAACTTTTCCGTTTTTACTTTCACGTCCACTCAGCCAACAATTGTTATGTCTATAATAAAATTTTATTCAATATTTTTTTTTATTTTTAACTTACTTATTAAATGAAATAATGCATGTTGTTCTATTTTTATTTTTATTATTGTTTTTATAATTTATTATTATTCCATTTTAAGTGAAAACATTGTGGTACATACCGTAAGTTATTATTTACTGATAATTTATATATTGTAGATTTACAAGTTTAAATGTTATTTTTGCCATGAATTTAAGGGTACAAACTATTACTATTTTAAAGCCTAAGCCTCACACTTATTGGATTTGTAGATAACATACAGCAGTTCCAATCCACCAATGCTAAGAAACTCCAACATGTGGCCTAATAGAATGAAAAATGGTACAAATATAAATCGGGGGGCCTGACATTCACAAAATTTAAAATTATCCATGCAGCAAAAGTACTGATATCAATGTCGGGAAGACAAAAACAAACCCCATGTCTAAGAAATTCCATGCAAACAAACAACCAAAACCAACAAAACTTAACACATCTGTCCGGAAATTAAAAAACTAACGCAACCATAAATACTACATAGTCTACGACTTAATCTCCAACAACCCCCTTAACGCGAAACTCCATCTGCTTTTCCACGCTCTACAGCCACCACAATCGATTCCACCGGAGGATATGTGATAGAGAAGCGCAGTGTGTCTCCCTTCTGAAGGTTGCGGTCTTTGCAAAAATCCGACCACATGCCACATAAATACCTATCCACCGTGTCCTCCCTCTTCATCATCTGGCAGTAGTAGGGGACATCATTGCTGCGATCGATCAAGGTTACTCTGGGAATCTTGCCATAGATGCATTCACGAATGACAGCTCTTGGAATAAACTGAAATAGAACAAATAAACACCAGCTTTACGTTACCACTTACTACGCAACATTGTACATTTTGATTATAGCTACGGTAAAATGTGACTTACCAAAGCATTCTTTCTCAGCTTCTCAGGGTTGTCCACAATCCTGGTCCAGCTAGCCTCCTTAACAGACACCGGTGCAGAAGTCGAACTCCTACATATGTTAAACAAATACCGGTTTATATAACAACGTAGAGGTATAAAAGATGAACAATATATATATATATATATATATATATATATATATATATATATGTCTGTGAGATGATTATATGTTCAACGGGATATTCATTGACAATTAATGCTTACCTTCTGTAATTAGCACGTCCGACACCCCTGCGAGAAGGTCTTGCATTGGCTTTGTCTTCCTGCAACTTTGGTGATTTGTCCACACTGTTTCCGACAACTTGCCTCTTGCCTTTCACCCTGTCCGACATTGTTTTCGCTCCAGAATTCCTAAGCCAATACAGTAGGAAACAAAGCCAATATTAATGTCATCATTTGTATCTTTGTAACTACTAATTTAACAACGATTATATTTTTACACCTTTCGGTCTAATGTATTTGACAACGTATTCACGGCAAAACGTAATTACCATTCAAATTGCTAATGCTTAGTAAAGCACTTGGTATATATATATATACAAATGAAATTGATATTCTAAAGAAGTTGGTTATAACAATTAAGGACCAAATCACTAATACCTTTGGGATGACGAAGTTTGAAAGGATGCCCTGTAGACAGCGACATGATAGCTTTTTTTTCCATGCTGAACACCTTTTCCTGACTTCTGTTGTTTCCCTTTGCTGCGTTCTGGAATTTCAGCATGACCCACAACATCTTTTCTCAGTGCACCCTGTTCATCTTCCTCAGACAGAGGTTCTGGTTTCACCAACGCTTCCTCTATTTCCTCAATGGCATCCATGCTTTCTTTTTTCACACGACGGCACTCCTCTAACATCTGTTTCAACACATAACTCCGTGTTCGTTTCGGAATCTGTTGGATTTCAGCCGGACGAACTACACCCCTGCACAATAAAAAAATTACTTTACTAAATCGTTAGGTGTTCCTCGACGATATTTGATCATTGCATCTCATCCACGGTAACCGTGGTACTTTTCTAATCTCAACTACGCCGTTGGAGTTTCATCAACATATATGCATGGAAAGCGAGGATATAACCTTTTACCCAGATCAATGGCCACTCCGACCACATGCAACCCAAAAAGAAACCCTAAATGAAACGGGAAAAATCTAACCTTGATGTCGTGGTCTTCACCGTAGCTTCGGATGGGTTGACTGCAATTCCTTCCATTACGTTCCACACTCTTGCTCCGATGACTTTCGATTAAACCGTTTTTTTCCGCCTCCAACCATGTAGCCCTACGAAAGGAAAAACAAGACAGAGTTTTCTGAGAGAGTATTCTGAGAGACACACCGGTTGTTATGTTTCTTTCATTGCGTTTCCCAGGCTATCATGTGTAGGTTTCCAAAGTTGTTTTAATGAGGGTAATGTCTAACGTCTATTCAATTATTACCACTTCTTTTTCTTTAAATTTGGAACATCATTTACGTTTATAAACTAAAATATATTATGTAGAGGGTTTAAATATTACAGCATTATTAAAATGGTTTCTAGAACAATACTTATTACTTTAAATTTGCTAATAAATATTATTTTTTTGTAAATATATTTAATAAGGGAATGTTAATGGTCATTTTCAATCCCGTGCGTTTGACCAAACCAACCACATAATATATTTTTCTCATTTTAATTTCCTATTTATTTTTAATAAAAATTTCAAACATGTTAAACACTTTTTTTATATGATATTAAATTAAACATGTCACTTATAATTATTTGATCCACTAATTACAATATGTTAAACTCTGTATTTTCTCTTAAAAATTCTATATCATATTTTTTTTTAAAATATATATCTTACATTATATTCTTCTTTGTTTTACTGAAATTTATTTCTTATACTAAAAAATTTAAACTATACATTAAAATACCAGTTATATATCTAAAATGAATGAATGCGCATCCAATACAACAACCCGTGCACACGCACGGGTTAGTTACTAGTCAATCAGTAAAATGCAAAAAGGCCAAACCCTTGGAATAAGGACCAAAGCATGGATGCCACGTGGGCACCTGAGTCAAAATAAAAGGAAAAAGATGCGGCGGCCGGAGATGACTTCCGGTCATCTTCTCCGGCGAGACCCTTGGCCGTCTCACACGAGATTTTCCAGAAACACGCGGGACCGGTACCAATCGACTTGGATTTTTGCGCTGAGTCCAAATCGGATGCTCGTTTTCTCTAATTCCGGCTCCATCTCCTAAACCGAAAGCGAAACTAAAACCCTAATGTTTATGAACTTCACGAAAGTCACAGCTACACATATCAATTCAACCAGTGTCATGTGTAGATCTCAAATATACGAGTTAACCGTTCAAACTAGCATCGATTCACACAAACAGAAGTCAAATTTCAAGATCCTAAATCTTTACATAGAATGCAACACATACTTGAAAACATGGTGGTCTAAATCCTAACCCAATCCCTGATGACGGGTTCCAGGCCTATTCATGCTTCTAAATGCAAAGGAGTAGAGCTTACTTGTTACAAATCTTGATTCAAAGAAAGGAGCACAACGCTGTTAATCCACGCTTGGTGAGGATGTTGATGATGACAGAATTTCAGAGAATCACCGAAGATCTTGGACGATTCTCCAGGCAGACTCTACAAGCTTTAAGCTCTTCATAAGGTTGATGAAGGAGCAACGATGATGATGCTTAGCAGCTTGCCATGGATGTTCTGGTGGTGATGATGATTAAAGAAGGAGGTGAAGAACTTGAAGGAACGGTGGAGGTGTGATTATGGTGGTGGTGGAGATTGTTAAGAGAAGATTGAGGTTGATGGAGATGGCCGGAAGCGGTTGGTTACGGTGGTTGCAGTGGAGGTAGTTGGTGGTTGAAGGAGGTAGAAGAGTTTGTTATAGTTTGTAACAAACTCTTGGGGAATGTGTGAGGAATGAGAGGGAATCGGAGAGAGGATAAGAGGGATATGGCTGTGAGAAAAATGGAAGGAATGAGAGTGTGTCCCGATTTGTGAAGGGCTTTTCTCTTATATAGTGGGGGTTGCATGAGTATTATGGTGGTTTTGCATGTAGAGTAGCATTCCTCTCACAAACTTAATGAACAAGGGTACTCTATATTTGAGGTAAGTCTTTGATATACTTTCTGCACATTCAAAAACACATGGTATTAACATGGCAAAGGAGTGATGCTTGGCACGTTTCCGCATGGGCTTTATTGCAAGTACCATGTCAAACCAATGCTCACCTCGCCACCTTTATGCACCTATATCTCAAACTACACTTCGCCATTCAATCTCCTCTTGAGCTCATTACGAAGAGTGCATGGAATAGGTGAGGTTTGATGTTGGCAAGTTTGAGAGGCAAAACCTATAACCCATTCAAAAGTTGCACCATTGGACATTACCTGCACGCGTAACCTGACTCTGGGCTTGTGCTTTCGGCAAAAACATGACTAGTTCAGGGCCTCACTTTAAGGCCTCATGCCTTACTCATCATATATCCAAAATGAATGACCTTGAGATCACTGGATAGAGGACATGGTATAGAGTATTTAGAGATCAATTTTGCTCAAAATGGACATTTCTGGTGGAAGAAAAATAGTCTCGAATCCGGTCCACCATGTGTTTGATGGTATGCGCGCGTGTGACTTGATTTTCTGCCTTGGCCGGATGTTGGATTTAGTCAGTGTGGGGGCACAACTTTAAAAGCTTGCAACTCAGTCCATATTTGTTCAATTGACTCAACTCTTGGCTTGTTGGAAAGAAGGCATGGCAAAGATTAGAATGATGCCGAGTTTGCTTCCATGGCATTTTTGTAGAGCTCTGAAACTGACTTGAGATTTGGCCCGCCACGTGTTTGTTAAAATGACTGCGCTGCCCAGAATTCTTGCCCAGCCTCATGGCTTGTATTAAATGAAAACCTCCAACCTTGAACACTAATAACTCTTCAACCATGCTTCGGATGCAAAACCTTTCAACTACAAAGTTGTAGTATGCCATGGTGTGAACATTTTTGATGTTGGGAATTTTCTCAAATGAAGCCTTTTGACATGTGTAAATCAGGACTGAAGTGGGCTGTTGATCAAGATTTAAACCCTCAAAAAAAATTCTAAGTATGAAAACTTTCCTTTTTTGATATTCTTTCTATTTTTGGCAACTTTTTGTCAAACTTCCGATTTTATCCATTCTTTGACTTTTCTTGATTAATTTTCCACCAGGAGTCAATATTCGTATAATTCTTCGAATAATTCCCGATTAAATCTCTCCCAGTCAAATCCAGTCAAACAAACACCTCCACGTAGTCAGTATGAGAAGCTTTTCACACATAGAAACTATTCCTGATTGAATGTTGACCAGAAAGTCAACTGGTTGACTTTGGTCATAGAACCCTGACTTAGGGGACCAGATGGTTTGCAAGCTTGTACCCTTCCCCAATGCCTTGGATTGAGGAGAACTCTAATCCAGGAAGACTTCAATGAAAACAAAGCCCCATAATCACACCTCAGATCCTCCCATTTGGTAGGAAATTCCTTGCCATAAGAGCTCTTTCTTGCTAGTTTTTTATTGATACCAATGATATGCATGCATGGGTATGGATTATGACCTAAGTGATGTATGTACATGAATGTAAAGCCTAAGCCAGTTAGAAGTAAAGGGGTAGGACAAATTTGGGGTATGACAGCTGCCCCTATTTAATCGTCTTAAACCTGAAGGTGAGATTGGAGCTAGCCTTTCGAGCATTCAAGGTAGGAGAAGATTAAATATCAAAGTACCAGAAATTTGTCCAAAGAAAAAATGGTGTAAATGTTATCCTTATTTTTGGTTTTTGTTTTGATATCTGCTGGGGAAAGAGAAATTTATTTTTTTTCTGGTGGAAGAAATTTTTTTTTTTTTTTACAATGAGTAATGGATTTGAACGGTGGTAGCTTGTAACGTAGCCTGAGGTGCCAATACAAGGTTCTCAAAAGATGTGCTATATGAAACAATGACTGGAGGGGAATAGACCTCGTGCGATCTACGACTCAACATCGACTCGACATCAGGAGAGGCAAGGAAAAGATCTCGTGCGATCTATGACTCAACATCGACTCGACAACAGGAGAGGATCTCGTGCGATCTTCAGGACAGAAAGGAAAAAGATCTCGTGCGATCTATGACTCAACATCGGGAGAAAACCTCGTACGGTCTTCAGGACAGAATAGACCTCGTGCGATCTACGACTCAACATCGACTCGACATCAGGAGAGGCAAGGGAAGATCTCGTGCGATCTAATGACTCATCATTGGGAGAAGATCTCGTGCGGCCTTCAAAACAGGGAAGAAAAAAGTAGATCTCGTGCGACCTACGACTCAACATCAGGAGAAGATCTCGTACGACCTTCAGAACAGGGAGGGAAAAGTAGATCTCGTGCGACCTACGACTCAACATCAGGAGAAGATCTCGTACGACCTTCAGGACAAAAGGGGATAGATCTCGTGCGATCTACGACTCAACATCAGGAGAAGATCCCGTACGACCTTCAGGACAAAAGGGGATAGATCTCGTGCGATCTATGACTCAACATCGACTCGACGACCGGAGGAGGGAAACAGAAAGACATTGTGTTCAGACATTTGTCGGGGATTGAGGGCACCTCGTATCGGCACCGCAGCTTAACAGTGTTTGTGATATGATAGGAGATGTCAGGTGAAGTTTGTAAGGGTAACAACTTTGGGAGGATGGGTCATTGTTCTGATTCAACATTGACTCCTGTTGTCCGGCTTACGCTCTGTATGCATGTTTGAGTTCAATGGCGTAATGGTCCCCTGTAATGGATATGCTACGCTTTTGAGGATGCGATGTTGTATGCAATGGATTCTATATGCAAAGAGTGCCAAATAAAGGCCCTGGTGGAACAGAAGAGTAGGATCATTGGGGTCCGTTGCCTGTGATCTTGAGACGCCATTGTGGGTGGGCGTTAGAAACCTCATAGTGCCAAAGATTATTGGCAACTGTGTGGAGGATTAGAACATAACTCTGTTGGGGAGGAAGTGACTTTGCTCGACTTTCCTTACATCCTATACTGCTTGGGGAAATGTGAGTTCTGAGGGACCTTTCTTTGTCTGCCATATGGGGGAGAGGCATGGATTTCTTCAGGTGCCCCGTGCTTACCAGTACTGATGAATTATACTCTTGAACTTTCAAGCGGGATTATGACGACCTTCGTGACATGTCATAAGCCTAGATGACGGCTAGAACCTGCAACCTGCAAAGAAAACAACATTTGGATGCAAATGGTGCCCCTTAGAGCACTTTTATGTTTGTGTAACATCATGTTTCGCTTTGATTTGTGATTATTACTCCCCCATGTTTCCAATGCAATGTTTAATAACGAATTAAATCACACCTCGCATGCGAAAAATGAAAAGCAAGAAGGAAAGCTTTTTATCAAAAGATCATTTTATTGATGGAATGCCTATGAATAGGCCTCTGTACAAGGAAGCAACTCCTAAATGAGGTAGTTGCGAAAAAAGGAAAGTAAAACCACAAATAGGCAAAATGGCAAGGAGAAATGCTTGAATTTCCATAAAACTGGTATTGCTACAGTTCCCATATCCTTGATCCTCTCAATGCTTTGCTTCAGAAGCGTAATGGTTGGATTGATCTGTCCGCTTTGCCAAGGGTGTATAGTGGTTTTTGTGAAAGGTATTCAGACTGCAGCCTCTCGCTTTTGATCCCTAACTTTTGCCTGGATCGCCCTTTCGGGTTTTCAATCCAGCGGGATACCCCTTTTTGCCTAAGTCGCCCTTTCAGGTTTTCGACTTAGCGGGTTTTTCTTTTGTTTTATCCCTAATTTTCGCCCAAACCCTTTTGGTTTGCCGGGATGCCCTTATTTTTGCCTAGGTACGTCGACCTAGCGGGTCTTTTATGCGAAGTATTTTTTGACTGAGTCTGAATTGACTGGAAGCGGAACGTCTTCCCCATCCATCTTTGTCAAAATTAAAGCACCACCTGAGAATGCTTTCTTCACAATGTATGGCCCCTCATAGTTGGGAGTCCATTTGCCCCTTGGATCAGTGTGAATTGGCAAGATCTTCCTTACGACCAGGTCACCTGTGTGGAACTCTCGAGGTCGAATTTTCATGTCATACGCTTTCTTGATCCTCTTTTGGTACAACTGGCCATGGCAGATAGCAGATAAGCGTTTCTCCTCAATCAGATTAAGATGGTCAAGCCTCGTTTGAACCCATTCTGTTTCATCAAGTTTGGCGTCCATCAAGACCCTCAACGAAGGAATTTCCACTTCTACAGGAAGTACGGCCTCCATGCCATAGACAAGAGAAAAGGGGGTTGCCCCAGTCGAAGTACGAACTGAAGTTCTATAGCCATGCAAAGCAAATGGCAACATCTCATGCCAATCTTTATACGTTCTAACCATTTTCTGGACAATCTTCCTTATATTCTTGTTAGCAGCTTCGACTGCGCCATTCATCTTTGGCCGATAGGGTGATGAATTGTGATGTTCAATCTTGAACTCTCCACACAACTCTTCCATCATCATGTTGTTAAGATTCGACCCATTATCAGTGATGATCTTATTCGGAACCCCATATCGACATATGATTTCTTTCTTGATGAAGCGAGTAACGACTTGCTTGGTTACGTTCTTGTAAGAAGCAGCTTCAACCCACTTGGTGAAGTAGTCGATAGCAACAAGAATAAATCTGTGTCCATTTGAAGCTTGCGGCTCGATTCGTCCAATCATATCTATGCCCCACATGGCAAATGGCCATGGCGATGTCAGAACATTCAAAGGAGTTGGAGGAACATGAATCCTGTCAGCATACACTTGGCATTTGTGACATTTCTTCACGTATACATAACAATCAGTTTCAATGGTCATCCAAGAATATCCTGCTCGCAAGATCTTTTTGGCCATGGAGTGCCCATTGGAATGGGTTCCAAAAGATCCTTCATGAATTTCCCGCATGATCAATTCTGCTTCGTGTCTATCCACGCATCTGAGCAAAACTGAACCATAGTTTCTTTTGTACAGGACGTCTCCTGACAAGAAGAATTTAGATGCTAACCTTCGAAGCGTTCGCTTATCCCCAATTGTAGCATCTTCGGGATACTCTTGTTTCTCAACATGCCTTTTGATGTCATAATACCATGGCTTTTCATCATACACATCTTCAGTAGTGAGGCAATGAGCAGGGAATGCATGTGCGGGCTCCTTGTAACGGAGGATCCTTATGTCCGGAACTTCTTTAGGGGAGCTAACTCTGAACATAGCTGCCAAAGTAGCCAAAGCATCTGCCAATTGATTCTCCTCTCGTGGGATGTGATCAAAAGTGATTTCCTCGAAAGCGGGCAACAACTCCAAGATATAGTCCCTATAAGGAACTAAATTGGGGTGTCGTGTTTCCCAATCACCTTTTACTTGATGTATGACCAAGGCAGAATCCCCATAAACCTCAAGGATCTTGATCCTCATATCAATGGCTGCTTTGAGGCCCATTATGCAAGCTTCGTACTCTGCGACATTGTTTGTGCAATCAAAGCATATTCTAGCTGTGAAAGGGATGTGGGTTTGACGAGGAGAAGTCAAAACTGCCCCAATACCATGGCCCATAGCATTTGATGCACCATCGAACGTGAGAGTCCATCGCTCTCCTGGTTCGGGACTTTCATTATCATCCAGTTTCATGATATCTTCATCGGGAAAGTCAAACTTCATTGACTGATACTCTTCTAATGGCTGATGAGCAAGATGATCTGCAAGGACACTTCCTTTGATGGCCTTTTGTGTGACGTACTGGATATCATATTCTGATAAAAGCATTTGCCACCGGGCTAGTCTTCCTGTAAGGGCCGGTTTTTCAAAGATGTACTTTATCGGGTCCATTTTGGAGATCAAAAGAGTGGTGTGAGTCAGCATGTACTGCCTCAGTCGGCGAGCAGCCCATACCAAAGCACAGCAAGTTTTCTCGAGTAGTGAGTAGCGGGATTCACAATCGGTAAACTTTTTGCTCAGGTAATAAATGGCGCACTCTTTTCGACCAGACTCGTCATGTTGGCCCAGCACACACCCCATAGATCCTTCAAGCACAGTTAAGTACATAAGAAGCGGCCTCCCAGGAACCAGAGGCATGAGAATTGGTGGCTCTTGGAGATACTGTTTGATCTTTTCGAAGGCTTCTTGACAATGATCATCCCAACGGATATCTTGATTCTTACGCAGCAATTTAAAGATGGGTTCACAAGTATCAGTGAGATGAGAAATGAACCTGGCTATGTAATTCAATCTCCCAAGGAAACCTCAGACTTCTTTTTCATTCTTCGGTGCTGGCATGTTCTGTATTGCTCTTACTTTATCAGGGTCGACCTCGATCCCTCGTTGGCTCACGATGCATCCAAGTAACTTTCCAGATCGCACTCCAAAAGTGCACTTGTTTGGATTAAGCCTCAACTTGAATTTTCGCAGACGAGCAAACAATTTCTCAAGATATAACAAATGTTCCTCCTCAGTTTGGGATTTTGCAATCATATCATCGACGTACACCTCAATCTCTTTATGGATCATGTCATGGAAGAGAGTCACCATTGCTCGTTGATATGTCGCACCAGCATTCTTAAGATCAAAAGGCATCACTTTATAACAATACGTACCCCACAGAGTAGTAAAGGTAGTCTTGGTCATATCTTCGGGAGCCATCTTTATTTGATTATAGCCAGAAAAACCATCCATGAAGGAGAACACCGAATACTTAGCAGTGTTGTCGACGAGCACATCAATATGAGGCAGAGGGAAATCATCCTTCGGACTTGCCCTATTCAAATCTCGGTAGTCAACACACATGCGTACCTTTCCGTCCTTCTTAGGAACAGGTACTATGTTTGCAATCCAAGGAGGATACTCACACACAGATAAGAAACCAGCCTTCAACTGTTTTTCAACTTCTTCCTTGATTTTCAAAGCCATATCAGGTCGAGTTCTTCGTGGTTTTTGCTTTACAGGCGGACATTCTGGTTTGAGCGGTAGCCTGTGCATAACTATATCCGTGTCTAAACCAGGCATGTCTTCATATGACCAGGCGAAGATATCAACATATCCTCGGAGCAACTCGATCAACCTTCTCTTTACATCACTTTGCAAAGCGGCCCCTATCTTGACTTCTCTCTTTGTTTCTTCTGTGCCGAGGTTGATGATTTCTATGGCTTCTTGATGCGGCTGAATAGATTTCTCCTCTTGTCTCAAAAGTCTTGCCAATTCCTCAGGGACTTCACAATCTTCCCCACTATCCTCATCAGCTTGGTCAATTGGATTCTCAAAGATATCAAGACGTGGAAGTGTAACATTATCATTTTTGATGGAATTCGAGCCGGATCTGCACGATGGATGATTTATGCCTTAGAATGCAACACATAAAAGGGAAAAACACAAAAAGCTTTGCCATTTTTGAAAAAGTTTTTTTAAGTAAAAACAAAAAATGAAAGAAATGGAACAGTAATTGCATGCGAAGATATGATTTTCATTCAATATTAAACAAATTGAAACAACATGGGGGCCCTTCTTTATACAAGTGGTCAAAATGCTTAGGGCGAAGCATATGACTTATCGAAACAAGAAAATTACATCTCCATAAAAGTGACTCTAGGGATGTCCAAGATAGTCCAATTGTTGAGTTCCTGTCCAGGCGCAACATGGCAAATGAATCTGGAGAGATCTTCTTCATCATCATCATCCACGGCGAGAACTTGACTTCCAGAACTGGTGCTTGCACTGACGAACACTTGAGAAATGGGGGGAATCACCTTCTTTCTAGGAATTATGCTGAGTTGAGTAGAAGAAGATGGTTGATACCCAAGGCCATACTTGTCTCGCTTCTCTTGAACGTCAATCAGCTTGCCCCAGGCACTATGGGGAGTACCAGCTTCTAAGAAAGCCTTAGCATCATTTAAAGACGAGAGGGGCGCTCCGAGTTCCTTCTTATTCTCGACCACAGGGAGTTTGTCAACTGACACAATCTCTAAGGCTTGAAAAGGTGTCTCTTGTATCTCTCCCTCCACTTCAACATAACGGTATGATGCCAGATTATTGACTATCAAATCCTCTTCACCGGTGATCACAACAATCTTGTCATTCACAACAAATTTCAAACACTGATGGAGGGTAGATGTCACAGCCCCAGCAGCATGGATCCAAGGACAACCCAAGAGGCAAGTGTATGAAGGACGTATATCCATAACATAGAAGGCAATATAGAACATGTGAGGGCCAATCAAGACAGGAAGATCGATTTCCCCTTCTACGGACCTTCTAGAACCATCAAACACTCTGACACTCATAGTGCATGGTCTCATCATAATCCCATCCATACTCAGCTTAAACAAAGTGGCCTTGGGCATCACATTAAGAGAAGAACCTGTATCAATCAGAACTCGAGATAACACAGCATCCAGACACTTGACGGAGATATGCAACGCTTTGTTGTGTGCTCTAGCCTCAGGTGGAAGTTCCTCATCACAAAAACCCAAACAGTTACCAGCAGCAATGTTGGTCACAACCCCTTCAAACTGAGGCACGGTAATGTCTTGAGTCACATGAGCGGAAGCCAGAACTTTCATTAGAGCATCACGGTGAGCTTCCGAGTGCACCAAAAGGGACAAGATAGAAATCTTAGCTTGAGTCTGATCAAGTTGATCAATCACTTTGTAATCACTTTTCTTAATGATCCTCAAGAGTTGCTCGGCATCTTGTGCATTACGTGTTACAGGAGGGTCAACAACAACTTGCTTTCCCTTTGCTTGTGCATTAGCGTCCTTATTGGTCTCTTTAGGAAGCGGAGGAGGGGCAGCAAAGATCCGACCACTACGGGTAATGCCACCAGTGCCAGCAATATTTGTGATGCTCGAATTACCCACTGGAGGACAGTCATACTTCTTCCCTCGAATATACACAACATTATAACTCCAAGGAACAGCCTTAGAATCATTCACAGGAGAAGGAACGAGAGTTGAGGTTGAAGGAGTTGAAGGAGCATTTGGAACCTGAATAACCATCGGAGTTCTCGGAGCTTGAATGGTTAATGGAGCACTCGGTGCATGAATAACCAGCGGGGTCTTTGGTGCTTGAATGGCCAAAGGCGTCCTCTGAGTTTTTGACGCCTCAGCAGGATGGTAAGGGATTTCTAGGATGGCCACATCTCCAATAGGAACGACCCTTTCCACTCTAAGAACACCTTCGTCCATTAGTTTCTGAATTTCTTCTTTCAACCTAGCGCACTCCTGAGGATTAGAAGAACATTGCAAACAGTAGTCATGTAGCTCACACAAAACCTTTTGTTGCAAAAGATGTTCTCTGATAGTTGCTAGCGGCATCTTAACCTCACTAACATCATTCACCAGGATCTAATCATCACATAACTCAATAGTATTGGTCGCACCAGCATGAGGAGGCATAGGGTTATTCTGCACGTTGGGACCAGTAGGAGTGAATGAGATAAGCTTGTCATCAAGAAGATCCTGAACCTTTAACTTGAATGCTCTACACTTTTCAATAGTATGGCCCGGGGCCCCTGAATGAATTTCACAACGAGCATTAACATCATAACCAGGAGGGAGAGGGCTAGGTGGAGGTCCAAGTTCACGGAGTTGTACCAATTGACCAGCAAGCAACTGAGGGAGAAGTTGGGCATATGACATCGGAACCGGATCAATACGCCTATCTTGGAATCTTGTTCTTTGTGGACCCCTTTGACCTTGAGGCCTAGGGTTCTGTTGACGATTCTGAGGAGCAGCAGCTTGTTGTTGTGGTACGAAAGGCTGTTGGGGTGCCATCCATGGTTGTGGAAGAGCAGCAGCATATGCTTGAGGGACATATGGACCAGGAACAGCATAAGGCATCGGATAATAAGGAGGTGGAACAGCAGAATATGCAGGAGCTCGGCCTTGGTCAACAGAAGCGGTGCTAGTCTCACCTTCCTTCTTCTTCACAAACCCAGAATACGGCTTCTTACCATTACCACTTGAGGTGCTAGGATTAGTAACACCTTGAATGGTACCGGCTTTGACACAGTTCTCAACCTTCTCACCAATGATGACCACATCCGAAAAGGAAGGAGAAGTATTACTAACCATGTGCTGAAGATACGGCCCTTTTAGATTTCCCATAAACAGATCAATCAATTCTCGGTCCAATAAGGGAGGTTGAACTCGAGCAGCAAGTTCACGCCATATCTGGGCGTATTCCTTAAAGGACTCTTCAGATTTTTGTGACATATTCTGCAGCTGGGCACGGCTAGGAGCCATAGCAGTATTGTAGTGGTATTGTTTCAAGAAGGCATCAACAAGTTCTCCCCAAGTACTGACATTAGACCTCTCGAGTTTCATATACCACTCCAACGGGGCTCCAATGAGACTATCCTGGAAGAAATGCATAAGCAGAGGTTCGTTCTCAGCGTGAGCGGCCATCTTACGGCAGTAGGAACGAATGTGAGTCTCTGGGCAGGTAACTCCCTTGTACTTATCAAAATCTGGCACCTTGAACTTCGGGGGAATAACAATCCCAGGTACCAAGCACATAGCAGCGGTGTCGAAACTTGAAGTTTTAGCAACCTCAACAGCCTTAAGACGTTCTTCAAGAGCTTGGTACATCTTAGGAGTCTCGGTCAACTCAGCAGTAAGATCATGTTCAAGATCAATAACCTCATGGTGGTCATCCACTACTTTAAGTGTCTCATTAATAGGAGTCTCCTTGGTTTTCACCCCTCCATCAACAGAATTGGTAGGAGTATCTTTGATCAATCCAGCAACGCTCTTTCTGATCTCTTCTTGTCCCTGGACAACAACATGGAGGGTCTCCATAAGTTGGGTCATCCTTTCCCCCATAACATCCATATCCCTACGAAGGGCGGCTTGATTCTGTTCAAATTGGTCCATGATTCTCTTCTCGTTGTTCCTGGTGCGGTAAGGATGAAAGGAAGTCAGCTTTGTCGTTGAAGCAGAAATCTGGTGCTGAAAGGGACCCCAATTAGTTTCCTGTATAATAACCTGAAAATGCAATGTGATAATGTGAATGCATGAGTGCATGTGTGCGTATGACGTGATGTGCCATTTTCAGAGTATCCAAGATTTAATATTGATCCAGAATAGCTAACAACGTGACAAAAGATAAGTATCAAGAGAAACTAGTTCTTTTTCATTCATAACAGAAATTTAAACTTGGGCAAGCCATACATCAACAAGATAGTTCAACAAGGGAAATAAAAGACCCCATCCAACAAGTCTGGTGGTGGTCGAGACATACAAACTCAAACATCGATCCATCTGAACATAAAACAGAGGTCCTCCTTGTCTGAAGTGCTCGTCACTCCACTTCTTAGTTTCATCAAATAGTTTCTTGGTTGCTTCTCGATCTTTTCCTTTAAGAAGGCTTTGAATCACCTCATCTTTGTGAAACAAATGCCCATCCAACTTCTTGCAGCACTCCCTAAGTTCGTCACATTCTTTACATTCTGGGAGATAATCCTTCTCAGGTGCGTTCTCCATACTTGCCATTTGATCTCTGAGCTTGGCATTCTCTTCTGTTAGTCGAGCGGAGCAGAGGTGACTTCCTTTCAGCTGTGTCTCGACTGCTATTCTCTGAGTAGTCTCATCCTCCAGTTTCTTTTTCATAGTCCTCAGCTGATATTTAGTCTCTTTTTCTAACTGGAGCTTGTGGGCTTTCAAGTCTTCTCTGTACTCTTGCTTGAGCTTCTCTTCTACCTCTTTTATAGCCTTTTTATGATCTTCTCGTTATCCTCGACAACAATAGTGGTAGCTTTTTCACCCCTTTCAGTTCTAGTCCTCTTTTGAACTCTGGAAGATCCTCCTTTCAACATTTTAACCTCGTGTGCTAATTCAGCCCTTTTCTGATTCACCAAGAAGTACTCTATCTTAGCATCTTGCCCCTTCTCACGCAACCGGATGTTTTCCACATGTACTTGGGTATAGTCTTCAGCTGGCACGGTGGTAGTTAAAACTTCAGGTGGTTGTTCATACAATGGTTTAACCTTCGGGAAAGGCAACAGGCGCTCCTTGACTCTATCTTTCACCCAATCAGTGTAGGCTTGTTTAGCAACGGCATTCTTCCCTCCTAAGGAAGTTCGGTCATCTGTATGAATACTATTCCAGGCGCTCCTCACTTTTTCTAGACCCTCTGGATCAGCCCCTTTCTCAAACAAACGGATTCAAATATTTCCTTGTCTAACGGCTTGTCCTTTAGCGCAAAACCCAACTGGCGCAGCGCTAGCCTCGGATTGTAATTGTTAACTCCCTTCGTTCCTATGAGGGGAACGTTGTCAAAACTACCACATCTAGTAATAACTTCCTCTATCCCTTTCCCAAGGTGATACCAAACGATGTCATTCGCCGTAAGCCCCATGATCCTTTGAGGCCATTTCTGTGAGTCCCTTGTTGTGACAAACGGTCCACTTTTAGGCAAGTGTGAAGTGAACCACTCGTATAACAACGGTAAACAGCCTCCAACTGCTCCCTTCGTCCCATACCTGGAATGAACAGCATAATAAGTATCCGCCAAGAGAGTAGGCACGGGGTTTTGATCCATAAAGAGGCAAATGGCAGTGAGGTCGACGAAATTCGGGATATTCGGGAACAACACCAAACCATAGATCATAACAGCTAAGAGAGCATTGAATTCTTTCCATTTCTTCCTAATAACAAGGGCATCACCTTTTCTCATCAGAAATTTAACATAGAATCCATGGGTTCCACCATTAGGCTTCCAGTTATCTGTAACATCTTTCATGCTCAAATAAAGAGCACCATCAATTCGATCCATTTTCGGTTTCTCAGGTACACATACAAAAGGGATCTTATGTTGAACCTTAATCTTGAGGATGTCAGCAAATTCTTCAAGGGTTGGTACCAGTTGGTAATCAAGAAAGGTGAAACATCGTAACTCAGGATCGTAGAACTGAAGAAGTGTGTATAGAGCCCATTCATCAACCCGAGAAGTTAACATGTGTAAGATATGGCCATATGTCTTCCTGAACTCATCCAAGTTATGCCCAGTAACTGAAGTACTCAAACGAATCAGAGGCGTTATATCCTCACGGAAGAAACTGCAGGTGAAGGTACGCCTAGTAACCTCTTTGGTAACGGTCACGTTGTTAGCCATTTCAAGTGAAGAAGATAATAACCTTGGATACCCTGAAAAAAATGGCATGCACATGAGAAATAATAATACTTTTTTCTTTCTTTTTCTTTTCTTTTCCTTTTTTACATATCTTTTCTTTTCTTTTCTTTTTTTTTTTGAAAGGTAAACATGCCATGATGTAAATGATGCAATGGAAGTTTCCCCACATAGGAGAAGTGTGTGTGGCCTCTAGATGAGATCGGACGTTGCAGGATCAAAGGTCCGGCATAGGCACAATGAAACCATAAGAACACAAGTCACCAACAGAACAGAACGGTCACCAACGGTACCTGTCATGTATATCCCACCCCACTCACAGGTGTAGTCTAGGTCAAGGTAGGTCAATGGCTTCCAGCGTTATCAGTTCTCCTGAAACACCATCATTGTCGCAAATACATGCCAACAACGGTATCTCATTTGAACCTCGACTGGTCGTGGGTCTCATGATCGCAATCAACAGAACCTGACATTCTGTTGGCGTCATGACTATCCACTCTGTCCTAGGTATCCTATTTGTCACTCTGGCCTGGGTATTGGGCCTTTTACCTTATAGAACATCCAACCCAACCTGCAAACAGTGAAAATATATGGTCCCGAAGGGGATCCCTATCCAGTCCAGATGCATGCGGAAAATAAACATGATATGCAAGCGGGAAAGTAAACAGGACATGCGAAACATAAAATAAATACATAAAATAAATAAAGGCACGTATAGACAAAACATAGCACACCCAGTAAATAAACAAACAAACAGATAGGCTGGGATCGACTCACTAAGGACGGGCCCGCAATAGGTCTAGCAACATCCCCAACAGAGTCGCCAGCTGTCGCACGCTCGCGAAAAATGAACAGAGTCGCCACCAATATATTTATCCCATAAGGGAAAGGAATATCAGGAAACCTAACAAAGGAAGGAACAGGGTCTTGTGACCAGAGAATCTAGGTACGGGAGTCGGTTACGCGAGGGGAAGGTATTAGCACCCCTCACGCCCATCGTACTCGATGGTATCCACCTATGTTTGTTTCTATCTAAAGGGTGTGTACTATGTCTAAAATCTAAATGCGAAATGAATGCAAAATGTAGGGAAAATAAAGAATTGTACTCGCACGGGCCTTACCCCGCTGCCTACGTATCCTTTTCAGGAATCAGAGATACCGTAGCTCGGCTCACGATTTTCTGTTTGTTTTTTGTGTTTTTTAGTTGGGCGGAGTTAACGTTCGCGCTCTTGCATAAGGGATCGCCTGCGATGCGTTTGAGCGGAAATAACAATGCCCTTAGAAGGAAGGAAAAGAGATTGGTTTGTGTCTTTTAGGGTAGATGAGTGATGAACAGTTCCCAATACCGGGCCACTCACCACTTTCTCTACTTTGTTTTGAATTTGAACCCTTATTAGGTGTTTTAAGTGTTTTTGGTTGTGTATTTTTTAAGGGGAATTTGTTTGCGAGTCGAATCACATAAAATGTATAATGATCGAGAAGCAGATTAGGGAATGAATCCCACTCACTTCCATCCCATTATGTAATGTTTGAGAAACAGATTAGGGAATGAATCCCACTCATTTCTCTCCCATTAATTAATGTTTGAGAAACAGATTATGAAATGAATCCCACTCATTTCTCTCCCATTAAGTAGTGACCGAGAAACAGATTAGGGAATGAATCCCACTCGTTTCTATGCCACTAAGCGATTGAGAAACAGATTAGGGAATGAATCCCACTCATTTCTCTATCACTTTCTTAATGTGATTCGCATCTTCCTTTTATTAAGTGTTTTAAAGAGTTGAAAAAGAAAAAGAATGAAATAGGGAACTAGATCTAACATTCTAATCTATGTTATTCTAATCTATAAATGGCCCTAAGGTTGAGGATAACTATCCTATCTCAATTCCTCTTAACAAAGGAGGAAGAGTCTAAGGGAACATGGCAAGCAATAGTAAGGAATAAGCAACATCAAAGCAAGGAATGAGAGGCTAAGCATGGACACGAGAGAAAGAAGCCCCAAGTCAGTAGCAAAACAAGGGATTGAATGTCCCAAATCAAATACAAAAGCATCACGGTGTCATACAAAAATATCCACAAGAAGTTACCAAAGTATCGCATGCATTGTTACTTACCAATAAGCGGACAAACATCAATTAATTAAAACAAAAAAAAGTGAACACATGAGCTAGGCTTGAAGTCAGTAGCAAACTCATTCATTTAGTTCTAATATCCTATGTGTCGCACGCTCGCGAAAATGAACAGAGTCGCCACCAATATATTTATCCCAAAGAGGGAAAGGAATATCAGAAAACCTAGAATAAGGATAAGAGAAGGTCTTGCGACCAGAGATAGGGTACGGGAGTCGGTTACGCAAGGGGAAGGTATTAGCACCCCTCACGTCTGTGGTACTCCACAGGATCCACTTATGTTTGTTCTATTCTAAGGGTGTATAAATCTAAAGCTTAATTACTAAGGGAATGCATGCAAATGAAAGAAAAGAAACACGGGGAAAATAAAGTTTATAAATAATTGTGCTCGCTTAGGCCCCGCGACCTAATGCCTACGTATCCTTTTCAGGAATCAGAGCGCCGTAGTTCGGCTCTTTAGTTTTTGTTCGTTTTTGTGTTTTTTAGTTGAACAGTTACATTCGCACTCCGCTGCTCGACCTCTGGAGTCTTAAGCTGGGAATGGAGCGGAAATAACGTGTCCGATTAGGAGAAAGAATGCCCTGAAGGCAAGAGAAAGAAATGCCTCGGAGGCAAGAGAGAAAAGATTGGTTTGTGTCTTTTAGGTGTAATTCCATGATGACGAGAACCTACTACAAGGTCTCGCATCACTTCCTCACTTTTGTTTTAAGTCTGAACATTTATTAGGTTTTTTGAAGTGTTTTTGGTTGGTGTTTTTTATGGGGTTTTAATTTGTGACTTAGATCATACCAAAAGAGTTTTGTTTTGCATATTTAGAGAACACACATCGAGGCCTACGCCACAATCGTTTCTCTAAATAACGGTTAGGAAATACATCGAGGTTTCACACCTCAATCATTTCTTCTCCGCTAAGTAAGGGAGATACAAAAAGAGTTCTTTTGTGAATATTTAGAGAATGCACATCGAGGCCTACACCACGATCGTTTCTCTAAACAACGGTTAAGAAATACATCGAGGCTTCACACCTCAATCATTTCTTCTCCGCTAAGTAGGAAAGAACATACATCGGGGCCTACACCCCAATCATTTCTTTCCTACTATGAAATATAGTAGCGGTATGATCTTCATCGATATTTATTAAGTATTTTAAAAGTTGAAAAGAAAAATAAGGAAAACTAGCCTAAAATGAACAACTAGCCTAAGTATTATGAAAGGGGATTCCTAAATCCTAATGTTATCATGGTCTCTACCTAAAGTTAGGAGTAAATGAACGAAATCACAAGCACAAGCAAAGATCAAAATTACAAGTAAAAATTACAAGTAAACAATGATACAAAATTAGTGCAAAAATGACTAAAAGAATGACTTGAAATATGGTACAAAACATGGAAGCAAATGATGCAAAATATAGTACCAAAAGTGAATTAAAGGACTATTATTTTTATTGATTTTTATATGACATAGAACAAGAATTCCAATCAAGCAAAAGAATTAAAATACAAGCCTAAACTAATATTTTTTATGATTATTTTTATATGCCAAAAATTAGTATTGAAGTCTAAGAATTAATAGGAGAAAAATGGTATTTTTACTACTAAAAGAAGTGACCAAAAACTAATTACAGTCTAAGAGAATCAAAAAATAAAATAAGGAAAGGGGGTGCAATCCTGAATTGCAGGGTGTGAAAGGCAATTAGGGCGCAGGCCCAGCCCAGGGGCGTTTTTGTTTCAGAGCTTTTGTTGGCCAAAAATGGCGCCATGGGCCTCAATGGGGGGTGCAAACTGAGTAATTTTGTGAGGAGGCCCGAGATTGGAGAATCACATTCACAGATTATTGTTATTATTAAATTTCAATTATTATTCAGAATAAAACGAAATTCAATTAATAAATAAAAAGAAAAAATAAAAAGATGAGAGCAATTGGGATTTAGGGTTTACGTGTTTGCGCCGTTTGGCCTCTCACTCTCAGATCCCTTCTCTCTCTCACTCTGCTTGCGAACGGCGCACAAATGGCGGCCTAGCGTCCTCTTCTCCGGCGAGCATCTGAATGCCGCCGTGAGCCTATGTCACCTCTTCTCCCAATCTCACCCGCAGCTTTCTCTAAACCAAACGAAAACGAATCGAACACACCAAGAATCTGACGAACACACGCGGATTATAGATGACGTTGAAGAAAGTCGGAGGATGTGCAACAATCTTTCGAAGTTGGCGAAATACGCGAAATGAACGCAACCACGAGGTGAGTGCTCCGAGTAACCTTCGCTCTTAATTATTCCGATTCTTTAGGTTTCTCTTCTTCTTCTTCTATTTCTTTGTGATGCCGCTGTTGATGTTGATGAAGGTGGATGGCTGAAGATGACGAAGAGTTGGAAGTGTGTTCTGATGGTTGAATGGGGCTCGTCGGTGGTGATGATGAAGTGAAGTGATGCTGAGAAAATGGAAGAAGTTGAAGAATCTGGTTCAGATGATGGTTGAAGATGAATGGTGATGGTGATGAAAGAGGAGAGAGGTTGAATGAAGATTTCAGGACTTTGGTGAAGATTCAAGAGTACTTGTTTCTGCGATTGGAGATTGAGAAAATTGAAGATGATTGGGAGAGAAGAAGCTTGAAGCTATGGGAATGGTGAATCGAGGGAGAAAGATGAAGGTTATGGTTATGGCGGTTATTGAAGAGTGAGTGATGAAGAATGTTGCAGAAGTGAGAATAGTGATGTGTGAAGGTGGTTGAAGAATGATTATGGAGGAGCAGAGAAGAAAAATGGTGAGTGAAGTTCTGAAGTATGGTGGTTCTGATTTTTATCGAAGTGGAGGAGATTGAATCTGAGGTAAATTCCTTACTCTGATTTTCTGATTCTCTGTTGGTTACAAGATCTGTTAACAGTTAGTGTAGAAACGGTTAGGAGGTTAGTTGGAAAACGGTTATTTCTGTTTTGATGAGCTGGAGTTAGTTCTGTGGTTAGATTTCAGTTAGAGGCTAGGTTTTGTTTGTTATTGAGCGGGACTGTTATGACCAAACTTGCAGGCTTTTGCCCCGATTTTCTTTGGTGCGAATTGTGTGTGAGGTTTGACTATTTGTATGGCTTTTCTTATGGTGCAGGTTTGGAATGAAGGCTACATGATACCGGTGGTGGGGGTCTCGAAGATGAAAAGGAATTGAAGATAGATTTAGGACAGTTTTTGTATTAAAAGGTGTAATGAAAACTAAATGTATTTTTGATGTAGATGGTGTTTTGAAATGTATAGTTCCAAGAATTTGTATTGCAAATGGTGAGTTTCATTTGTACTTTGAATTTGAACTTGAATGATGAATGTAAATGGAACACTGTTGGATTTGGGTGATTGCAAAACTCCTTTTATTTGAAAACCTTGAACTGAATCTTGGTAGAGAATTCTTGGTGTAATGATGAATAAATCTCAAAATCCATGGATGAAATAGATGAGGAAGAAATAAACTTATTTGATTCCCACTTGAATTTTGACCTCATTTTGAATGAAATTCTTCTCCATAGTATTGTTCCACTTGGTCCTCACTTATCAACGAATTCCAAATTAACTCTCTTTTGAAGTAATAAATATATGATTAAACCATGAATTGTACCAAAATGAATGAAGCAGTCAATCCTCAATAATGTAGCACTCAAATTTCAATCTAACACCATTATAATACTTTGAAGAAATTCTTGAAGAAGAATAGTCTCGAAGTGAAACTTTAATAATTTTATTATCCTTGATCCCAAATTGACTTTACTGATTAATGAATACATGAATTATGTTAATGTCCTAATAGAAAAATGCATATGAATGGGAAGCTCAAGTTAATTAGAAAAGAAATTATATGGGCAAATTTTGGGGTGCAACACTATGTTAATCTATATTAGTCAATTAGCATGAAGCAATACAAAACTCTAACCAAAACTAGACAACGTTAGGTTAATACTAGCTAAACGGTTTCAAATCGTGAATGAGGTTAGGAACATGTAATCAAATGGCACAAGTCAGTAGAAAATAGCCTCTACTAGATGCCTAAACAATCACAAAATCATGCCAAGTGGTTTCACACAAAATTACGGGTCATTTGTACAAGTTACGGTGCGATCGTCAATCAAAAACAAGTTATTTACATGTGATAAAGGAAAATCAAGTAAAATAGGAAAACGTGATCTAAAATTTTCAATTCCAGGTTTTAGGACCTCTAGACATCCCTAATTATTTGTACAAAAAGGAACCAACATTATTTCATGAATGCATTTCAATTTGAGAGCACAAACGTCACAAACATCTATTAAAAACACATGTTAATCGAGTCAAACAACACTAACCAAATACCAATCAAAACAAAGAATTAGGAATTCATTTTTTATACACATTATCATGGATTAGTCTACTGAAGCTATACAAAAAACGGTGGTTAAATTCTGATCCTAAGGTGTTAAACGAAATTACTTTGCAAAACCTAGCCAAAACATGAAGGAGGATGAACATATATGAAGAAAAGATTTATTAAAAATAGCCAAGAAAATTCTAAAAATCTACAAAAAATACCAAAAATATATACACACATATATCTATCTAAAACCTATTTTTATTCATTTTTTATTTCATGGAAAAATGATTTATGAAGTAAAAGTTTAGAGAAAAACAATTTCTAAAAATTTACAAAATCTGCCTAAGTCTGGGGGTGTGTTAGTAAAGAGACTTGATCTAAAATCACGTTGAAGGCGCGCGTGGGCCTATTTGCCAGGGGTGCAGAAATTAACGGCACTAAGGCCCAATCAATCAGAAGCGTGTATGTTAGTCATAAAGGGGGTCAGTCCAGAAAAAGTCATGGAGGCCCAGGATTGTGAGGCCCAACGCTATCACTCAAGCTCTTCCATTTCTTTGTTTTTACTATTCCATTATTCAGCAGCATGTGATTTATTTCTTTTAACATATGAAACGTAGCATGGTAAGTATCAATTGGTCAAGGTTTCAATTAAGTGACTAAAGACAAAATCCACACATCAGCCAATCAGGACTTCACACGTCATTAACTAATCAATTAGTAAAATGCAAAAAGGCCAAAAGCTTGGAATAAGGACCAAAGCATGGATGCCACGTGGGCACCTGAGTCAAAATAAAAGGAAAAAGATGCGGCGGCCGGAGATGACTTCCGGTCATCTTCTCCGGCGAGACCCTTGGCCGTCTCACACGAGATTTTCCAGTAACGCGCGGGACCGGTACCAATCGACTCGGATTTTTGCGCTGAGTCCAAATCGGATGCTCGTTTTCTCTAATTCCGGCTCCATCTCCTAAACCGAAAGCGAAACTAAAACCCTAATGTTTATGAACTTCACGAAAGTCACAGCCACACATATCAATTCAACCAGTGTCATGTGTAGATCTCAAATATACGAGTTAACCGTTCAAACTAGCATCGATTCACACAAACAGAAGTCAAATTTCAAGATCCTAAATCTTTACATAGAATGCAACACATACTTGAAAACATGGTGGTCTAAATCCTAACCCAATCCCTGATGACGGGTTCCAGGCCTATTCATGCTTCTAAATGCAAAGGAGTAGAGCTTACTTGTTACAAATCTTGATTCAAAGAAAGGAGCACAACGCTGTTAATCCACGCTTGGTGAGGATGTTGATGATGACAGAATTTTAGAGAATCACCGAAGATCTTGGACGGTTCTCCAGGCAGAGTCTACAAGCTTTAAGCTCTTCATAAGGTTGATGAAGGAGCAACGATGATGATGCTTAGCAGCTTGCCATGGATGTTCTGGTGGTGATGATGATTAAAGAAGGAGGTGAAGAACTTGGAGGAACGGTGGAGGTGTGATTATGGTGGTGGTGGAGATTGTTAAGAGAAGATTGAGGTTGATGGAGATGGCCAGAAGCGGTTGGTTACGGTGGTTGCAGTGGAGGTAGGTGGTGGTTGAAGGAGGTAGAAGAGTTTGTTATAGTTTGTAACAAACTCTTGGAGAGTGTGTGAGGAATGAGAGGGAATCGGAGAGAGGATAAGAGGGATATGGCTGTGAGAAAAATGGAAGGAATGAGAGTGTGTCCCGATTTGTGAAGGGCTTTTCTCTTATATAGTGGGGGTTGCATGAGTATTATGGTGGTTTTGCATGTAGAGTAGCATTCCTCTCACAAACTTAATGAACAAGGGTACACTATATTTGAGGTAAGTCTTTGATATACTTTCTGCACATTCAAAAACACATGGTATTAACATGGCAAAGGAGTGATGCTTGGCACGTTTCCGCATGGGCTTTATTGCAAGTCCCTTGTCAAACCAATGCTCACCTCGCCACCTTTATGCACCTATATCTCAAACTACACTTCGCCATTCAATCTCCTCTTGAGCTCATTACGAAGAGGGCATGGAATAGGTGAGGTTTGATGTTGGCAAGTTTGAGAGGCAAAACCTATAACCCATTCAAAAGTTGCTGGCAAAGTGATGATGCACCATTGGACATTACCTGCACGCGTAACCTGACTCTCGGCTTGTGCTTTCGGCAAAAACATGACTAGTTCAGGGCCTCACTTTAAGGCCTCATGCCTTACTCATCATATATCCAAAATGAATGACCTTGAGATCACTGGATAGAGGACATGGTATAGAGTATTTAGAGATCAATTTTGCTCAAAATGGACATTTCTGGTGGAAGAAAAATAGTCTCGAATCCGGTCCACCATGTGTTTGATGGTATGCGCGCGTGTGACTTGATTTTCTGCCTTGGCCGGATGTTGGATTTAGTCAGTGTGGGGGCACAACTTTAAAAGCTTGCAACTCAGTCCATATCTGTTCAATTGACTCAACTCTTGGCTTGTTGGAAAGAAGGCATGGCAAGGATTAGAATGATACCGAGTTTGCTTCCATGGCATTTTTGTAGAGCTCTGAAACTGACTTAAGATTTGGCCCGCCACGTGTTTGTTAAAATGACTGCGCTGCCCAGAATTCTTGCCCAGCCTCATGGCTTGTATTAAATGAAAACCTCCAACCTTGAACACTAATAACTCTTCAACCATGCTTCGGATGCAAAAACTTTCAACTACAAAGTTGTAGTATGCCATGATGTGAACATTTTTGATGTTGGGAATTTTCTCAAATGAAGCCTTTTGACATGTGTAAATCAGGACTGAAGTGGGCTGTTGATCAAGATTTAAACCCTAAAAAAAAATTCTAAGTATGAAAACTTTCCTTTTTTGATATTCTTTCTATTTTTGGCAACTTTTTGTCAAACTTCCGATTTTATCCATTCTTTGACTTTTCTTGATTAATTTTCCACCAGGAGTCAATATTCGAATAATTCTTCTGATTTTGACCCGAAAGTCAACTGTTTTGATTTTCCTCCAATTATTGATGAAATTCCCGATTAAATCTCTCCCAGTC
The DNA here is from genome assembly GCF_029867415.1 of Vicia villosa. Classification (NCBI taxonomy): domain Eukaryota; kingdom Viridiplantae; phylum Streptophyta; class Magnoliopsida; order Fabales; family Fabaceae; genus Vicia; species Vicia villosa. The sequence goes on along the minus strand of NW_026705019.1, from coordinate 581,077 downwards.
AAATCCAGTCAAACAAACACCTCCACGTAGTCAGTATGAGAAGCTTTTCACACATAGAAACTATTCCTGATTGAATGTTGACCAGAAAGTCAACTGGTTGACTTTGGTCAAAGAACCCTGACTTAGGGGACCAGATGGTTTGCAAGCTTGTACCCTTCCCCAATGCCTTGGATTGAGGAGAACCCTAATCCAGGAAGACTTCAATGAAAACAATGCCCCATAATCACACCTCAGATCCTCCCATTTGGTAGGAAATTCCTTGCCATAAGAGCTCTTTCTTGCTAGTTTTTGATTGATACCAATGATATGCATGCATGGGTATGGATTATGACCTAAGTGATGTATGTACATGAATGTAAAGCCTAAGCCAGTTAGAAGTAAAGGGGTAGGACAAATTTGGGGTATGACATCCGCCATTGAAGATCAAAGCCACCATTATTTTTTAGTAATGTCTACATTCTTTATTATGTCTTTCTTGAATATTATGAGAGGCTAAACCCCCCAATTCTAGGGGGTGGTCCTGATTTGGTTTTTGTAATAACGATGAATTTGTGATTTCGTCAATAGATTGGTTTATATTATTCAGTTAAATTATGCAATGTTCTTCATGTTTTCTTTATCGGTCAAATAAGGATTAATCCATGGCTAACAAATACAGGACTGTAGTTGTTAGGGTTTGTGCATAATTTGATTATAGTAGATATCACCTAGGACTAGGGATACCCTATAATTACCACATAATCTTGATTATATAAAATCTTGGTTTCAATTTAGGTTCCTAAGGACTTAGGATTTAGGTTGGAAGACCAAAGGTTTTCTCACTAAGGACTTAGGAGGAAACACCCTAAGGATGTGGTAACTGAATGTTATGAACTTGTTGAAGAGATCTTAATTCTGAAGTGTTACATGCCAAATCAACCACTCACCCTAGCATCTCATATATTTGATAACAAAAATCAATTTATCTTATTATTTTTTTCTTTGTAAGGATTTAATCCACCTAAACCAAAACATTAGTTTTTGTTCAATTGAATCATACTTTAAGAATCTGTATTTCCTACGCAGTCCTTGAGACCGACATTCGGGGAATTTCCCTATTATTACTACAGAGGCAAAAATAGTACACTTGCTATTTTTCCGATCAAGTTTTTGGCGCCGTTGCCGGGGACTGCCAAAAGACAGATTTTTAACTTAAGTTCAATTGAAATTTTGTTGCTCTGCGACTAAAATTTTATCCACGTATCTTTTGATACTTCTTTGTCACAAGGCTTACTCTTTCTTCTAGCAGATTCATACTATTTCCCGCTCCAACTATTGCTCCAACTATTTCCCGCTCCTTTCTTTTCTTTGGAATGACCTTGCTCCAAGATTTTGATGGACCAACCCTTGTACTCTTCGTTAGAGCTTTGCTCTTGATAGGACCAGCAGAAGTACTCTTCTTCCTGACAGCGTCTTTGGCAGCACTGTTCACTTGTGTGCTCTTTTTAGGTGATCTTTGGACAACAGCTTGGCCTTTTATTCTTGTCATTAGCCTGTTGGCTACACTAGGATTCAAGGAGGTAAGCAATTCGTTGTCAGAATACTCATCTAAGTCTACCACATTAGTATCAGTTTCAGTATTGGCCTTAGGGTGCTCATTATCTTCAATGTCATTGATATCCTCAGTAACATTGGTATTCTTAGCAATCCCTTGTCCATCCTTGTTGATCTCCTCTTCAGTTGGGTCACTATCAACGGTGTGAACAACTTCAGACTTACTGGTGTTTTTGCGGGGATCAACCATTACGGTTTGAAGAGGAATATATATTCCAAGCACTTGATGATTTTCCTTCAGAATGCGAGTAACAATCCTGGTAATTGCGCTATCGACATATTTGGATCCTTCTTTAGTAAGTTCCTCCATGGTAGCAGATGAAGAGGGTTTGGTGCCCTTGTTACGAACACCCTCCTTGGGCCGTTTTGCATGTGTCGTTTTAGGCTTTGTGGCCTTTACTTCGTCACTGCTAATCGTCCTTAAAGGAACAACCTTAAGAATCCTATTAGGGTTAGAGGACTCTTCCGGTGTTGTCGAGTCAGATACGGGAGATCCATCACTCGATTGCTGAGAAATTCTGAAACTTTTTGAGATAGAACCTGTGTCACACTTGTGAGAACAATTAGAGTAGTTCAACCTTAGTAAGTAGCGAGATGAAATAATAGGAAAGTTTGTCATTTTTAGAAGACTAAGAGAGCGAGGGAGCTTTATATGCACACTGAGTGAGGAAGATTTCAAATCGTGGATTTTTAAAAAGCCCAAAAAACATTCCCCCACGTAGGTTAATTGCTATAATATGTTTTGGTAACAAATACCTAACATACCCTTTTCCTTCACAATGTCTTCAGATATTGTTGCAACATTCTCTGTGACATTACTTTCAGATAGACTTTTAGGATCGTTGCTCACGTATGACTTTTCTAGTTTTCTTCTAGCAGATTTGTGGATAAAATAGCAGAAATCTGTCTGTATCCACAAATCCCACTCCAGACATGTCTCCTGTTCTTTGTCCAGATTCCAGAATTTCTTCTAGAGTATCAGATCCATTATTCAGCATTTTGAATGACTTGGTCATTTGATCAAGTTTGTAGTTCAACATGCTTACTTCACAACTGAGGGAGTCTATGGTTGCAAGATGTTTATTCTTCTCAGTTTCTAGCTCTCTTATGATTATCTCTTGCTTCTCCACTTGTTTGCAGACTTCAGCATTCTTCATACACAACTTCTTGTACGAGGCAGCTAGTTCATCAAAGGTTAGCTCATCATCACTCAAATCATCATCAGATTCATAGATTCCTATTGAAACTGTGACATGTCTTGCAGTTTCTTCTTCTGAATCTGAGTCTTCATCAGACCAAGTAACAGTCAGTCCTTTCTTTTGCTCCTTGTGGTAGGTAGGACATTCAGCTCTTATCTGTCCAAATCCTTCACATCCATGACACTGAACCCATTTCCCTTAATTGGGCTTCTCCTCCGCTTTGAATCTTCTGCTTGGATCATAGGTCTGGTTGATGTCATTGGAAGCGTTCTTGACATTTGGTCTGGACTTCTGATCAACCCTCTTAATAAGTCTGTTGAATTGTTTCCCAAGCATGGCTATGGCGTCTGATAAATTTTCATCACTTCCACCATTGCTTTCTCTTGAACTATCACCTGTGTTGGTGACAAAAGTTGTGCTTTTGTTCTTCTTTTCAACAGGCTCCAAGATGCTTGACTCAAACGTTTGTAGAGACCCTATGAGTTCGTCCATTTTCATGTTGCTCATGTCTTGGGCTTCCTCTATGGCAGTTACCTTCATATCAAATCGCTTAGGAAGTGATCTGAGGATCTTTCTTACCAATTTTTCTTCAGTCATTTTTTATCCTAAGGCTCCTGAGTTGTTTGATATCTCAAGGACATTCATATAGAATTCATAAATTGTTTCATCCTCTTTCATCTTGAGATTTTCAAACTTAGTGGTAAGCATTTGAAGTCTCGACATCTTTACCTTGGATGTGCCTTCATGTGTTATTTTAAGGATATCCCAAGCTTCTTTAGCTAGTTCACAGTGTTTCAAAAGCCTAAATATGTTCTTGTCAATCCCATTGAATAAGGCACTTAGGGCCTTGGAATTTCCCAAAGCTAGCTCTTCTTCATTTTTTGTCCAGTGAGTTTCAGGAATTAGAACAGTGGTTCCATCTTCCATAATCTTCTCAGGATGTTTCCATCCGCTTTCCACAGCTCTCCAGACTTTGCTGTCCACAGAATTTATGACTGCTACCATACGAGGTTTCCAGTAGCCATAGTTAGAGCCATCCAGGTGTTAGCTGAAGATTTCGTTTTGCAAACATGGTCCTTCGAAGGATAAAAAATCGAAGGAAGGATGGTTACTGATGACCATCTTTGAAGATAAAAATGGCTCCTGATGGCCATGCTTCGAGAACGAAGATTTCTAAGTTATAACGAAGATAATGAATGCTAAAGCTAGTAGGAGTGTATATCTTCGAGACTTAGACAAATTTTACGAAATATGTTAAGTACTGATGCTTAGTGTATTTCCGTGGTATTTTAATGTTAAGTTATATTGCCACGCGTCGAAGGAGGATTCGGGCGGGAGGATTTGAAATTCGAAGAAGTTTTCATAACTGCCCAGAGACAGATGGCTTTCCGAGGATTCTCATGAGAAACGTGGCATTAGATTAGCGTAGGACCATTAAGGTCGAAACTAGTATAAATAAGGGTTCTAATGTTAGGATTCAGGGTGTTCATTTTGTACAAATCACTCACATATTACTCAAGTATCAAGTGTTAAAGAGAAAGAGTTCGCTGAGAAATGTACGTATGACACCACCATTTTAATACATGTGTATTTTCCCTTTATTTTCAAGTACCTTTCAATATTATTGCATTCCATTTACTTCTTGCCATTTACGTTTTCATACTCATTATTTTCATGTCATTTATCTTTGAAGTATTTAAGATTTCTGCACTTTAAGATTTCTGCACTTTTACAGTTTTGTCTCATATTTTATATTGACTTACCTTTCGCTGAAGTTATACTCACGTGTATAACGAAGTGATTGCTAATTTTGTTTGTTTCGATCGAAGTAATTCTTATTGACAAGATGAATCGTAGATATGGTTCAAATGACCATCAATAACAATCTTTTTGACTATGTCCTAGGATCAATCTAGTCGATCCTGCGAGTAACCAAATCATATTTATTATAGTTTGGAAGACTAGCGGTTGTTTACCGGAAATCACCATAAACAAATTGGCACACCCGGTGGGACAGTGTCAAGCAGATTGTTTTTAATCAATTGTTTTATTTTTGTCTAGACAATATCAAGACCTTGTATGATCCTTAGGAACGGTAAATTAACAAACAGTGCACAACCGATTCCCAAACGAAGGTACAACATGAAAATGGTCGTCACGACCAATGCAAAGGGAAATCAAGATCCCCCACAAGGCTCAGGATCAGGAGCGGCAAATTGTGCGCACGTTTCGACTTCAACTCAAGGAGCGCGGGATACACCGGGTCCAAATGGATCGAGACCCACGGATAGTTCCCAGGCTATACCTGAGAATAATACAAAACCGTCAGGGACTATTCCAGTTTCATTGTCGACTACCGCACCTGCATCTACAAGCGCAAACGAGATACAACTTTTCTCGACAAATGCTGCAAATAACTTATTCAACCCAGGGTCGAACTATGCGTTCGAATGGAGGCCAAACTACCCATACGGAATGCCATATCCATATGGAACAGGCGTACGAGGAGCAACACCTACATACACTACAACTAACAATGCGATGTTTTCGCCAAATGTCGGTTCAGTGGGTCGAAGTGCGCAAAATACTGGCTTCTCTGCCCAAATACCCAATTTCACCACAAGTAATCAAGCAGCATTCTGACAAGAAATGGATGCAAGCAACCATGATATGTTGGGGGTCTTGGCCAAGGAACTGGCTTCAATTTTGAATCCGCTAGCAACAAATATTACTAGTACGAATCGAGAGAATGTGGAGATTTTCCAAAAGATATCATCTCAAATGAATCGAATGGCAGATTTCATGGGAGTTCCACCACCTTGACGAAGAGACAAGCAGCCCTTGTATCGAGAAGAAGGACCCATTATGGAACGTATTCAAGATGTGGTCCCTCAGTCTAGGACAACTACTAATAATGTAGTTGCCCCACAAAGAACAGCGGCAATCGAAGGAAACCAAGTAATAGATTTGGAGGCTTTGAATCAAAGAGCTGTTCCTGTTCAACAGGAGATGGAGGAAGATCGACCCAGATTAAGGATAGTGGGTAGGAACGAACACCCAGATGAAATCGTCCAGAGAGTCAGGAGAGAAAATCTGGCTACAGAAAATAACCTAACTGCCATGATAGAAAGGGTTATGGCCAATAATGGCCTTAGTACTGGACTTCGACGTCCAAATTATACATCCCCTATATCAGATTATATCATGCAAACAGAGTTGCCTAGAGGCACTAAAGTACCCAAGTTTACAAGGTTTTCAGGCGAAACTAGCGAGTCGACTGTGGAACATATTGCCAGATACCTGACAGAGGCAGGAGACTTAGCGGGGAACGAGGATTTAAGGATCAAATATTTCCCTAGTTCGCTAACAAAGAATGCTTTCATTTGGTTCACAACTTTGCCACCAAATTCGATAGATGCTTGGGCACACTTAGAAAGGTTGTTCCATGAACAATTCTACATGGGTCAAACCAAGATAAGTCTGAAAGAATTGGCCAGTATTAAGAGGAAGTTTACAGAACCAATTGATGATTACTTAAATAGGTTCCGACTGTTGAAATCAAGGTATTTCACAACAGTCCCAGAGCATGAACTAGTCGAAATGGCTGCGGGTGGTCTAGATTATTCAATTAGGAAGAAACTAGATACTCAATACCTTAGGGATATGGCCCAGTTGGCAGATAGGGTTCGACAAGTCGAACGCTTGAAGGCAGAAAAGGCTAAGGCAAATAAAAACTATAAAAAGGAAAGGGTAGCGTACGTCGAAGCGGAGGACGCTGATGACGAGTCTTTTAACGACTCATACAACCCTGAAGAAGTCGAAATAGATTTGGCTGAACTGAAGGAAGCACCACCTTATGCCTGCAAACTACTCAACCCTGCAAATGGAAAAAACCCAGTAGAAAGCGATAAGAACGATAGATTCCCTAAGAAAACTTACAAATTCGACGTCACCAAGTGTGATGAAATATTTGATTTACTAGTAAAAGATGGCCAAATGATACTGCCTCCAAATTCCAAAATTCCTCCGTTAGAACAACGGAAGAAGAGAGGTTTTTGTAAATATCATGGTTTTTTGGGCCATAAAACCTCACAATGTTTTCTTTTCAGGGATCTAATTCAAAATGCTATCAAAGATGGGAGGTTGAAATTTGCTGACAAGACCAAGAGCCACATGAGGGTCGACACAAATCCTTTGAACATTGCTGACGGCAGCCTCTGTGAGCCATTGGATATCAACATGGTGGAGGCATCTGAGGTCGAAGTTACGGAGACTAAAACGGTGTTCAATGGAGAGCAGGCTACTGAAAGCCTAAATGATGACGCAATCTTCAATACTGATGTTGAAGAATCTTCCAAGGCAGAGATAACTGAAGGTTCGAGGGGAGAAAACAGCGAGGCCACTGAATACCTCAGGATGAAGCTCCAGAAAATCCAGATCTCTGAAGTTCCTCCAGCAGTTGTTAACATGGTCAGCGCCAGACGTCCAGTGTCTGAATTTGGCGAATTGGAGACATGGTTGTCAAGGCAAAAGGGGGGCATTGAAATTTCTCCAAAAAGAGAAAGCCTCAAGGACTACCTCTGGAATTTCCATGAAAGGAATGGCGCAAAACAATGGATGTGTCCAAGATGTTCGATCATGCTGAATCGAAGGGTCGAAGCTAACTTCGAAAGGGCTCGACGCGAAAGATGGGAACACCCTGGGAGAGAACCAAACCCTCTGCTACAAGTGTACCCAAAGATGGAGGAAAGCTTAGTGGGATTTTTGGTCAGATGTCACAGGGAAAACACTGAAGTTGCACTCTATCCCAGATGTGGGCAGTCTATGATGAAATGCTGGCACGATCATTCGAACGTGTGTACTGCTACATGGGTCGAGAAACTCAGGGATTGCGTCCTAACCTATACGGTTTCGACATATGGACCCCAACGAAAAGACCTGATAGCCCACATCCTAGAGCTCGAAGGGTAACATTCAAAATTCCTGCGGACGTACCCAGGGACAGATGGGTGCAAGCTGGTGCATGAACCAACAAATGGCGAAGTTGGGACCAAGAAGGAAGGACTGCAATGGCATATAGGAAGCAATTCCAAAAACCAAATCGAGAGATGTATCGATTGGAGAATTACAAAGGTAAAAATCCTATGTCCCGATCCCAGTGGAGAAGGCACCAGAGAATGAAAAAAGCTCAAAAGAAATATAGGCCAAGAGAAGCTGGAGAGTCTAGTAGCAACCAAGTCCCACATCAGGGGGCAAAGTCAAGCAAACCTCCGGAGGAACGCAGGCTATTCGAAGCTGAAAAGATCTTGGATGAAGAGGAAAAGATGCGTTCCAGTTCTTGGAAAGAAGAAGATAGAATGACAAATGATTTCGATTCTGATGGGGTGTCATCTATAAACCTCAACTGCAATGTTGTATCTGTGCTCCCTCATGAGTTTAATCAGGAAACTGAAGTCGAAGACTGCGAAGAGGCTGATATCGAAGAAATGGCGAAACACAGACCTGTGTGTTACTATGTGCTGAATAATGGTGCAGTTGAAGAGCAAAACGCTTTCTTCGAGAGGCCCGACGAAGGTATGCGAAATCACTTGATACCACTCTATATAAGGGCTAAAATTGAAAATGTTGGCATTAATAAAGTCCTAGTCAATGGGGGGGCAGCAGTGAACCTAATGCCCCAATACATGCTGAAAAGAAATGGTATGTTCGATACTGATATAAGGCCACACAACATGGTTTTATCTAACTACGAAGGCAAGATAGGACAAACATTAGGAGTTGTTTAGGTGAATTTAACCGTGGGATCAGTCACGAGGCCAACTATGTTTATGGTTATACCAGCAAGAGCAAACTATAACCTTTTCCTTGGGAGAGAGTGGATCCATGGAGTTGCAGTTGTGCCTTCAACAATGCATCCGAGGGTAACCATTTGGAGAGATGATGGTATAGTAGAGAATATCGAAGGGGATCAGAGTTACTATATGGCTGAAGTTAACCAAGTTAATAAAACTAACTTCGATAGAAACTTGGCAAATATAGGTCCTTGTCATGCTGCGGAGGAGATGTATACCCCAAATAAGAATGCGCTGTACTATTTAACTCTACACCCAAATGGATTCCAGTGGGACAGAGAGATCATGGATGGCCCAACAGATACAGCACCATTGGAGAATTATCCACCAATACGGCCAACAGGCTGGGACGATGACATTAATAATGTCTGAGTCCTCCTTCTTCGAAAAGATTTCGGCTTACATAGCCGAGAACAAAAGAAGGGCGGCTCTCGAAGCCGAATTATCAAATGTAATGATTAACACAGTTCTAACCAAAAAAGAAGTGACAGATCCAGAGATACATAGGAGTTCTAAATCCTTTGGAGATCCGGTTCAAGTCGAAGAGATCATAGGAGAGGAATCGAGTCAGAGGTTAGACGCAATTTATGACGAAGAGCCTCTGGGATTCGAAAAGGACCCAATGGCATCAAACATAAAGATGATAGCCCAAGATCCTCTCGAAGAAGTAAATCTTGGAGACGAAGGTCAAAAGAGGATAACGTACGTCAGTGCGAAACTAAAACCAGCACTAAAAGCAACGGTCATCAAAATGTTAAAAGAAAACAAAGATTGTTTTGCTTGGGATTATGATGAGATGCCTGGGCTAGGAAGAGATTTGGTCGAGTTAAAATTACCAATAAAAGAAGGGAAGAAACCTATAAAGCAGACTCCCAGGAGGTTCGCGCCAGAGATTTATTCAAAGATTAAAGCAGAAGTCGAAAGGCTTCTACGTTGCAAGTTCATCCAAACTACAAGGTATGTTGAATGGATTGCTAATATAGTACCTGTAATTAAAAAGAATGGTTCATTAATAGTATGCATAGATTTTCGTGATCTCAATGCAGCCACTCCTAAAGATGAATATCCCATGCTTGTGGCAGAAATGCTAGTAGACTCAGCCGCAGGCTTCGAGTATTTGAGCATGTTGGATGGATATTCTGGATACAATCAGATCTTTATTGCAGAAGATGATGTATCCAAAACGGCATTTCGTTGCCCAGGGGCAATAGGTACTTACGAATGGGTCGTAATTCCTTTTGGTTTAAAAAATGTCGGGGCAACCTATCAAAGAGCAATGAATTCTATATTCCAAGACTTTATAGAAACATTCATGCAAGTATATATAGATGACATTGTAGTAAAATCTACCTCAGATATCAGTCATCTCGATCATCTGGGCCAATCATTCGAAAGAATGAGGAAACATGGCCTGAAGATGAATCCCCTCAAATGTGCTTTCTTTGTGCAGGCAGGTGATTTCTTGGGTTTCGTAGTCCACAAGAAAGGGATAGAAATCAACCAAAATAAGACGAAAGCTATAATGGAAACCAAGTCTCCATCCACGAAGAAAGAACTGCAATCTTTATTGGGAAAGATAAACTTCTTAAGGAGATTTATCTCTAATTTGAGTGGATGCACGCAAACTTTCTCACCTCTACTACGACTTCAGCAGGGAAAATTTGAATGGCGTGCTGAACATCAAGAAGCTTTTGATAAAATCAAGCAATACTTGATTCATCCACCAATTCTATCTCCCCCAAATGAGAAGAAACACATGCGCCTATACATTTCAGCTTCAGATAAAACAATAGGCAGCATGTTGGCACAAGAAGATGAAAATGGCATCGAAAGAGCCATTTATTACTTAAGTAGAGTACTCAATGATGCAGAGACTAGATATACCGTGATAGAAAAACTCTGCCTTTGCTTGTATTTCTCTTGTATCAAATTTAAGTATTATATAAAGCCAGTTGATGTTTATGTTTCGTCTCATTGTGATGTTATTAAACATATGTTATCTAAGCTAATATTGCATAGTCGAATTGGTAAATGGGCTTTAGCCCTTACTGAATATTCACTGATATTTCAGCCTCTCAAGGCGATGAAAGGTCAAATTGTGTCAGATTTCATTGTCGACCATGCAGTAGTTGAGAGTCATCAACAGTATGTGGATCTAAAGCCTTGGAAGTTATATTTCGATGGTTCAACTCATAGAGAGGGAACCGGAGTTGGAATACTAATAATTTCTCCTGATGGAATTCCAACAAAGCTTAAGTATAAAATCGAAGGCCCTTTATGCTCCAACAACGAAGCTGAATATGAAGCATTAATCGCTGGACTTGAAGCTTTGTTAGAATTGGGGCAACCAGAGTCGAAATTAAAGGAGACTCTGAATTGGTCATTAAACAACTGACAAAGGAATACAAGTGCATCAAAGAAAATTTGATCATGTACTTTGTCATAACAAATAGGTTACTCAAGAAATTCGAATATGTGGAATTAAAACACGTCTCAAGGACCAACAACCAAGGAGCGAATGACTTGGCACAGCTAGCTTCAGGATACAAGGTATCAAAAGAGAAGTTAGAAGAATTGATTGAAATAAGAGGGAGAGCAATGTCTACTAAACTTTCCCCAAGTGACCTGGAGGATTCACAATTAGGTTACGCCAACAAAGAAGAGTTGGAAATACTAAACATAGACTCATTGGCAGATACAGGTTGGAGGAGTCCAATAATAAACTATCTAAAACATCCTTCGACAGATACAGACAGGAAGGTAAAGTATAGAGCCCTGTCATATTTCCTGATGGGAAACGAATTGTTTAAGAAAACTCCTGAAGGTGTATTGTTGAAATGCTTGGGTGAAGCAGAAGCATATTTAGCTCTTTCGAATGTACACAGTGGAGCATGTGGTGCACATCAAGCAGGACACAAAATGAAATGGCTTCTGTTTCGTTATGGAATGTATTGGCCTTCCATGTTAAAAGACTGCATAGAGTTTGCGAAAGGGTGTCAAGAATGTCAAGAACATGCAGGTATCCAACACGCCCCAGCAAACGAATTAAGTACAATAGTGAAACCTTGGCCTTTTAGGGGATGGGCACTAGATTTGATTGGAGAAATTCACCCCAAGTCGTCTAAAGGTCAAAGATACATATTAGTAGGAATAGACTACTTCACAAAATGGGTCGAAGCAATACCACTGGCGAATGTGGATCAAGAGGCCGTGATTGAGTTTATTCAGAAACATATTATATACAGATTTGGAATCCCAGAAAGTATAACTACTGATCAAGGATCGGTCTTTACTGGGCGGAAAATGAAAGACTTCACCAAAGAAATAGGTTTCAAATTATTTACCTCTACACCTTACTATGCTCAAGCAAATGGACAAGTTGAAGCAGCAAACAAGATAATAATTGGCCTTATCCAAAAACATGTGGGGAAGAAACCCAAGAATTGGCATAAAACATTGGACCAAGCACTTTGGGCTTGTCGGACGTCTCCAAAAGAAGCTACAAATACAACGCCTTTCCAACTGACGTTTGGTCATGACGCAGTACTCCCAATCGAGATATATCTGCAGTCAGTAAGGACACAAAGACAGGCAGATATTCCTCCCAACATATACTGGGAGTTAATGATGAATGTGTTAGTAGATCTGGACGAAGACAGACTTCGAGCGTTGGAGATGATAAAAAGACAAAAGGAAAGAGTATCCAGAGCATACAACAAAAAGGTGAAAGGTAAAACGTTTATTAATAATGACCTAGTTTGGAAAGTTATTTTACCTATAGATCGAAAGAATCAGGCACTTGGTAAATGGTCCCCACACTGGGAAGGACCCTTTCGAGTCTTAAAGGTATTTTCGAATAATGCTTACGAAATTGAAGAATTAGCAGAAGATCGTAGGATCTTAAGAGTAAACGGGAAATATCTGAAGAGGTATAAACCAAGCATGTATGAAGTAAAGATTGCAAAAATGTAGATATTCAAGGTACTACGAAAGCCAAAATGGTCAAACCATTACCAAAATGGCTTTATAATCAAAATATATGATAGTTAAAGTAAAGAGACAGAGAAACACCAAAATATTTGTCATTTAAAAGGCAAAAGTGCATGCATTACAAAAGAGATCTAAGAACGTGACCCAAGAACATTTGAGATTACAAAAAAGAAAACATGAAAACCTAGGGCAAACACTTGCTAATTGATCCTTTGATCTAATCCTTCCAAAGCCAGCAGGGGCAAGCTCTCCGCTTCGAACATATCCATGGACCCAGAGCTGCGCATCCTTCTCACTATACCCTTTTTGAGGAATATGTAAGATAGGAGTCTCCCATATGGAAGACACGTCACAACCCCTTGACGAGCAGCAGCCATAGAGACTGCCTCAACAAGCCCTTTGAAGATCATCAAAGGAAAGTTGATTTTCTTCCCACGAAAGCCACAGAGTATAAACTCTAAATCTTCCACCATGATGCTATTTTGATCATGGTTTCGTGGACGAAAATTACCCACAAGGAGTTGGTGCCAAATCCTGATGACCTTGGCGCTGAAAGGGTCATTGTCCATGAGAGTCCTCAACAGAAGGTGAGTGGTCATGTTGAAGCTGTTATCATCAAAGGTCTCCCCAGAGTTGTTGCATCTCATAAGGTTAGAGATAGTGGTGGGAGTGATCCTAATGTGGGCACTTCGAACCTCAGAGATTATGGTGGTTCTTCCTTCTGGATCTATGCGTAAAGACGCAAACATCCAGAAATCAGCCAACATGTTGGGATAAACTGGTCCCTCCAAGATTTCATAATAGAAATCAAGCTCTTGGTTGACAAAGAAAGCACTAATGCTTATGGAGTTGTTTTCAAATTCTTCTTCAGAAACCTTGAACTCTTTTTTGATGCAAGCTCTGATATTGTTAGAAGTGAGGGGTACTGCCATTTCGTAGAAAAAATTTGGAAATGTTTTTCTGGTTTTGTGTTGAAGAAAATGCAAAAGGATGCAACGAAGGTTCAAGATAAGGCTCTGTGGAATAAGGGTGAAGAAAAGAAGTATGATGTCAACCTCTTATATAGACCTGGAGACAGGAGTGGAACGGTTTAATTTTTAATGTGTGATTAGACTGCGTTTGGTATTCCAAAGAGGAGTTATGGCTTCCGCCGTTTCCCGCCCTTGGAAGTTGAGATGCAATCATGAAAAACTGATGCACGCACGTCTTAAAGAGATGTTTTGGAGAAAGTGATGTCATCACTTAATAATGATTACGGCTAAGGGAGTGGAAACGTCAAGTCTAAGTTAAAAGGTGCGAAGGATGGTCAGATCACGTGTTTTACATTAATTAAAATTACTGTGGCAAATCAGGAAATAGATTTTGGCGAAATCTGGAAGATTGGCTAAAATTACTGTTTGCGAGGATTGCAAAAATATGAACGAAGTGGGAGATAAAAGCTAAGATAAAAGTTGGGCATACATATATATTCTACGAAGAGTTTGATTATAAAGCAAAAGTACAGCATGATAATGAAGTACAAGATTTGAGATAACTAATTAAAATCTTTAGGGAGACTATCTTTTATCTTCGAATATTGAATCTCCCAGGAAGACATGCGAAGTTCAATCAGGGCCCTTTGTTTCTTCAGTTCGTCAATTTCAGGAACTAGTTTTCGTGCAGCCTCGAAATGTTGGATTCCTAAACGTGCAACTTCAGTCAATTCCTGTTCACTGGTTTGTTGAAGAGTTTCCTTACGAGATTCAGCCTCCTTTATCTTCTCTTCGAGCAGTTTCATCTCTTGCTTCCAGGAGTTGATGCTCTTCTCACATTCGTCATATGCTTCCTGGTTCTTCGAATATTTAAGCTTAAGGGCTTCACCCTGTTTGGTTGCATCAATAGCAGATTTCCATGAAGAATTATGAGAGGCCATTTTCGCAGTCAGCTGTTCGTCGACATTGTGTTTTCGAAGAATATTGGCCTGGAGTTGTTCGATCAGGGAACCCAGCAAAACAATCACCTCTGAGACTTCTTTCGAAACTAGGAGTAGATCCACCTTTTTCAGAAGTTGATTCAAGCTGTGACTTTTGATAAGATCCTTGCTAAGAGTTTCGACGAGGTTGGTTTCGAAGAACTTTTCCTTTATCTGATGAAGAAGGACAGAAATATCCTCTTTATTGCCAGATTCTGGCTGTACAGTTGGAGAAGTTTCGAGCTCAGAAGGTGAAGTATTATCAATATCCATCATAGCCTTGAGGAAGCTGAGAGGATCGGTTTGTTTAAGCTGCTCCAATTCTGAAGGAGTAGGCTTTGTTGGGGCAGGAGTCGAAGTAGTTTCAGCAGAAACTATGGTCCCAAAAGTTGTGGTTTCGTGAGAAACTACTGTGGTTATTTTGGAGGTTTCTTCCATGACATCTTGTTCAGATAAAGTGTCCTCACTACCAGTTGGATGACCAGCTGCAGTGTTGCTACCTGAACATTGTTGGTCTGCTTTTTCGCTCTTGTGGGTAGTTGGAGAATCATCAGTTGAATGGCTCCCTTCGACTGCTGTACTAGGAATGATAGTCGCAAGAGGTTGAGCGTCCTCGACCACTGGTGAAAGCACATGAGATTTACCTGCATGGAATAATTAGAACATGTCATGGTAAGGAAAGTTGCAAGAAATTTCTTCGCTGTAAAAAGAATATGCATTTACCTTGGAGTTTATCAAGATCAATATTAAGAGTGAAGGATTTGAGGTCGGAAGTGGCTGTGCCAACATCATCCTACAATCATAAGGTAAAACGTTAACTTAATTATTTTAAGTTAAAAATTTATAAAGATGAGCAGGTTGGGAAATCCAAATACCTTAGTTAGGATGTTATCTGGGCTCGAATTGTGGCTCTCGACAACAAAAGCGGTACTACCACCTTTCAAAGGTGATTCTTCAGAAGATACCTTGTCACCCGGTGAAGTAAGTTTCGATGACCCAGATCCCTTTTCTTTTCTTGAAGGAGTAGCGTCCTTCTGCTTTTTCTTTTGGGCTTGTCTGGTTCGAGGTGGAGATTTGTCTTCCTCATCTGAGACAACTACTGGAGAGGTTTTTCGCTTCGAATGTGGTGGAGGCTTCGAACTCTGAAAATATAAATTGGGTAAGGTAAGGATGATTCATACAAATGAAAGATAAAGTATGTACATACCGTGATTTTCTTGTCAGCAGTGAAAGAGTCACTCTCACTAGGCTTGTTGCTCTGCGAAACTTCAGAAGCTTTCTGCGCAGGGAGCTGTTTAATCTTTCTCCTTCGAGCGACAACTGTAGTTGGAACTGGAATTAGTATTTCAGCAGAAAAGGAACTTTAGTCAAAGAATTTTGTCTGAATCCAAACCTTCAGGTATTGGAGTCAAGACACGAACATGTTCAAGATTTATATGGAGATGTCCTTTGAAAGTATCCAGGGTATGCTTAGTCGGGACCACTCGTTCAGCGCGTTTTTTAGTACTTTCTTGAAGAATTTTAAAAGCATTCCCATACACGAACCAGTCTGGGAAAGGAGGGCTTAAAGCCACACCAAAATCAGCGCTTGGCAGTAGAGGGAATTTTGGAGGATTAAGTTTGAAAGCCACTTCATAACGCAGTTCTGGTCGAACAGACGAGGGCAGTTTCAACTTATCCAGTTTAGCAGAAAACTTTTCGCGCAAAGTGACTGCAACTTCACGAACGGTCCGACTAAGGTCATCAGGCCTGTAAATGGTTTCAAAGAACTTTTAAAAGGCTTGTATTTCTTTAATATGAGTCGAAGTACCTTTTTGAAATTTTTCCTGCACATCAGCAAAAGCTTCAGTTAGTTCGCGAGTAAGGCTCTCGGCGTCAAAGATTTGCGTGGTGTAATAGTCCGTCCACCATTGTTGAAAATCTGGAGTAGAGTAAAATACGGGATTGAAAGGGATAGGCGAAAGATTGGTCACATCAGCATATCTAGCAATTTTTTACTCACATTCTTCTTCAGTCAGATATAAAGTGTGCAAACACATGTGGTTCCTTTTCTCGTATAGACACTTGGGTTTTATTTGAACCAGTCCAAATTGTCTCGAAACCAGATTTTGTTGGTAGCAGAGGAGAACATATTGGCTTTTGGAGGGGCGAAGACGGTGATAGAATAATCTTGGGGTAAGGAAAGCTTCCCAAATAGTCATGGATTCAGTCTCTTGATCTTGAGATGTTGGTGGGAACTTTCGAGTGAACCATTCGGGACCCACTGTCCTGTTCACGAACGGAGCCATCGAAGGGCTGAATTGATGACACCGAGCAAACATCATGATATATGCTAGAAAATGCTCGCGAAGTTTACCAGCTTCTTCTTTTGGAGTTAGCGAAGCCAACCTGGTTCCTTCTAAAGTTCGATTTTTAATATCCGGATTTCCTTCATTCACAACACCTCGAAATGGGAGCTGAGTCTCGAAAGTAGCATTGAGCCATAGTTGTAACAGCCAGAAGGGGCCAGCGAAAAGCAAAGAACCTGTTTTATAATTCTTTACAAGGTCTGTTGCTTCACCTAGGTTCTCGTAGAGAAACCCTAAACTTAGCTGGCTCAGGTTTAGTTTTGTTCCGGCATGGAGTTGATTAGCCATACAGAGATATCTTTTTGCTACTTGTATGGACTTAGAAAAGAAGACGCACCTCGAAAGCCATAAGGCTAAGAAAGCAATGTGCTCTTCGTCTGAGACTACCTCATTATTTTCGTCATGATACTGTTGAATGAATGAAGTATAAGTGACAGTTGCTTCATTGAAGTTAATAGTATCAGTGTCCATGACGTGTGGGTCAAAGGGTTCTCTAGTTGGTCGAAGCCCCGTGATGGCAGCTATGTCGAAAATCGTGGGGGTGACCATTCCACATGGAAGATGGAAAGTGTTGTGGGAAGCATCCCAAAAATAAACTGATGCAACTAACATGGTTTGGTTGTATTCTAAACCAGTCTTGGACAGTTGGATTAAATCATAAATGCCCAGTTCTTTCTAGAAAGCAGCCTTGTGTTTCTCTACTCTTGCCAACCAGGCATAGTATAGTTCAGGGTCTTTTGCTAAGGGAATTGACCTAAAAACTTTCACAAAATCGGTTACATAGTCTAACCTAATTTTCTCTAGGGCTAAAGGGTTTTCGGTCGAAGATTTTTCCGTATCATCAGGCTTTGCTAAAATAGGCTTCGAAGATTTTGTTCTTACTAACTAACGGCCTAGTTTTATAATAAGCAGGAAAGAATTTATTTAGAGAAGGGTTAGTTTCTCCTGGTAACAGACCCATGAAAGAATGAGTTTTTCCAGAAAGTTCAAAAGGGATGATTACCTGAGAAGCGTAAATGGCGTGCACTTCCGCAGAATTTGGGTTTGGTACGCACTCTTGATCCCCCATCTGTGTAGATTGTTGATGTTTCAGAGCTGGTTGAAGAACATTTGAGGAAGACGCCATGAGTAAGTTTGATTTTTTGGAATGGGTTTTGAATATAATCAGAAGTGTTCTTTTCTGTGGAGAAATAAGGAAATAAGAGGTGAAAGTTATGTGAAGGTTAAAGTTTCGGTATTTAAAGGTCTAACGGAAACCCTTTCAGATCTTTTGGGTAAAAAACCAAGAGACACGCGGCAGGCGTTGATTTCATCCAACGGCGGTCGAATAGTTATTAGCTTTACTCCTAGTATATAGGAGTAATGATCAGAAAGTAAAACCAGAACGTGGGAATGCAAGTTATGAGTAGACATCTTTGAAAATGACAAGACGTTTTGGAAATAGGGTCATCAATGATTATGACGTCAGTCAATGATCTTGGAACTCTAAAAAAACGAAATCTTATTATAACAAGAAACGCCTATTTCTCTTGTTTTTTGAAACAGGCATTTATTGGGGGCAATTTGTTAGCTGAAGATTTCGTTTTGCAAACATGGTCCTTCGAAGGATAAAAAATCGAAGGAAGGATGGTTACTGATGACCATCTTTGAAGATAAAAATGGCTCCTGATGGCCATGCTTCGAGAACGAAGATTTCTAAGTTATAACGAAGATAATGAATGCTAAAGCTAGTAGGAGTGTATATCTTCGAGACTTAGACAAATTTTACGAAATATGTTAAGTACTGATGCTTAGTGTATTTCCGTGGTATTTCAATGTTAAGTTATATTGCCACGCGTCGAAGGAGGATTCGGGCGGGAGGATTTGAAATTCGAAGAATTTTTCATAACTGCCCAGAGACAGATGGCTTTCCGAGGATTCTCATGAGAAACGTGGCATTAGATTAGCGTAGGACTGTTAAGGTCGAAACTAGTATAAATAAGGGTTCTAATGTTAGGATTCAGGGTGTTTATTTTGTACAAATCACTCACATATTACTCAAGTATCAAGTGTTAAAGAGAAAGAGTTCGCTGAGAAATGTACGTATGACACCACCATTTTAATACATGTGTATTTTCCTTTTATTTTCAAGTACTTTTCAATATTATTGCATTCCATTTACTTCTTGCCATTTACGTTTTCAAACTCATTATTTTCATGTCATTTATCTTTGAAGTATTTAAGATTTCTGCACTTTAAGATTTCTGCACTTTAAGATTTCTGCACTTTTACAGTTTTGTCTCATATTTTATATTGACTTACCTTTCGCTGAAGTTATACTCACGTGTATAACGAAGTGATTGCTAATTTTGTTTGTTTCGATCGAAGTAATTCTTATTGACAAGATGAATCGTAGATATGGTTCAAATGACCATCAATAACAATCTTTTTGACTATGTCCTAGGATCAATCTAGTCGATCCTGCGAGTAACCAAATCATATTTATTATAGTTTGGAAGACTAACGGTTGTTTACCGGAAATCACCGTAAACACCAGGATAGGTGATCTATTCCCAAACACTAACATTTCCTTCTCCATAGTACCAGAATTTTGTTATCCCTAGATCTCACCCAGATGTAAACAGGCAGGGTGCCTGCTCTGATACCAATTGAAAACTCTAGTAACACACGCTCGATTTCTTACTAGATGTTATGACATCACCAATTACACAACACAGATACTAATAACATAATAGCATAAAACAATAAAGAACACACAGAAATGTTTACCCAGTTCGGTTCAAACAACCTACTATGAGGGCTACCAAGCCAGGGAGGGAATCCAATATAAGCAGAATTAATTATGAGTTAAACTCCCTCATTTACAACTCCTCACTTAAAACCTACCCAATGCAATTCCAACCTATTCCTAGACCTGAGTATCTCCACTCACTCCCCCTCAATCACAACAGTGATTACACATAAACATAAACAATTACAGAGAGAAGACACTCTTTAAAAACACACCTTGATCTGCTTAAAAGCTTCAATCAAGAGACACACACTCGTACTTAAAAGCTTATAGGGACAATAAACACACACAACCTATTCCAACGCAATCATCAAGGACAATTGCTTGGATCACAAGAGACAGCTACAGAACTACGGTTCTTCACAATACACAAAATCTTCTGTCTGCGTTCCAAATTAGGATTGCAGTCTTTTTATATGCAGCTCCTGGGCCTTGGGCTTCTTTTAGAAACAAATTAGGGTTAACCAAGTTAACCTAATTTACACGCCATCTGGTTGTTTACAAAACATGCTGTCAGCAAGATCTTCTGGACGGAATATTCAGCACGCAATAAAAGGTTTCCTAAACTGATAATTGAGAGAAATTAAGAAACACATTTAATAAACAATAACATCTCCTGTTGTCACACACGGATGTCATGACATCGGTCATGACATTCACTACAGAACCTGTATTAGCTTCACACATGTGCAGCCTGCATAAACAATATTAACCAGGTATGTTTTACCACAGATACAACCAATCATGAAAACACCTTCATAAATTATCACCATTCATCATATACATGTTCAGTTCAACATATACATTCATATACAACCAGTCAGGCAGAAAATACATCACTAAATCATTCCCTCCACCTAATTGTCCAATCTTTAACCTACCAGATCAATCATTCCTAACTCTATTCACAAAAGGATCCAACATACCCACAGTGCTACTGCATAGTACCGAAGCATGGCCGTTTGTTCTAAAATCTCAGCACACAATAAGTCAATACATTCACACCTTGCAGCAATATCAATTCACTATCAATACAATACACAAGAAGCCTCATATCATACATAACAAAGCCATATATCCTATCACAAAAATTCAGAACTAACATCCACTAACACTAAAACATTTACGAAACTGTCAGCAATTTTTACCAACTTCTAGCAATAACCTAACTGGCTTTTTAATAGTTTGTAACCATCTCTCTCATATTCGAGTCTTCACCATCCATCATGTAGCAAACTCAGTAAATTAAAGGCTCAGATTCAATCAGATGTAACAGACTTCCTAACTAAACCAACCACTAACAGTTATAAATCAATAACTAACTATAACAGAATAAGACAGCTCAGCTAACTGATTGGTAACAGAAAAATAACTAACCTTATAGTTGAGTCAATCTCACCCTTCAAGATCTAACCAACTATTCAATCCAATGGCTCAGATTCAAGCATCCATAACCAACTTTCTTCCTCCATCAACCTATAAATTCAAACCTCCTCACTTCAAAATTGGGCTAGACACCATTTTCTCCTCCACCATTTTTGACACGTCAAACACACACCAATTCACCACTCCATGAATCTTAGATTATCTCTCATTATTCTCCAAATCTCCTAATCATCCACCACCTTCATCTTTCCCAAAACGTCACTACACACTCAATCCACCATTGAAGGAGCTTCAACCTCTGAAGCTCCATTTAATCGAGCTTAGCCTCCATCAATTCACGTTCTCCTGAACTCACATCCTCAATCCCTCACCACTTCGCTCAACAACTCAGAATTTTGCAAATTAAAAAGAAGAAGATCGTGGAAGAGGAAGAATATATCGTGAACAAGAAGAAAAGGAGCAAGAAAGATACCTGGATCGAAGAACTCCGCGTTTATTTCGCCAATTTCTCGAAGAATCTCTCCAATCTTGTGCGTTTATTTCGCAGTTTCATCGGTTAGGAATCTCATCTATGGACTTCTCAATCTTCAACTGCTTTCTCCAAATGCAGGTAAACCTCCTAATACATTCAATCTCGCATTTTGTGCTTGGCTATTGTGATTTTGTTCGATTCGAATATGAGAAACGGAAGATGATACAAGTTTTGCTTCGTTGTGATTCACGGCGGAGGGAGGTCGATGGAGGTTTTGTGATTGAGAGGCTAAGATGTTTCAATCGGAGACGGTGAGATTCTCCATCGTCGTCGTTGGTGTGTAGAAGGAGAAAAGGGACTTGAATGTCACACGAATCCTGATTCCCTTTTCATTTTATTATTATTAACATTATTAATCTGATTAATTGGTATAATTAAAATATAACATAAGGTTTAATTTCTAATTAATTTATTTAATTGTCTTAATTAAATCAAAAAATCTGAGTATTGAAATTCCATCAGGACCATTACTTTGGGCCTCTAGTTGCGTTCTACACCCCTTTCTAGCCCATACTCCCCTTTGCATTTTAGAAACAAAAAAACAACATGAAAACAATTCTGATGGGCCTCCCTGTTGGGCTTCAACGCCCAATTTATCATACACCTTTAATTTCAGCTTACCCCCTGATTCACATTGTTTGCTAATTAGAATTAAGTATCTTTTTCTCTAGTTTCTTCCATTATTTTTTAGGTTCTAAAAACAATAAAAATCATTAAAATTTTGTTAGATTTTTAGGTAATTTTTGACATAGAAAAATCTCACAAAATATATTAGTTTTTAGGTCACTTTCCTATTCTTTTAGCATCGTTTTATGCCCTGTTTTGTGTAATTTTTGTATTATTGTATGGCTTGATTTTTGCTTCCAATTTGCATGTTCTCTTAGATTTTAGGACTTATAGATCATAACATAACATTAGGACTAGTTCTTTCCCTTCATGAAAATCCTAACACTTAGGTAGATAACATAACAATTTTAGGTTAGACCTTCCCTTTGTTCATACATTAGACTAGATTCTTTTTCTTTTTCCTTTTTAAAAACATCTAATCAATATTCAAATTAAATCCTCTTAAAAAACACCAAGAAAACACATAAAACACCTAATAAAGGTAGAAATTTCATAAAAAGGGAGATGAAGTTCAAGTCTCGCTTGCTTAAGGGATTACTTGAAATTATTCTCCCACCCATAAAAAACAGTCAACAAAGAGTAGCTCAAGTCTCGCTTGCTTAAGGGAGTCACTTGAAACACTCGACAAACAATTCTTTTTTCTCTCTCGCCTTCAGGGCATTCTCTTTCTTAATCGGACACGTTACTTCCTTTCGATCGCAGACAGGTAACGCATAAGACTCCACTCAACGAGCAACTATCCTAATGCTAAAATGCGAACGTAACTTCGTCCACTAAAAAACACACACAAACATTTGTGATACTCCATTCTTAGCAAGTAAGCACTATTTAACATAACCTTAGAATAGAACAAACATAAGTGGGTCCTGTGGAGTACCACAAATGTTAGGGGTGCTAATACCTTCCCCTTGCGAGTGTGCGACAGTGTGCAAAAGAAAAGGTTTGTTTGATTTTTTTAAAATAAGCTCGTCAAGACATTACATCTTGTGCCTACATATCTCCTTGGTGCAATGGAGAAGTCATAGCTAATGTAGTTCCACTTAAAAGGGAAGATGTTTAAAAAAGAATAAACACTTTATCATCGTCGGAGAGAATACTCAGTCATTAATCTTGAGCATGAGAACAAAAGGATTCTTTACATTACAAATGAGAGAAGAGCTCCAATTTGGATAAAATCAACAAGTATGCCACAAGCTCTCTCAAGTGGAAAAGATTCCATCATATCAATCAATATCAAAATCGTTGGGTATCGCAACTCACTACAACAATTAATCGTGTCTAAACTTTTTTGAAAGATAAGGCACTAAGGGCAAAAGATATTCTTTAAAAAAATATTTTAAAAGAGATTACAAACATAAGAATATTTTGGAAAAAGGGAGAAGATTTTGAAAATCTAAGAAGGGGGCAAGAGATGAAGGGACTATCCTAGAGCATAAAATAAAAGCTAAGGAAAAGAACAGTCTAACCAAAATAAGAAGCCAACGCTTGACATTAAGAGTCAAGGTAGATTTACCATCCTTTGGACTACCAAAACTAAACCAACGTATTACCACTTGGGATCCAGATGAACTTTTTATCTTTAGCACCACTTGCATTAAGCCTTTGGAACACATTAAATTATGACGAAAATTGGGCAGAGTAACGGTTGTGCATAGGCAAAATCCTTATCTCAATGCCCTGGAATCAACCATCAAGGACTTTCGGGGAGATACATGCACACTCAAACAGACAATAACCCAATGGCAGATAGAAAAACAGACAGAGTAGCAACAGAATAAGAGGGTCTAGGGGTACTAAGTCCAAAAAGTCTAGGTCTCCAAACTGCTCCGAATAGTAACTAATAGTCCATAGAGAGCCTTACGTATTTTTTATGATTTAAGTTGTATATTAATGGAGGAAACATGAACAAAACGTCCAAATGGAAAAGGGGAAAATAGCGGAAACATAAACATGATGAATGATAAAGTAAAGCATAAAGCGAGAAATATAAAGAACAATATAATAAAATGTGGAAATTAAAGTCAATTGTTAAATGTTAGCAAGATGAACATCTTGAAACTTGTCAAGTATATCATCGAATTGTTAGAAATGAAGATCGATGGTGAGTGAAGGATGATCTCAGATTTAAATTTAATGAAAGTTTATTAGAAGCATGATGAAATCATAGCTACCACGCGATGAACTTCCATAAGTCTTAGATCAACCGCATACAATTCTCTGCCATATTGGATCTTTTTCCGATTTAGGGACAATGTTGCACTATGTTAAGCAGATCGCCAAGTGACTCATGTAGAAGTCACCCTACAACGAGTCCGGTCAACAATTTATGTTCTAATGCATTTGAGAGAAACAATATATAGATCGTTCTTCGAAAGCAATACCGCACGAAAAGGAAATAGGTAGCGATCTTGTCTTTATCAAGAATCCATTAGAATTCTCAAGATATTGAAGACTTTCATCTATCAAAACAAAAAGAAGAAGAAGAAGAAAGATAAAGATATATCAAAATAAAATCACTCAAACTATCATTAATATCATTCATCTAATATTAAGGATTTGGCTCTTTCAAACCTATTAAAATCCTAGATCCAATGATATTAATGAAGTAGAGGAAGAAAAGTACCAAAAACAAGTTTAAAAAAAATGCGAAAACAGCATTCTACCATGCAGGAAATTGATTTCCTCAAGAGGTAAATCGATTTCCCTGCTGTAGTTTTAAAAAAAAAGCAGGGAACGAACAGCAGGAGATCGATTTCATCCAGAGGGAAATCAATTTCCCCTGTGCAAAAATCAGAAAAAACAGTTTCTAAAGGAGAAAAACTTGTTCAAACATAAAACAAAACACCTTGTGATCTTGGTTTAACTTGTGCACAAAATTTCCATCAATTCACCATCAAATAGAACCAATATAACACCAAAGGTGCATCACACACAAACAATAATGGATCACATCCTGGAATATAGAATGGATCTAGAGATTTACCACTTATTTCACAAACTTTGAGTCTACTTCAAGCACACACAACAAATACTTTGATCTTCCATAATTGATGATGAACAACAAACGAAAAGAGTGTAAGGATGAAGGTCTAGTTCAAAATTAGTATGATTCAAGGTGAATCTTACTAATTCTATGGAAACAAACTTTGGGTGAGAGGTTTGTAAAGGGATGAGGAGAGAAAATGCAAGAGTTTCTTTGGCTCTCTAAGCTTATGAATTGAAGAGGTAGAGACCTCTATTTATATAATTGGAAGTGAGGGTAGTGGCAATTTGGTAATTGTCCCTTGGTGATTAATTTGAATTTAATTGGTAAGGAAATATGATTAAAGTGTGGTTAATGAAGTGAATTATGGTAATGAGGTGGAAATTGGTGGGAAATAAAAATAATCAAGTAAATGAAATTGGTGATAACAATCAAATGGTGCACATGTCATCAAATGAGTGTGTATGATAGGATTTAATCATGACGATGTATGGAATTATGTGATCAAGAATATTCTCCCAAAAATGGTACCAAAGATAACTAAGCTTGAGAATTCTTCATTTTTGCCCAACTTGCTGCATGAAAATGATTTACCCAGGAGGGAAATCGATTTCTTCTGTGAAACAATGATGATTTGGCGGAAAATGCTTCATGGAAATCAATTTGAGGGAAATTGATTTCATCCTTTCCAGAATGTAATCTTGGTGAAAATTGTAGCATGGAAATCGATTTACCCAGGAGGGAAATCTATTTTACCAGACATAAATATTAAAAATGCCTTGTTTAATGGATGCCTTGGCTTGGTACCTAAAAAACACAAACCTACAAAAGGAAAAAAGTAATATTTTTGGTATTTTGGTTTGTATGATATATATATATATATATATATATATATATATATATATATATATATATATATATATATATATATATATATATATATATATACAAGCTACACAAAACATTGGTGCTTGATGGTTCCCTTCAGAGATGAAGTAAGCATAATACTAAGACAAAGCTTCAAGATGAAACTCTTGATTGATGATTGAGATGTAAATGATGTATGATCTTAGGGTTAAAAATTGGGGTATGACAACCGCCTTATTAATCAAAAGCTTCAAACCTTCCTCTACAATAACAAAGATAAACGTAGAAATAGGATGGCCTTGGCACAAACCCCTTTCCACCCCAAACTCCTTCGTAGGACTCTCGTTAACAAGCACTGACATCTTACTAATAAAAATAAGCGCCTCCATCCACTTCATACAAATCTCACCGAACCCCATTTTCCTCATCATATATCTAAGAATTCCAACTTACTTTATCATATGCCTTTTCGAAGTCCACCTTAAAAAGAAGACACTTTTTCCCCTCCTTAGTAACAAAATCACCAATTCATTAGCAACAAGGACCCTATCAAGCATTTGCCTACCAAGAACGAAAGCACTTTGACTATTGGAATGATAGAGGACAACACATTTTTTATCCTACTAGCCAACAATTTAGAGAAAATTTTATAGATACATCCCACCAAACAAATGAGCCTGTATGAAGGAGTGAAAAACACTTAGAAAGGGGGGGATTGAATAAGGGTTGTTTCTAAAAATGGCAGATAAAAATAAATCACACAATTATTTTTATCCTGGATCGTTGTTAAGCAAACTACTCCAGTCTACCCCTTATAGAGTGATTTACCTCAACTAAGGATTTAATCCACTAATCAACCTTGATTTCAATGGTTTTCCACTTAGACAAATTCTAAGTCTTCTAGAGTATACAGATCACAACTTGATCACTCTAGGAATTTCCTTTTACAAAAGTAAACAATATTACAAGAGTTTAATGTGCTTCTTAATAAGCTATAATCACCAAGTGATTTTTCTCTCAAGATTAAGTTCTAACACTCACTAAGCTATTACAGATTTGTGAGGTTGAAGATGGAGTTTCTTTGCTGTTTGTGTGATAACGTTAAGAATCAATTTGGTAGCGTAAGGTCTCTTAGCATGTGTGTTTTTTTCTTCAGCAATCAGAACTTATCTTTTATAGGCGGTGAGAAATGTGACCGTTGAACAGCATTAAATGCTTTACCTGAATAGTACACTGCTGCATGTAATGTTTCACTCTTTTGTCAACTATCTCGAGCCATGCTTCAACTGCTCTTGATGACTTTGCCTTTTGTAGCTTCTAACGTTCCTTTTGTTAGTCAGACAGATTTGACGTTGTAGCTTTTCATCTTGTAGTTGCTTCTGGACTAAGACTATTAGAATGACGTTTGTATATCAGAGTCTTCAGCGTTGGTGTAGATGCAACTTCAGTCATCATACTTTTGAAGTTCTTTGTAGCGTGATACCATCAGATCTTCAGAGCCTTGCTTCTGCTTGCCATCTTCTGATGCCTTCAAGATCATGTTCTAATTTCCTTAAGACCATCTTCTGATGTCTTCTAGACCTGTTCAGATGAAGCCATCCAGATCTTCTGGGTCAGAGCTACTGAATGATGATTTAGTGCATACTATTTTAGACTTTTCCTAAAATGGAAAATGTAATTAATTAGAGTACTACATTGTCTTATACAAAATTCATATATAATGTTATCATCAAAACTAGAAATATTGATCAGAACATTTTATGTTCTAACAATCTCCCCCTTTTTGATGATGACAAAAAATACATAATTGATATGAATTTGTATCCAGAATATCATATGAAAAAGATAATACACAGATATAGCATAAAAGCATATTAATCCGAGTGTGTGAATATGTCCCCCCCCTGAGATTAACAATCTCCCCCTAAAATTAATACTAAAAGAATTTATAAATAGATGACTTCCCTGAGTATTTTCCATTTCAGATGAGACTTTCACATTGAACTTTATCTTCAGATGGTTCAGAGCTTTCTTTCAGAGCTGCCATTGGACAGCTTCAAAGCTTTGAATCTTTCTTTTAGAATACTTAACTTATCAGAGCATCAGAGTAGATTGCTTCAGATCTTTGCAATTTCTTGTATCAGAGCATTAAACTTTGTTTGCTTCAAATCTTTGAAAGATTTTCTCAAGATACGTTTCTCCCCTTTTTGATCTTTTTCATATTATCACATTCCTGCAAAACTATCAGAGACAAAAAACTTTCAATTTTTGTTAGGAATGCTGAGACTTAAGCCCAGCAACTGATATAATAAATCAATTCAAATAATACGTTTCTCCCCCTTTTTGTTATAACATCAAAAAGCATATATAAAAGATTCAGATGAAAGACACACAAAATGAAGAAAGAAATTTCATTGATAACCAGAGGGAAGTACAAAAACAGATGCAATGGATAATCAAAAATAGATGCAAGAAACAAAGAAAACTATTACAGACACAAGACTCAGACTAGGACCGGGTAAGCTTATAGGCTAAGGGTGATAGCAGATTCTTGATCTCAGCAGTGTCTTCTGCCTGCTTCTTGGAAGATTCTTCATATCTTTGCATTCAAGTCTTGAACTCAACATTTGTTTCATCCTGTTTTTCCAGACGACTGAATACCGTTGCCTGATTCTGCTGAAGTTCCTTCAGAGTATCCAACACTATAGAACTTGAAGGGACTGCAGTTGGAGCAGAGGCTGGAGCAAGTTGATTAGCAACATGGTTCTCCTTGAACCAATCGAACAGCGTCTCCATGTCTTCAGTCAGAACTTCAAATTCCTTAGGAGCAACCAGAGGCTTCTTTGGAGTCCAGACTACCATGGGCAGAGGATTATCAATATCCATATCATCAGAATCCAACTCTATCTCTTCAACAAACGGAGCTTCCTCCAGAGGCTTCCAGTTCACAATGGGGTGAAAATACTTCCCATCACCATACTCTAGAGCCAGTCCAAAAGGACCAGGAGCAGCAGCAATACATTTATTCTGAAGATCCAGAAAGTCTATTTGCATATCCTCAAAGAAAGCCTTCCAGAGCTTTCTAGCAGTCACATGATCCAGCTTGGAGTCATAGGCAACCTTCAGATAATCTAACACTCTTCTGGGTTGGAGATGAGATAGGGTTCAGATGGTCTTTCAAACAGAATAGAAGAGTATGAAGAGGATGAGAGGGGTGTAGATTCTGCTTCGTTGTTAGAGTCTAAGACTACAACAACTGGTTCAGATGAAGGATTTTGGGGGGTAGGTTCAGAGGGGCGAGGTTTGCGAAAGAAGGAGTCATATGATGTTGATAGTGATGAAGGGTTGGAGAAGTTACAATAAATGGGAAAGTCAACTTCTTGGTGGGGATTAGATAATGGAGAGGTGGGTTGTGGTTGATTTTCAGAAGGTGGAGGTTCAGAATATGTGGGTTGAGCAGAGGAGAAAATGTTTTCATTTGGAAGAGGTGGGAAAATGGTGTTCAGAGGTTGTGGATTAAGAATAGGTTCAGAGGGATTGATAGGTTGTTTGCCTTTGGATTTGGTGGAAGCAGAAGGTTCAGATTTAGTGGATTTAGATGGTTGTTCTGGTTCAGAGTCATCATGAAGAATAGAGGTATCTATGTTCTCTATGTCATCTATTAGTTTCCTAATAGATTCAGATGATCTAGGTGCCTTGAGAGGGTCATGAACAGGGTGATCAGAGGCAGGTTGATTTTATGGTTGATGTTCTATTAATATCTCAGAATTATTAATAGAAATAGGTACAAACTCGGTTATAGAAATACCTGAAGATTTCTTCTTTTTATTCAGAGGCTTTGAAGGTCAATCTCTAGCAGACTTTCTTTTCTCCTTCTTCTTCTTCTTCTTCTTAGATGGAGCAAGATTGTCTATGTTTGGAAGGACTCTTTCACTTAACCATGTTGGATCAAACCCAGAGCCATCTTTTAAGCCAGATTCCAGATAGAAGAGAACTGATTTGGGATGTTCATTTTTGAAGAAAAGCTCAAAGTCATCCAGAGCAGGAACCCTTCTTGACAGATGATCAGTGGTTTTCACACATATATTTACCGTTGTTTTTAAGTATCTTTAAGTTATGTTATTTAGTGTTTTATTTCATTATTCATCATTTTATGCTTTGGTTGTATGTTTTAATGTTTTCAGGCTCATATGGATAAATCAGTGCAAAACTCAGAGTTTCGAGGAAGTTCAGAAAACATGTTTCAGGAGGCCTGACACAGGTGGCCGTGTTGCTCAACACGGGCCGTGTCAGGAAGGGAGATGGGAGCGAAGTTTGAGAGAAAAGAAGACAGTGAAGCAACACGGGTGCCCGTTGTAGCGGGAAAATCTGAGATCGAAGCCATGGAATTGACTCGACTCAATATTTCGTTTGAAATTGCCACCTCGCTTTATTTTTTCAAAGGAAAAGGGAAAAGAACGAAAAACCCAAAGTTTGTTTTTAAAACAAGGAAGAGAACTCAGGTTCGGGTGTTGATTATACAAGGAGAAGGTTTTAAGCACCCCTCATATCTGTGGTACTCCACAGGAACCTTTTTGAAAATCTGTGTCGTGTGTGCTAAAAAAGAGTTTGTTTTATTTTTAAAATAAGCTCGGCAAGACGTTAAGCCTTGTGCCTACATACCTCCTCGGTGCAATGGAGAAGTCAGAGCTAATGTAGTTCCGCTTAAAGGGAAAACGTTTTAAAAACGAATAAACACTTTATCATCGTCGGAGAGAAATACTCAGCCATTGATCTTGAGCATGAGAACAAATGAGTTCTTTGCATCGCAAATGAAAGAAGGGCTCCAACTCGGATAAAATCGACGAGTATGCCACTAGCTCTCTCACGCGGAAAAGATCTCATTATATCAATCAATTTCAAAATCGTGGGGTATAACCACTCGTTTCGACAATTAACAGTGTCTAAACTTTTGAAGAAAAAGAGGAAAAGGCCACTAAGGGCAAAAGATATTTTAAAGAAAACGTTTTGAAAATGATTGCAAACATAAGAAGGTTTTTGAAAAAGGGAGAAGATTTTGAAAATTTAAGAATGGGAGGAGATGAAGAGGCTATCCTATTGCGTAAAATAAAAGCTAAGGAAAGAAACGGTCTAACCGAAATAAGAAGCCAACACTTGACATTATGAGTCAAGGTAGATTTCCCATCCTTTGGAATATCAATACTAAACCATCACATTACCACTTAGGGATCCAGATGAACTTATTATCTTAGCACCATTTCGCATTAAGCACATTAAAATTCTGACGAAAATCGGGCAGAGTAACGGCTGTTTTCGGGTAAAATCCTTATATCAATGCCTTGGAATTAACCATCAAGGGCTTTCAAGGAAATACCTGCACATACAAACAAACAACAATCCAATGCCAGACAGACAGAATAACAGCAGAGTAACAATATCATGAGGGTCCAGAGGTACTAAGTCCATAAGTCCGAATCTCCAAAATGCTAGGGATAGTAACCAATAGTCCAAAAGAGAGCCTTAGGTGTTTTTTAGATTTTTGTTATTTATTAGTGTTTTAGCATAAAAGTAAAGTATGGTCCAAGTGGACAAAAGAAAAAATAGCGGAAGCATAAACATAGCGTCCAAATGGACAAAGAGAAAATAGCGGAATATAAATGTCCAAATGGACAAAGAAAAAAATAGCGGAATGTAAATATGATGAAATGATAAAATAAAGCGATAAAGAGAGAAATATAAAGAGCGGTATAATAAATTGCGGAAATTAAAGTCAATTGTTAGATGTTAAAGATAACCATCTTGAAACTTGTCAAGTATATCTCCATCTTATTTAAATTCAATGGACATTTATCAGAAGCTTGATAAAATCATAGCGACTACACGATAAACCTCCATAAGTCTTAAATCAACCGCATACAATTCTCTTCCATGTTTGATCTTTTTGATTCGGGACACGAAATATTGCGCTATGTTAAGCAGATCGCCAAGTGATTTATGTAGAAATCACCCTACAACGAGGCCGGTCAAAACTTTATGTGCTAATGCATGTGAGAGAAGTGATATGTAGATCACTCTCCGAAAGCAATACCGCACGAAAAGAAAAATAGGGAGCTAGTGGCATACTCAAGCAGCGAGCAACCCACACCAAAGCACAGCAAGTTTTCTCAAGCAGCGAGTATCTTGTTTCGCACTCGGTAAACTTTTTTCTAAGGTAGTATATTGCATACTCTTTTCGACCAGACTCGTCATGCTGACCCAACACACATCCCATTGAATTTTCAAGTACTGTGAGGTACATAATCAAAGGCCTTCCCTCAGCCGGAGGGAGCAAAATGGGAGGTTCAAGCAGATATTCTTTGATGTTGTCAAAAGCTTTCTGACAATCTTCATTCCACACACATCCCTGATTTTTCTTTAACAACTTGAAGATTGGCTCACAGGTAGCAGTAATGTTGGAAATGAACCTGGAGATATAATTCAAACGTCCGAGGAAACCTCTCACTTGTTTCTCAGTCTTAGGTGTTGGCATTTCCTGAATTGCTTTAACTTTATCAGGATCCACTTCAATTCCTCTTTGACTGACAACGAAACCCAATAATTTTCCGGAACGGACACCAAAAGTGCATTTGTTTGGATTTAAGCAGAGACGATACTTTCTCAAACGCTGAAACAACTTTAAAAGATCCTCCATGTGCCCTTCCTCTGACTGGGACTTGGCAATCATATCATCCACATAAACCTCAATTTCTTTGTGCATCATATCATGGAAAAGAGTAGTCATGGCCCTCTGATATGTCGCACCAGCATTCTTTAACCCAAATGGCATCACTTTGTAACAGAATGTCCCCCAGGGTGTGATAAAGGTTGTCTTTTCCATGTCTTCAGGTGCCATCTTAATCTGGTTGTATCCTGAAAAACCATCCATAAAGGAGAAAACCTCAAACTTGGTCGTGCTATCTACCAACATATCAATGTGAGGTAGAGGAAAATCATCTTTCGGACTGGCTTTGTTCAAATCTCTATAATCCACACACATGCGAACTTGTCCGTCTTTCTTCGGAACAGGCACAATATTGGCAATCCATTGAGGATATATAGAAGTGACAAGGAAACCTGCGTCAATCTGCTTTAAGACCTCATTCTTAATCTTTTCTGTCATATCAGGATGACTCCTTCTTAACTTTTGCTTGACAGGAGGACAGTCTGGTTTCAACGGAAAACGGTGCTCCACAATATCTGTGTCCAACCCAGGCATATCTTGGTAGGACCACGCAAAAATGTCAACATACTCTTTAAGAAGCTCTACCATCCTCTTCTTAACATCTTGACCAAGCAGTGCGCCCATCTTGACTTCTTTTTATCTTCTTCAGAACCCAAGTTGATGACTTCTAATGGCTCTTTATATGGCTGAATGGTGTCTTCCTCGTGCTCAAGCAGTCGGGAAATCTCATCAGGAATACATTCATCACTCTCTTCTTCCGCCTCATACACAGGATACTCGAAGTTAGGAGAGGGCGCAGGGTCATTACTTTCAACGGTTTTATTGATTAATCTGCACAAATGATTATTATTTCAGGAAAAGGAAAGACATATGCAAACATGTAATCGTGCAGATTATGGAAAATGAAAACATTTTTTAAGGTTTTTTGTGTTACCACTTTCCAGAAAAAGCAAAAAGATAAAAAGCATGTATATGCAGAAACAAAATGACTTTTATTGATGATTTTAATGTTTAAAACAAACAGAAAACAGCCCCAACAACTTCACTTTCATCTTGGGCAGAATGAAAGGATTTTGAAAAACATAAAAGCAAATTACTTTGAGACATGAATACACTCAGGAATGTCAATGGTAATCCAGTTCTTAATCATCTTTCCATGGGTCACAAAGTTTGGCACTTCTGGCTCTGATTCATCTTCAACAATAGCGTCCACCTCTGGAAGAGTCGGATGTAGAAACCCAGCACTATGAAACATTTCTTGATAAGGACGAAAAGCAGATTAAGGCTTCATCACAGACTTGTCTGAGGCAGAAAATCCCAGACCAGCTCTATTCTTGTTCTCTTGTAGACTCACCATTTGTCCCCAGACTCCTGAATGTCCATTCTGAACCACCAGCTGAGCGTCTTTGAAGGAGGCAATGGAAGCTTCATCCTTTTTGATTTCATCATTAACAGACAGGGCTTGGAATGCAGTTCCAATGACTACCTCATCAGCTTCTATGGTACGGAATGAAGAGAGATGACTAATCAGCAAAGCTTGTTCTCCATTCACAACAACCATCTTTCCATCTTTCACAAATTTCAACTTTTGGTGAAGAGTTGACGTAACTGCCCCAGCCTCATGGATCCATGGGCGTCCCAATAAGCAACTGTATGCAGGGAAAATGTCCATCACTTGAAAAGTAATCTTGAAGACAATTGGTCCAATACCAATAGGTAAATCAACCTCTCCAACCACTGATTTCTTCGATCCATCAAAAGCCTTGACAATCACATTACTAAATCTCATTGGTGTGCCACCATAAGACAGCTTAGCAAGAGTGGATTTCGGCATGACATTCAGCGATGAACCAGTATCGATCAACACATTGGACATTGAGTCCTCTTTGCAACTGACAGAGATATGCAAAGCCAAATTATGATTTCTCCCTTCCTCAGGCAAATCTTCATCACTGAAGCTCAGATTGTTACATGCAGTGATATTACTCACAACCCCATTAAACTGCTTCAAATGCAACTTGTGATCTACATAAGTGTTATCTATCTCGTCATCCAATAACTCCAAACCTATCAGTGTTTGAACATCATCTTGGAGGGCAGTACATCCCATAGGATCTTCACCACACAAAGGACAACCATCATGACTGAACTCGATCACTCCTTTTCTAACAAACCTCTCATGTATCTCCTTCAAAGATCCACGTAGAGCGCAAATATTAGGCACACGACAGCGTCTCAAACTATGTTCAACCATATTGACAGCAGACGCTTCATGAGTTGGCAACGGATTGTTCTGCACATTTGGACCAATATCGCGGAAAGAAAGCATACCAGAACGAACCAATCTCTGGACTTCATTCTTCAGGGCCCAACAGTTTTCCAAATCATGCCCAGAAGCATTCTGATGATAAGCACAAGTGGCATCAGCCTTATACCACCAAGGGAGTTTCTCTGGCACAGGAGGTGGTGACCTTGGTTGAACCAACTTCTTATGAATTAGTGCAGGATACAGTTCAGTGTACGTCATGGGGATAGGATCAATATTAACCCGAGGATACGGATTTCGCCTTGCTGGTTGTTGATTAACAGGAGTTACAGGCACTGAATTCACAACAGGAGTTACTGACGCCACTTGTTGAGATTGATTTCTGAATCGACTATTCCTCCCATGAGAAACAGCAATAGCATCTGATTCTTTCTTCTTCTGGAGTGAAGAACCATACTTCTTCGCACCACCAGATGAATTGTCATTTCGAACCAAACGACCTTCTCGCACAGCTTCTTCCAATCTGACACCCATACCCACCATTTCGGTGAAGTCTACAGGAGCACTTGCAATCATCTTTTCATAGTAAAACGGACCAAGAGTCTTCAGAAAAATCTTAGTCATCTCTTTTTCTTCCATCGGAGGAATCACTTGGGCGGCAACCTCACGCCATCTCTGAGCATACTCCTTGAAGGATTTTTTCTCTTTCTGCATCATAGCTCGCAATTGATCCCTATCAGGAGCCATGTCCACATTATACTTGTATTGTTTCACGAACGCCTCAGCTAAGTCATTGAAAGTGCGAATATGGGTTCTATCAAGGCCCATATACCACTTAGAAGCAACTCCAGTCAAACTGTCTTGGAAATAGTGAATCAACAGACGTTGATCATCAGTGTGAGTAGACATCTTTCTTACATACATCACCAGGTGTGCCTGAGGACAGGAATTTCCCTTATACTTCTCAAATTCAGGCAGTTTGAACTTAGCAGGTACTTTCACATTGGGAACAAGGCAAAGATCATGCACATTCTTTCCAAACAGTTCTTTCCCACGCAAGGCTTTCATCTCTTTCTGCAATTCTTCAAACTGATCTTGGAAACCATCCATTCTGTCATGAATTTCACTTGGAGCAGCATGATAAATGGGCTCTGGGACAAAAGGACCAGTATGAACAATAGGAGATGTGTTGACGATAACAGGAGTCAACGGACGAGTCATCTCAGGAACAGACAAATAACCTTCAGGCATGCCCCAGGGATATCCATTAGGCATACGTTGCTGAGTAGCACCAGCAGGAACAGCAGGAATTGTTGTAGCAGCAATTTCAGAAATCATAGTGGTCTGACCCTGAGCTTGGGCATTGAGAGGAGGAACTTGATTCTGATTTTGATTCTGACTCTGAGCAGCCATCAATGTCTCAACCAGAGCAGTGAGACGATCCACACCAGATCTCAAAGTAACAACCTCTTCACGTAGCTCATGATTCTCTTGTTCAAGACCTTCCATCTTCTTCTTGCAGTTAGCTCGAGTGTTATATCGGTGAGACAGCTTGATTCTGTATGAAGAACACTGAATAAGACCTCGGGAATACTCTCGGAAGCAAGACCAAAATGCAGAATGATGCATGAAATGCAATGCAAATGATTTTTATTTTTGGTTTTCAAGGAACTTTTAAGACATTAATTGTAAACATTAGCAAAAAACATCATAAAACATAACAATATTTTTTCATTAGTAATGGAAAAGCATACAAAAGGATTCAAAGATCCAAAATTACAAAACAAAGGAAAAGCTAAAAACTAGAAGGGAACACTTCTGACGAAGATCCATCTCCTCTCTGCAGCTTCCTACGGAGCTTCTCCAATTCATCTTCATAAAAGGCCTTCAAATGAGCATTCTCGACTATCAGCTTTTCAGCAACCTCTTTCCATGCCACTGAATCTTCTTGTTGTCTCTTTCGCTTTTCACCATGTTGTTGAAGCAACTCTTCTTGATGACGGCTTTGATCATCCTTTTCCATCAACCAACCATCTTGGATATCAAGCATTTCATCTTTTTCTTTCAAGTGTATCTTCAACTCTTTGTTCTCAAACTCCAAAGCATCTCTTTCCGCTCTCAACTTAGCCACGAGCTCTAGATGTTCTTCATTACTTTCAACAGGAGTAGTGGAAGACAATGGTGGAATAACGAGTAGAGAAGGCTCCTCGAGTAAATAAGGCATTTGAAAAGTATGAGCTCTAGCTTGAAACCAATCAGTGTAGTCTTTGAGAGAAACACATTGTTTCGTTCCCAAATGTCTCTTCTTATCAACATGGTGCCAAGCACGCACAAACCGATTTCTCATATCCGAATTTCCATCTTGATTAAGATAAAAGATTCCTGACACAAGAATATTAGCGGGTCTCTCCTTCATGGGATAGCAAAATTGACGCCTTGCAAGAATGGGGTTGTAGGTAATTCCTCCTTGTATACCAAGAAGAGGTACATTAGGGAATTCTCCACAACTATCAATAATCTCACCAATGTCATAAGCAGGATTGTACCAATGGATATTCCCATTAGTAAGAGGCATAATCTTCTGAGACCATGAGAGACCATCAGGATTGTTCAAGAAACTCTTAGCTTGGGGTAAGTGCGAAATAAACCACTTGTAGAGCAAAGGAGTGCAACAATTGATAAGTCCACCTTTCTTATCATTCCTATGGTGAATGGAATGATAAGTATCCCCAAGCAAAGTAGGCACAGGATTCCCAATCATGAAAATCCGAATAGCATTAACATCGACAAAGTTGTCAATGTTGGGAAAGTGTATCAAACCATAGATGAGCAAGGCCAGAAATGTCTCAAAAGCAATCATACTTCCTTTACTAGCCAACATAGAAGCCTTTCCATTCAAGAACTTGGAAGTCAACCCCCAAATTCCTTCTTTTTTAGTCATGTTTGCTTTCACATCTGATATTTTCAAATGAAGGAGTTCTGCTATCTCATCAACCTGAGGCTCTTTCTCCAGACCACTAAACGGTATATCATTCGTAACTGGCAAACCAATCCAATAAGAATACTCCTCCAAAGTGGGCATAAGCTGATAATCAGGAAAGGTGAAACAATGATAAACTGGGTCATAAAACTGCACAAGAGTCTCAAGAATCCCTTTTTCCACTTTGGTCTTCAAGATAGAGAACAATTTCCCATAACGGTTTTTGAAGTTGTCAAGATTAGGAACCAAAGTTGCTAGCTCTTTCAATTCCTTTGCACTTGAATTCCGGAAAGTGTACTTCTTGATGCTTCTCTTTTGATCCATGGTACCTGTGATATTTACAAAAAATGTCTCTAAGTTCCTTGAAAACCATTTGTGAATGTTATTTTTATGAATGCATGAATGCATGGTTTATGCATCAACCACAATCAAGAGCACACAAGATCACATCAAATCACACAAAATCACACAGTCCTGGTTCTTAGGTTCGACGTCACGAGCATGGAGCCATGGGTCTACCCATCCCACAAGGTGTGTTCTAGGGAATTTTGTACCTGCCAATCGGGTTCTACAAAGGTTCCCAGAGTTTTCAATCTTCTATCGGATATTACCGGCACGCACAATTGCTCATGGGAGCCAATAATATGCCTAAAAAGACCTCGTCTGAGCGTAGTATCGCATGACAACAAGCTCAAATTGGTACTTGATCTTGTTTCTGCACTACATCCTAAAAATGCTTAGATTGGTTAAAAAGGTTCTAGGCCATTCAGCTTCTACGGACACTCACTATTGAAAGTAATAGCGTTATCACGATGGTTCGTAACAACCTCTACTACCTTCCACGAGGCCTCCACTGATTGGGGTTCCACCATATGACGCTCATGGTAAGGATTGCTCCTGACATGCGACTATTGGTCTTACCACCTCCTATCTCAAGTTACTCACCTAAGTTCGGGTTAGAACTTTATCTCATCACAGAGGAACCATCGAGCACCAAAAAGAAAAAAAAAGAAAATAAACAAACAAAGCACACAGCAATATATACAAATAAAAACACACAGACAAACAAAAATAGGCTTAACACACTTAAAAACTGGCTCCCCAGTGAAGTCGCCATTTTTCTGTATCGGGGAAAATCTGATATCGAAGCCATGGGATTGACTCGAATCAATATTCCGTTTGAAATCGCCACCGCGCTTTATTTTTTCAAAGGAAAAGGGAAAAGAACGTAAAACCCAAAGTTTTGTTTTTAAAACAAGAAAGAGATCTCAGGTACGGGTGTTGATTATATGAGGGGAAGGTTTAAAGCACCCCTCATATCTGTGGTACTCCACGGGAACCTTTTTGAAAATCTGTGTCGTGTGTGTGCTAAAAAAGGGTTTGTTTTATTTTTAAAATAAGCTCGGCAAAGCGTTTAGCTTTGGGCCTACATACCTCCTCGGTGTAATGGAGAAGTCAGAGCTAATGTAGTTCCGCTTTTTTGGGAAAAACGTTTTAAAAACGAATAAACACTTTATCGTCGTTGGAGAGAAATACTCAGCCATTGATCTTGAGCATGAGAACAAACGAGTTCTTTGCATCGCTAATGAAAGAAGGGCTCCAACTTGGATAAAATCGACGAGTATGCCACTAGCTCTCTCACGCGGAAAAGATCTCATTATATCAATCAATTTCAAAATCGTGGGGTATAACCACTCGTTTCGACGATTAACGGTGTCTAAACTTTTGAAGAAAAGCCACTAAGGGCAAAAGGTATTTTTTGAGAAAAGGTTTTGAAAAGGTTGCAAACATAAGAAGGTTTTTGAAAAAGGGAGAAGATTTTGAAAATTTAAGAATGGGAGGAGATGAAGAGGCTATCCTATTGTGTAAAATAAAAGCTAAGGGAAAGAACGATCTAACCGAAATAAGAAGCCAACACTTGACATTATGAGTCAAGGTAGATTTCCCTTCCTTTGGAATTATCAATACCAACACATTAACACTTGGGGGGATCCAGATGAACTTATTGTCTTAGCACCACTTTTCATTAAGCACATTAAAGTTCTGACAAAAATCGGGCAGAGTAACGGCTGTTTTCGGGTAAAATCCTTATCTCAATGCCTTGGAATTAACCATCAAGGGCTTTCAAGGAAATACCTGCACATACAAACAGACAACAATCCAATGCCAGACAGACAGAATAACAGCAGAGTAATAACAGAATAAGAGTCCAGAGGCACTAGGTCCATAAGTCCGAATCTCCAGAATGCTAGGGATAGTAACCAATAGTCCAAAGAGAGCCTTATGTATTTTTTTAGATTTTGGTTGTTTATTAGTGTTTTAGCATAAAAGTAAAGTATGGTCCAAGTGGACAAAAGGAAAATAGCGGAAGCATAAACATATGTCCAAGTGGACAAAGAGAAAATAGCGAAATTATAAACGTCCAAATGGACAAAGAGAAAATGGCGAAATGTAAATATGATGAAATGATAAAATAAAGCGATAAAGCGGGAAATATAAAGAGCGGTATAATAAATGGCGGAAATTAAGGTTAGTGGTTAGATGTTAAAGATAACCATCTTGAAACTTGTCAAGTATGTTATCAAAGTTAGTAATAAAGATCGATGGTGAGTGAATGATGTACTCGGATTTAAATTCAATGGAGGTTTATCAGAAGCTTGATAAAAATCATAGCGACTACACGATAAATACCTCCACAAGTCTTAAATCACCGCATACAATTCTCTTCCATATTTGATCTTTTATCGAGTCGGGACAAATGTAGGAGAACTCTCCATGTATCAAGATTATCAATCAAAGAAATAAGAAGGAGAAGAAGAAATGATCTAGCCTTTATCAAGAATCCATAGAATTCTCAAGATATTAAGACTTTCATCGATCAAAAGGAAATAAGATGAAAAGATAAGAAT
Organism: Vicia villosa; assembly: GCF_029867415.1. Lineage (NCBI taxonomy): Eukaryota > Viridiplantae > Streptophyta > Magnoliopsida > Fabales > Fabaceae > Vicia > Vicia villosa. Next base: position 540,082 of record NW_026705019.1, on the reverse strand, counting down.
GAAAACAAATTGATCTAGTCTTCATCAAGAATCCATAGAATTCTCAAGATATTAAGACTTTCATCGATCAAAAGGAAATAAGATGAAAAGATAAGAATGAAAACAAATTGATCTAGTCTTCATCAAGAATCCATAGAATTCTCAAGATATTAAGACTTTCATCGATCAAAAGAAAAATAAGATGAAAATAAGAATGAAAACACAAAAGATAATCAACTCACACTATCATTAATATCATTCATCCATTTTGGTGGATTAGGTCATTTCAAACCTATCAACACCCTAGATCCAATGATATTAATGAAGTGTAGGAAGAAGGAAGCCAAAACAAGCACAAAAAGGCAAAAAATCACATTCTGCCTGCTGGAAATCGATTTCATGCAGGGGGAAATCGATTTCATGCAGGGGGAAATCGATTTCCATAGTGCAGTTTTCAAAAAAACAAGTTACGTTCAGCAGGAAATCGATTTCAGCCTTAAGGAAATCGATTTCCTCAGTGAAAATTTCAGCAAAAACAGCATTCAAAGGCATGAAACTTAATTTGAACAAATATACAAACACCTTATGATCACACATCAACTTGAGCACGAATTTTCCATCAAATTACTATCAATTAGCACCAATATAGCATCAAAGATGCATCACACACAAGCACAAAAGAATCACATTATGATAGATGAAAAAGGATGATGAAAATTACCAAATCTTGAACAAAACTTAGATCTACTTCAAGAATCACCAACACAAATCTTGATCTCTCAACAATTGAAGAAAAAGAGTGAAATGGATGGTGGCTTAGCTCAAAATTTGTGAGGTTCAAGATGTGACTCACAAATTTTATGAAGGAAAAAGAGCTTTGGTGAATTTTGGTAAGGATGAGGAGAGAAATTGCAAGGGATTTGTTGGCTCTCAAAGCTTGAGAAATGAGAGAGTAGTGGGCTCTATTTATAGGATGAGAGCAAGAGTAGTGGTAGTTTGGTCTTTTTGCATTTGGTAATTAGCTTGTGTTTAATTGGTGATTAAAGTGGCATTTAAATGGTAAAAAGTGGTAAAATGAGGTTAAAATGGAATTAATGAAGGGAATTATTTTGATGAGGTGGGAAATTGGTAAAATGACAAAAATGGTCAAAGAAAATAGGTGCCAAAATCAAATCAAGCTTCCCTCTCTATTTTTTTTGAATTTTGCCTGAAGGAAATCGATTTCCCCAGGAGTGAAATCGATATCACTCTGTTCCAGAAGAGAATTTGGCGCAAAATACACTAGGGAAATCGATTTACCCAGGAGGGAAATCGATTTCATGCTGTCCAGAATGTGATTTTGTTGAAAATTGCTTTAGGGAAATCGATTTACCCAGTAAGGAAATCGATTTCATCAGTCAAAAACTTGAAAAATGCCTTGTTTATTGCATGTCTTGGCTTGGTACCTACAAACAAAAGCCTACAAAGAAACAAAGCAATGTTTTTGGTATTTGGGTTAGTACAATATGCATACAAGATAAACAATCATTGGTGCTTGATGGTCCCTCTTATTGATGAGGTGAGTGCAACACCATAAACAGAACTTCCAAGTGAATCTCTTGATTAATGATTGGGATATGAATGGTATAGGATCTTAGGGTCAAAAATTGGGGTATGACACATCTTCATTAACCTTTCTGGTGAAAGGTTTTCTTTCAAGCTGATTTATCGTGCCCAGATGCAATTGAAAGTTGGCAGCATTCACCGGTTGGTTGACAATAGTTAGTCTACCCCCCGGCATGTTTGTAGCACCATAGTCTCCGAGAAGTCTCTCCGGTGGTGGTACCTCGCCCATGATCTCTTCTTCACTTTCGGTGTCTGAACTAGAATGAACTGTAATCACTTCTTCCTCGGATTCCAGTTTATCTTGACGAGCTTGTCTGCACCTTGCGTGCAAAGTCCTTTCAATTTCTGCGTCAAAGATAAATTCAGCTGAGGCCTTACCTCGCATAAAAAGATTAGACACTTATCAGAATGAGAAACAAAAATAAAAATTTGCGGGAAATAAAATTTTAGTTGCAGAGCAAAAAAATTCTAGTTTAATAAATCTAACACTCTATAATATTCTGCAGTCCCCGGAAACGGCGGCAAAAACTTGATCGATAAAATAGCAAGTGTACTATTTTGCCTTGTAGTAATAAAGGGAAAATTCCCCGAATGTCGATCTCAAGGACTGCGTGATATTATAGAGTTATTTGGAATTCAATTAAACAAAAAGCCTTGGGGGTTTTGGTTTTGAGAATTATAAATTAAATTGCAAATAAGCTTAAAAAGGTTGTTTTGGCCAAATATGAGTAAAATGCCAGGGTAGGTGTGTGCATTAACATGTAACAATTCTGAACCCTTGTTTCACTAACAAAATCCAACTTATCAATTACCGGTTCTTAAGGGTGTTTGCTCCTAAGTCCTTAGTGGGCAAACCTTTGAACATTCAAATCCTAATCCCAAGGTCCTTCTAAATTAGTGATAGAATCAAGCATTATTAATATCAAGAATATTCCGGTTACTATAGGGTATTCCTAGTCCTAGGTAATATCTACTATAGTATAATGGTATAAAAACCCTAACAATGGAGGTCGATCCTAATTGTTAGTCACATATCAATCCTGTTGGTCCGACGAGGAAAGTGTTAAAAAACCTTATACCATTAAATTAAACGTAAAAGATAAATATATTATTGAAATTCAGAATTCAGAATCATAACAAGTGTTAATCAGGGACACCCCCTAGCATTGGGGGGTTTAGCTACTCATATCATTCACACAAGTTACATAGATATTAAATAAATACATTACACTATGGGTGATGAACTTTGATCTTCAATTGCTTCCGCTCATGAGAGTTCTCCGTTCTTCTCCAATTGCATATGCTTTTCTTCTCAATTGTATATTTCTTCGTGTGCCCAAAAAGATCCCTAATTCATCTTGAAAACTCTCCTAAATAGTGAAGACTCACTTAAGTTGGTTGGAAATCCCGAAAACACCCTTGCAGGCCATCCACTGAACAAAATAGGAAAAATCACTGAAATTAGCGTCATCACCAAACACGGGCCGTGTTGTGCAACACGGGCACCCGTGTTGGCTCCCTGTCATATTTGTTTTTATCGTTTGGTCTCAAGATGTGCAACACGGGCCGTGTTGTGCAACACGGGCACCCGTTTTGCTTCACTGTCTTCCTTTCTCTCAAACTTCGCTCCCATCTCTCTTCCTGACACGGCCCGTGTTGAGCAACACGGCCACCCGTGTCAGGCCTCCTGAAACATGCTTTCTGAACTTCCCCGAAACTCCGAGTTTTGCACTGATTTATCCCGATTTATCCATATGAGCATGAAAACATTAAAACATACAACCAAAGCATAAATGACGAATAATGAAATAAAACACTAAATAACATAACTTAAAGATACTTAAAAACAACAGTAAACATATGTGTGAAAACCACAATCAAACTCCCCCAAACTTGAACCGTTGCTTGACCTCAAGCGACAATTACAAGAGTTAATGACCTTCAGAGCACACTGGTGTTCATACGTGAGATATCTGTTTGTATTGATTAAGAAACAGTTGGTCCGACATTCACATGACGCGACGAGTTTCTGTTACAATATTAAACCTTAAGCTCCCCTTTCGGATACCTCTCCAACTATGCTTTGCACTTAAATCTCTTTCCGATTTTCCTCCTCTTTCATTCGGACAATCACATTAAGGCACTGCATTTCTTATAATAATCATCATATGCATGAGACATATCAAGGCTTTTTATTTTTTTTTGGCACCAAACGAGCAGCATTTGCTACTTTTTAATTACCGATGAAATTTTCAAACTTTGCAGTTATATATTGTCCATTTTGGACGATGTTTGGGGATCAATCTCCTTTGGGCTGAATAACCGGGTGAGGGTTACCCAACTTAGCAAGCCGATTGCCTTTTACCGCCTTTTCATCATTTGGTGCCAACTTTATATAATTTTTTTCAACCCGCCATCATGCATGTGAATCTGAATTATGCCAGACTGTATCAATAAACTACTCGAGGAATACTTCTCAGGAGACAAGTACTATGGTGCAAATTCACACGTTAGACTTGTATTTCTTTTAGGGAACTAACGGTGTTTAAACAAACCTCTTCTTGTCACATTATTCCGACTTCCTGTCCTCAAACAATCCTCCCTTCATCTCTATATACTATTCCCGATCGCTCTTTAAGATCACAACTCTTAAAAAAAAATTTCGGTCAAAATTTGGGAGAAGAATTTACTTTATGGTTTCACATCATACCAATAACATAAAAATTATAAAATGCAAAGAGAAGAGCCTCCCCCATACTTGAACTAAACATTGACCTCAATGTTTCAGAACGAGCTCGAGAGAGGTGACTCACAGAGGGAATTGCCCTCCAATGATCACGTTCAAGCTTTCACTAGAGACACCCTCTTTTATTTCCTGAAAATAAAACAAACAAACAGAGAAATTAATTATTAAAACTGTGGGTTACCTCCCATGAAGTGCTTCGTTTAACGTCGCATGGCTCGACGGTCCATTACCCTTTATTATGGAGGGTATTTCCTTTTCCACACCTTGTTGCTTGTCTCTTCCGCAACCACGAACTCATGAAGATGAAAAGCATGGACAACATTTCTCTTCAATTCACTTCCCACATACTTCTTTTCACCTTTCTCTTTTTCTTCCTTAGCCTTCTTAGAAGTTTTGATAGCTACATAAGTTGGTTCCACCCGAGAGGCTATGCTTGAAATTTTTCTTGGAGATGTTTAGGACTATTTTCTTCTTCTTCACCTTCTGTCATACCAACTGATGTTTGATCATTTACAACCGCCATATGTTTCTTAACTCCTAACATCTTCAAGGTTACTTCTTCGTCAAATGATTTCAGCGTTAGTGTCCCTTTTTCAATGTCGAAATTGCAGCGGCCTGTCAACAAAAATGGTCTCCCAAGAAGGATAGGAGTTTCTCCATCTTTCGGAATGTCCATGATGTGGAAGTCGACAGGCAATACAAACTTATCAACCTCCACTAGTACATCTTCAGCTACCCCATATGCTTTCTTAACGGTGTGATCAGCGAACCGTAACTTTTTCTTACTTTCATTAATCCTTCCCAATTTAAGCTTTTTGAAAATAGATTGTGGCATTAAACTCACACTGGAACCAGAATCGATGAGTACCTTTTTAAATGTTATATTCTTGATAGTGCATGGTATCGCCACCGCTCCAAGGTCTTTCCTCTTGATTGGGATCTTTCTTGTTGACGATACTATACCACACTTCTCGTTTGCAATGTTTGGTTCTCCTCCTAGTGATCTCTTTTTCGCCAACACCTCCTTCATAAATTTCTTATACAAGGGCATGTGTTCAAGTTCTTCAAAGAAGGGTAGATTTACCTCTAACTTTTAGAACAGTGCAGTAAACTTCTCAAAGTCTTTCTCTCTTGAACCCTTCTTTGTCACTTATGAAGGGAAAGGTAGTTTGATCACCGGTTCAACTTCTTTCTTTTTTTTTTCTTCAAAAGGTTTAACCGGTGGTATCATAACTTCTGGCTCTTTTGGATTCTCTCTTATTTCCAGATCTACCTCTATTACCATGGGGTCATCTGTTTCCTCTTTCTCTTGGTTCGATTCTGACAACTTTTTACACCTTGTTGTAACTGCATTAATCTTCTCCTGGTCTTTCGGATTTTTCACAGTTGAACTTGGAAAGGTACCTTGTGCCTGTAGAGTGAGATGATGTGCTATTTGACCCACTTGAACTTCCAGATTTTTGATTGAAGATGTAGTGTTCCTGTGGTTATTTCTTGCCTCTTCTTGAAACTGAGAGCATTGTCCAGCCAATCTCTCGATAGCTACTTCCCACTCCGCCTTCTGAGGGCCTTGTTGTTGTTGATCTTTCCACGAGAAACTTTAATGATTCTTCCACCCAGGATTATAGGTGTTAGAATATGGATTGTTTTTCCTCAAGAATTTTATTTCTTCAATTTGTTTTGGAGTAGCAACACAACATATAGTTTGGTGAGGACCATGGCAAATTTCACAACTTACAGGTTGAGCTTGTTGAACTTGAGCCACCTGTTGTGTACCTATGTTAATAGCTTTCAGTTTCTTTTCAACTTCTGCAGCTATAGCATCTTCAACCCGAATTTTTGAAGTTTCTAGCTTAAGATCAATGATTCCTTCCGGTTTGCTAGCACACATGTCATACAGTTCCAAATGCTCGTTTGCAGCTATTGCTTCAATGATTTATATGATGCCGGAGGCTGTTGTGAAATTTGTTGAGCCTCCAGCTACTGTATCAATCAACTGCTTTGTTTTCATTCTGAGCCCATTGACAAATACTTGCATTTGTTCAGTCTTGTCCATATTATGAGTGGGGCATGCTACTAAAATTCTGTTGAATCTTTTGTAGGCATCTCCTAAGGGCTCGCCCTCCTTCTGCTTGAATTTCAAGATGTCATACCTTTTCCTTATAAATACAGATGCGGGAAAATACTCATTCAAGAAAGCTTTCTCCATCTCTTCCCAGGATGTAATGCTGCCTGCTAGAAGAGAATAGAACCACTCTTCTGCTTCTTCGGCCATGGTAAATGGGAACATTCTCAGATTCTTTGCCTCTTCTGTATGACCTTCAATTTTTAAAGTTGTACTCATGGTCAGAAACCTCTGTAGGTGCTTGTTTGCATCTTCATTAACCTTTCAGGTGAAAGGTTTTCTTTCAAACTGATTTATCGTGCTCAGATGCAATTGAAAGTTGGCAGCATTCACCGGTTGGTTGACAATATTTAGTCTACCCCCCGGCATGTTTGTTGCACCATAGTCTCCGAGAAGTCTCTCCGGTGGTGGTACCTCGCCCATGATCTCTTCTTCACTTTCGGTGTCTGAACTAGAATGAACTGTAATCACTTCTTCCTCGGATTCCAGTTTAGCTTGACGAGGTTGTCTGCACCTTGCGTGCAAAGTCCTTTCAATTTCTGCGTCAAAGATAAATTCAGCTGAGGCCTTACCTCGCATAAAAAGATTAGACACTTATCAGAATGAGAAACAAAAATAAAAATTTGCGAGAAATAAAATTTTAGTTGCAGAGCAAAAAAATTCTAGTTGAATAAATCTAACACTCTATAATCTTCTGCAGTCCCCGGCAACGGCGCCAAAAACTTGATCGATAAAATAACAAGTGTACTATTTTGCCTTGTAGTAATAAAGGGAAATTTCCCCGAATGTCGATCTCAAGGACTGCGTGATATTATAGAGTTATTTGGAATTCAATTAAACAAAAAGCCTTGGGGGTTTTGGTTTTGAGAATTACAAATTAAATTGCAAATAAGCTTAAAAAGGTTGTTTTGGCCAAATATGAGTAACATGCCAAGGTAGGTGTGTGCATTAACATGTAACAATTCTGAACCCTTGTTTCACTAACAAAATCCAACTTATCAATTACCGGTTCTTAAGGGTGTTTGCTCCTAAGTCCTTAGTGGGCAAACCTTTGAACATTCAAATCCTAATCCCAAAGTCCTTCGAAATTAGTGATAGAATCAAGCATCATTATTATCAAGAATATTCCAGTTACTATAGGGTATTCCTAGTCCTAGGTAATATCTACTATAGTATAATGGTATAAAAACCCTAACAATGGAGGTCCATCCTAATTGTTAGTCACATATCAATCCTGTTGGTCCGACGAGGAAAGCGTTAAAAAACCTTATACCATTAAATTGAATGTAAAGGATAAATATATTATTGAAATTCGGAATTCAGAATCATAACAAGTGTTACTCAGGGACACCCCCTAGCATTGGGGGGTTTAGCTACTCATATCATTCACACAAGTTACATAGATATCAAATAAATACATTACAATATGGATGATGAACTTTGATCTTCAATTGCTTCCGCTCATGAGAGTTCTCTGTTCTTCTCCAATTGCATATGCTTTTCTTCTCAATCGTATATTTCTTCGTGTGCTAAAGAAGATCCCTAATTCATCTTGAAAACTCTCCTAAATAGTGAAGACTCACTTAAGTTGGTTGGAAATCCCGAAAACACCCTTGCAGGCCATCTACTGAACAAAATAGGAAAAATCACTGAAATCAGGTCATCACCCAACACGGGCACCCGTGTTGGCTCCCTGTCATATTTGTTTTTATCGTTTAGTCCTTGGATGTGCAACACGGGCTGTGTTGTGCAACACGGGTGTCTGAAGGATAGAAAAACACTTAGAAAGGGGGGGTTTGAATAAGTGTAGCTTTAAAAACTTGACAGATAAAAATAAATTGCACAGTTATTTTTATCCTGGTTCGTTGTTAACTAAACTACTCCAGTCCACCCCCGCAGAGATGATTTACCTCAACTGAGGATTTAATCCACTAATCGCACGGATTACAATGGTTTTCCACTTAGTCAGCAACTAAGTCTTCCAGAGTCTTCTGATCACACACTGATCACTCCAGGAACAACTGCTTAGATACCCTCTAAGACTTTTCTAGAGTATACTGATCCACACGATCACTCTAGTTACAACCTGCTTAGATAACCTCTAAGACTTCCTAGAGTATTCTGATCCACACGATCACTCTAGTTCCTTACAACTTAATGTAATCAATTCTAAGAGTATTACAAATGCTTCTTAAAAGCGATAATCACAAACTGTGATATTTCTCTTAACGTTTAAGCTTAATCTCACTAAGATATTACAACAGCAATGTAGTGAGCTTTGATGAAGATGAAGATTCTGAGCTTTGAATTTAACAGCGTTTCAGCAAGTTAATTTGAGTTGTTTTGGTGCAGAATTGTTAACCTTGCTTCTCATCAGAACTTCATATTTATAGGCGTTTGGAAAAGATGACCGTTGAGTGCATTTAATGCTTTGCGTGTTCCGTACAGCATCGCATTTAATGTTATACGCTTTTGTCAACTACCTCGAGCCTTGTTCACGCTGTGTCTACTGACGTAGCCTTTAATAGCTTTTAACGTTCCTTTTGTCAGTCAGCGTAGCTTGCCACTTGTACTTCCTTCTGATCTGATGTTTGTGAATACAACGTTTGAATATCATCAGAGTCAAACAGCTTGGTGCAAAGCATCTTCTGATCTTCTGACCTTGAAGTGCTTCTGAGCGTGATACCATCAGATCTTCAGTGCTTCTGTTCTCTTGTTCTTCTGATGCTTCCATAGACCCATGTTCTGATTCTGCTTCGACCATCTTCTGATGTCTTGCCAGACCATGTTCTGATGTTGCATGCTGAACCATTTGAGACAAAGCTTCTGAGCGCTGAATTATGCGTACTCTTTATATATTTCCTGAAAAGGAAATTGCATTGGATTAGAGTACCATATTATCTTAAGCAAAATTCATATTATTGTTATCATCAAAACTAAGATAATTGATCAGAACAAATCTTGTTCTAACAATCTCCCCCTTTTTGATGATGACAAAAACATATATAAATGATATGAATTTGCGATCAGAAAGAACAGACGGCAAAAGACAAATTACACAGCTATAGCATAAGCATATGAATATGTCTCCCCCTGAGATTAACAATCTCCCCCTGAGATAAATAATCTCCCCCTGAAATAAATACTCGAAGAACTTTAATAAAAGACTTCCCTGATTATTTCGGTAGAGACGATCATATAAGCTTCTTGTCTTCAGAGAATTCATAGCTTCTGACTTCTGCTTCCATAGGACAGCTTCAGAACTAGAATTTCTCTAGATCCCTAGAACACTCACAACTTCTGATTCCTGCTTCCATCTAGGACAGCTTCAGAACTTGAATTTCTTTGATCTTCTGAACATTCACAGCTTCTGATTTCTGCTTCCATCTAGGACAGCTTCAGAACTTGAATTTCTTTGATCTTCTGAACATTCACAGCTTCTGATTTCTGCTTCCATTTTAGGACAGCTTCAGAACTTGAGTTTTCTGGATCTTTAGAACATTCACAGCTTCTGATTTCTGCTTCCCTCGGATAGCTTCAGAGCTTGAATTTCTACCAACATCACTTCATGCTAGATTTGTATCAGAACATTGTTGAATGTACCAGAGCATCATCTGAGCATCTCTACATCCTGAAATGTTACAGAACAAAAACTAAACGACAAAAGTCAGCATGAACGAGTCAGAACATAAAATGTATATTAGAACACATGATATGTATCAGAGCCATATAGGCTAAAATAATGTATCAGAGCAAATAGAATTTTGTCAGAGCAAATAGACAAATATGGATCAAACTCTATTATCAGTGCTTCTGATTCATTCTTCTTTCTTGCTTCTGATTTCTGAAGCTTGACAGCACTCAGCTTGCTTCAGTTTCCATGAGTTTATTCTTTTTACAGAATAACACTCCTTATGGTTTTGCTTCTGTGTTTGCTTTGAAGATTCTCTTTATTTCTTTATACCTGCAAAACACTTAAACCATATAGAACTTGCAGTTCTTGTTAGTAAATGTGTGGGAGCTTTACCCAGCAACTGATTAAATTAATCAAATCATTTATCATTTATCTTCTCCCCCTTTTTGTCATAACATCACAAAGAATATTTAAAAAAAAATTCAGATGAATAAAACGACAAATAAAATCACTGGAATGTAAATCAAAGAGATTTTTTATTGATAATCAAAACAGATTACAAGAGAAGATTTTTAACAAGGAGATGCAACAAGGAAAGAAAAACTACTAAGACCAAATCCTAAGACCCTAGCTAAGACAAAGTCTGTGCCAGCATGCCATGAAGGAGTGAAACGCCTCATTGACTGCTTCTTGGGCTTTCAGGCGAGGGGTCAGGGAGACTTGGTTCTGATGCAGATCTTCCACAATCTTTATCAGAGACAACATTCTCAGCGGGTGAAGATGAAGAGATTTCTTCGGAATGGGTTGAGGGAGAGGAAAGGTTAGATGAAGAGGAAGTTGAGTCTAGAAGAAAACAGGATGAGGAAGAAGATGGAGATGATGGAGGGCTTTCACCAGGGGGTTGAAACACACGTCTAGAATAGTTTCCAGATAACATTGCTTCGAATGGATTCACCTTGAGAGGGTCATAGGTGATCTTTATCTTTTTGGGTTTGGAGGGAGATGTTTCAACAGCTTTCCTCTTGTTGTTTTGATCTTTTCCATGGTTTCCTGGGCTTGATGAGGAGTTCATGATGGATTTGCAGATAATGAACGGGTAGGGTTTTATATGAATGCAAAAAGATAGAGTGAATAGAGAAAATATGAGAGGGAAGGAAAAATGTTTGAAGAATATAAAGAAAAACTGAAAGAGAGTAAATGATGAAAAGCATTTAATGTTACGTGACGTGAGGAGAGATAATAAAGACAAATGAGGTGACTAGCACAGTTACCTATGGTCGGCGTCCCTTCAACTGCACGCGCGCTTATCCATGAACAGTAACGACAGGTTTACCATCCCGAGATAAAACGTTACAGCTGTTTTGCTTTGAAAGAGGTTCTGAATCAACTTAGACAATGAAACGTTAGTAATAACCGAATCATAATTTCTAAAAGATATCTAACAGAACTTCTGATTAAAAAAAATGATTCATTTTCATTTCAGAAGATACTCATACATAAGAACTTCTCATCTTCTCATTCTGGGCATAAATCCATACTGATGTTCTTCAGAATGAATTTAAACCTATCTTCAGCCAGGGGTTTTGTAAAGATATCAGCCCATTGATGGTCTGTATCAACAAAGTTTAAAGATATAACACCCTTCTGAACATAGTCCCTTATGAAATGATGTTTATTCTCAATATGTTTAGCTTTTGAATGAAGAATAGGATTCTTAGATAAACATATAGCAGAAGTATTATCACAGAATATAGGAATGGTACTCTCAAATATCTGATAATCTTCTAGCTGACTCTTCATCCAGAGCATCTGTGTACTGCAACCAGCAGCAGCGACATATTCTGCTTCTGTTGTTGATAGAGCAATAGTTGCTTGCTTCTTGCTATACCAAGAGATCAAATGACTTCCAAGAAATTGGCAACTTCCTGAAGTACTCTTTCTTTCAATTCTGTCTCCAGCATAGTCAGCATCGCAGAATCCTACTAAGTTGTATTCTTTAGATTTTCTGTAAACTAAGCCGACATTAGTAGTACCTTTCAGATACCTTAGAATTCTCTTAACAGCAGTTAAATGAGATTCTCTAGGATCTGATTGAAATCTAGCACACAAACAAACACTGAACAGAATGTCAGGTCTAGAAGCAGTCAGATATAGAAGAGATCCAATCATACCTCTGTATAACTTCTGATCTACCTTCTTACTTACCTCATCCTTACCTAGGATGCATGTTGGATGCATAGGAGTTTTGGCTTCTTTGCAGTCTAGAAGATTAAACTTCTTCAGAAGTTCCTTCACATACTTGGTTTGGTGAACATACGTTCCTTCTGATGTTTGATTTATTTGTATTCCAAGAAAATACTTGAGTTATCCCATCATGCTCATTTCAAACTCAGCCTGCATAGACTCAGCAAACTCCTTTCCAAGTGTAGCATTAGATGTTCCAAAAATAATATCATCTACATATATTTGACAAATTAAAATATCCCTTTTAAAGGTTTTACAAAAGAGAGTAGTGTCCACTTTTCCTCTAGTGAAACCATTATCCAGAAGGAAAGAACTTAAGCGTTCATACCAAGCTCTGGGAGCTTGTTTCAATCCATACAATGATTTCTTTAGTTTAAAAACATGATTAGGAGACATAGAGTCTTCAAAACCAGGAGGTTGATGGACATAAACTTCTTCATCTATATAACCATTTAAGAAGGCACTCTTAACATCCATTTGATAGAGAGTGATGTTATGTTGAGTGGCAAATGAAATTAATAGACGAATAGATTCTAACCTGGCCACTGGTGCAAAGGTTTCTGTATAGTCAATCCCTTCTTGCTGACTATAACCCTGAGCCACCAGTCTGGCTTTGTTCCTTACCACTTCACCTTTCTCACTGAGCTTGTTTCTGAAGACCCATTTTGTACCGATTATATTGAATCCATCTGGTCTAGGAACAAGATCCCAAACATTATTCCTTGTAAACTGATTCAGTTCTTCTTGCATAGCAATTATCCAGTCTGGATCTTCTAGAGCATGATCAACAGAAGTTGGCTCGATCAACGATACAAGACCTAATTGACAGTCTGCATTGTTCTTAAGGAATGCTCTTGTTCTGATTGGATCATCCTTCTTTCCAAGAATGACATCTTCTGAATGACCAGAGATGAGTCTGGATGATCTTCTGACAGATGGTTCTTCAGATATGCTTAGATTCTCCAGAGAAGCTGATACTTGATCTTCAGATTCTTTGCTTCTGAGAAGCTCTGCTTCTGATGCGTTGCTTCTTGGCTCAACAACTTCTGATATATCAATATCACAATCTGCAAAATTATCAAACTGCTTTGGTTTTTCAGAACCAAGCTTATCATCAAACCTGATATTGATTGATTCTTCTACAATCAATGTTTCAGTATTGTATACTCTGTAGCCTTTTGAGCGTTCAGAATATCCAAGAAGGAAACACTTTTGTGCTTTGGAATCAAACTTACCAAGATGATCTTTAGTGTTCAGAATAAAGCATACACATCCAAAAGGATGGAAATATGAAATGTTGGGCTTTCTATTCTTCCACAATTCATAAGGAGTCTTATTAAGAATAGGTCTGATAGAGATTCTATTCTGAATATAGCATGCAGTGTTTATTGCTTCTGCCCAGAAATGCTTAGCCATTTTGGTTTCATTGATCATGGTTCTGGCCATTTCTTGCAGAGTCCTATTCTTTCGTTCTACAACCCCATTTTGCTGTGGAGTTCTAGGACAAGAGAAATCATGGGCAATACCATTTTCTTTGAAGAATTCTTCAAAGGATCTGTTCTCAAATTCACCACCATGATCACTTCTGACCTTTATGATTTTACACTCTTTTTCAGATTGAATCTGAATGCAGAAATCAAAGAACACTGAATGAGTCTCATCCTTGTGTTTCAAGAATTTTACCCATGTCCAGCGGCTATAATCATCTACGATGACTAATCCATATTTCTTCCCTCTGACAGATGCTGTTTTGACTGGGCCAAACAGATCAATGTGCAAGAGTTCTAATGGCCTTGAGGTAGAAACAACATTCTTGGACTTGAATGCAGGTTTGGAGAACTTGCCCTTCTGACATGCTTCACAAAGAGCATCTGATTTGAATTTCAGATTAGGGAGTCCTCTGACAAGATTCAGTTTGTTAATCTGAGAAATCTTTCTCAAACTAGCATGACCTAATCTTCTGTGCCAAACCCACTGCTCTTCAGAAACAGACATAAGACAAGTCACCTTCTGACTCATAAGATCTTGCAGATCTGTCTTATAAATGTTGTTCTTCCTCTTGCCTGTAAATAGGATTGAGCCATCCTTCTGATTTACAGCCTTGCAAGACTCTTGATTAAAGATTATATCATAACCATTGTCACTCAATTGACTGATAGATAAGAGGTTATGTGTTAATCCTTCTACAAGAAGTACATTAGAAATGGAAGGAGAGTTACCAGACTTTATAGTTCCAGAGCCAATTATCTTGCCCTTCTGATCTCCTCCAAACTTGACTTCTCCTCCGGACTTAAGCACCAGGTCTTGGAACATATACCTTCTTCCTGTCATGTGTCGTGAGCATCCAGAGTCCAGGTACCATGACATGTTGTGCTTTGTCCTTTTTGCAGTCAAGGATATCTGCAATAGGAATAATCTTATCCTTAGGTACCCACATCTTTTTGGGTCCTTTCTTGTTAGATTTTCTCAAGTTCTGATTGAACTTGGGTTTAACATTGTAAGCAATAGGAGGAACAGCATGATAATTTTTACTGTGAGTTTCATGATATTTCCTAGGTTGTGTCACATGCTTTTTGGTGTGTGTTATGTGAAAACTTTGAGCATGTGAAGTGTGCCTAATATCATGGGAGTGGCCATACTTGAACTGATCATACAATGGCTTGTATGTGAATTTCATTTCATCAACAGGTTCAAGTTTGTATGGGGTTTCACCCTCAAAACCAATGCCGACTCTTTTGTTTCCAGACACAGCATATATCATAGAAGCTAGCTGACTTCTGCCAATACTTCTAGATAAGAACTTCCTGAAACTTAAATCATATTCTTTCAGAATATGGTTTAGACTGGGAGTGGATTTTTCTGAATCAGAAGGAGATCCAACATTATTGGATAATTTTAAAAGTTTTTCTTTTAATTCAGAATTCTCCATCTCAAGCTTCTTTGTTTCAAATTCAAATAGCTTTTTCAGCTTTTTGTATTTGAGACTTATCTGAGACTTGAATTCCAGAAGTTCAGTTAGACCGGAAACTAACTCATCTCTAGTAAGTTCAGAAAATACCTCTTCAGAATCTGATTCTGATGTAGATTCTGATTCGTCATCTTCTGTCGCCATCAGCGCACAGTTAGCCTGCTCATCTTCAGAGTCTGAATCATCTTCTGACTCATCCCAGGTTGCCATAAGACTTTTCTTCTTATGAAACTTCTTCTTGGGATTTTCCTTCTGAAGATTTGGACATTCATTCTTGAAGTGTCCAGGCTCATTGCATTCATAGCACATGACCTTCTTCTTGTCAAATCTTCTATCATCAGAAGATTCTCCACGTTCAAATTTCTTTGAACTTCTGAAGCCTCTGAAATTCCTTTGCTTGGTCTTCCAGAGTTGATTTAGCCTTCTGGAGATCAAGGACAGTTCATCTTCTTCTTCAGATTCTGATTCTTCAGGATCTTCTTCTCTAGCCTGAAAAGCGTTAGTGCATTTCTTGATATTGGATTTTAATGCAATAGACTTACCTTTCTTTTGAGGCTCATTTGCGTCCAGCTCTATTTCATGACTTCTCAAGGCACTGATAAGCTCTTCCAGAGAAACTTCATTCAGATTCTTTGCAATCTTGAATGCAGTCACCATAGGACCCCATCTTCTGGGTAAGCTTCTGATGATCTTCTTTACATGATCAGCCTTGGTGTATCCCTTGTCAAGAACTCTCAATCCAGCAGTAAGAGTTTGAAATCTTGAAAACATCTTTTCAATGTCTTCATCATCCTCCATCTTGAAGGCTTCATACTTCTGGATTAAAGCTAGAGCTTTAGTCTCCTTGACTTGAGCATTTCCTTCATGAGTCATTTTCAAGGACTCATATATGTCATAGGCCGTTTCCCTGTTAGATATCTTCTCATACTCAGCATGAGAGATAGCATTCAGCAAAACAGTTCTGCATTTATGATGATTCCTGAAAAGCTTTTTCTGATCATCATTCATTTCTTGCCTTGTCAGCTTTACGCCACTGGCATTTACTGGATGTTTGTAACCATCCATCAGAAGATCCCATAGATCACCATCTAGACCAAGAAAGTAACTTTCCAGTTTATCTTTCCAGTATTCAAAGTTTTCACCATCAAATACCGGCGGTCTAGTATAACCATTGTTACCGTTGTATTGCTCAGCAGAGCCAGATGTAGATGCAGGTGTAGACTTTTCACTTTCATCAACCATCTTTTACTGAAGCGTTTTTCTCTTCCTGAATCTTTTCTAAACACGGTTAAGTGCTTGCACCTTAGAACCGGCGCTCTGATGCCAATTGAAGGATAGAAAAACATTTAGAAAGGGGGGGTTTGAATAAGTGTAGCTTTAAAAACTTGACAGATAAAAATAAATTGCACAGTTATTTTTATCCTGGTTCGTTGTTAACTAAACTACTCCAGTCCACCCCCGCAGAGATGATTTACCTCAACTGAGGATTTAATCCACTAATCGCACGGATTACAATGGTTTTCCACTTAGTCAGCAACTAAGTCTTCCAGAGTCTTCTGATCACACACTGATCACTCCAGGAACAACTGCTTAGATACCCTCTAAGACTTTTCTAGAGTATACTGATCCACACGATCACTCTAGTTACAACCTGCTTAGATAACCTCTAAGACTTCCTAGAGTATTCTGATCCACACGATCACTCTAGTTCCTTACAACTTAATGTAATCAATTCTAAGAGTATTACAAATGCTTCTTAAAAGCGATAATCACAAACTGTGATATTTCTCTTAACGTTTAAGCTTAATCTCACTAAGATATTACAACAGCAATGTAGTGAGCTTTGATGAAGATGAAGATTCTGAGCTTTGAATTTAACAGCGTTTCAGCAAGTTAATTTGAGTTGTTTTGGTGCAGAATTGTTAACCTTGCTTCTCATCAGAACTTCATATTTATAGGCGTTTGGAAAAGATGACCGTTGAGTGCATTTAATGCTTTGCGTGTTCCGTACAGCATCGCATTTAATGTTATACGCTTTTGTCAACTACCTCGAGCCTTGTTCACGCTGTGTCTACTGACGTAGCCTTTAATAGCTTTTAACGTTCCTTTTGTCAGTCAGCGTAGCTTGCCACTTGTACTTCCTTCTGATCTGATGTTTGTGAATACAACGTTTGAATATCATCAGAGTCAAACAGCTTGGTGCAAAGCATCTTCTGATCTTCTGACCTTGAAGTGCTTCTGAGCGTGATACCATCAGATCTTCAGTGCTTCTGTTCTCTTGTTCTTCTGATGCTTCCATAGACCCATGTTCTGATTCTGCTTCGACCATCTTCTGATGTCTTGCCAGACCATGTTCTGATGTTGCATGCTGAACCATTTGAGACAAAGCTTCTGAGCGCTGAATTATGCGTACTCTTTATATATTTCCTGAAAAGGAAATTGCATTGGATTAGAGTACCATATTATCTTAAGCAAAATTCATATTATTGTTATCATCAAAACTAAGATAATTGATCAGAACAAATCTTGTTCTAACAGTGTCATACCCCAATTTTTGACCCTAAGATCATACATCATTTGCATATCAATCATCAATTAAGAGTTTCATCCTAAAGCTCTACTCTCGGTGTTATGCTCACTTCACCTGTAAGGAGAATCATCAAGCACCAATGTTTTTCTTGTATATGTTGTTTTACTAACCAAAATACCAAAAATATTGCCTTGTGCTTTTGTAGGTACCAAGTCAAAACATCCATCAAAAGGAGCATTTTTCAACATTTACACTGTGCAAATCGATTTGCATAAGGTGTAAATCGATTTACACAACTGATTTTGCCCAGATTTTGCTTCTGCCATCAGTGCAAATCGATTTGCATAATGTGCAAATCGATTTACATAACTGTTTTTGCCCCAGATTTTGCCTTTTTCAGCAATGTAAATAGATTTGCATAATGTGCAAATCGATTTACACAACTGTTTTTGCCCTAGATTTTGCCTTTTTCAACAATGTAAATAGATTTGCATAAAGTGTAAATCGATTGCACCAGTGCGAATTTGGAAAAATGAAGGCAAATTTCAGCTTTTGGAAGTGTTGACATCATTTGCAAGCATGGGAAGCATGACTTGGCTCTTGTATTTGATTGCCTACATCATTTGATCATAAACCCTCATGTGACTGCATCAAAACCATTGGATCTCTTTTTTGGCTCCAAATCCATCTCCCAAGCCTAATTCTATTTTCCAATCCTAACTCCAAACCACAAAAATTCCCAAGCCTAGCTCCTATAAATTGAGCCATTCCCCTCTTCATTTTTCAAGCTTTGATAGCCAAGAAAACTCTTGCTCTTTCTCTCCCCACCTCTTCCAAACCCCTCACTCAAAGCTCTTGTTTCTTCCACAAAAATTAGTGAGTCACATCTTGAACCTCACTAATTTAGAGCTAAACCTCAACATAAACACAACTTTTTCTTCATCAATTGTGAGAGATCAAGGCTTGTGGTTGTGTGTTCTTGAAGAAGATTCAAAGTTTGTGAAAGATTTGGTAAAATTCTAGATCCATTCCATAATTCAAGATGTGATCCATTGTTGTTTATACTTGATGCACCTTTGGTGCTACATTGATGAGTTTTTCTTGCTTACTTGATACATTTTCGTGCACAAATTGATCCAAGATCACAAGGTGTTTGGTTTTATGTTTAAACAAGTTTTCTTCTCTTGAGTTGTTGTTTTTTTTTGAAAACTGTGTTGTGCAAATCGATTTACATCTGGTGCAAATCGATTTACACAACTGAAAAAATGCGCAGATTTGAAAACAGAGTTATGCAAATCGATTTACACTCTGTACAAATCGATTTACATCTGGGCAGAATGCTTGTTTTTGTGGTTTTTGACTTGTTTTTGGTTCTAACTCATCTTCTACTCCTTTCTTTTGATATTTTCTTTGAATCACAAGTTAGAGGCCTAATTTCTCTCTAATTTCAATGGACTTAGGGCGTCGATAGGATGAGAATCCAAATCCGCAAAATTAAGTGATTGAAATTATGGATGAAAGGAGCCTTTGATGTGGTTCCATCTTTATTTCTTTTTCTTTTGATCGATGAAAGTCTTAACACCTTGAGAATTCTTATGGATTCTTGGTAAAGACGAGATCGCTCCCTATTTTTCTTTTCGTGCGGTATTGCTTTCGGAGAGTGATCTACATATCACTTCTCTCACATTCATTAGCACATAAAGTTTTGACCGGCCTCGTTGTAGGGTGATTTCTACATAAATCACTTGGCGATCTGCTTAACATAGCGCAATATTTCGTGTCCCGAATCAAAAAGATCAAACATGGAAGAGAATTGTATGCGGTTGATTTAAGACTTATGGAGGTTTATCGTGTAGTCGCTATGATTTTATCAAGCTTCTGATAAATGTCCATTGAATTTAAATCCGAGAACATCCTTCACTCACCATCGATCTTCATTACTAACTTTGATAACATACTTGACAAGTTTCAAGATGGTTATCTTTAACATCTAACAATTGACTTTAATTTCCGCAATTTATTATACCGCTCTTTATATTTCTCGCTTTATCGCTTTATTTTATCATTTCATCATATTTACATTCCGCTATTTTTTTCTTTGTCCATTTGGACATTTATATTCCACTATTTTCTCTTTGTCCATTTGGACGCTATGTTTATGCTTCCGCTATTTTTTCTTTTGTCCACTTGGACCATACTTTACTTTTATGCTAAAACACTAATAATAACAAAAATCTAAAAAACACCTAAGGCTCTCTTTTGGACTATTGGTTACTATCCCTAGCATTTTGGAGATTCGGACTTATGGACTTAGTACCTCTGGACCCTCATGATATTGTTACTCTACAGTTATTCTGTCTGTCTGGCATTGGATTGTTGTTTGTTTGTATGTGCAGGCATTTCCTTGAAAGCCCTTGATGGTTAATTCCAAGGCATTGATATAAGGATTTTACCCGAAAACAGCCGTTACTCTGCCCGATTTTTGTCAGAATTTTAATGTGCTTAATGCGAAATGGTGCTAAGATAATAAGTTCATCTGGATCCCCAAGTGGTAATGTGATGCTTTAGTATTGATATTCCAAAGGATGGGAAATCTACCTTGACTCATAATGTCAAGTGTTGGCTTCTTATTTCGGTTAGACCGTTTCTTTCCTTAGCTTTTATTTTACGCAATAGGATAGCCTCTTCATCTCCTCCCATTCTTAAATTTTCAAAATCTTCTCCCTTTTTCAAAAACCTTCTTATGTTTGCAATCATTTTCAAAACGTTTTCTTTAAAATATCTTTTGCCCTTAGTGGCCTTTTCCTCTTTTTCTTCAAAAGTTTAGACACTGTTAATTGTCGAAACGAGTGGTTATACCCCACGATTTTGAAATTGATTGATATAATGAGATCTTTTCCGCGTGAGAGAGCTAGTGGCATACTCGTCGATTTTATCCGAGTTGGAGCCCTTCTTTCATTTGCGATGCAAAGAACTCATTTGTTCTCATGCTCAAGATCAATGGCTGAGTATTTCTCTCCGACGATAAAGTGTTTATTCGTTTTTAAAACGTTTTCCCTTTAAGCAGAACTACATTAGCTTTGACTTCTCCATTGCACCGAGGAGGTATGTAGGCACAAGGCTTAACGTCTTGCCGAGCTTATTTTAAAAATAAAACAAACTCTTTTTTTAGCACACACGACACAGATTTTCAAAAAGGTTCCTGTGGAGTACCACAGATATGATGGGTGCTTAAAACCTTCTCCTTGTATAATCAACACCCGAACCTGAGTTCTCTTCCTTGTTTTAAAAACAAACTTTGGGTTTTTCGTTCTTTTCCCTTTTCCTTTGAAACAATAAAGCGCGGTGGCGATTTCAAACGAAATATTGAGACGAGTCAATTCCATGGCTTCGATCTCAGATTTTCCCCGCTACAGAAAAAATGGAGACTTCACTGGGGATCCGGTTTTAAGTGTGTTAAGCCTATTTTTGTTTATCTGTGTGTTTTTACCTGTATATATTATTGTGTGCTTTGTTTGTTTTTCTTTTTTTCTTTTTGGTACTCGATGGTTCCTCTGTGATGAGATAAAGTTCTAACCCGGACTTTTGTGAGTAACTTGAGATAGGAGGTGGTAAGACTAATAGTCGCATGTCAGGAGCAATCCTTAGCATGAGCGTCATATGGTGGAACCCCAATCAGTGGAGGCCTCATGGAAGGTAGTAGATGTTGTTACGAATCATCGTAAGAACGCTATTACTTTCAATAGTGAGTGTCCGTAGAAGCTGAATGACCTAGAACCCTTTTAACCCATCTAAGCCTTTTTAGGATGTAGCGCAGAAACAAGTTCAAGTACTAATTTGAGCTTGTTATCATGCGATGCTACGCTCAGACGAGGTCTTTTTAGGCATATTATTGGCGCCCATGAGCAATTGTGTGTGTCGGTAGTATCCGATAGAAGATTGAAAACTCTGGGAACCTTTGTAGAACCCGTTCGGCAGGTACAAAATTCCCTATTACATACCTTTGTGGGTGGTTCTTAACTTTGACTCCATGCTCGTGACGTCGAACCTTTGAACCCTGTTTGTGCGACCATGTGTGATCTTGATTGTGATTGATGCATAAACCATGCATCCATGCATTCATTTGATTTCCAAGGAACTCATAGGTCTTTCTTTGTAAACATCATAAGTTTCATCAAACTCATTGGATCTTGGGTGTTGATGGGGTGAAAACTCTAATCCACCAAAATGGATGATTGATCTTGATGATAACTTGATCAAAGCTTTGATCCAATATAGGATTTACCTCTTTCATGTTTTGATGTTTACAAATTAATAGCTTGAATTCCTTGAAAATCAAATAAATAAATAAAAAAACAACAATTGCATCATTTGCATACATACATCCAGGTTGTCCAGAAAACTTATCCTTGCCTGTCTCCATCTTCAGAGTTTGTGTGTCTACCGTCAAGCTGATTCCTCCACACAAGTACGGAACTAGAGCCAACGTTAGATTGAGAATGGAATACCAAGAGCAACACAATGCAGAGGTCAGAATGGAAATTGATGAGTTGAAGTCAGGCATGACCAAGCTCACTGAAATGCTGCAAGTTTTGATTGCTAGAGGAGAACCGCCTCAGAAGACCGTCATTGTTGAAGTCTCAAGTGCTGATGTTGACCCTCAACCTACTCAACAACCACCTTCTACATGGCCTGAGTTTGGTTTGCCACCTGGTTACACTCCTCCCTATGAGAAGACTCCTGGTATTGGTCAATCTCCACAACTTGTGATTGGTCAAGCTTAAAATCCAGTGTTTCATGCTCCTGTCTTCACTGAATCTCAGCCCATTATGCACACTGTTGCTCAGCCTACTTATGTGAATCCTCTGTTTGAATATCAAGCTGCCCGTTCACAGACCTGGTAACCATTGGTCAGAGACTTGAAGAGGGAATCAAGAATGGGAAAGTTACTCATGTTGCTGAATCTTCTGGTGGATCGAAGAAACCTTATGGAAGCTTCCAAAAGAAGAAGGAGAATGAGACTAATGCTGTGTCAGATGACAGAAGGGGATCTCGTCGTAGACCTCAAAATGGTGATCAACCTTATGTAGCCGCTGTCGCTTCTGTGCAAGTTCAAGTTCCTCAACCTCAGGTTGCTAATCAGAATCAGAACCGCGATAGGACTCACTTTGATCCTATTCCTATGACTTATACTGAACTGTATCCTGCTTTGGTCCATAAAGGGTTGATTACAACAAGAGCTATGCCTCCTCCTCGAAACCCTCCCTCAAAAGGATTCCGAGGTGATCTTCATTGTGAATTCCATCAGGGTGGTGCTGGCCATGATTTAGAAGGTTGTTATGCTTTGAAGACTAGAGTTCAAGAGTTGGTGAGATCAAAGATGCTCTCTTTCAAGGATAGGGGTCCCGATGTTGTCACCAATCCTTTACCAGATCAAAGTGGCTGAAGATAAGTCGATAGTCTTCTAGCTGATTTTTCATCCAGAGCATCTGTGTACTACATCCAGCAGCAGCTACATATTCTGCTTCTGTTGTAGAGAGTGCAATTGTTGCTTGCTTCTTGTTGTACCAGGAGATGAGGTTACTTCCCAGAAACTGACAGCTTCCAGAAGTACTTTTCCTTTCAACTCTATCTCCAGCGTAATCAGCATCACAATATCCTACTAAGTTGTATTCTTCAGATCTTCTGTAGACTAAACCAACATTAGTAGTACCTTTCAGATACCTAAGAATTCTCTTAACAGCAGTTAAGTGAGTTTCTCTAGGATTTGATTGGAATCTAGCACACAAGCAAACACTGAATAAAATATCAGGTCTAGAAGCAGTCACATAGAGAAGAGATCCTATCATACCTCTGTAGATCTTCTGATCTACCTTCTTGCTTACCTCATCCTTACCTAAAACGCAAGTTGGATGCATTGGTGTTTTAGCTTCTTTGCTTTCAGATAATCTGAACTTCTTCAGAAGTTCCTTGACATAATTAGTCTGATGAACATAGGTTCCTTCAGCAGTTTGGTTGATTTGAATGCCTAGGAAATATTTGAGTTCACCCATCATGCTCATCTCAAACTCTGCCTGCATAGACTTAGCAAATTCCTTTCCAAGTATAGCATTAGATGTTCCAAAAATAATATCATCAACAAAAATCTGACAAATTAAAATATCCTTTTTATATGTTTTACAGAAGAGAGTTGTGTCTACTTTTCCTCTTGTGAAACCATTATCTAGAAGGAAAGAACTTAATCTTTCATACCAAGCTCTGGGAGCTTGCTTCAAACTGTATAATGATTTCTTTAGTTTAAAAACATGTTTTGGAGACTAAGAGTCTTTAAAACCAGGAGGTTGGTGGAGATATACTTCTTCATCTATATAACCATTTAAAAAGCCACTCTTAACATCCATTTCATAAAGAGTGATGTTATTCTGAGTGGCAAAAGAAATTAACAATCTAATAGATTCTAACCTGGCCACTGGTGCAAAGGTTTCAGTATATTCAATACCTTCCTGCTGACTATAGCCCTGAGCAACCAGTCTGGCTTTGTTTCTCACCACTTCACTTTTCTCATTCAGCTTGTTTCTGAATACCCATTGTGTTCCAATAATATTGAATCCTTTAGGTCTTGGAACCAGATCCCAAACATCATTCCTTGTAAACTGATTTAACTCTTCTTGCATAGCAATAATCCAATCAGCATCTTCCAGAGCTTGATCCACAGAAGTTGGCTCAATCAAAGATACTAAACCAAATTGACATTCTGTGTTGTTCTTTAGGAATGATCTTGTTCTGATGGGATCATCTTTCTTTCCAATTAAAACATTTTCTGGATGAGCAGACTTGATTCTTGAAGATCTTCTGAGTGTTGGCTCTTCAGATATTCTGAGATTCTCTAGAGACATTGCAACTTGATCTTCTGATACTTCATTTCCTCTGATCTCTTCATGATCTGAATTAGAGATATCTATATCTGCAAAATTCTCATTCTGCTTTGGCTTTTCAATGCCAAGTTTATCATCAAATCTGATATAGATTGATTCCTCAACTATCACAGTTTCAGTATTGTACACTCTGTAGCCCTTAGAGCGTTCAAAATATCCAAGAAGGAAACACTTCTGAGCTTTGGAATCAAACTTGTTCAGATGATCCTTAGTATTCAGAATAAAACAAACACATCCAAATGGATGGAAATATGAAATGTGGGGATTTATGTTCTTCCACAATTCATAAGGAGTCATATTGAGAATAGGTATAATGGAGATTCTATTCCGAATATAACACGCTGTGTTAATTGCTTCTTTCCAGAAATGCTTAGCCATATTAGTCTCATTGATCATGGTTCTGGCCATTTCTTGGAGAGTCCTATTCTTTCCTTCTACAACTCCATTTTGTTGTGGAGTTCTAGGACAAGATAAATCATGGGCAATACCATTTTCTTTGAAATAAATTTCAAAGAATCTGTTCTCGAATTCACCACCATGATCACTTCTGACTTTTATGATTTTACATTCCTTTTCAGATTGAATCTGATTACAGAAGTCAAAGAACACAAAATGTGACTCATCCTTGTGTTTTAAGAACTTTACCCATGTCCATCTGCTGTAGTCATCTACAATGACCAATCCATATTTCTAGCCTCTGATTGATGTTGTTTTGACTGGGCCAAACAGATCAATGTGCAGAAGTTCTAAAGGCCTAGAAGATGAAACAACATTTTAGATTTAAACGCAGGTTTTGAAAACTTCCCTTTCTTACATGCTTCACAGAGAGCATCTGATTTATATTTCAGATTGGGGAGTCCTCTGACCAGATTGAGTTTGTTAATCTGATAAATCTTTCTCATACTAACATGACCCAATCTTCTGTGCTAGACCCACTGCTCTTCGTTAACTGATAGAAGGCAAGTAACCTGTTGGTTCTTAAGATCTGAAATATCAATCTAATAAATGTTGTTCTTTCTCTTGCCTGTAAATAGGATTGAGCCATCCTTTTGACTAACAGCTCTACAGGACTTTTGATTAAAGATTATGTCATAACCATTGTCACTTAATTGACTTATGGAAAATAAGTTATGAGCTAATCCGTCTACTAAAAGAACATTAGTTATAGAGGGAGAATTACCAATACATATGGTTTCTGAGCCTATGATTTTTCCCTTGTGATTCCCTTCAAAATTCACTTCTCCTCCAGATCTAACTTCCAGACTTTGGAACATAGACCTTCTTCCCGTCATGTGACGCGAGAACCCAGAGTCCAGGTACCATGACATGTTTGTCTTATGCGCTGTGAAGAAGATCTGCAACAATAATTATCTTATCCTTAGGTACCCATATTCTTTTGGGTCCTTTGGGGTTAGTCCTTCTTATGTTCTGATTGAACTGAGATTTTACATAAGTTTTTCCAGAATGTGCAACAGCATGTTTCTTTGTGTGTGTGATATGGAAACTTTTAGAGTGTGATGTGTGTTTGATATCATGAGAATGCCCATACTTAAACTGTTCATACAGAGGTTTGTATTCAATGATCATTACATCAACAGGTTCTAGTTTATATGGGATTTCTCCCTCAAAACCTATACATATCCTTTTGTTTCCACTAACACCATAAATCATAGAGGCTAACTGACTTCTTCCTATACCTCTAGATAAGAACTTTCTAAAGCTCAAGTCATATTCTTTCAGAATATTGTTAGTGCTTGGAATAGACGTGTCTAAACTTGAAGATGTTTTCAGAGATTCAACATCTTTAGTTAATTTTAAAACTTTTTCTTTTAGTTCAGAGTTTTCTATTTCAAATCTCTTATTTTAATATGCAAAAATCACTTTGAGCTTTTTGTATTTGAGACTAAGTTTACTCTTGACTTCCAGAAGTTCTGATAAGCTAGAAACTAAGTCTTCTCTAGTGAGTTCAGAAAATACCTCTTCAAAGTCTGAATCAGGGGCATATTCTTCTTCAGCATCAACTGTTGCCATGAGTGCTATGTTGGCTTGCTCATTTTCAGATTCTGACTCTTGATCAGATGAATCACAGTCGTCCCATGTAGCCATGTAGTCAGAGTTTGGAATCTGGAGAACATTGCTTCAATGTTTTCATCATCTTCCATTCTGAAGGCTTCATACTTCTGGATAAGGGCCAGAGCTTTTGTCTCCTTGACTTGTGCATTTCCTTCATGAGTCATCTTCAGAGATTCAAAAATATCATGAGCAGTTTCTCTGTTTGTGATCTTCTCATACTCAGCATGTGAAATGACATTTAACAGTATAGTTCTTGCTTTGTGGTGATTTTTGAACTCTTTGTTTTAATCATCACTAATAGCCGGTCTAGTGAGCTTGACTCCACGAGTAGTTACTGGATGTGTGTAACCATGCAACACTAAATCCCATAGATCACCATCTTGGCATAGAAAGTAACTTTCAACTCTATCTTTCCAATATTCAAAGTTCTCACCATCAAAAACGGGTGGTCCATTGAATCCATTAAAGCTAGAGTTACCATTGTTGCTTTGTTCAGTATTAGTTGGTGTTGGAGTAGGATTTGCCATAGCGTGTTTTTCTTCTTGAATCTTTTCTCTAACACTGTTAAGTATTTGCCCCTAGAACCGGTGCTCTGATGCCAATTAAAGGAGTGAAAAACACTTAGAAAGGGGGGATTGAATAAGGGTTGTTTCTAAAAATGGCAGATAAAAATAAATCACAAAGTTATTTTTATCCTGGTTCGTTGTTAACCAATCTACTCCAGTCCACCCCTTACAGAGTGATTTACCTCAACTGAGGATTTAATCCACTAATCAACCTTGAATACAATGGTTTTCCACTTAGACAACTTCTAAGTCTTCTAGAGTATACATATCACAACTTGATCATTCTAGGAATTTCCTTTTACAAAAGTGAACAATATTACAAGAGTTTAATGTGCTTTTTAATAAGATATAATCACCAAGTGTTTTTTCTCTCAAGATTAATTTCTAACACTCACTAAGATATTACAGATTTGTGAGGTTGAAGATGAAGTTTCTTTGTTGTTTGTGTGATAACGTTAAGAATCAATTTGGCAGCGTAAGGTCTCTTAGCATGTGTGTTTTTTTCTTCAGCAATCAGAACTTCTCTTTTATAGGCAGTGAGAAATGTGACCGTTGAACAACATTAAATGCTTTACGTGAATAGTACACTGCTGGATTTAATGTTTCACTCTTTTGTCAACTACCTCGAGCCATGCTTCAATTGCTCTTGCTGACTTTGCCTTTTGTAGCTTCTAACGTTCCTTTTGTTAGTCAGACAGATTTGATGTTGTAGCTTTTTCATCATGTACTTGCTTCTGGAATCAGACTATTAGAATGACGTTTGTATATCAGAGTCTTCAGCACTGGTGCAGATGCAACTTCAGTCATCATACTTTGGAAGTTCTTTGTAGCGTGATACCATCAAATCTTCAGAGCCTTGCTTCTGATTGCCATCTTCTGATGCCTTCAAGATCATGTTATGATTTCCTTAAGACCATCTTCTGATGTCTTCCAGACCATGTTTTGATGAAGCCATCCCGATCTTCTAGGTCAGAGCTTCTGAATGATGATTTAGTGCATACTCTTTTAGACTTTTCCTGAAATGGAAAATGTGAATAATTAGAGTACGACATTGTCTTATACAAAATTCATATATAATGTTATCATCAAAACTAGAAATATTGATCAGAACATTTCATGTTCTAACACTATAATCGTCCAATCCCAATGGTTGAGAAGCCTTCAGGATTAGAGTAATGAAAGAAGAAGTTATGGATTTAGACAACACCGCACCAAAGTGAAAATCTTTAAAGCACGTCATTATATCCGAATGTAAAAAAGCCCAACTGTAACGCCCCATTTCCCCATCGTGTAACTAAATAATAATCAGAGTAAATACAACATGCCAATCATTATCAAATGGGATGCTACATAGAAAACATCAAACAAGTATTGCTCAAATTTGAAATAAAAAATACATAACACATATGATCGGTTGAACCGGCATAAAATACCATAGAATTCAACTTTTCTCTATTAACGCAGCAGAAATAAGCTAACACAAATAAATCATCATCTCATACAATTTATAATAACATCTTCCCAACATAGTTAGAAGGATACTCAACCATTTAAAAATCTTCCAAACAAACAATTCATAACATAAAAGCAAACAAGTGTTCATCCCTGGTGTTACGTATCACAGCACGACCCAACTCTATCTACGCGATACTAGGCAACACTCATAGATTCATCCTCGGCTAGTTAGGTGTGTCCTCAACCATATAATAATCATCAACATCGCACGTTTATACTTGGATATGCAACATAATTGACAAATTATCACATTATCATCCTAACAACATCATCAAAAACCGAAACACCTACACAGTGGTACTCTAATATTTATGTATACCAACTATTAATAAAATATCACGTATCCTCATACACTCCCTCGTAGTTTAATGTTGAAGCAGTAAAGCGGCAAGCAACAAAAGTTTTGGAAATATTTATCCGGGAATTTATCATGTCCACAGAGATTAGTGCTATTGAACTACCGTTCGACGGAATCTTGGTTCTTGAGTTTGGGTTAAATGGGTTTTTAGTAAACAAGGAAAATATACTTTTGAACATAAAAAGAATTCATTTTTCAGGAAGAAAAGACTTATCAGGTTTGGTATATAATTTACTTGTCACAAACTTAAACTTATCGACCAGTTACACTCAACCTACACTACTCGTCAATGTCATCCACCATCGCTCACATCAATGTCCATTTCTCCAACACCGACGGGAGTACTACCATATCATCTCGGCAACGATCTCTCAGCACACCTCAATAACACAGCAGACATCCATATCAATCGTATCGACGATCTCTCCACCGACACAACCAACACAGAAGTGTAACACCCTTCTAAACCCCGCGACAATTAATTAATCAAATCAGAGTAACATGCACAAGGGCGTCACAATTAATAGATAAAATAAACCATATCGGTCATAAGTCATGCAATTACTAAAGAAAACATCTTGACATAACTCATAAATCAAAACTCATGTTTACACAGCGGAATATATCATCAACTGGCATCACATCATTAATGCTTTCCACTCCTCAAAATAATTTAAACAAAACAGAGTTAATGTCATAGATTAAACCAACGTTCCCCAGTGTTACATCTATCAGAGCATGACCCGACGCTAACCGACACATTGACTCATGAGCTAATCCTCACCGAGTCGAAGCCATTATCCTCAATATAAAAAATATAGTGTAAGGGTGAGTCTCATTCGCAATTAACAAATATTATTGCATTATAAATAACAGTACATCAACAGTTATATTATTCACCCAACTCATCTATATCCAGATCATCCATCAACATACAAACACATACCACCAAAAACAATACAAGAGCATACATATAGTCATGTTATTAAATCCATGCAAATGAATGCAACTGACTCTATGCATGTGGTACCAAACATCATCAATGGGAATCACCCACCGACCGATCTATCATCATCCAGATACGGCCCTGCCAGCACAAATTCCACACAATGGGAATTCTGCCCTTCACTGAATCCTCTCATCATCTAGGATTCAGCCCTCATCAATGTTTATGAATGCATGCAAATATATATATATAACATACTTTCATCATCACCATTCTATGAGTAGCATCATCTATACTCATTTAATCATCATCATCATCATCATTATTAAGCATGTTCATATATACATTAACATCAATCAATACAATCAATTATCAGTAAACCACAAGATCACATCACAAGGATTACTCCTTCTCAAACAGCATACAAAATAGGCCTATAGATCGAAAGTTATGCATCATTGAACTTTCCAGAAAATCACAAAACAGAAATTTACACGCAAAGCGACCATACGCGTATCACCAAGCCCATACGCGTATCGCCCATTCCCATACGCGTTTCACCAGAATCCAAAATGGCCTAAAAACAACCCCATACACGTATCAGCCTTGCCATACGCGTATCACCAGAATCAGTTTCCTGTTTAAAATTTCTCATACGCGTATGAGCATCCTCATACGCTCCTCATACGCAAATAGCCAGTACATGATATTTGGGACAGGGCAGCAGCGTATCATACGCGTATAGCCCTTGGGGAATGTCCCTCATCTGCGTATGACCTCATCCCATACGCGTATGACACTGTTCCATACGCGAAAAACCAGAAAATGCCCAGAATTCAGCAGTTTCGTAACAGTCCAATTCCCACTCGTTTCTACTCATACCAGTTCACGATTTGAGTCTAAAACAGTCTATTTTCACATTTTTATTCATAGGACTCAATCATACAGACTAGTCTTCATCACATATCAATCTACACATCAAAATCCCAAAAATCTAAACCAATTCTCAGGACTCAAAACCTAACACTGACATACAAACCGAATTGACTGAACAACACAACTATACATACACTATTCATCTATAATCACAATAAGAGATGATAATTGGAAGAGTCCCCCCTTACCTTAGACAAATTCTTGATCTTTGGTCTCTTCCTCTTTCTTCCTCTTTCACGTTCTTCGTGTTCCAACTTCTCTCTTCTTTTCACGTTCTATTCCTTCTTTCCCAATTCTAATTATTTTATGAAAAATAATATTAAAATTAGTAAGGCTTTACTATACCATACCTCCTTTTCTCACTAATCCCTCACATGGCCCAAATGCCATAAACTATCTTTTTCCATTATTTTTCACAGAACCTTTTATAATTCTAATTACTAATTAAATATTCCAATTTAAATTAATAATAAAATTATACGGGTGTCACAACTCTCCCCCACTAGAAGAGTTTTCATCCTCGAAAACATACCTCAGGTAAAGAGCTCCGAATAAGAATCCTTCATCTGACTCTCTAGCTCCCAGGTAACATTTCCCTCAGCCGATCCTCCCCAAGCTACTCTGACCAAAGCTATTTCCTTGCCACGCAATTGCTTCAGCCTTCGATCTTCAATCCTCACCGGCAACGTCTCAACCGTTAAGTTGTCTTTTACCTGTACATCATCCACTTGGATCACATGGGACGGATCCAAAATGTATTTCCTCAACTGAGACACATGAAATACATCATGCAAATTGGTAAGCATCGGCGGTAAAGTAATACGATATGCCACTTCTCCTACTCTTTCAGAAATTTGGAATGGTCCAATAAAACGCGGAGTCAACTTCTTTGACTTCAATGCCCGACCAATACCTGTTATAGGAGTAACCCTCATAAATACATGATCCCCCTCTTGGAACTCAAGTGTTTTCCTCCTCTTGTCATGGTAACTCTTCTGACGACTCTGAGAAGCTTTCATCTTCTCTTGAATCATCTTAATCTTCTCTGTAGTCTGTTATACAATTTCTGGCCCGATCACAGCACTCTCACCAGATTCGTACCAACACAACGGCGTCCTACATATCCTACCATACAAAGCCTCAAACGGAGCCATACCGATACTCGAATGATAATTGTTGTTGTAGGTAAACTCAATCAAAGGTAGATAACTATCCCAAGCACCTCCTTTTTCCAACACACAAGCCCTCAACAAATCCTCTAACGACTGAATCGTCCTCTCAGTCTATCCATCAGTCTGCGGATGATAAGCAGAACTGAATCTCAGCTTTGTACCCAAAGCTTTCTGCAAACCTTCCCAGAACTTAGACGTAAACCTCGGATCTCTGTCTGACACGATACTTGAAGGAATGCCATGCAGACTAACTATCTTCTCAATATACAATTGAGCCAGCTTTTCCATCGGATAATCCATTCTCACTGGTATAAAATGTGCAGACTTCGTCATCCTGTCCACCACGACCCAGATAGCCTCACAATTCTTGACAGTCCTCGGCAACCCAGAAACAAAATCCATTGATATGCTATCCCACTTCCACTCAGGGATAAACATCGGTTGCATAAACCCAGATGGTTTCTGATGATCAATTTTTGACTTCTGACACGTCAAACAAGAATACACAAACTCCGCAATTTCTTTCTTCATTCTAGGCCACCAAAACAACTTTTTCAAATCGTGATACATCTTGGTAGCACCAGGATGAATACTTAACCCACTACGATGTCCTTCTTCCAAAATATGCTTTCGGAGTTCAGCAATATCAGGAAGACAAACTCGGTCACGAAACCTCAGTATACCATTCTCGTCAACTCTGAATTCACCACTCTTGCCTTGATTATTCAAAGTCAACTTATCGACCAATTCAACATCAGCCTTCTGACCTTCTCTAATTTCTTCAAGAATACCACTAGTTAGCTTCAGCATACCCAATTTGACACTAGTAGAAGTACCTTCACACACCAAACTCAAGTCTCTGAATTGTTCAATCAAATCCAATTCCTTCACCATTAGCATAGACATATGCAAAGTTTTCCTACTCAATGCATCAGCAACAACGTTTGCCATACCCGGATGGTAATTCAAACCAAAATCATAATCTTTCAGAAATTCTAACCACCTTCTCTGCCTCATATTCAGCTCTTTCTGATCAAAGAGATACTTCAGATTCTTATGATCACTGAACACCTCAAATCTCGAACCATACAAATAGTGTCACCACAACTTCAAAACAAAAACCATAGCTGCTAATTCTAAATCATGAGTCGGATAATTCCTTTCATGCACTTTGATTTGTCTCGACGCTTAAGCAACTACTTGTTGATTTTGCATCAATACACCACCCAAACCCATCAACGATGCATCACAATAAACTACAAACGATTCTGTCGGATTCGGCAAAATAAAGATAGGAGCACTAGTCAACCTCTTCTTCAGCTCTTGGAATCCTTTTTCACACTTTGCATCCCAAATAAAAGTCTGACCCTTCCTGGTCAATTTAGTTAATGCAAATGCTAACTTTGAGAACCCTTCAATGAACTTTCTGTAGTAACCGGCAAGACCAAGAAAACTACGAATCTCTGACACTGACTTCGGAGCTTCCCACTGAGATATAGCTTCTATCTTTGTAGGGTCAACAGCAATACCATTCTTAGAAATCACATGTCCAAGAAAACTGACTTCCTCCAACCAAAATTCACACTTCGACAGTTTGGCAAAAAGTTTCTTCTCTTTCAACAGTTCTAACACAGTTCTGAGATGTTCCGCATGTTCTTCCTCATCCTTAGAATATATCAGGATATCATCTATAAACACCACCACAAACTTGTCGAGATAGGGATGAAAGATCCTGTTCATGTATTACATGAAAACACCAGGTGCATTAGTAACTCCAAATGGCATTACCGAATATTCGTAATGTCCATACCTTGTCCTAAAGGCAGTCTTCTGAATATCGTCATCTTTCACACGAATTTGGTGATACCCAGACCTCAGATCAATCTTAATAAACACACATGCTCCAACCAGTTGGTCCATCAAATCATCAATCCTCGGCAATGGATACCGATTCTTGATTGTCACCTTGTTCAATTGTCTGTAATCCACACACAGTCTCATCGAACCCTCTTTCTTCTTCACTAGCAACACATGCGCACCCCACGGAGAAACACTAGGACGATTGGATTTCTTCTCAAGCAATTCTTCTAACTACTTCTTCAGTTCAGCCAACTCGGACGGCGACATATGATACAGTGCCATCGACATTGGACTAGTTCTCGGAATCAATTCAATAGAAAACTCTACTTCTCTTTCCGGTGGTAATTCATTCATATCTTCTAGAAAAACTTTTGGAAACTCACATACCACAGGTAGTTCGCTGCTCGCCACTATCTCCTTCACGTTCATCAATGTGAACAACATAAGCACCGTTGCACCATCTCCGATAGCTTCATTCACCTGCCTAACTGTCATTTCCAGATCATCAGAACTAACCTCTTCAGGAAAAATTACCGTCTTTGCAAAACAGTTGATATGAACACGGTTGAACTCCAACCAGTTCATTCCCAGGATTACATCAAATTGTTTCAACGGAAGGCACACTAAGTCCACCCCGAATTCTCTGTCAAAAATGTCAACCGGACAATTCAAGCATGCAGACGAAGTAGTTACTGAACCCGACGCAGGAGTGTCAATAACCATACTTCCATTTATGTCAGATATCTCTAGAATCATCCTCTCGGCACAATCCAAAGAAATAAAAGAATGAGTTGCTCCAGTATCAATAATCGCAACTAAAGGTGTGCCATGAATGAAACACGTACCTTTAATCAATCTGTCTCCTGGAGTAGTCACTGACCCGGTCAAAGCAAAAACCTTTCCTCCCGATTGGTTCTTCTTTGGCTTGGTACAATTCAGACTGATGTGACCCTCTTCACCACAGTTGTAACAAGTCACACTCTTCTTCTTACAGTAAGCAACAATATGACCCACCTGGTCACACTTGTAACACTTCTTCTGATCATTCTTACACTCGTTCCGACGATGTCCCATCTCACCACAATTATAACATCTGATACGAGCACTGGAATCTCCCCCACTGGGTTTCTTCCAATCAGCAGGTTTACCTCTACCATATGGCTTACCTCTGTCCATATGTTTCTTCCCCTTTCTGTCAACTAACTCGCGAGAGTGAGATGACTTCAGCTTGATATTGTCCTCCTCGAAAATCCTGCTACAATCTACTAAGTCAACAAACCTCCGAATCCTCTGGTACCTAATGCCTTGCTTGATCTCATCACGAAGACCATTCTCAAATTTGACACATTTTGAGAACTCATTGGCTTCATCATTGTTGTAGTGCACATAGTACTTTGCCAGTTCTACAAACTTTGCAGCATACTCTGGTACTGTCATATTACCTTGGACTAGTTCCAGAAATTCAACCTCTTTCCTGACTCTAACATCTTCAGGGAAATAACTTATCAAAAATTCCCTTTTGAATATAGCCCAAGTAACTTCTATACCGTCAGCATCCAGTTCAGCTCTGGTTGCCAATCACCAGCCATCAGCTTCCTCAAACAACATGTGCGTACCATATCTCACCTTGAGATTCCCAGCACAATCGATAACTCTGAAAATCCTCTCGATCTCCTTCAGCCATTTCTGAGCACCTTCAGGATCGTGCGTGCCTTTGAACAATGGAGGATTGTTCCTCTATAAATTCCCCAGTTGCCTATCAGCACCAATCCCTGCTCCTATAGCTCCTCCTCCAAGCACCAGCAATCATGCCCAGAGCCTCAGCGATAGCATCATCATTCCTTCCACCTCTTCCAGCCATTGTTCTGCTTAAATCACAAACAAATCAATCAGAACAAAAGTATCGACAAATAACTCGTATTAGTCGCATACACAGAAAGGACAGACACTAAGACTCTGGTCACAACGATCGACTATGCTCTGATACCACTATTGTAACACCCTTCTAAACCCCGCGGCAATTAATTAATCAAATCAGAGTAACATGCACAAGGGTCTCACAATTAATAGATAAAATAAACCATATCGGTCATAAGTCATGCAATTACTGAAGAAAACATCTTAACATAACTCATAAATCAAAGCTCATGTTTAAACAGCGGAATAAATCATCAACTGGCATCACATCATTAATGCTTTCCACTCCTCAAAATAATTTAAACAAAACAAAGTTAATGTCATAGATTAAAACAATGTTCCCTAGTGTTACATCTATCAGAGCATGACCCGGCGCTAACCGACACATTGACTCATGAGCTAATCCTCACCGAGTCGAAGCCGCTATCCTCAATCTAAAAAATATAGTGTAAGGGTGAGTCTCATTAGCAATTAACAAATATTATTGCATTATAAATAACAGTACATCAACAGTTATACTATTCACCCAACTCATCTATATCCAGATCATCCATCAACAAACAAACACATACCACCAAAAACAATACAAGAGCATACATATAGTCATGTTATTAAATCCATGCAAATGAATGCAACTGACTCTATGCATGTGGTACCAAACATCATCAATGGGAATCACCCACCTACCGATCTATCATCATCCAGATATGGCCCTGCCAGCACAAATTCCACACAATGGGAATTCTGCCCTTCACTGAATCCTTTCATCATCTAGGATTCAGCCCTCATAAATGTTTATGAATGCATGCAAACATATATATAACATACTTTCATCATCACCATTCTATGAGTAGCATCATCTATACTCATTTCATCATCATCATCATTATTAAGCATGTTCATAAATACATTAACATCATTCAATACAATCAATTATTAGTAAACCACAAGATCACATCACAAGGTTTACTCCATCTCAAACAGTACATAAAACTGGCCTACAGATCGAAAGTTATGCATCATTGAACTTTCCAGAAAATCACAAAACAGAAATTTATACGCACAGCGACCTTACCCGTATCACCAAGCCCATACGCGTGTCGACCATTCCCATACGCGTATCATACGCGTTTCACCAGAATCCAAAATGGCCTAAAAACAACCCCATACGCGTATCAGCCTTGCCATACGCGTATCACCAGAGTCAATTTCCTCTTTAAAATTTCTCATACGCGTATGAGCATCCTCATACGCTCCTCATACGCAAATAGCCAGTACATGATATTTGGGACAGGGCAGCAGCGTATCATACGCGTTTAGCCCTTGGGGAATGTCCCTTATACGCGTATGACCTCATCCCATACGCGTATGACACTATTCCATACGCGAAAAACCAGAAAATGCCCAGAATTCAGCAGTTTCGTAACAGTCCAATTCCCACTCGTTTCTACTCATACCAGTTCACGATTTGAGTCTAAAACAGTCTATTTTCACGTTTTTATTCATAGGACTCGATCATACAGACTAGTCTATCATCACATATGAATCTACACATTAAAATCCCAAAAATCTAAACCAATTCTCAGGACTCAAAACCTAACTCTGACATACAAACCGAATTGACTCAACAACACAACTATTCATACACTATTCATCTATAATCACAATAAGAGATGATAGTTGGAAGAGTCCCCCCTAACCTTAGCCAAATTCTTGATCTTTGGTCTCTTCCTCTTTCTTCCTCTTTCACGTTCTTCGTGTTCCAACTTCTCTCTTCTTTTCACGTTCTATTCCTTCTTTCCCAATTCTAATTATTTTATGAAAAATAAAATTAAAATTAGTAAGGCTTTACTATACCATACCTCCTTTTCTCGCTAATCCCTCACATGGCCCAAATGCCATAAACTATCTTTTTCCATTATTTTTCACAGAACCTTTTATAATTCTAATTACTAATTAAATATTCCAATTTAAATTAATAATAAAATTATACAGGTGTCACAAGAAGCATTAAGCTTCGACACCCATAAAGATTGTTAGCTCTAAATCCATGTCTGAAATCCAGATACTAACAGATAATCATCCTAGATAAGGATTCAAGAAGTTTATCTCTACAACAACCTAAATCCCTAGCATAGAGAAAAAAATATAAGATAACAATCAACAAATATTTGTAAAGTAAGTTTCATATAATGTCATGGGCGACAAATATACATGAGTTCAAGGTAAATATATATACAAAACCCGACTAAGAGAAATACATAGAGGGAAAGAGAGATAAAACCACAAATCTTCCGGTTATTCAGTGACGGTTGATGAGCAATCCACCTTCAAATCACCGAATGCAAGAGCCATAGTTGTTATCTAAGCTAATCCCAAAGAAAAATGAGGGTGATGGAGTTGAGAGAACAAAAACCCTCTCCCAAAACCTTTAATCTTAAAAAATCTATTTACTCCTATTTATACACTTATTTGATATGTGGTGCTTTCTTGACCATACAATACTTATCTTATCTAAATGGTATCTACAATACTACTAAAAAGAGTATTCAAAACGTCACCAAAAAATTGGGCTCCAAAACAAAGTTCGTGACCCAAACACAAAAACAGAATCTGCTGACACAGCTCAGTTCGCGCCGCGTCCTCCTTTCGCGCCGCGTGCTGAACAAAATTTCCCACATCATAATTCACACAAAAACAAGTTGGGTGATAACAATCAGTTCGCGGCTCGAACTATGTTCGCGGCGCGAACTGAGTGAATTTTCACTCCTTTGCTTTCCAAGCTCTCTTCAATATTTTCTAAAGTTTAAATCTTCAAGTACTTCAAAATCCTTCATGATCCATCCTTATTTGCACACGCATCTAAAACCTCAAGAATACCTACAAAAAGACACAAAAACTACCAAAAGGTATAAAAGTATATGAAAATACAATTATTCACAAAGTATTTGTATTTATACACAAAATGGGGAATTATTCAACGAATATCAACAAAAGTCTTGATAAGTGCCACAAAATATATATAAAAAATAAGTATATTTTGGCACTTAACAAACTCTCCCTAGCTTAAACTTGTTTGTCCTCAAACAAAACCAAATAAATCAAAGAATCAAAAGTAATAGACCAAAGAATCGTGAATCAACAAGTTTCAAAAACCTAAAACAAATGTATGGCTCAATACAAAACCGTATAGACAAAGTAAATACTTACCATTATACTACAACGACAACATGTAAATGAAACGAATCCTAAGTACAAAAATCATTCAAAACATTCTAAAACAATACATGCTATCTCATGAATCACACCTAGCAAAATTCATCAATGGATGAAGAACACACAAAGGTGAAGGACTTTTAACACTCGTCCAACAATCTTGTAAATAAAAAATTAAATTATGCATTCATCCAAAAATCACATTGAAGATACAAAAGCAAGAATCACAAGGGCTTTCAAGGTTGTAATGTGGCTTGGTTAACAAACAAGGGATAAATCCTAAGGCTAAACGAAACAAAAACTTGCCTAAACCTAAGAGAGTACTTATTTCCCCAAAGTTTCACGCACCAAAATCTCGATCAAACTTCTTCTCCATCACAAGTTGTCAAACCAAATCATACTACTTATCAGCACAATTATTATACACTCTTTTTGTTTTTGTTTTTTCAAAACTTTTTCGCTCTCTCTTTTTTTTTTCTTTTTCTTTTCTTTCTTTTTCACATTTTTTTCCACAACCTCATACCAATCACAACATAAGTAGGTAAACATGCTCTCCTAACCTTGAATTCAACCACATCATCATATGAATACTCCCTTCTTTCTAAGGCAAGGTAAAAATTCACACTATAAATCATAATGGAGGGTTCAAGAAAACAAAGAATCAATCACCCTTGAAAAAATGACAACTAACTACTCAAATATAAGCATTTAGCAAAAACAACATGGACATTGACAAAAAGGCTCAAAAGGGTTAACAAATGATCACACACTCACAAGATGAATTGACTATTTGGTTTTGGTGGTTGTGCTCGAAGTGAAACAAAATGCCTTTATCCTTTTCATGCTTTCATAAAATCAACATAAACAAAAGATTAAGCATAATAAAGTCCAGTTAAAACAAAGATTGTGGCCTCCAGCATATGTGAACAATGGAAAGCTTCCTCACATTTATGGTTTGGGAACTAAAGTGATTCAATTAACAAGCAAGTAATGTAAAGGAATGAATGGCATGGTAATTATACAAATGAAAAGCTTCCAAAACATGCTATGCTATAGAAAGAGATAAATGAGTACCTTGAATGATACGACTTCAAAAATAATATCCTGCCATACATTCGCAAGTTGAAACACTCAAGCTTTGGAAAATCACCTAAAAAATCTTCGAATTAACGAACAAAATTTTGAGTACAAACAACCACAAAAGAATTAGAAAAACAAAAGTATTATATAATATTAAACAAACTTGGTGAAAGTGGCAAAAATAAGTGAATCAAGTGGAATGGGAGCCCACTGGTGCAAATGCAAGAAAATAAAATTCTGCTATGTTCGCGGCTCGAACTCTATTCGCGGCGCGAACACGGCAAAACTCAAAAAAATCAAAACTGCACCAGCTGTTCTCATCACTCATCACTTCACCTAATGACCTCATAAACAGAAATATAAACAATATTTACAACCATTTACGTTGTTAGCTCGACGCCTTTATTGTTTTGGTGTTTGGAAAGTAACTTCCTCACGGTATGCCAATGCTTTCGCCTCAAATGCAACCTAAAGAAAGCGACCTGCCCAAACACTTGACAAACGAATCAAAAGTAAAAGTATACACAAGTATGTGTAAAAACACAAATATACATAAAACACAATATTTACAAAAATCTTTAATTGGCTAAACAAATTGAAAAGTGAAGATTTAGAGTTTACGAACTATCCGAGTTTAATTTGTTTAGCTAACTTCACCTTGCTAAATAGCAAAAGTAAAGAGGAACAAAATCAAACACACAAACATGTATAAGTATGAAAATATAAACATGTATCACTATACGAAAATATACAAGTATGAGGATATGTACAAAATATACGATATTCACAAAACTCAAAAACAAAGAGACTATCGTAATGCAAATTCAATAAAAACACCAATCCCCATCAACGACGCCATTTTGTTGAAGCGGTAAAGCGGCAAGCAACAAATGTTTTGGAAATATTTATCCGGGAATTTATCGTGTCCAAAGAGATTAGTGCTATTGAACTGACGTTCGACGGATTCTTGGTTCTTTAGTTTGGGTTAAATGGGTTTTTAGTAAACAAGGAAAATATACTTATGAACATAAAAAGAATTCATTTTTCAGGAAGAAAAGACTTATCAACTTTGGTATATAATTTAATTTTCAAAAACTTAAACTTATCGACCAGTTACACTCAACCTATAGTACTCGTCAATATCATCCGGCATCGCTCACATCAATGTCCATTTCTGCAACACCAACGGGAGTACTACCATATCATCTTGACGACGATCTCTCAGCACACCTCAACAACACAGCAGACATCCATATCAATCATATCGACGATCTCTCCACCGACACAACCAACACGGAAGCATTAAGCTTCGACACCCATAAAGATTGTTAGCTCTAAATCCATCTCTAAACAGATAATCATCCTAGATAAGGATTCAAGAAGTGTATCTCTACAACAACCTAAATCCCTAGCATAGAGCAAAAAATCTAAGATAACAATCAACAAAGATTTGTAAAGTAAGTTTCATATAACGCCATGGGCGACAAATATACATGAGTTCAAGGTAAATATATATACAAAATCCGACTAACAGAAATACATAGAGAGAAAGAGAGATAAAACCACAAATCTTCCTTTTGTCAGCGCCGGTTGATGAGGAATCCGCCTTCGAATCACCGAATGCAAGGCCCATAGTTGTTATCTAAGCTAATCCTAAAGAAAAATGAGGGTGATGGAGTTGAGAGAACAAAAACCCTATCCCAAAACCATCAATCTTAAAAAATCTATTTAATCCTATTTATACACTTATTTGATATGTGGTGCTTTCTTGACCATACAATACTTATCTTATCTAAATGCTATCTACAAAACTACTAAAAAGAGTATTCAAAACGCCACCTAAAAATTGGGCTCCAAAACAAAATTCGTGACCCAAACACTAAAACAGAATCTGCTGACACAGATCAGTTCGCGCCGGGTCCTCCTTTCGCACCGCGTGCTGAACGTAATTTCCCATATCAGAATTCACACAAAAACAAGTTGGCTGATAACACTCAGTTCGCGGCTCGAACTCTATTTGCGGCGCGTACTTAGTGAATTTTCACTCCTTTGCTTTTCAAGCTCTCTTCAATATTTTCTCAAGTTTAATTCTTCAAGTACTTCAAAATCCTTCATGATCCATCCTTATTTGCACAAGCATCCAAAACCTCAAGAATACCTATAAAAAGACACAAAAACTACCAAAAGGTATAAAAATATATGAAAATACAATTATTCACAAAGTATACGTATTTATACACAAAATGGGGAATTATTCAATGAATATCAACAAAAGTATTGATAAGTGCCACAAAATATATATAAAAAATAAGTACATTTTGGCACTTAACATATAACGGAAGTGTGAAGTATTCTCCAATACATGAACTAATACCATACCAAGTACAATCCAAATCGTTTTGGGCCCCAAAGGAAATCTTCATCCAAGTAAGGACCTTAATAACGTCGAGAAATCCTTAATTTCACCTCTAGCCTTCTATCCTCGATGTTTCACATGATTTCACAATTGGATTTCATTCCAATCGCAATTTCAATCACGCCATCTCCACATCCCAGTTTACAATAGAAGCTTCATAAACTTTCCCGACACATTTTGACATTATGTCATCAATAACACACAATCCTCTCCATTATCTAAGATTCTCTTTTCCTCAGAGATCTATTTATTCTAACCATGCACTATTGGCATAAAATGCATTACCATGTGCTTCTCCAATCTTTTCACATTCTTCATATTATCGAACATCTCATACTAGACCACATATCAACCAACTGCAATAATAATCAGTTAAGCTCAATAGCTTCAATTATCCATAAACGACTTCAGAGCCTCTCAATGTAGAACTGCATCTACCTTGGATAGACCTACAGGTACCATCACCCAAAAAAGCATTCTAAAGAAACTTACTTCCTCAAACCATAATATATTTCTTGACAACTTATCATAAGGTTTCCTCCCTTCTGACAGTGTAATTAGACTCACAACGTTTAACATGCCCATAATCCGATTTAGATTAACTCACAATGTTCTCAATAAACACCACAACAAACCATTCCAAGTACTTGTAATGCCTACACCGAGTTTTAAAAGTTGTCTCTAACCATCATCTTCCTTCACTCTAACCTGAAGGTAATCCAGCCTCAATTCAATTATATTGAAGACATACTCATCTACCAGTAGGTTCATCAAATCATCAATCCTTTTGCAGTGGATATTTAATCCCCATCACTACCTCAATCAACTCTCGGTAGTCTACATGTGATCTTGTACCACCTTCTTTCATCCTAACTAATAATACATGATTTTTCCAAATGATACACTGGATCTCACAAGTTGCTTCCCAACAAATCTTCTAATTGCTTTCTTCAATCCACCTAACTCTGACGCTAATGTCTCGTACATCGCCATAGAGAAAGATTTGGTACAAAAGACAAGATCCATAGCAGACTCCACATCTCTTCCAACGCCATCACGTGACAAATAAGTCTATTACAGCTGCTGGGACCATTTTTACAATAATTTTTGTTACTTTAGCTTTCTAACACTTTGAACGGGACTCAAATCGGACATCCGGAACTCAAATTATGAATTTTTGAAGTTTTTGGAAAGTTCATCTTAACATAGTGGTAACCGGCTCAGTTTCCAAGAACACTAGAACTTTAGTCCTTTTCACAAAACTACTCATACCTTCGAGTTCTGACTCTCACTCGCGATTCGCAATCATCTAACAACATCAACCACATTCGAAAATTACTCGTATGATTCCAACAACAAAACCCGTAACGATTCATCCTTCTATCACCATTCAAAACATTGATATCACACACAATGGGAACTCAACACTGACAACTTCACGATCATGCAGTATTAAAAACATTGCGACCGTTTGAATTTCACCTTTTAAGAGTTATCCTACTTACTTAACAGATACCTTGCGACATCAGAATATGCATTGACTCATCAAAAAAATTCATACTCTCACTCGGCTTAATTTCAAACAGCTAACCCCAAGAATAACTTCAAATTAATCCAATATCTCGCTCCAACAACAAGTCATAATAATCCCTGGAGAAACATTAGGTCTCACACCCAACTGGCACGTCATTAGCCATAACATCGCCATCCCCTCCTAGAGATGCGGACAACACAAGTACCTAATTATTCCCCCTTAAGGATACTTCGACTTGACCGTCAGACGTAAATCTTAAAGCTGTACTCTCTCTGAAATCATAAAACTACACAGTCTCACTAACATTTTCACTTCTGCAATCCATGGCACACTGAACCAACTATTCACACCTTAACCATCTCAGGGAAGCACGAGCTTCTCCCTCACTCGTTTCAATCTCACTCCAGCAAACAAGTGATTAGGAAAATGAGAAAGCACTAACAGTGTTCCACACACATGTCACGTACTAAGGTACAACACATCAACAATATTCAACTGTCAA
This sequence comes from Vicia villosa, assembly GCF_029867415.1. Taxonomy (NCBI): domain Eukaryota; kingdom Viridiplantae; phylum Streptophyta; class Magnoliopsida; order Fabales; family Fabaceae; genus Vicia; species Vicia villosa. The sequence continues at coordinate 495,225 of NW_026705019.1, read as the reverse complement.
ACTATTCTAAAGACTCGATAACTTGGCCGGACAAAATGACCTGCTCTAATACCAATTATAACACCCCATTTCCCCATTGTGTAACTAAATAGCAATCAAAGTAAATACATCATGTCAATCATTATCAAATGGGATGCTACATCGAAAAAATCAAACAAGTATTGCTCAAATTTGAAATTAAAGGTACATAACACAAATGATCGGATGAACCGACATAAAATACCATAGAACTCAACTTTTCTCTATTAACGTGGCGGAAATAAGGTAACAAAAAGAAATCAACATCTCATACAATTTAGAATAACATCTTCCCAACATAGTTAGAATGGTACTCAACAACTTAAAAATCTTCCAAACAAACAATTCAAAACATAAATGCAAACAAGCGTTCATCCCTGGTGTTACGTATCAGAGCACGACCCGACTCTATCTACACGATACTAGGCGACGCTCCATACCTCGGCTACTCTAATCTTTGTCACCTGCATGTTACCCACGTAGGGGTAACATTCAAACATAAGGGGTGAAATATCACAACAATCTAATAAATCATATAATGGTAACTATGTAATAGATATCTCATAAGTATTAATTAAATTCATACATCAACAGGTTGTATCACATTCATTAATCCTCATATACAACACATACACTAACATGTTCAATAATTATGCAACAAACACCTTAGTGTTATGATACTGACTCGACTCCATGTATGTGGTACCATTAGAGCATAAGCCCTCTCCAAAATGCCAAATAATGGGCAATAACAAGGCGTAAGCCTTCAACAACAGGGCATAAGCCCTCAACAATTTGCCAGTTCATGCCAACAATAAGGCGTAAGCCCTTAACCATGAATGCGTGTGACATCAACAATGCAACAACATCTTATGCAATAACAAGGCATAAGCCTTCATCAATTGTCAATCAAGGCCAAAAACAACATCATAATGCAACCACAAGGCATAAGCCTTCAACACTTGCCAATCAAGGCCAACAACAACATCATCATCATTCAACAACATCGTAATACAACAACAAAAACAACATCATTGCAACATGTCCTGCAAAGTATAGGATCATCATCCCTACAACATCATCGTTAATCATCACCAAAATCATCACACTTCACACGACACTGACACAAGGCATAATTCACTAACGCAAATATATTAATTTAAACCTCAAATCATAATAATGTTAAAGAGAATACTTTTAGCTTCCTAACGGTCCAAACGGCGAATAAAACGGACACCCGAGCCGAAAGTTACAAATTTTCAAAGGTTTAACTAAACTACCACTACCGACTTAATACCCCAATGCCACAATCACTCATTAACAAATAGTTAAAATTTATTTCCAGTAGCTGAAACCATTATTATTGAAAATAATATCTTGTTGGCTTTCTAGCGCTTCAAACGGCAGGCAAAACAGACTTACGGATCAAAATTTATGAATTATTTAATAAAATAATTTTTTTGAAAAAGTGTCAGGTGTAACGGGCTACAGCAGGGCTGTTACCCGGTTACGCCTTTAAGCCACTGCATTCGCTATTATTTAAACTTGCCTGTAACTGGTTACTGCAGGGCTGTTACCCGGTTACAGCACCCAAAAATGCCCAGATTATCTATTTCACCATGCTATAATCGGTTACAGCAGGGCTATTACATAGTTACATCGTACCCAGAATAAAAAATGTCAGTTTTGACAGCATTTTACTCTATTTCATTCCCCAACTTTCACACCAATTCAACATATCCAATTGCACATAACACACACCAATTCACACAATAGCATTATAAAGATTAATCAATTTCAACTATCATTGGCTAATCTCTTATGAACACTTCTTCATAGAAACCTAACCTATGATTATCCCCACTGTTGCACCCCAACTTTTGACCCCTGCGACCCCACCACAGCTTAAACATTAGGATCATCATTATCATCATAATCTTCATGCATTTATCATTTGTTAACAAAATACAAAAAAAATCGTTGTTTGTTGCTTGTGCCCTAAGACAGGAGACTGATCAAGAAGAGGCTAGGCAAATTAGGGTTTTGAGGCCCACAAGGGAATTCAACATTTTTCTATGATTCAAAGGATTCTCTAATCAATATCAAGGTCCAAAGATGGCTTAATGGAAGATCAATCAACTCAAGTTCACTAGAGGCTCCAATTAGGGTTTTTGACCTAATTCCACTAGAGGGTTGACTTTTTCAGGACATGGTTCCAAGAATAAAACTATGATTCAAGGACATCCAAATCAACATTATAGTCCATTCATATCATTCATGTGAAGAGGAGAGCTTGATTCATTTGAAAATTACAAAACTACAGTTCATTTGGAAAAAGTCAATTGTGCAAGTCAACCTTTGACTTTTTAGAAAAATTGTCAACTATGGAATTTTAAGGATCTAAATCATCATCATATGGATATTGGAGACATTTTATCAAAGAAAATTTAAAGAATTCATCAAGAATCAAAAAGTCAACAATAGTCAAAATTAGGGTTTTAAGTGAATTTTGACCTAATTTTGGGAACTCCAAATTTTGCCTACAAACTCGAAAATCTCCAAACATGAAAGTTGTAGATCTTGGCAAAACAAACAACTTATCACAATGCAACTTTTGGCTAAAAGTGATTATTTTGAGAGATTTTGGATTAAGAAGGTTTATGTTCAAAAAACATAGAAAATTTCTAAGTGTTTTCACCTAGTTTTTTCTTAACTTTATGACCTTTTTTCTCCATGATCCAAAAAGAGTTTGAGAAAACTTTCAACAAGTGAATTGAAGTATGTAGCAAGGGATTTCCAAAGAGATAAGTAGCATGAAAATTCATGGCTCCATCCAAGAGTTATGATTTTGTGAATAAGGCGCCATGAACACTTGAAATGAAGCATTTTCATGAAGAACATGAAGAACAAAGTCCAAAATTCTTGCAAATCTGTGGGAATCTCTCAAGTACAGCAATTTTAACTTGTTCAAGAGGCCATAATCAGAATATTACACATTCTTTTGAGCTATGGACCATGTGTTTTATGTATTGTCCAAGTTTCATGCCATTTATGAACTAAAGTCACCACTTCCATTTTAAAAAAGCTAGCTTTATGCACCAAGTCCATCCATTGAGCCTCTACATTGTTTCTTCTGCATCAAAAGTAATTCAAATCCCACAAGCAAGCCTCTAAGATCATATCAAAGTCCTTGCAAGCATGCTTAAAGTTTGTGCCATCCATTGAAACCATAACTTTCTCATTTCTTCACAAAGAAGCAAGATGGTACAAGATCAAATGTGAGCTTCAAACTTCTGAATTTTCTCCCTCCACAAACCCTAAATCTTGCCTAAAAATACAAGGCATCACTCCCTTGATCAATGACACCAGAATTCTCCAAGTGACCCTCCACTTGAAATTCTCCATTTTTCCATCTTTGCATTTTTAGGTCATTTTGAGTTCAAGTTATTTTGGGTGTCTACCAAGTGTTCTAACAACTTCTAATCATCATATAGAAGTTGTTCATCACTTCCATAGCCTCTCGAAATCCCTCCAACCAAAAGTCACCTTTCAACCTCCATTAAAGGCCTTTTAAGCTCATAAGTTGTCAAAATCCAAACCAAACACTTGCCAACCAAATTGACCCTTCAAATAGCTTCTATTTATCATTTGGAATTTATCCATAACATACAAACACTTGCCAAACTCCCCTAACAGAAAATCACCATTCAAAATTTCACAAAAATGTCTCTTTGAACCAAAGTTGTCATTTTAAGTTTGGCTCGTGCGTTTTCAGTTTCTTCGTGTTAGATACCTTCTATATTACATATAGAAGCTATCCAAACACTGTTTTGGATCTGTAACATCTGGAACCAAGAGATCTAGTCATAACTTTTTTTCTTTGTAGGTGAAATCGTGTTTGAAGCTGCAGGCATTGATAGAGAATTGTGAGCATTCCAAAAGCTTCCTTGGAAGTTCCTCAAGGTGTCCAGATACTTGTAACATTCCCAGGTCCTCTCAAACTCTCTGCTCAAGCTCATTTTCAGAGGTAAGAACCTTGAATTCGTGCATTTTGTTTAGGCATCAATTTGATTGTTTCTTGTTACCAATCTACTTAGAAACATATAGGGAAGAATAGCCCTAAGGTTTTAGGGCTTGATTTCTTGTTTACAAAATTTAATTTTAAAAATGAGTTTTAGGGTTCATACGAAAATTCCAGAAATTCATGAGTTTTACTATGAATAAATGTGTGTTAATGGAATGGTTAGATTCGTCGCGTTATTCTGATCATGTTTGGGTTTTAATTTGTCGAAATTGGTTGAGTATTGGTGATGTTTGAGTTTGGCGCCATTGATGTGTTATTGTTGTTCTTTGTTGCTGAGTTGAAGAAGATGAAGTTCAAAAAACTTTATTTTAGAACTTGATTTAAAATATAATCAATTGGAGTAGTTTTAGTAACGACTACATCGTTACAGCTTACTTGGTTCTCCTCTTGCCCTTATGGCGCTTCATGACCCATAGGTCTGTGGTTTGAATCCCCCTCGCCCCAGACCTTTTTATTTTTCACAGTTTTCTAACTTGTTTTTAAATATAATCAATTAGGCTTACTCTTCTATCACTCATAGCACGCAGGCCCAGTGGTAAGCTTTTGTGTTGTTGATCAAAAGGGCGTGGGTTCAATCCCTTGAGGCCACACTCCCTTTCTTTTTTATCACTTATTTTCTTAGTTTTTATTAAACTTTAAAAAATCATTAAAAATAGTAGATTTAATATATTTAACCCCTTCTTTTCTGTGTGATTTATATATCTTGTGTATTTTAATACCATGTTAAAAAATCCCAAAAATATTTGTTATTTCTTTATTTAAAAATTAATCCAAAAAACATGTCTTTTATGTTAAGAAAATCAACTAAGAATTGTTTTGTTTTTTATTATTTATTTCATATAACTTTGTGAATTTTTGTTTAGGGTTATATTAGGATGTCTTTGACTTCATTACGTACCCTTAGACCATTCCTCTTAAAGAAATTTGTATTTAACAATTAAAATCAATTAGGTTTAGGTGTTTATGTTTAAACCCTAATTTGAAAAACCTTAATTCAAAAACCCTAGGTTTAAAACCCTAATCCAAAAAACATGTTGATCTTTGTTTATCTATGATTAATTTAGTTTGTTATATTGTACATACTTGTTGATTTAATCCTTGTTTTGTACTTAATTGTTATTTTAACCATTATCTTGTTAATTTCTCTGATATATTGTTATCTAACCCTGTGTTTATGCATAATGCTAATCATTAATCATTAGTACATGAGTTTGAATCCAAGGGTTTAGATACATCCATCTCTCTTATTTATTGATTATCATATTCACTTGTTTGTTCTTGTGCCACATGATATCACACACACACTTGAGGTATTCATTGTTAATTGCTTAAGTTTGTTGTTTTGTCCAAAAGGATGAGAATGATATTGACTAAATTGTCAAAGGTACTCAAACTCTTTTCCAATCTCTTTTATTTTTGTGTTAAGTATTTTAAAGCTTTTCACTTGTTTTATGGTTTAGTATTGTTAAAGCTTAACCAAACCCTTTTGTTTTCAAACCTTGGTACTAAAGAATAGAATTATTCCCGGTGAAATTATTCCTAGTCCATTGACCTTTGTATTGTTAAAGTTAGGTTTTTTGTTTTAAAACCTTGGTGTTAAGATAAGAATTATTCTCGGTGAAACTTCTCCTAACTCATCAACCTTGTATTTTAAAGCTTGGTCCCTTGTTATTAAAATTATAAGTATTTTAAAGCTTAACCTTTTAAACTTATTAGGTATTTTAAAGCCTAATCCTCTTTTAAACTTGTTAAGTATTTTAAAGCTTAACCCTCTTTTAAAAAACTTGTGAGTATTTTAAAGCTCACAACCAAAAAGATTTTGGCCACTTTGGCCCCCTTTTATTTTTTCTTTTAAGAGGAACAACAAAAGCTCTGACTTCCCTATTGTTAAAGGGGTATGTAGGCCTAAGACGCGATGTCTTGTCGAGCTCACTTTCAAAAACTTCTCTTCACATCCCCACCCTCTATTTCAAACAAGTTTTTCACATAGGATTTTCAAAAAAGGTATGTATAAACAAAAGACAATAACATAAAACAAAGAGGTTCTCATGGAGTACCATGGATATGAGGGGTGCTTAAAACCTTTCCCTTGTATAACAAACCCTCCGTAGCAAGAACTCTGATAAGTTTATTAGTTTTGATTTTAAAAACTTCTGTGGGTTTTATTCGCTCTTTCACCCATTCCTTTTGGAAACAATAAAGCGCGGTGGCGACTCTGTTTAAAAATGAGCTAAGCCTATCCCATGACTTTAGTCTCACCAATTTCACCGCTACACCCACATACACATAATTATACCACCTATTAGAAGGATGGAACCCCACCCTTACCTTAGTAATTGTCAGCGAAAGGTTCCTCTTCTTCGTGTTCTCTTTCTTTCTCTTCTTCTTCTCTGTGCCCTAGCTTCTTCTCTCTTCTTCTCACTTCTACGATCGATTCAACAAAATTATATTTTCACTCTTCCTTGTTTTCCCAAATATGGCCCTTAGACCTCTATTATGGTATTCCACTTATGCCCTCACTTAACCGCTTAAGATTACTATTAAGCCCCCCACATCTCTACACAATCTTATTTTTATTTAAATTATTATTATTCTCAAATAATAAAGTATTTCCACTAATTAATTAAATAATTAACTAATATTTAACCATTTTCTAATTATTATCTAATTCTTCTAGTTGTAGATTAAATAATACTAGTGATCACTTAATTTCTTCTACTCTTACATATACCCTTTTCTAAGGTAACTATCACATTCTAATGGTATAACAACACATTAAAACACCCAACAAAACATATAATTCACATCACCCCATAACTAATAAATGGAAAATAAATTTAAATAAATTCGGGCGTTACACCAATAAATTTTGATAAAAAGAAGAGACACCATCCGCACCCAGACTCTTGGATCCTTCGCAGTTCCAAACCGCTTCCTTTACCCCCCCCCCCCCTCCGGAAAAGGAACCTCGAGAGAAAGGCTTTCATCCAAACTCAAAGATTTGAAATCAACACCATCCAATATAGGTCTATCGATACAATTCTCCATAAATTTGACTTCAAAGTGCTCCTTAACCGCCTCTTTCACCTCCCTAACCGTACTCACCACTCCTCTATTAGTGACAATAGAACTAATATGATTTCTTCTTCTCCTCTCCTTCATCACTCTATGAAAAAATTTACTATTAGAATCCCCATCATTCAACGATTTTAATCTAGACTTTTGGATAAGCATGTTCTCCTTAATCTTAAGATTCAACCAAATCATTTTACTAGCTTTTCTATTTATGGCTAACATCTCCGCATTCGCCACTTCAACTTCTTCCGAAGCATTCAAATCACGAACTCCCTCCTCCACTTCTGAATCATACTTTCTGAATATCGTCTTGTACCACCATTTAAATCTATCTTTAATAAGCCGGAATTTTTCTTTCAACACAAAATCACCCCTACCTCTCACTATTAAATCCTTCCACTCCTTTTCAACAAAAGGAATAAATTCCTTATTAGAGAGCCATTAGTTATTAAACTTGAACAGTTTAGGGCCCCAATCTTCATTATTCATCTCCAACCAAACTGGACAACGGTCTGACACATCCCTCTTGCTAATAAACTGACCGACAACCCCCTAAGAAGAAATAATCAAATCGGAAACAAGAAACCTATCGATCCTACTTTTAGAAATACCATCACCACCATACCAACTATACTTCTTTCCCTTGCAAGGCACATCTACTAGACCACTTCCTTCAATAAACTCCGTGATAACCCTCCTCTTTGTAAAATTACTAGCCAACGAACAACCTACTCTCTCCTCCCTCCTTTTAACCGCGCTGAAGTCCCCTCCAAAAATCCATTCGCCATTGGTAAATCTAAGTTTAAGAGCTAGCAAATCTTTCCACATAGTCCTTTTCAAAGAAAGGGAACACGAAGAATAAATATTTACCACGTAGTAAGTCACATTTTTCCACCTAACCTTAGTCCCCAAGTATCCATTGCCGCAAAAGCTAGAAATAACAGTAACAGTGTTGGTTTTCCCAATAGTCAATATACAACCCGACAAACCCTCTGAATGAGCAAAAGAAAACCCAATATCTTCCGCACTCCAAAAAATCTTAGAAATAGTTTTCGACACAACCTCCATTTTAGTTTCCTGCACCAAAAAAATATCAGCTTGACCCTTGTTAATGATACTACTAATCCCTTTTTAAGATTAATGCTACTTCCTCCTCCCATAATGTAAAAAGTTCCTACTATCATGATGACAAATTAGATATCGCCATCCCTCCTTCTGTTATTTTTGAATCACCTTTGAACATAGCATGAATCTTCTTCCTGAAATCGTCTCTAGAACCTCTAGAAATCACACCAAGTTTTGCCATCGCATTCAACAGTTTTTCGTTCGATGTAGCACAGAAATTGGATAGTATTCTAAAGTTACATCTTTGAATATCAGAGTTCACGAAATGATCTCCATGGAAACAATTAATACTTCCCTGATGGATAGAGTTCGCCGAAGTGCTAGCAGAATTCCCTTCTAACGAAACAGTATTCAAATCAAGAGGTTTTTTATTTCCACAAGGCCTTAACAACCTTCTAATCCTATACTTGTTGGGCCCACTTTTATCCAATTTTAAAGGCCCACCGAAAGATTCAATTCTTTTTAAAAACACTTTTTTCATCCTTTTCTTCCTTTTCAAAAAATCCTCTTTTTTAACCAAGGTATAATTATTGTTTTCGATTTCCGCCCCTTTGTATGCATCTGTCCCCTACAAAGAGTCCTTAACCCTAGTTTTAGTAGAAGATGACTCTGAAATAGGATCAGAACTAGATACAGAAACTTCCCTCCCCTTTTCCATAAAATAACTTTTAGCCTCTACAGCTAACAACATTGCAGCATCAAAAGAAACAAAAGGTTTTCTTGTAGCAGTCTTCATACCTCTGTCTACTTATGGTCCATTCACATTATCGGTTGTTAAATCGGTCCCAATTCCTACCAACTCTTATTTATCCCCCCCCCTTTTTCTATCACCCTCCCAAGAATGTCCTCCCTCTTCCCCCACGAATCATCTGAGTTGGACGATGAGCAAAAGTTTGGCGTTGAGTCACGTTGCTTGTTAACGATCCAAACAGGCCCATAAGAATCTTCATGAAGCACCAAATTGACAACAGAACCATCGATTGAAACAAACAACTGTGCTTTCAAGAGGAAATCAAAAGGGACCCTCATGAGAAATCTGCCTATATCAATGTTACACCCAGGCGACATATTTTCATCGACGCATATAAAGTGCCCCATCGAGTTATCTAAAAATTCGAAGAAATCTGTGCTTCAAGCATGACAAGGAACACCATGGACCCTAATCCAAACTACTCTTTCAGAATCTACTTTGCTACTCTACCATGGCCTAATGCTGCTAAAGAGATGTTTCCACCACGTACTCCCCTCACTAATCAACTCTGGGATTATCGCTTCCTCTTGCTCCTCTAACAAACATATATTTTCTCCCAAAGGAATGATCTTAACAGAAAAGACACCTTCAATCTCAAAATGCGTTTGAATATTATAGGTCTCACCCAGATTTAAAGCCACACCGATGAAAGCTTTAAGCCATCTCTCGCTCTCTTCTGGATTAAAACGAAATTTGAACAACTTTAGAACAATCAGAGTGCCTCCGGACCCCTTCCCTCCTGAAATCGTCTCTGCAAAAGATTTAGAATCAAACACACACTCCTTATCTATATAAACATTACCCTTCACCTGATTCTCCAAAACCTCCTTTCAGACGAACTGGGTTTCCCTCTTAGAATGCGACCTCCAACCTCCATTCCTCTATACCCATTCCGAGTAAATCTCGGAAAATTAGCGTGGATCTTCTTTCCATCAATTAAAATGTTATCCAGTTTCACAGCCAGCAACCTAGCATCTTCGACATCCTTAAACCTCGCGTATCCATAACGCTTTCCAAACCTGTTCCTCCTCGGTGAGATGACCACATCCGTTATGTCACCGCATCATCCGAAGAGCTTGAAAACATCAATAGCTCTAATCCTATCAGGGAACTCTGAAAAAAATTTATACAAAATTTCCTTTGATGTTTCTCCCTGCCTCCTCCCATACGGAAACACGTCCCATTTCAAAGTGATGTTTAGAAACCCTTTCTTGTCTATCTATTGTCATGCCATAACAAGAAAAAGAATGCAAAAGACGAAAAGAATCTTAGAGAGAGAAGAGAGAAGCTTACTTTTTTTCTCTCATCTTTTTGCGAGCAAAATAGATACTTCTTTCCGTAGGCAGTGCAGCTTTAACCTTGTAGTGACGGAACCTCTCTTGATTTAGAGATGTAAATTCACCACCTAAAGCACATAAAAAAACTTGACACATGAATTTCCAAGAGTGACCCACAAATCCATATAAATATCAACGATAGAGCCAAATCAAATTACCAAAAATATAAACATAATTCTTCCAAGCAACAGCCTGATGAGAACTGTGGGGAGGAGGACTATTAGGATTCAAAATCAATTTCCATTCTAGAATATTCAAGCAACAACAACAAAATATGGAAATCAAATCCATACTCTATGAATGCCATCTATACACTAAGTTTTCATCACAACAACATAATATGGAAATCAAATCCATACTCTATGAATGCCATCTATACACTAAGTTTTCATCACAACAACATAATATGGAAATCAAACCAATCTAAAACAGCGGAAAACATAAAATACATGAGAATTAATAAAATTTAGAGTTTGCTCAAGTAAGCTTAAAATCAGTTAGAAAGTATTTACCTTGATTTGTCATATAAAATGCAATATTGAATTCGTCAGCAATCCTAATCAAGCGAGAAAGCATATCTCAATCTCTAACTCGTAGTCCATCTCTTTCAACTCGTGAGTCAATAAAGGAAGAGATACATAAACCTGAATTAATGAGTTGTAGAGTAAGGGAGATATATAAACTCGTGGGTCTCTTTGTTACATCTTCAACGTCTTTGACTCTCACAGTATCAAACTCTAGACCCGTCTTCCGACATGGTTGTTCAATGTCCGGAGTACAACTTAAACTTTACCCTATATGCAATCATATGAATTTAACAAAGGACTTCAATTAATTTAGGAGAAGAAAAGGACTGCAATCATATGAACTTAAACTTTTAAAACACTAATATTATTGTAGAATTTCTATAAAATTCTTAATATGTACAGAGTAATTGTAAAAATATATATAGGAGAAGAAAAGAAAGATTAACAAGCAAGGTGTCAATGAAAACAATGAAGAACAAATAATTACCTATGAAAACTCAACAATTTGATTTCATAGTGACCGAGATCTAGGGTCTATGCAAATCAGAAGACAATTAAAGAAAAAAAGAAATCATCATATCTAACTTTCTCACACAACACCTATATTCACAAATTTTACCAAAATAACAAATAAATATAAAGAAATTAGGACAAACAATTTCTACCAGTATCAATCATGTGTTAAATGCTAGAAATTTACAAATAAATCAAAAAAGGAAAATACACTAGACCTGAGAATCAAACTTACATATTAAGTAAAATAAGAAGAAGTACAATAGTGAGTTTGTGAGCTTCAAACTCGAATGATACACTGAAATTTCTAAAAAAATCAAAGTAATTTTAGGGTTTTAAACTAGACTTAGGAGTAAATCAAATATAAGGACAAGGGGAGACGATGAAGATATATAGAGGGGTTTACCTTCCCTTAAAGGGTACAAAGAGATAAGATGATGATATAAGGGAGCGGTGGACAGCAGAAAATGGGAAGAATTTTTAGAGTCATGTGTGAAAGTGAAATCCAAAAAAGATAGTGACTGTTGACGAGAAGAGTGAGGCAACAAATTGAAATAGCGAAAAGAATGAACGGTTGGCGAGAAGAGTGATAAAGGTGAGAGAAACACCAATAATAGTGAGCGACTAGGGTTCAACAAAAAGGTGACAATAGGTAAAGGAAGAACATGGAAAAGTTAAAATAAAATCTTCTTTTTAAAAAAATAATCTAAATATATAAGTTCTATTGACGGTCGTCTAGAAAATGAGGTCAGAGGGCAAATTGGTGGGGGTAGCTATGTCCTCTTCCCTCCAGGGAGCTTTAGAAGTACCATTACAGGGTCTTTCTTGTTCGGGGAAGGAAGCTCATGGGGAGAATTCAGAAGAATCTAGTCTTAAGAGATGCAACAACAAAATGTGGGAGAACTTTAATCAAATCGAAGGAAAAATGGAGGAGGGCCATATCAAGTATCAAGATTACTAATGGCAATTTTTGTTAAAGACTACAAGAGGATAATAGTGGGAATGGTGACGCTTGAGAGCAAGATAAAGGAAGGAGAGAAGGCGATGATATTTATAACTAAATGATTATAGGTTCTTATAATGTTAAAGGGGTGGCAGGAGGGTCAAAAGAAGGAGAATGAGTCTTACAATAGGAAAGGCAAAAGCGAATTTATTTCTTATTCAGAAAACGAAGATGGGTTCTATTTCTGACTCGATGGCTCACAGCTTTTGGGCGAATAAGGAGGTTGGTTTTTCGTTCTCTACTTCGGAGGGGGCGTCGGGTGGCCTTCTGTTTTTGTGGAATGTAAATTTGGTTGAGGTTATCAGTAGTTTCAAAAGAGATCGCTTTTTGGGTGTAAAGATTAGATGGAAAAACTTTTTTTATCACACTGTAAATGTAACGCCTGTATTTAATTAAATATTTTAATTAAATATTATCGAATATTATTTCTTCTTAATTGTTGATTATGTTGAATATGCGGTGTAAGTTGTTAAATTGATAGTCGGGTAAGATTAGCCGAGAAATTAATATTAGATCTAGTATTAATTTTAGTAGAACTTATTAAAATAAATAAAAGTGGGTGTAGTAGTAGAAATAGGTGTATTATTTAGTGAACCCAAAATGAATTTAGAAGCCCATTAATTAAGTGGCCCGTAGAAAGAGTTAGTGGGAAGTAGTGGTAAACAAAACAAAATAACTCAGTACCCTAGCAGAGAAAATTCACGTAGAAACTGAAGAGCAGAAAGAGGAACCGAGGGTCTGAAGGCTAGTTTCAACCAGGAGAAAAACACCAGGTAAAAATCAATTGATTTCCATGGAATTAGTATAAAAAAAATTAGAAAATTAATATTAGTTTATCAATTGCAGAATTAGGGTCCTGTTAGATCCGCGAAATTCGACCGAGTGGAGTGTTTAGAGCTCTCTTCAATCCAATCAGGTAAGGGTGGGGTTTGATTATTATAATAGATTGTATGATGGTTTTTAGATGGGATTCTGGGTTGTATAATATTTGCTTACATGTTCATGAAATTATTGTTGATTGCTGCGTTTTTTTTGTGTTAAATTGAAATTGATTTTCTGGGTTTGATACTGAGTTGCATCGATGGAACAAAATATAGTTTAAGTGGCTGAGTTGTGTTTGGTTGAATCCTAATGGGTAAGGTGAAATTCAAGACTGTTAAGGGATATCCAAACGAGGCCTAGCTATAGGTGGGACCGGTTTTGTTGCTTCTTGGTTTTACTGTGTGGTCATTTCGTGAAAACATATATATATTCTATTACTTGAACCATTGGAATGGAGACTTGTTTCTAATGCATTAATAGTAGCAGGTATGTATAATGATATAATATATAAATAGTATATAGTATGAATATTTGAATGAAAACTTAGTTTTAGTATATATTTATAATTGAACTAGAAGACTACTAGTATATGGATTTGATAGTATTATAATAATAGTTGATTTAATGAGTATTAGTTGATTTAATATAATATGACATAATGAGAAATTAAATACTAGTAGAAAAGTGGTACCAGTAGTATATAGAAACTAGTTAATTTATAATTTAGTAGAAACATGAAATAGTGATAGCAGGTCAATAATAGATACTGATATATGTAATAATAGAGTGGAAATTTTGTTCACAGTATAATTTTGAACACAGGGATATTATTATATTAGTATAATAAAATTTGTAGAAGCTAGTTAATAATTACTCGGAAACGAACCGAAATTTACGAGGTAGTTCGTGTATACGAGTAGATACGTGAATTGTGTTTATCATGTTAAATTTAAATTGAATGCGTGGACTCGCAGGTACAGTCGATTAAGTTGAATTATCCCGGATTCGGACAAATTTTTGTTGTAGGCTTAAATAGCCAAAGTTGAATGTTGTTTAAGTTGCGGTTCAAGTTGCTGATTTTGTTGTTGGTGTTCGAGTTGTGTTGTGCTGTTGTTGACTGAATATCATTCATAAGTCGCATACATTCGCATTGATTAAGTTGGCCGAGATTGGCACACGTTTAAGTTGGCCATAATGGCAATCTGATTAAGTTGAAATGCCCTAATAATCTGGCATAATGTTTAAGTTGGGAGTTTTACTCCAAATGGTACCACATGCATTTGCATCAGTTGGAGTCGCATTTGAGTCATGTCGATGAAGTTGTTTACGTTGAATATTGAATGGTTGTGTGGTGAATGTTGTGAAGTTGTGAATATTGTATGATTCGAATCTAATTTATTAATTATCATACTTTTGCTTATAATTTTTGATATCTCACCCCTTCTGTTTGAATGTTACTCTCTGTTGGTAACGTGCAGGTAATCAAGGAGAGTAGCCGTTATCGTTTAGTTCGTGAGGGTGTCATTGCTCTGATACGTAGCACTCGGGGATAATGAACGCTTGAATGATTTATTTTGTTGTTTCAATTGTTTTATTTTAAAAGAATTGTTTTGGTTATGTTGTTTATCTTGAAAGATGCTAAGACGGTTTTAAGTTTTCGTTAATGTTGGAATTATGTTGAATAATCCGCTGCGTGGTTTTTTTTTAATTGAAAGTTGTTTGAGTTGAGACTATACCAGGTGTGAATTTATCCTTATAGGTGTTATGTATCTCTTTTTGCAAATGTGCAATTGAGTTTTGTGTTTAGGTGGAATGTGATATCCCAATGATTGTTAAATTTTGAAATTTACTCTGATTATTTTATCGTAAACGTTGGGTAGAATTTGGGGTGTTACATTAGTGGTATCAGAGCAGGTCGGTCTGTCCGGCCAGTTGTCGAGTCGTAGTTAGTTAACGATCGAGTATTGTTAATTACTTTATCTGACTGTTGTTTATGTGTAGTGCTTAGTTGAGATGGCTGGTAGAAACGATGCCGCGATTGCTGCTGCTTTGGAGGCTGTGGCTCAAGTTTTGGCAAATCAACCAAATGCCGATGAGAATACTGGATCTCGTAGTTTGGCTACCTTCCAGAGGGAGAATCCGCCGGTCTTCAAAGGAAAGCATGACCCTGATGGCGCATTGGAATGGTTGAAGGAGATTGAGAGGATCTTCCGTGTGATGGATTGCACTCCAGCACAAAAGGTTCGTTATGGTACTCACATGCTAGCAGTCGAAGCTGATGATTGGTGGCTAGAGACTCGCCAGAGATTGGAGGTGGCAGGTGAAGAGATCACTTGGGATGTGTTCCGCAGGGAATTTCTGAGAAAGTATTATCCTGAAGATGTTCGGGGTAAGAAAGAGATTGAGTTTCTTGAGCTCAAACAGGGGAATATGTCAGTGACTGAATATGCTGCAAAGTTCACTGAGTTGGCTAAGTTCTACCCGTATTATGATGGAGCAGGTGCTGAGTTTTCGAAGTGCATCAAGTTTGAGAACGGATTGCGCTCTGAGATCAAGAAAGCTGTTGGGTATCAGAAGATTCGTATCTTTCCTAATTTGGTTGATAGTTGCAGGATCTTTGAAGAAGATAACAATGCTCATTACAAGGTTGTTACTGACAGGAGAGGCAAGAATCAACAGAACCGTGGCAAACCATATGATGCTCCAGCTGGTAAAGGTAAGCAAAGATTTACGCAGGGTCAGAGATCTAGTGGGGGAGGTGCTCCTCCTAATGTGATTTGTTTCAATTGCGGGAAACCTGGACATAAGAGTACTGCGTGTAACATTGAGGTGAAGAAATGTTTTCGTTGTGGTAAGATGGGGCACGCTATGTCAGATTGTAAGCATAAGGAAATGGTTTGTTTTAATTGCGGTGAAGAAGGACACATTGGAAGTCAGTGTTCGAAACCAAAGAAGACACAAGCTGGTGGAAGAGTGTTTGCTTTGGCTGGAACTCAGACACCGAATGAGGACAGACTTATCAGAGGTACATGTTTCATAAATAGTACTCCTTTAATCACTACTATTGATACTGGTGCTACTCATTGTTTTATTGCTGCTGATTGCGTTAAAAGATTGGGTCTTGTGTTATCTTCTATGAATGGTGAGATGGTAGTTGAGATTCCAGCTAAAGGATCAGTGACTACTTCTCTAGTATGTTTGAAGTGTCCTTTGTCGATTTTCGATAGGAACTTCGTTGTTGATTTAGTTTGTTTGCCGTTAAGTGGGTTGGATGTAATTTTGGGGATGAACTGGTTAGAGTATAACTGTGTTCATATTAATTGTTATAACAAGACTGTGAGGTTTTCAACTGTTGAAGAGGAAGAAGCTGGGTTGGTGTCGCCTAAGCAGTTGCGACAGTTGTTGAAGGAAGAAGCTGAGATGTTCTCATTAATGGCAACATTGTCAATTGAGAATCAAGCTATAATTGATGAGTTGCAGGTGGTGCGTGAGTTTCCTGAAGTTTTCCCTGATGAGATTCCTGATGTACCTCCAGAAAGAGAAGTTGAATTTGCAATTGATCTTGTACCTGGTACCAGACCTGTTTCTATGGCCCCATACAGAATGTCTGCATCCGAATTGGCTGAATTAAAGAAGCAACTGGAGGACTTACTTGAGAAGAAGTTTGTCAGACCAAGTGTATCACCGTGGGGAGCTCCAGTGCTATTGGTAAAGAAGAAAGATGGAAGTATGAGGCTCTGTGTTGATTACAGACAGCTAAATAAAGTAACGATTAAGAACAAGTATCCGCTACCAAGAATAGATGATTTGATGGACCAATTGGTGGGTGCCAGTGTATTTAGCAAGATTGATCTAAGATCGGGTTATCATCAGATTAAAGTAAGAGATGAAGATATTCAGAAGACGGCATTCAGAACGAGGTATGGACACTATGAATATTCTGTGATGCCATTCGGTGTTACTAATGCACCGGGAGTATTCATGGAGTATATGAACCGTATCTTCCGAGAATATTTGGATCAGTTTGTCGTAGTGTTCATAGACGACATCTTGATATATTCTAAGTCAGAAGAAGAGCATGTGGATCATTTGAGGACGGTGTTGCAAGTGCTGAAAGGAAGAAAGTTGTATGCAAAGCTGTCCAAGTGTGAATTCTGGTTGAAAGAAGTCAGTTTTCTTGGTCATGTCATATCTGGTAGTGGCATTGCTGTAGATCCATCTAAGGTAGATGCTGTGTTGCAATGGGAATCTCCAAAGTCAGCTACTGAGATTAGAAGTTTCTTGGGTTTAGCCGGTTACTACAGACGGTTTATCGAAGGGTTCTCTAAGTTGGCACTTCCGTTGACCAAGTTGACTTGTAAAGGTAGAGCTTTTGTGTGGGATACACAATGCGAAGAGAGCTTTGTAGAATTGAAGAAGAGATTGACGATGGCTCCGGTTTTGACGTTACCTAATCCGGGAGAACCTTTTGTAGTTTATTGTGATGCTTCTCTCATGGGTTTAGGTGGTGTGCTTATGCAGAATGATAAGGTTATTGCTTATGCGTCGAGGCAGTTGAGAATTCATGAAAAGAACTACCCTACGCATGATTTGGAGCTTGCTGCAGTTGTGTTTGTGCTAAAAATTTGGAGACATCATCTTTATGGTTCTAGATTTGAAGTTTATAGTGACCATAAGAGTCTAAAGTATCTATTTGATCAGAGAGAGCTGAATATGAGGCAGCGAAGGTGGTTAGAATTGCTGAAAGATTATGATTTTAGTTTGAATTATCATCCAGGTAAAGCTAATGTTGTGGCTGATGCTTTAAGCCGAAAGACCTTGCATATGTCAACTATGATGGTTAAGGAGTTGGAATTGATTGAGCAGTTCCGAGATATGAGTTTAGTTTGTGAAGTGACACCGCAAAGTATTAAGTTGGGAATGCTTAAGGTTAATAATGATTTTCTGGATAATATCAAGGAGGCTCAGAAGTTGGATGTGAAGCTAGTGGACATCATGGCTGGTTGTGGCCAATCAAAGAAAAGTGACTTTAAGATAGATATGCATGGTGTGTTAAGACTACAGGATCAAATTTGTATTCCTGAGGATGATGATATGAGGAGAATGATTCTAGAAGAAGGTCACAGGAGTAACTTGAGTATCCATCCTGGAGCTACTAAAATGTATCAGGATTTAAAGAAGATATTTTGGTGGCCAGGAATGAAGGAAGATGTGGCACGGTTTGTGTATGCGTGTTTGACTTGTCAAAAATCGAAAGTTGAACACCAGAAGCCTGCGGGGTTGATGCAGCCTTTAGAAATTCCAGAATGGAAATGGGATAGCATTTCGATGGATTTCGTGACGGGGTTACCTAATACTGCAAGAGGATATGATTCGATATGGGTGATTGTTGATAGGCTTACAAAGTCAGCTCATTTTATACCTATTAACATCACATATCTAGTTGCAAAGTTGGCAGAGATCTACACCAGAGTGATTGTGAAGTTGCATGGTGTTCCTCTGTGTATTGTGTCGGATAGAGATCCGAGATTTACTTCTGATTTTTGGAAGAGTTTGCAAGAAAGTTTGGGTTCTAAGTTGAGATTGAGTTCGGCGTATCATCCGCAGACAGATGGTCAGACAGAGAGGACTATTCAATCGTTGGAGGATTTGTTGAGAGCATGTGTTCTCGAGCAAGGAGGTTCGTGGGATACCTATCTTCCATTGATCGAATTTACTTATAATAATAGTCACCATTCTAGTATTGGAATGGCTCCTTTTGAAGCGTTGTATGGTCGGAGGTGTAGGACTCCGTTATGTTGGCATGAATCTGGAGAAAGTGTAGTACTTGGACCAGAGATTGTTCGAGAAACTACGGAGAAAGTGAAGTTAATTCGAGAAAAGATGAAAGTTTCCCAGAGTAGACAGAAGAGCTATCATGACAAGAGAAGGAAGGATTTGGAATTTCAAGCTGGTGACCATGTGTTTTTGAGAGTCACACCCGTGACTGGTGTGGGGCGAGCCTTGAAGTTTAAGAAGCTCACTCCTCGTTTTATCGGTCCCTATCAGATTCTGGACAGAGTGGGAAAAGTTGCCTACCGAGTGGCATTGCCGCCAACTCTTTCTAATTTGCACGATGTGTTTCATGTGTCACAACTCCGAAAGTACATTCAAGATTCGTCTCATGTAGTACAGATGGATGACATACAAGTGCGAGATAATCTCACTGTGGAAACTAAGCCCGTAAGGATCGCGGATCGGGAAATGAAGACTTTGAGAGGAAAAGAGATTTCATTGGTGAAAGTTGTTTGGTTGGGAGCAGCTGGGGAAAGCATAACGTGGGAATTGGAGAGCAAGATGCGAGACTCCTACCCCGAGTTGTTTGAATCAGGTAAATTTTCGAGGACGAAAATCTCTTAAGTGGGGGAGAGTTGTAACGCCTGTATTTAATTAAATATTTTAATTAAATATTATCGAATATTATTTCTTCTTAATTGTTGATTATGTTGAATATGCGGTGTAAGTTGTTAAATTGATAGTCGGGTAAGATTAGCCGAGAAATTAATATTAGATCTAGTATTAATTTTAGTAGAACTTATTAAAATAAATAAAAGTGGGTGTAGTAGTAGAAATAGGTGTATTATTTAGTGAACCCAAAATGAATTTAGAATCCCATTAATTAAGTGGCCCGTAGAAAGAGTTAGTGGGAAGTAGTGGTAAACAAAACAAAATAACTCAGTACCCTAGCAGAGAAAATTCACGTAGAAACTGAAGAGCAGAAAGAGGAACCGAGGGTCTGAAGGCTAGTTTCAACCAGGAGAAAAACACCAGGTAAAAATCAATTGATTTCCATGGAATTAGTATAAAAAAAATTAGAAAATTAATATTAGTTTATCAATTGCAGAATTAGGGTCCTGTTAGATCCGCGAAATTCGACCGAGTGGAGTGTTTAGAGCTCTCTTCAATCCAATCAGGTAAGGGTGGGGTTTGGTTATTATAATAGATTGTATGATGGTTTTTAGATGGGATTCTGGGTTGTATAATATTTGCTTACATGTTCATGAAATTATTGTTGATTGCTGCGTTTTTTTTTGTGTTAAATTGAAATTGATTTTCTGGGTTTGATACTGAGTTGCATCGATGGAACAAAATATAGTTTAAGTGGCTGAGTTGTGTTTGGTTGAATCCTAATGGGTAAGGTGAAATTCAAGACTGTTAAGGGATATCCAAACGAGGCCTAGCTATAGGTGGGACCGGTTTTGTTGCTTCTTGGTTTTACTGTGTGGTCATTTCGTGAAAACATATATATATTCTATTACTTGAACCATTGGAATGGAGACTTGTTTCTAATGCATTAATAGTAGCAGGTATGTATAATGATATAATATATAAATAGTATATAGTATGAATATTTGAATGAAAACTTAGTTTTAGTATATATTTATAATTGAACTAGAAGACTACTAGTATATGGATTTGATAGTATTATAATAATAGTTGATTTAATGAGTATTAGTTGATTTAATATAATATGACATAATGAGAAATTAAATACTAGTAGAAAAGTGGTACCAGTAGTATATAGAAACTAGTTAATTTATAATTTAGTAGAAACATGAAATAGTGATAGCAGGTCAATAATAGATACTGATATATGTAATAATAGAGTGGAAATTTTGTTCACAGTATAATTTTGAACACAGGGATATTATTATATTAGTATAATAAAATTTGTAGAAGCTAGTTAATAATTACTCGGAAACGAACCGAAATTTACGAGGTAGTTCGTGTATACGAGTAGATACGTGAATTGTGTTTATCATGTTAAATTTAAATTGAATGCGTGGACTCGCAGGTACAGTCGATTAAGTTGAATTATCCCGGATTCGGACAAATTTTTGTTGTAGGCTTAAATAGCCAAAGTTGAATGTTGTTTAAGTTGCAGTTCAAGTTGCTGATTTTGTTGTTGGTGTTCGAGTTGTGTTGTGCTGTTGTTGACTGAATATCATTCATAAGTCGCATACATTCGCATTGATTAAGTTGGCCGAGATTGGCACCCGTTTAAGTTGGCCATAATGGCAATCTGATTAAGTTGAAATGCCCTAATAATCTGGCATAATGTTTAAGTTGGGAGTTTTACTCCAAATGGTACCACATGCATTTGCATCAGTTGGAGTCGCATTTGAGTCATGTCGATGAAGTTGTTTACGTTGAATATTGAATGGTTGTGTGGTGAATGTTGTGAAGTTGTGAATATTGTATGATTCGAATCTAATTTATTAATTATCATACTTTTGCTTATAATTTTTGATATCTCACCCCTTCTGTTTGAATGTTACTCTCTGTTGGTAACGTGCAGGTAATCAAGGAGAGTAGCCGTTATCGTTTAGTTCGTGAGGGTGTCATTGCTCTGATACGTAGCACTCGGGGATAATGAACGCTTGAATGATTTATTTTGTTGTTTCAATTGTTTTATTTTAAAAGAATTGTTTTGGTTATGTTGTTTATCTTGAAAGATGCTAAGACGGTTTTAAGTTTTCGTTAATGTTGGAATTATGTTGAATAATCCGCTGCGTGGTTTTTTTTTTAATTGAAAGTTGTTTGAGTTGAGACTATACCAGGTGTGAATTTATCCTTATAGGTGTTATGTATCTCTTTTTGCAAATGTGCAATTGAGTTTTGTGTTTAGGTGGAATGTGATATCCCAATGATTGTTAAATTTTGAAATTTACTCTGATTATTTTATCGTAAACGTTGGGTAGAATTTGGGGTGTTACAGTAAACGTTTATTCTCCTTATTATTTTCCATTAAAGCGTGTTCTTTGGGAGAATCTGTTGGTTCTAAAAAATTCTAACAAAGGTGGTGAATGGTTATTTGGAGGAGAACTCAATGCAGTGAAGGAACGGGGGAAAGAATAGGAAGTTCGGTTGTGAACAATAGCTCTGAATGGAGAGACTTCTCAGAATTCATTGATAATAGTAATCTTATATATCTTCCTTGCCGCGGTAATAAATTCAGTTGGTTTAATAGGGATGGAATGGCTAAGAGTAGAATTGATCGTTTTTAGTAGCAGACATAATTATTAATAGATGGAGGGTGACTGGACAATACATAGGCTCGAGGGGTATATTTGATCATTGTCCGATTTGGTTGATGGTCGACAAGTCTAACTGGGGTCCTAAACCATTCAATACTAATAATGAATGGTTCTCGCATAAAGAGTTCTTGCCGTTTGTTGAAACGGAGTGGAAAAAGATAGTCGTTGGAGGAAGAGGCAATTTTGTTCTTAAGGAGAAGTCGTGGTTAGTTAAAGATAGACTTAAAGGGTGGAATGTAAACTTTTTTGGTAGAATCAATTTGGAGATTGAGGAAGGGATCAAAGAGATGAATGAAGGTGATGAATGGGATGGAGATGACGGAGTTGATATAGGGGCTGGAGAAGGTTGGGTGAAGCAATGTAAAGCTAAAATTTGGTTTTGGTTGAATTTAAAAATTAAGAAGAACATGCTCATCCAAAAGTTGAGGTTTAAGTGGCTTAACGACGGCGACAACAGTAGCAAGTTTTTTCACCAAGTCTTGACAGCTAGAAGAATGTGGAATCATATTGGGCTAATTGGAACTTCTTCGGGAATCATTGAATCGGTAGAGGAGGTTAAGATGGAAGTTCATAATCATTTTGCAGCCTAATTTAAGGAACCCGAATGTGAGAGACCTGTCTTGGATGGATGCCTTCTCAAGTAACTTTCTGACAGAGATATGATTTCTCTTGAAGTTCCCTTTATGGAAGGAGAAATTAAAGACGCGATTTGGGGTTGTGGGAGTGACAAGAGTCCGGGTCCAGACGGATACTCTTTTTTCTTCATTAAGAAGTGTTGGGGTTTTATGAAGGAGGATTTTGTAATATGCTTTGATTTTTTTTCTTTGAGGCTCGATTATCTAGGGAATGTTCTTCTTCTTTTATGGCTTTAATAACCAATGTCTCTAATATGTTGGGTTTGAACAATTACAGACCGATTTTCCTCAATGGGTGCATCTATAAAGTCGTTGCTAAGCTTTTGGCGTCTAGGTTGAAGGTGGTCTTATATTCCATTGTTCCTCAGTGTTAGAGTGCTTTCCTCCCAAGTAGGAAAATGCTCTACGGAGTTTTAGTGACTAGAGAAATGGTGGATTTCGCTAAAAGGAACAAGAATGGTTGTTTGCTTTTTAAGGTCGACTTCGAGAAAGCACACGAAAAGGTGAGTTGGAACTATCTTGGAATCATGCTTAGGTACATGGGTTTTGGGGAGGTATGGATGAGATGGATGGAAGAATTTATCTTTTCAAGTAAGATGTCAGTTTTGGTTAACGGTAGTCCCACAAAGGAGTTTAAGGTGGAAAGGGGATTGAGATAAGGGGACCCTCTTTCGCCCTTTCTTTTTGTTTTAGTAGCGGAAGGATTGAGAAGCTTAGTTTCGAAAGCCGTCTCTAATGCGGATTTTGCAGGTTTTGAGTTTAATAGGAATTATTTTATTGACATACTCTAATTCGTGGATGACACTTTATTGGTAGGAGAATGTAGTTAGAA
Organism: Vicia villosa; assembly: GCF_029867415.1. NCBI lineage: Eukaryota > Viridiplantae > Streptophyta > Magnoliopsida > Fabales > Fabaceae > Vicia > Vicia villosa. The sequence continues at coordinate 471,426 of NW_026705019.1, read as the reverse complement.
GCATCTATGGGCTTTAAAACTGGTCTTGAAAGGCTTCGAGAAGGTATCGGGGTTTGGGATAAAGTTTCACAAAATTATGCTTATCGACATCAACATTACACCATCTTTTATTGATATGGAAATAAATTTTCTCGACTGCCAAAAAAAAGAAGCAGAATTCACATTTTTTGGAATATCGATCGGGTATAATCCTTGAAGATTAGATACTTGGAGGGGTCTCCTTGAAAAAGTGAAGAACCGTTTAGAGGGGTGGAAAGGGTGCATGCTTAGTTTCGGTGGAAGGATAACTCTCATCAAATCGGTGTTGTCTAGCCTTGTGATTTTTATGCTATCATTTTATAAAGCTCCGAAAAAGTTCGTTAACAAGTTCAACAAAATCCAAAGCAATTTCCTTTTGGGGGGTCGTCGTAAGTTAGGAAGGTTCATTGGGTGAGTTGGTCGGTAGTTTGTCTACATATTGACAAGGGAGGGTTATGAATCAAGCAGATCGACGATTTCAACACGGCTTTTCTCCAAAAATGGAATTAGAGGATTTTGGTTGAATGAGATGCTTTGTGGTACAAAGTGCTTAAATCTCGTTACGGTGACCTTAACTTAAAGGTGGTCAATTTCGGGGAATTTCAACGAAATCTTAGAGGAACTTCTTTATGGTGGAAAGATTTATCAAAATTAGTTAATTCCTTTCCGGGTCGTTTGTTTTCTAATAGTTGCAGGTTCCATGTTGGTATAGGTCTATCAACCTCTTTTTGGCACTCTAGGTGGGTAGGGGAATTTTGTTTTCACGAGAAATTTCCTGTGTTGTTTGCTGTCTCGGAAATTCAAAATGTTGTTGTGGCTATTATGGGAGGTTGGCAAGACGAGGTTTGGCAGTGGGGGGATTTCGCCATCCCCAGGACTGGTCTGTTGAACGATGTAGTCGCAGTTTAGATTGACGAGCTGAAAGCATCTTTGTTATTGCTCTAAATTCCCACAGTAGCTGAGGATACCGTAAGGTGGGAGACGGAAACGTATGGTATTTTCTCCGTTAGCAGTTTTTACAAGTTGTACAGTGCTTTTCGAATACCGTTTGGACCGAGCAATAAGTTTGATTTCGTGCTAGAACGACTATGGAAGGTGGAAGTTACCCATAAAATCAAGGCTTTTGGATGGAGATGTTGCATTAATAGACTCCCTAATAGAGAGCTTCTCCTTAAAAAGGGAATCATATTGCCTCTCAATGATTGCAAATGTATTTTCTGTGATCTTATTGGCGAATCGTTGCTCCACTCTCTTCTTACTTGCAAAGTCACAGTGATTATTTGGAAGGAGTTGGCCGAATGGATCGGTTTGGCGGAGGTTAAGGATGATTTCTTTAAAGAAAGCTTCCATAGTTGGAGTGTTCATTGTCGTAGTAAGAAGGTGAGGGTAGGAAAGGAGAGAGTAATATGGCTTGCAATCTGTTAGCATCTATGGCTAGTGAGGAATGGGAATTTTTTTTAGGAATGATAATTGGAACATTCTTGACATTATGTGGAACATCAAATCGTTGGTTTGGAGATGGTCATTCATCAGAAAATTTAATCATCCAAATTGTAACTTCTATGAATTTAGCAAAAACCCATTATTTTATTTATCTTGAGTTTCAATTGGAGAGTAATCTTTCTTTTCGTTGAGGTTTACCCTCGTTTTTTTTGTAAACAGGTTCTTGTTTGAATATATCCGGATTACAAAAAAATATGTAGAATTTTCACATTAAATTGCAAGGGTTCCAAACCTCCTAAAATAAAGGAGTAATTACATGTAATGTCCTTTATTAATTCAATTTATGGGGGTTATTTAAAACCTCTCTAAATAACCGTCGCAATCAAGCATGTTTTTTGTAGTCGTACAACTTTTATTACAATTTTTTATTTATTTCCTGCCGCAATCTTCTTTGATACAAGTTATTACAAAAATATCTCCTCAGGGGTTCTTCTTTTTACCTAAAGATACTTTAAAAACAAGAGAATTTTATGAGTTTATTCTAGTATACTCAGACTTCATTACTCTCACTCATGAATATGAAAAATCATTTATTAAATTGTCAAAGTTTAAAATTAATAAGGTCCTATCACCTGCTGATTGGAATCTTCCTCCAACAGGTGTTAAATCATTTTCAATAGAATACACTCCTCAAACTTACAACTATCTTGATTATATGGATGCTTGGTCTAATTTTCTTTGTGTAAAACCTTTTGAGCACACCTAGTTCATTTGGTTTAATAAGAATAATTCATTATATTTTCCTAATTGGTTCATACAATGGTTAAATGTGTATGGACTTAATGAAGATATATTTCCAGATTATGCCTCGAAAGCTCATAAACAATTTACTTCCACTCTTACATGCCCAAAGCATAAATCTTTATAGGATTTTTGTACCGTATTTGGTATTAACTGGATTACTCCCGGGACGTTCTCTTTCGAACAAATATGGATAGAATGTCCAGCCCAACAATTAGTTAAAAGGATATCTATTAAATCGCGGGTTAGGTTTAACTTTGAACTACTATTACAAATAACATTAGAGAATTGGTTTAAAGGTCATCCAAAATGATGCAAGACTTCATCTGTTTCTAAAGGCACTCTTTTTTGGCAGATAGATCTAAAGTGTTAGCTGGACTATATTTTCCCAAGGGTCCAAGAGAGTTTGCGAAAGTGATAGTGCCTCCAGCACATTTGACCTTGCACCGAAAAATGAAGATGACTCTTACGGTAGCCCATATCTCTAAAGAAGGATGTATCATGTTCCAGGATATTATTAACATGATAATATTATTATGATATTATTTAATTTCAAGATAGGAGTTGTCTTTGTCACCAATTAAAGCTACTTTAGCTTTTATGCCTAAAAAGAAATGAAGATGAGAACGGAATAAAGTTACTTTAGCATTTATGCCTAAAAAGAGATGAAGATAAGAAGAGAATAAAAATAATTTGGCTTTTCCTAGAAAGAAATTATATTATTGTTAGTTTTACATCTCAAAAGAATCATCCACATTGCTTATCTAGGTATTATTAAGTGTATTATTAAGCCATGGTGACTTTTGTTTTTTATTTTGCTTTTTTCTTTGACCATATGGTTTTGTCGACCACTAGTGTTTATTTTCTTTTTGAAATCCGATTGTAATAAGTTTGGAGTTCGAACTTCTTAATTTACTCCTATATATATATATATATATATATATATATATATATATATATATATATATATATATATATATATATATATATATATATATATATATATATATATATATATATATATATATATATGAGTTTTGTGGGTTTGTTTAGGGCATTCATAAATTTGGAGAACATACTTGTTCAACAATTGTAGTTTCCCTGAGCAAACAACTCTTCTAAGTTTTATCAATAAATATATCTTTGAGAATATTTGTCTATGTTAATTATATTTCTGCATTTGATTATTACAGCTCTGATATTTCAAATAATATAACCATAAATATTTGCATATTTATTAATTATTTTATTGATATTATAAAAAAGAAATGATATTATTGTTAGTTTTACATCTCAAAAGAATCATCCACATTACTTATCTAGGTATTATTAAGTGTATTATTAAGCCATGGTGGCTTTTGCTTTTTTCTTTGACCATATGGGTTTGTCGACCACTAGTGTTTATTTTCTTTTTGAAATCCGGTTGTAATAAGTTTGAAGTCCGAACTTATTAGTTTACTCCTATATATGAGTTTTGTGGATTTGTTTAGGGCATTCGAAAATTTGGAGAACATACTTGTTCAACAATTATAGTTTCCCTGAGCAAACAACTCTTCTAAGTTTTATCAATAAAAATGTCTTTGAGCATATTTGTCTATTTTAATTATATTTCTGCATTTGATTATTACAACTCTAATATATTAAACAATATAACCATAAATATTTGCATAATTATTAATTCTTTTATTGATTAAACAATGACCCTTTATTGATTAAAACATGCACTTGCGCGCACACGCACGCGTACATATACTCACGCTATTGTAAATGCATAAATAATTTAAAAGTCTACTTAAATGTAAAATAAAATAAGCGTAGAAGTTTTTATGAGAAAATATATAAATTGAGCTTTTTAAAATTTGAAAAAAAAAAGTAAATTTGAATTTTACATGATTTTATACGATTTTACTGATTTCATGGTGATTTAAATCATTTTACATCTTTGAAGGATATGATTCTGCATAGAAATGGTTTTACCTATGATTTAGCACAAAATTATGACCTTGACACGTGAAATCTATAGAGCTACTTGAAAGAGTTTCTTTAATCAGGTAAAAAAGTAAAACCATAACATTTCTTCACTATCACTTCAAATACATGTTAACTAATACCATCTTTTCAACAATTACATAATAATAATAATAATAATAATAATAATAATAATAATAATAATAAAAATAATGATAACATGTATTATTTTTTTAAAGTATGTTGACCAAGTTAAAGAGTGAATGGTATGCCAGATGAAGGTAGGCACCGGTTCCCCATAATAAAATTAGCCACAGTGAAGTTAATAGCGTGGCATGAGTCATTTAGAATATGGTATCTAGACCATTTCACTCTATTTTGTGTGCCAACACCTTCTCCATGATTGTTTTACTTATCATAATACATTATATCTAAGTAAAAGGGTCCATTCCACTCTAACCATCCTTTTTCATTCATAACATTGTTGATGTATGATTGAGCGGTTGTCGCCAAAAGGATCTATAACATATTTTCCTCCTTGAGCGGTTATTGCATTTTTATTGGCAATCCTTTTTTTACCATTATAATGCAATTTTGAAACACAATTGTACTATATCCAAAAATAAAATCAAAAGTACCACACATTCACATTCTAGGTAGAATTGACATTTCAAATTTGCATACAAACTATCTTGATACCTGAAAAATCTCACAACACTAAATGAAATATGATGTGACATGAATCCATTAGCTTTGGCATTTTAACAAAAGTGACCAAAATTAATATTTAAACTGATCCTTTCTAAAATTTCATTATATATAAAAAAAGTTCAAGTTTTAAAAAATATCATAAAAGAAATTATGACAAAATAATAATACATTTATTTTTTATGTGAAGCATAAGACATGTGATTAAGGCATTCAATGACTATAACTTTTGTCCATCTAAGAATAGTACTTTAATAATATAAACGAGAAAATTTATTAAAAAATTTATATTAACGATTTAAAGACAAAAATAATCACAAACAAAAAAAATTACATTAAAAATTTACACATAAAAATAATCATAAAAACTAAAAAAGTTATATTAACGATTTAAAGGGAAAAATAATCTTAAAAACAAAAGATATATATTTTATAGACTTATAGACAAAAAAATTATATTAAAGATTTATAAAAAAAAATAATCTTACAAAAAATTATATTAAAGATTTATAGGCAAAAAATAATCATATTAAAGATTTATTGGATAAAATAATTACGTTAAAAATATATAATAAATTATATTAAAGAATTATAGTAAAAAAACAATAGTTGTATGAATTTAAAACACAAGTAAATTGCATTTGGAAGGAATATATAGTAATTTCTTACCAAAAGTTGTAGTGTTGAAGGTAATCATTTTATGCACAACCTTACTAAAGTTATCGAAAATAGTGGTTACATTCATAGCCTCTCCAACCATCACAAGATTCTTCTTGTCAACCACCACCTTTTTTATGAGAACCTCATAACGCTTCTTCTGGCCACTGTGAGGAGCTGCATGCACTGCGTCCATTACCTTGGTACCATTAATGATAATAATATGATCAAAAACATATATTGCATCTATCTGCAAAATACGTTGGTGAACCCAAGATGAAAATTGGATGATCTTACCAATTTTTTATTTTTTATTTCAAATTTTTTTTAACAAGATGAAATTATAGTGTGCTGGAATCATGTGGATAAAACATGTTCAAGTTAGTTTATGTGACACAAAACACACCAAAATGAAACAATGACAAAAACTACAATAAAGCTCCTTGAAAGAGTATTTTTAATCTTCTAGAAAAATAAATGCAAAATATTTCTTCACTGCCACTTCAAATATATTTTAACTAATATCATCATTTCAACAATTACATTATAATAATAATAATATATTACTTTTTTAAGTAAGTTGGCCAAATCCTTGAGTGAATGGTTCCCATAATGAAATTAGGCACAATGAAGTTAATAATCGGGAATGAGTCATTTAGAATATGTATCTAGATTATTTCACTCTATTTTATGTGCTAGCACCTTCTCTATGATTGTTTTATGTTGATATAGTGTATCTAACTACAGGGGTCCATTCAACTCTAACCATCCTTTTTCATTCACAACATTGTTGATGTATGAGTGCATAACAATTGTTGTTGAACAGTATTTCCAGGGTATTCCCAAAAAAGTTGGGGATTATTTCACAAAGAGTAACAGATCAAAATCAGCAGAAATTTATAGAACTGAAGTGAAAAGCCAAAAGGATCTATAAAATATTTTCCTCCTCAGCAGTTATTGCATTTTTTTGTGTTGGCAATCCTTTTTTTACCAATATTATGCAGTTTTGAAATAAAGATGTGCCATATCCTAAAATAAAATTAACAAAACCACAGATATCACATTTTCGGTAGAATTGACATTTGTAATGCGCGTACAAACTATCTGGATTCCCAAAAATCTCACAAAGGTAAGATATCGAGTGGTTAGAAGTTGTTCTAAGAGCCACAACTTTTTCACCTAAAGGGTCAGTAGTTTTTTAAAATGAGATATTATGTGACATGAACTCACTAGGTTTGACACCTCACAAAAGTGACCCAAATTCATATTTGAAGTGATCCTTACTAAAATTTCATTATAACTAAATAAATAGTTAAAGTTCTAAAAAATATCTTAAAGGAAATTACCACAAAATAGTAATACAATTATTTTTTATGTTGAAGACTAAGACTTGGTTAGGGCATTCAATGACTATAATTTTTGTCCACCTACTAAAAGGTTAGTACTTTAACAATATAAATGAAAAAATCTACTTACAAATTTATTGGCAAAAATAAGCACAAAAACATTTAAAAATATAATTTATTGGCAGATATGCATTTATGTGATATGTATTTAAACAAGAATCTATCTATTAATTATTGTCTCTTAAAATTTTAATGAAATTCGAGCCATCGATTTTAAATCATATGGTTATTATTAAAAGTTCTCAGTTTTCATAATAACCAAAGTTCTCATTTGATACGTCCCATATATATATATATATATATATATATATATATATATGAAATATGTGCGGTCGCACGCTCACACGCGCGCAAAATACACTCACACTATTGTAAATGCATAAATATTTTAAAATTGTACAAAAATGTAAAATAAGAAAAACATAGGAGAAGTTTTCATATGGGAAAACATAAATTGAGCTTTTCAAAATTGGATAAAAAAAGAAATTTTGAATCAAAGAGTAAAATCTAACGATTTTACATGATTTTATACAATTTTACTGACTTAAAGTGATTTAAATCTTCCAAGGATACAATTCGGCATAAAAAAGTTTTTACCAAAGATTTAACATAAAATTGGAACCTTGACACGTGAAATGTATAGAGCTACTTGAAAGAGTTTCTATAATCAGATAGAAAAGTAAAATCATAACTTTTATTCACTATTGCTTCAAATATATTTTAACTAATACCATCATTTCAATAATTACACAATAATATTAATAGTAATATTAAGATAATAATAATAATAATAGTAATAATAATAATAATAATAATAATAATATGTATTGTGTTTTTAAGTAAGTTGGCCAAGTCCAACAGTGAATGGTGCGCCATCCAGATGAAGGTAGCCACTAGTTCCCCACCGTTAAATTAGCCAAAGTTAATAGCTTGGGATGAGTCATTTAGAATATGGTATCTAGACCATTTCACTCTATTTTATGTGCCATCACCTTCTCCATGACTATTTTACTAAGCATAATACAGTGTATCTAAGTAAAAGTGTCAATTCAACTCTAACCATCCTTTTTCATTATTGTTGATGTATGATTGCATAACAATTGTTGTTAAATAGTCTTTCAAAGGTTTTCCCAAATAAGTTGGGGTTGATTTCATAAAGAGTAAGAGATAAAATAACAGATATATTACAAAATTGGAGCGAGAATCCAAATGATCTATAACATATTTTCCTCCTTGAGCATTTTTTGCATTTTTCTGATGGCAATCAATTTTTTTACCATTATTATGTAGTTTTGAAACACAGTACCATAGATTCAAATTCTTGGTAGAATTGACATTGGGAATGTTCATACAAACTATGTTGATATCCAAAAATCTCACAATGGTAAAATATCGACTGGCAAAAGTACATTTAAGTGCTACAAGTTATTTACCTAAAGATTCAACAGTGTTTTTAAATGAAATGTCATGTGAGATAAATCCATTAGAGCACCTTCACAAAAGTGACCAAAATTAGTATTTGAACAGATGCTTACTAAAATTTTATTATAAACAAAATAAATAGTTCAAGTTTTAAAAAATATTATAAAAGAATTGACATTTGAAATGCGCGTACAAACTATCTCGATACCCAAAAATCTCACAACGCTAAAATATTGAATGGCTAGAAATGGTTCTAAGAGCCACAACTTTTTCACCTAAATGTTCAACAGTGTTTTAAAATGAAATATCATGTAACATGAATTTATTACTTGGCACCTTCACAAAAGTGACCAAAATTATTACTTGAAGTGATCCTCACTAAAATATCATTATAAAAAAATTAAACACTTCAAGTAAAAAATATATCTTAACTGTAATTACAACAAAATAGTAATACATTTATTTTTTTAGGTTGAACAATGATACTTGATTAGGGCATTCAATGACTATAACTTTTGTCCATTTAAGGTTAGTACTTTAATAATATAGACAAAAATAATCAAAAACAAAAAATATATATTAAATGTTTATATGCAAAAATAATCATTATATATATATATATATATATATATATATATATATTACAGATTTATTTTCAAAAATAAAAAAGTTATATTCAAGATTTATATCAAAAAAATTATATCAAAGATTTATAGGAAAAAAATCATATTAAGAATTTATAGGAAAAAATAATCATTTAAAAAATAAAATAAATTATATTAAAGAGTTAAAGTAAAAAACAAGAGTTAAGTAAGTTTAAAACAAAGGTAAATTGCATTTGGAAGCAATTTATAGTAATTTCTCTCCAAAAGGGTCAGTGTTGAAGGAACTTAATTTATGCACAACCTTACTAAAGTTATCAGAGTACTGGTCGCACCCATATCCTCTCTAACCATTACAAGATTCTTCTTGTCAACCACCACATTCTCCAAGTAGATACTTTATTGATGAGTATCTCATAGTGCTTCTTTTAGCCACTATGAGGAGCTGCATGCACAACGTCCATTACCTTAGTGAAATATTTTGTACCATTAGCGACAATAATAGCATCAAAAACATAGTTTGCATCTACCTGCATGCATGATATGTTGGTGAACCCAATATGGATGTTTGATGATCTTACCAATTTTTATTTTTATATTGAAAAAAATATTAACACGATGAAATTATAGTGTAGTGGAAACATGTGGATAAAACAAGTTGAAGTGGGTTTATGTGACATACAACCCACTAAAATGAAACAATGATAAAAACTACAATGAAGCTCCTGAAAGAGTTTCTTTAATCTTCTAGAAAAGTAAAGTCCTAATATTTTTTCACTCTCACTTCAAATGTATTTTAACTAATATCATCATTTCAACAATTACATAATATTAATAATAATAATAATAATAATAATAATAATAATATATTACTTTTTAAGTATGTTGGCCAAATCCTTGAGTGAATGGTTCCCATAATGAAATTAGGCGCAATGAAGTTATTAATCTGGAATAAGTCATTTAGAATATGTATCAAGATCATTTCACTCTATTTTGTGTGCTAGCACCTTCTCCATGATTGTTTTACTCAACATGATATAGTGTATCTAACTACAGGGGTCCATTCAACTCTAACCATCCTTTTTCATTCACAACATTGTTGATGTATGATTGCATAACAATTGTTGTTGAATAGTATTTCCAGGGTCTTCCCAAAATAGTAGGGGTTTATTTCACAAAGAGTAAGAGATCAAAATCAACAGAGATATTATAGAACTGAAGTGAGAAACAAACGGATTTATAACATATTTTTCTCCTGAGAAGTTATTGCATTTTTTGTGTTGGCAATCCCTTTTTACCAATATTATGCAGTTTTGAAATAAAGATGTGCCATATCCTAAAATAAAATCAACAAAACCACAGATTTCACATTTTCGGTAGAATTGGCATTTATAATGTGCGTACAAACTATCTGGATTCCCAAAAATCTCGCAAAGGTAAAATATCGAGTGGTCAAAAGTTGTTCTAAGGGCCACAACTTTTTCACCTAAAGGTTCAGCAGTGTTTTAAAATGAGATATTATGTAACATGAATTCATTAGCTTTGACACCTCACAAAAGTGACCAAAATTAATATTTGAAGTGATCCTTACTAAAATTTCATTATAAATAAATAAACAGTTAAAGTTAAAAAAAATATCTTAAAGGAAATTACAACAAAATAGTAATACAATTATTTTTTATGTTGAAGACTAAGACTTGGTTAGGGCATTCAATGAATATAAGTTTTGTCCACCTACTAAAAGGTTAGTACTTTAACAATACAAATGAAAAAATCTACTTAAAAATTTATAGGCAAAAATAAGCACAAAAACATTAAAAAAAAATATTATCAGAGATTTTTAGGCAAAAATAATCATAAAAAAAAAGAATTATCGGTAAAAAGAAAAGTTAAGTAAATTAAACGCAATAGTAAATTGCATTTGCAAAGTATATTATAGTAAGTTCTTACCAAAACTGGTCGTGTTAAAGAAACTTAATTTATGCATAACCTTACTAAAGCTACCATAGATAATGGTCGCATCCAAGGATTTCAAAATCGAGTTATTACCTTAACTCATTTTGCCTAGGTAATATTAAAATGTGAAATCATAGAGTTTATATATATATATATATATATATATATATATATATATATATATATATAATATGCGCTCGCGCGCACACGCTCACAAAATACAGTCACACTATTGTAAATGCATAAATATTTTAAAATTTTACAAAAATGTAAAATAAGAAAAACGTAGGAGAAGTTTTCATGTGGGAAAATATAAATTGAGCTTTTTAAAATTGGACAAAAAAGATATTTTGAATCAAAAAGTAAAATCTAACGATTTTACATGATTTTATACAACTTTACTGATTTAGATTGATTTAAATCTTCCAAGGATACAATTCAGCATAAAAAGGTTTTTACCTAAGATTTAGCACAAAATTCGAACCTTGACACGTGAAATGTATAGAGCTACTTGAAAGAGTTTCTCTAATCAGATAGAAAAGTAAAATCATAACATTTATTCATTATTGCTTCAAATATATTTTAACTAATACCATCATTTCAACAATTACATAATAATAATAGTAATGTTACTATATTATTATTATTATTATTATTAATAATAATAATAATAATAATAATAATAATAATAATAATAATAATAATAATAATAATAATAAAAATATGTATTATGTTTTTAAGTAAGTTGGCCAAGTCCAACAGTGAATGGTGCGCTAGGCTTACGAAGGTAGCCATTGGTTCCCGTCGTGAAATTAGCTGAAGTTAATAGCTTGGGATGAGTCATTTAGAATATGGTATCTAAACCATTTGACTCTATTTTATGTGTCATCACCTTCTCCACGACTATTTTACTAAGCATAATACAGTGTATCTAAGTAAATGTGTCAATTCCACTCTAACCATTCTTTTTCAGTCACAATATTGTTGATGTATCATTGCATAACAATGGTTGTTATATAGTCTTTCAAAGGTTTTCCCAAATAAGTTGGGGTTGATTTCACAAAGGGTGAGAGATCAAAATCAATAGATATATTACAAAATTGAAGTGAGAATTCAAAAGGATCTATAACATATTTTCCTCCTTGAGTGTTTTTTGCATTTTTTTTGTTGGTAATCCTTTTTTTACCATTATTATGCAGTTTGGAAACACAGTACCATAGATTCACATTCTTGGTAGAATTGACATTGAGAATGTTCATACAAACTATGTTGATATCCAAAAATCTCACAGCGGTAAAATATTGACTGGAAAAAGTACATTTAAGTGCTACAAGTTGTTTACCTAAAGATTCAGTAGTGTTTTTAAATGAAATATCATGTGAGATAAATCCATTAACGCGCCTTCACAAAAGTGACCAAAATTAGTATTTGAACAGATGCTTACTAAAATTTTATTATAAACAAAATAAATAGTTCAAGTTTAAAAAAATATTATAAAAGAATTGACATTTGGAATGCGCGTACAAACTATCTCCATACCCTAAAATCTCACAACCGTAAAACATGGAATGGTTAGAAGTGGCTCTAAGAGGCGCAACTTTTTCACCTAAGGGTCTGTTTGATTCAAATGAGGGGGAGGGGAGGGGAGGGATTTTAATGGAGGGAAGGGGAGGGGAGGGGAGTGATTTTTTGTAATTATATATATATATATATATATATATATATATATATATATATATATATATATATATATATATATGTGTGTGTGTTTGGTTTAAACGAGGGGAGGGGAGGGGATGGAAGGGATTTCGTTTAAAAATATGTTTGGTTCACGAGGGGAGGGGAGGGATTTTAACAATAATTTACAATTTTATCCTTGTAATTTTATATAAGTAATATGATATTCAATTGTAAAAATTTCATAAATATTTTCTTGGAAATAATATTTGTATAACTGAGTGATTAAAAAATCATAACTTATTGCATAATATTAAAAAAATTGCGTACATTTGATTCGTATTGTAACTCTCGACACAAAATAAATTATGCGTTGATAACAACTTTTGAATATATAAAATAAATTATAATAAAAAACAAAAAATTATAGTAATTATAATTTTTATTAAATAAAAAATTAAAAAATAATTTAAAGGTGAAGAATAATTATAATAAGTTGATGGAAGCAATAGAGAAAAAATCACAAAAAGAAAATTAGGAACATGAAAGAAAATAATATTTTTAAAATAATAAAATAAAACTGAGGATATTTTAGTAAATATATTAATTTAATTAATATTAAAACTCAGATCCCCTCCCCTCCCCTCCCCTCCCCTCCGAATCCCCCCAATTCGGGGGAACGGAAAAAGTATCATTTGGAGGGATTTTGCTCCTTTCCCCTTCTCTCCTCTTCCCTCCTAAAATTTGAATCAAACACATTTCATTTTAAATATTCTCTCCCCTCCCCTCCCCTCCTCTCGCTCTACCTCGAACCAAACACACCCTAAATGTTCGAGAGTGTTTTAAAATGAAATATCATGTAACATGAATTTATTACCTTTGGCACCTTCACAAAAGTGACCAAAATTATTACTTGAAGTGATCCTGACTAAAATATCATTATAAAAAAATTAAACACTTCAAGTAAAAAATAAATCTTAACTAAAATTACAACAAAATAGTAATACACTTATTTTTTAGGTCGAACAATAATACTCGATTAGGGGATTCAATGGCTATAACTTTTGTCCATCTAAGGTTAGTACTTTAATAATATAAACAATAAAATCTATTAAAAAAATTATACTAAAGATTTATAAAAAAAATAATCAAAAAAAAATATTAAATATTTATATGCAAAAATAATCGTAAAATCTAAAAACAATTATATTAATGATTTAAAGGCAAAAGTCATCATAATAAATATATATATATATATATATATATATATATATATATATATATATATATATATATATATATATATATATATATATATATATATTAAAGATTTCTTTTCAAAAATAAAAAAGTTATATCCAAGATTTATATCAAAAACATTATATCAAATATTTATAGGAAAAAAATAATCATTTAAAAAATAAAATAAATTATATTAAAGAATTAAAGTAAAAAACAATAGTTAAGTAAGTTAAAAACAAAGGTAAATTGCATTTGGAAGCAACTTATAGTAATTTCTCACCAAAAGGGTTAGTGTTGAAGGGACTTAATTTGTGCACTACCATACCAAAGTTATCGGAGTATTGGTCGCACTCATATCCTCTCCAACCATTACAAGATTCTTCTTGTCAACCACCACATTCTCCAAGTAGATACTTTATTTATGAGTATCTCATAACGCTTCTTCAAGTCACTATGAGGAGCTGCATGCACAACGTCTATTACCTTAGTGAAATATTTTGTACCATTAGCTACAATAATAGCACAAAAAACATAGTTTGCGTCTACCTGCATGCATGAAATTATAGTGTAGTCGAAACATGTTGATAAAACAATGATACAATGATAAAAACTACAATGAAGCTCCTTAAAAGAGTTTCTTTAATCTTCTAGAAAAGTAAAGTCATAATATTTCTTCACTGTCACTTCAAATATATTTTAACTAATATCATCATTTAAACAGCTACATAATATATATATATATATATATATATATATATATATATATATATATATATATATATATATATATATATATATATATATATATATATATATATATATATATATATTTAAGTAAGTTGGTCAAATCCAAGAGTGAATGGTTCCTCATAATGAATTTAGCCACATTGAAGTTAATAATTTGGAATTAGTCATTTATGTGAAGTTAAGACTCTCCATCCATTTAGTTTTGATGAAGACAAATAAAAATTCAAATGATCATGACAAAAGAATGGAAAAAGCCTCAAGCTCTCAACATAGCATCAAGTGTTCAAGTTATGCTAATGACATTTTGAAGACTAACTTGGATGTGTTTGATTAATCTTCTATTTTGAGGTACAAGCATTCAATATTATGTTGATAATTTTAATGCTCTAAACTCTTGACATATTCATTTGCATGCATTACAAAATTTCATTGGTTAGGCACTGAGTTTAACATTATTTCAAACTATTTTTTCATTTTTTTTGCTGCGTAATCGGTTACACCATTTATGGTAACCGGTTACATTTATGAAACCCACCTTATTCTGTAATCGATTATGGACACGGATCTTTCCTGTAGTTGATTACACTGAAGTAGTGACATTTTTTTTCTTTTTATATGAACTAAACGAATTTATTCTTGCATCCCTCAATCATGGCACTCATTCATTGATTCATACAATTTCATAGGGATGTTAAGATGTTATAAATATGCTCATTTTTTCAGATTTTAAATCTCACCTCTTTCATTTGCAATTTAACATCATTTTCTCACAAATTTTCATACAAGTGTTTTGATAGTTGAACTTTCATTGAAAATTTTCAGCACATTGTTTCATATTGATTTAGAAAAATTCGCATCCATTCATAAACACTTGAGCACTATTATATCATTATAAATTGCTTATTTGAAAGAGAAGATCAATCCTAGTGATTGATATATATTCATCTACTTCTATACTTAAATAACTAGTGGGGTACCCGTGCGTTTGTACGGGTACTTGTACGGTACGCGCATTTATTTTTTAAATGTTATAAAAAAATTCAAATTTATTTAACCAACAAATTTTATTATTTTTAAAAAAAGATAATAACTTGGTTCCTAGTTTTTTGTATATAGAAAATTTTTAAATGAACGATTTTTTTTTTCAAATATAAACATAATTTTTAATAGATAGTTTAAAAAAAATATAGTAGCGATTAAGTAGAACAAAACTTACCTAACAATGAAGAGTAATAAAACTAATCAATGTTATAATAATAACTTTATAGTAATCAAACAATATTAATATATCTAATAATCAAAATTTGAAGATGTGCAAAATAAAAATGAAGGAGCGTATAACTAGAGAATGACTGACATTTTTCTTCTTTTGGGCTCAGGACCTCCATTTTATAAAAATAAAAAAAGAAAGAAAAAAGAATGACCAGTATTTTTTAGTGTTTGAAACAATATTTTATTTTATTATTTCTTTGTGTCTGCACCAATTATAAAAAATTGTAATTATTGTTCTAATCGTGAGGATATAGTATAAATAGTATAAAATAATATTAATATTTTATTATAGGTTTTGAAATTTAATCTCAAATAAAATTTATAATAGTTACAATTAAAATTAATATATTATATTTTAAAATATTAAAACATTAATGTGTCCATTTGGTTTTAACTGTTTTTTAAATAAAATTTCTAAATAGTTATATAACAATAACTATTATTTTATAAATAAAACTCTTTAATTATTTATTAAATAAAAATAGGGTTAAATGACTTTTGCCCCCTGCCATATAGGCGTGTTTTGATTTACCCCCTTAAAATTTTTGGCGCAGACCTCACAAAATATATTACCATCATTAAAGACTTGTTCCATTTTTTTGGGCAAAAAATGTCTATGTGGACAATAAAAAAATGATGACTATGCATATGCTGCACACGTGGCATTAATTTTAATTTCTTATTTTTTTTATAATTCCACGTGGAATTTCGAATTTTTTTTAAAATTTTTTCCACATGGAATTATAAAAAATAAATGTCACGTGTGTAGCATATGCAGAATCAGCATTTTTTTATTGTCCACGTAGACATTTTTTTACCAAAAAATTAAAACAGGGTCTTTAATGATGGTAATATATTTTGTGAGGTCTGAGCCAAATTTTTTTTTAAGGGGGTAAATCAAAACACGCCTATATGGCAGGGAGGCAAAAGTCATTTAACCATTAAATTAAAAGTGTAATTGAGATGATTGATATTCATTTTTGTAATATTGTAATTTTGAAATGTTAGAGATGAAATATAAAATTATTTTATAGAGAAAAATTTTCAAAACTTGTCTATATAATAGGGGATAAAATAGCTATTAATTCTTTTTAAAATAATAAATAGCATTGTTCATGTTTAAAAATCAACTACCTAACTAAGAATGGAAGATGCCACCAAACCGTCTAAATTACCCTTCCTTGCATTTTAATTAACACTATGAATTGCCCCTTATCGTAATTTACTAATTGAATTAATTCCAACCAATGAAAAGAGTCCTTTTATACAAATGGCATTCAATTTTTCAAATTCTCTTTTCCCTCTCATTCTCCTCTATCCACCCTTTCCACTACTATCTCTCTCTCCGATTTTCCCTCTTCTCTCTCTAAACCCCACAAACCCTAACACCTCACATTCCCCTCATTTTCTTTCACTTTTCTTGTCTCCCTAAATCTCTGCTTTCTTTCTCATTCAATTTCTTCTCATTTTCCTTTTTATCAATTCCTCCCCCTATCAATGATTCTCAAACCATAAAAGCAAAACATAAAGCATGAATGAAATTGAAAATGGATTTAACTGAGAGGTGTTTTTTGGAGAAAATGAGTGGTGGCAGCAACGGTAATTTCGGCAGGGTAAATTTAACTTAGAGGTGTTTTTTGGAGAAAATGAGTGGTGGCAGCAACGGTAATTTCGGCAGGGTAAACGTCTCCATCGAAAAAGCCTTCCAGCGCTTTCTTTGTCTTCTGATTGCAATGGATGTTAACATTTTTTTCTGGTTTCACATATCTTATATGTAGATCTGGTGCTATAGATCCCGTTCGTGTTGACATCGTCTCAGCTCTCACTCCCCGAGCCGAAGTTCAAGTAAAGATCTGATTTTCTTTGCATTTCATTCTAACAAAAATTTTCATTTAAATTCATAGAGTGACATTAGAATTAAGCAAATGAGATTCAATAATATATCTCACTATTAAATAAATATCTTGATTTAGTTTATATGGTTTGTTTTTCTATTTACTTTTGAAGATTGGTGTCTACTATGTAAATCTATAAGTGACAAGTGTTGGAAGTGCATTGAAGATTTTTGCATCGGTTCAACTAGAAGTTCTTCCTACACGAAAGATAAAGTTTGTAAGTACAATGGTTTTTTTTATGATTTTCTATGACATTTTCATACCCCATATTATAAGCTCTTTATTGTCAAGTTTTTTGTTAACTTGTGTCTTTTATACTACCTGATAGTAAAGTAATAGTAAAGTACTTGATAGTTTTATGCGGCACGCTTGGAGGCCTCAAAGAGGACTTCCTGAAAACTTCATTTCAATACTTCGTTATATGCGACAAGCTTGAAGTAAAGTGAGATTTGGTTCAGCTTCCAAAGTGGTCACCCATTAATCGCGAGACTTGTCTTGACATGCTTACTATAAGGTTTGAATTGATTGATTTCCTTGCTCTTTTGGACTTGCCTTGGTTTAACTTTGATGCGATATTTCCTATTCCGCTAATCTTCATTTCTATTGTGTAGATACGATCGTGACGGATAACCATCATAGTTGGCTCCTGTTGACGTGTTTGTCAGTATAGCCCTTTCAAATAGCTGCCTCTTGTCACTGGAAATAATGTCTTCTATATTATCTGTTGATTAACATGTCGACAAAGTTTCATGTTATGTATCAGATGACGGTTCATCTATGTTAACTTTTGAAGCCTTATCAAGGAAATCAGGGAAATCAGAAAAATCTGCGCAGGTATATAAATAAGTTGTTATTGATGTTCGGTAGAGATTATTGAGATAATATTGTATTGATGATACTAAAATATGAACTCATGCATTCGTTTGTCACTTTGTCATATTATTTAATATGCTGGTTTGAGTTTTTCAATCTCGAGGTTTTCATTGTCAAAATTGTAACGAATGGCTTGGATTCTGATATAAATTTTAGTTAAGTGTTCACACAATCAAGTTTGCATTGTAGAAGAGCTTTCAACTAAATGAATTATTAATCTCTGCTTGAAAATATTTTTTTAAGGTAGCTCTGGGTCTGTTGTTTAGTTTAGACCATTATACTTTATGACTTCACGGGTGACTGATTGTTTGATATCTTTTTGTTGGTAGTGGCTCAGAAATTATTTAAATATATATCTGTTTGATGATCAAATATGTATAGGTTTGCCTAAGCCATAGGAGGCTGTCATACCCCAAAATTTTCCCTCCTCATTTCATATTCAATGACTCAAGGTTCAAGGGTTTTCTCAAGTCACTCTCTCCTATTCAAAATTAGGGTTTGCATTCTATCAAAGGAGTTTGAATCTCTAAGGTCTCAAATGGATCTCAAGGTGTCTCATATGTCTCAAAGCATCTCCATGTCAGAAGTCAAGCTTCAATTCCAAGGACTGCTCACTCAATGGTTCAGATGACCCACAGTCGACTAGTTTGACCTAAAAGTCAACTATAGTCAAAGTACACTCAAAACTCCTGACTTTTGGTCAATATCAATTATTGGAGGTTATATCCATCATTTGATCAAGGTTTGATCAGGATTCATTAATAAAAACTCAGAAATGGACGAATTCAAAAGGTTCAAATTAGGGTTTTTATAGGAGAAAGTCAACTCAACTTTGACCGGCCATAACTTTCACATGGATTATCAAAAATTTCCCAACCAAAGCCTATTCTGAAGGAAATTGGATTCTCTACAACTTTGTCTCTCACAAGCCAGGGCCAGAAATGCTTCATTTGGGAGATATGGTACAAGAGATTATAGGTCCTTCTCAAAAGTCAACCAAGAGCAGTTTTTTGTCAGGAGCCATATCATCAAGATAAAATCTCCAAATGAAAAATATATTCCAAAGTGGCTTGTATAGTACATCTTGAGGTTTCCAAAAAGTACTATAACTTTTCCATATCTAAAAAATTGAGGGAGATATGCCTTGTCAAAGTTGGTCAATTTTGGAGGGAAAATGTGAAGCAAATAAGGGTTAAACTTGGATTTTTTCCAAATGGGCCTATCCTTTTGTGATCCAAACTTGGTTATCAGGCTACTAAGAAGCTCCAAACCCAATCCCACGACTATTTGATTTTTATTATAATTTTAGTGATTTTTTATTCATTTTAAACATAATTTAAGTCAAAATAAATAAAGGAAATATGCAAGATTTGTTTTAGTTTTGATTTCTAATCAAATTCAATCATTTAAATGCCATAATCTCCATCCAATTTCGTGCTAAATCAGATTGGTAAGATAGGATTAGAATTGAGCACATTTTAGAAAGTTTATAAATCAGATTCTCAATCAAATAACAATCTTAGATTCAAGAGAGATTTATCTCAATTTTGTTGACCTAAACTTTCTACAATAAGTACCTAAGTGCTACAGATTATAAGGGGTTTTTTGGGGGACGAAAATCTGGCCTCCATGACCTTAGCCAAGTTCCAAAATTTCAAGGAAAATTTGAAAACTGAATTCAATATTGAAGGGTGGTTCAAGGAGTCTGAAGAGTTCTAACACGTTCCTGGACATTTTTTGAAGCTAACCAAACAATCACCATCGGCCAAAACTTCGTGAATCGCTCCTACAGAGGACCACAGTTTGCAATTTTTTGATTTTCGATTACGGCAATTTTCACATCATAAGCATGTTTCGATTGTACCATGGTGTTTAGAATGATGTTTGCAAACTATCTGGATTGTTTAGTTTATGTTTAGTTGCAGATTGTGTTAGAACAAGATTTGTTCTGATCAAAATTCTTAGTTTTGATTATAACAAGCATATGAATTTTGTATGAGATAATGTGGTACTTGTCGCACGCTCGCGAAAAATTAACAGAGTCGCCACCAATATATTTATCCCATAAGGGAAAGGAATACCAGGAAACCTAACAAGGGAAGGAACAGGGTCTTGCGACCAGAGAATCTAGGTACGGGAGTCGGTTACGCAAGGGGAAGGTATTAGCACCCCTCACGCCCATCGTACTCGATGGTATCCACCTATGTTTGTTTCTATCTAATGGGTGTGAACTATGTCTATGTCTATATGCGAATGAATGCAAAAGAAATACGGGGAAAAGAAGGAAATATTTACAAGTGTGCTCGTTCAAGCCCCGCGACTTGATGCCTACGTATCCTTTTCAGGAATCAGAGCGTCGTAGTTCGGCTCAATATTTTCTGTTTGTTTTTGTGTTTTTTAGTTGGGCGGAGTTAACGCTCGCGCTCTTGCATAAGGGGACAGCCTAGGATGCAATAGAGCGGAGATAACCATGCCCTTAAGAAAGGAGGTGAGAGAGTGATTTTGAGCGTTTCGAGGAAATCCCTTAAGCAAGGGAAACTCGAGTTACTCTTTGGTTTGTGTTTTTTAGAAGTTGGGAACTTACGCCTGAATGGCACTCTTAAGCAAGGGAGATTCAAGCACTCGAACATTCCCTTAAGCAAGGGATGTTCAAGCTTCCATTCCCTTTTTTAAGAATTTTCACTTTTTTATTAATGTTTTTTAGTGTTTTCTTTGTATTTTTTATGGGAAATTTATTCAAGTATTTTTAGATGTTTTATGTTGTAAAAGAGAAAGAAATGCAAAAAGGGAATTTCTACCTAATGTTGTCATGGCTTCTACCTAAGGTTAGGATTTAAAAGGAGCATGAAAAATAAAGCACTAACTAGAATATTGAAAATAGCATGAAAAAGAACAAGTCAAACATAGCACAAAAGTGAATTGAAAGTACTATTATTTTCATGGTTTTTTCCAAAAGAAATGAATTCAAAAGATTAATGTCAAAATTAACCCAAAAATCTACTATTTTTATATGATTTTTTAATATGAAAAATATCAATTAAAGGGACCAAGATTAATTCCTAAAAATGATCTAAAAGTCTAACAAGTTTTATTGATTTTTATTTGGGCAAAACAATTAACAAGCAAAAAAGAATAAAAGAAAGTCTATTTTTTTTATTCGTTTTTTATTAACAGCATGGGGGTGTGAAATCTAGAGAAACGAAGGCCCAGACGCGCATATGGCCCAACACCACACTATCATTTCCATTTTTATTTTATTTAATTTTATTATTCCTTTTTGATTTTTCAGCATGTGATTTATGTAGCAACGTGACAAAAAATGATGCAACTTGAAATCAATTGGGCACACTCAACTTAAGTCACAAAAGACAAAGAAAACCCGTGGGCCAATCAGAAGCTTCCAACGCATCTCCTAATGATTATAGTAAAACAAAAATAGCCAAAAAATTGGGAACCTGGACCATTGAGGGGTTGCCACGCATGCAAACAGAGTGGCCACCATGCAAACACAAACAGACGCTGGAGCTCAACTCCGGTCGTCTTCTCCGTCAACCACCACCGCCGGAGTTTGATAAAACCGCCCAGAAAACCACCAAACCACCACTATTCCGCTCGGTTTCTTCGACTGAACTCAAGTCCGACCTCCATTCCTCCTAGATCTTCCTCTAACTCCCAAACCAGAGCCAAATCGGAAACCCTAACCTTCTAAGATCTCACTAGAACGAAGTCTAAACGCATCAACACGCTCAAGAACACTCACAGAATTTCAACATGCGATCCAAACATGTAAATAGCAAACGCTTCACATAAAATCAATATTCACGTTCAAGAATCAACAAGATTGAGCCTAAAGTCAAATTCATGTTGCTGTCAAACTAAGGGGAGACGAAGTACTTACTTGTTCAAACTTTTGGATGGAGATCTTCAAAGAGCACTTCCAGCTGATGACTCTTGATGATGACGTTGATGATGATGATACTATTTCTATAGCTCCTTGATGAAGATCTACAACTGTGAACTATGCTCGGTTTGGAGATCTTGCAGGTTGTACCAAGGTAGCGAAGATTCGAGAACCTTGGAGTAGTGATGATGATGTTGATTCGGTGATGGTCATTTGAAGAAGAGTGAAAGAGTTGATGAACAAAGGTTGATGGTGGATGAAGATGCCATGGCGGCTAAAGGTGGTTGAAGGTGGTGGTTGTAGTTTGTTACATTCTGTTATGGCGGTTATGGTTGTTGAAGGTTAGTTGGAGTGGAGAGGATGAGGGAGTGAGGAGAGTGAGAGTGTGGTGAGAAAGAATGAGAGTGAGGTTTCAGAATGAGTGTGTTCAAAATTTGGAGTTTTTTGTGTATCGTGAGTGAGTGTAGAGTGAGGGTTGTAGATGCTTTTATAGGGTGAGTGTGAAGAGAATGGGTCTATTTTTTTGAATGTGGGGCTTTAGTGATGTGTAATTTGCAGCAAAGTCATTTCTTTTGCATTTCTTTAATGTGGGACTTGGAATGGATGTGTATGTTGTAGTTGTTTCTTCTCAATGCTTAATGAACAAGTATGCCATATGGAGCAAGTCCCTTCATGTCTTTTCATAATTCAGCAGCTTGCATGACTATGTATGGCAATGTGATGGTATTTGTCAAACAAATTCATGCATTATGCTGCAGCCATGTTCAGCAACAAAACCATGTCCATGCCCCACTTCATATGCTCATATCTCATACCATGGTCCTTCAATCGGCTCACACTTATGCTCAAATGGAAGAGGTCATGGAGTAGAGCAATATTGGTGTTGGAAGTATCTCAAAATGAGGCCTAGAAGTGTGAGGAAAATGATCATGAACACATGCAATTCCCACTGCCCCAGCCCTGCAAGATACTAGCCCATGCGTATGGTCAGAATGTGACTTTGTGAGGGTGGTACTTTGAGCCTCTCTATCTTGATCAATACATGTCCAAAATTAGTGATACTGGGCTCGATAGATAGAGGACATGGCAAAGAGTAGTTTAGAACCAAGCTTGTTCAAGATAGTGACTTGTGGAGGAAGAAAGAGGCATTGACACTTGGCACACCATGTGTTTGCTGAAATGCATTGCGTGCCCAGAATTTTGTGCCTTGACTGCCTGTAGAGTTTGGTCAGGGTTGGGGCACCACTTTGAAGGCTTGTATCTCACCCAATATTTGTCCGATCATACCAATTCTTGTTTCAATGGATAGAGGATATGGCAAAGAAGAGATTGATACCAAGTTTGCATTCATGGCAATTCTGTAGAGCTCTAAAAATGGCTGGAGATTTGGCATGCCATGTGTTTGTTAAAATGCCAGGTCATGACCTGACTTGTGACTTGGAATGTGACTTGATTCAAATGATTTTCAGAAACTTCTCAACCCTTTAACTCTTCATACAAGCTTCAAATGAAAAAGTGTTCAACTACAAAGTTGTTCTCCTCCATGAGAGGAACAACTTTGATGTTGGAATTTTCTTCAAAAAATGCCATTTGTCACGTGTAATCTAGTGCTGAAGTGGACTGCTCAACAAGATTTAAAGCATCAAAAATTTTTCTAAGTGTTGGAAAACTTGTCTTTTTGCTATTTTGGCAACTTTTTGCCGAACTCCCGATTTTATCCATTCTTCGACTTTTCTTGATTAATTTTCCACCAAAAGTCAATATTTGAATAATTCTTCTGATTTTGACCCAAAAGTCAACTGTTCTGATTTTTCCGACTATTGATGAAATTCCCGATTAAATCTCCTCCAGTCAAATCCAGTCAAACAAACACGTCCACATAGTCAGTATGAGAACTTTTTTCACACATAGAAACCATTCCTGATTAACTGTTGACCAGAAAGTCAACTGGTTGACTTTGGTCAAAGAATGGGAAAACCCTAATCCAAGAAGTCTTCAATGAACATAAAGCCACATAATTACACCTCAAATCCACACATTTGGTAGGAAATTCCTTGCCATAAGAGCTCTTTCTTGCTAGTCTTTGATTGACCAATGATATGCATGCATGGGTATGGATTATGACCTAAGTGATGTATGTACATGAATGTAAAGCCTAAGCCAGTTAGAAGTAAAGGGTAGGACAAATTTGGGGTATGACAATACTCTAATACTATGCAATTTCCATTTCAGGAATTATATAAAGAGTATGCACAAAATCAGCGTAAGAAGCACTGACTCAGAAGGTTCAGCATGCAACATCAGAACATGGTCTGGCAAGACATCAGAAGATGGTCAAGCAGAATCAGAACATGGGTCTATGGAAGCATCAGAAGAACTTGAGATCAGAAGCAGAAGCACTGAAGTTCTCATGGTATCACGCTCAGAAGCACTTCAAGGTCAGAAGACAAGAAGATGCTCTGCACCAAGCTGTTTGACTCTGATGACATTCAAACGTTGTTTACACAAACATCAGATCAGAAGCAAGTACTAGACTGGAAGGCTACGCTGACTGACAAAAGGAACGTTAGAAGCTATTAAAGGCAACGTCAGTAGACACAGCGGAAACAAGGCTCGAGGTAGTTGACAAAAGAGTGAAACATTAAATGCAATGCTGTACGGAATACGCAAAGCATTAAATGCTCCCAACGGTCATCTTCTCAAGTGCCTATATATATGAAGTTCTGATGAGAAGCTAAATACAACACTTGCGCATTAAAATGAAACGCTGTCAAATTCAAAAGCTCTCAAACTTCATCATCAAGCTCACTACATTGGTGTTGTAATATCTTAGTGAGATTTAAGCTTAAACTTAAGAGAAAATCACAGTTGTGATATTAGCTTTATAAGAAGCATTGTAACTCTTAAAAGAATTTGTTTACATTAATTTGTAAGTTCTAGAGTGATCAGGTTGTTGATCAGTATACTCTAGCAAGTCTTAGAAGTTGTCTAAGCAGTTTGTTCCTAGAGTGATCAGGTTGTGATCAGGATACTCTAGAAGACTTAGCAGTTGTCTAAGTGGAAAACCATTGTAATCAAGTGTGATTAGTGGATTAAATCCTCAGGTGAGGTAAATCACTCCAAGGGGGTGGACTGGAGTTGTTTAGTTAACAACGAACCAGGATAAAAATCATTGTTCAAATTGTTTTTTATCTTACAAGTTTTAAAGCTACACTTATTCAAACCCCCCCTTTTTAAGTGTTTTTCTATCCTTCAGATTGAACGTTGTGCCATTGATAGGGTTTAGGAGCTTCAAATTGGGATTTTCGGTTTAAGGAGAAATTAAGCCAAATCAATGAGCCCAATGGATTCATAAGGGTTTCTATGGTTAATCTGGGTTACTTTTGTGTATTTATTGATGCTAATTTGTAGTTTGGATCATGGCCATGTTATAGCTACACTAAAGGAACCGTTGCTAAAAATTTGTGTTGTTTCCAGAAATTCACGAAGAAGGAGAACACTAAGGGCGCGCTGATTTTTATTTTGAAAAGCATTTACGTCGTTTGAGGGGTTATGTATCATACGATCCAGTGCATTATCAGCGAGCGAGCTTGGAGCGAGTGGCAAAGGACGTATACCAGTCACAATCCAAACAGGGGTTAGATCCCCGCGTGCAACGCTTTTATTTTTCTTTATTTCTTTGCATTAACAAGTCTGCAGATCCAGTGCCTTTAATATATGCATGGTCACGGTGCACTCTCCATTCCAATCCATACGATTCCTTCTTACTCAGATCCAGCGCACTGGGATTGAAGGTCCACCATGGACACTCACCAACTAGCAGCATTGGATTATTGCGCCCTACCCCAGGTTCTATTTATCTATTTATTTATTTATTCATTTATTTAGTATAATTGTTAGAATTAATCTATTAATTAATTTAATTAAATATTTGATTAACCAATAATTAATTAAATAGACTTAGATTAATTTTAATTAGGTAATAAGGGTTCAAAAATTAATTAATTTAGTTTGATTAATTTTAAGTAGGTTTTTTAGGATAAATTAATAAATTAGGGTTAATTAATCTAATTAGGATTAGAGATGTGATTATTTAGAATTATTTTCCCGATTATTCGATTATTTCGATTAATTTATTTAATCATTTAATTGTTATAAACTCACAGAAGCCCTAGAAGATTGTTATCAATGCATTAGGGTTTGCCCAATCCTACTGGCCATTTAGCCAAAAATATTAGGATTCAATTTATTATTCGTTTCGACTCAATCTATTGGTTGCGATGGGTAATAATTAATTATTTAATTCTTTAATCAAATATAATTCAAATACATTTATTTTTCTAAATGGTTTCAACCATCTTATTGGTTGCGATGATTAGCATATGCCCCTTTAAAAATTCGTTATTATTTTTAATCAAAGCTATTGATTATGAAGGGTAACGATAAATTAATAATTATTTAAAACACGTTCATTTGCTATTCGTGATAATCGAATCTATCGATTAGAATGGTTAGCAATCCCCCATTCAATCTGTTAATTATGGTGATCAAACCTATTGATCATCGCAACTAACGGTAACATATTAAACCAGGGTTGTACGCCACTTAAAACATTCAAAATTCATCTCTTCAATACTGCGATTTTCAAAACTACGATAAGGTAATTCAAAATACCTTGCAAACTTCGCATTTCATCACTTCGATAAGGAAACTCAAAATGCCTTCAAACAACCTCATATTAATGTTAAGGCATACAACCCTGCCCCGAACTACGTTGACTCTGATTCTCCCTAAGGAGATACGTACGAACTTGGCAACAAGGCGAGTCCCCTTCCCCAAAATCTCATTTTTGCCCTTTTCACTTCTTTAGCTATTAATCTAATTATTTCAGCCATAAACCTCCGCCTCTAAATTCAAAACCTTAGAAAAGGGTTAAGGGTGCCTAACACCTTCCCTTGACCTGATTACAATAATCTTACCCGGAATTCTCTTAACTGCGTAGGGTTTCCTATTCGCCCTGGTGGAATAGGTGGCGCCTCTAAAACCTTTAATTTTTAGGGCAGATTGCTACAGAGGCTATGAGTTGTTTGCATATAAACTACTACTGTGGATAGCAAATGAATTGTTGGGCTTCTTGTTCCTAATGTAGCTATTGAAATTGTTCTTCAAGGTAAAATTGATACAAGTTTTCATCCCATTCATTTTGTCAAATTCAATCAAGAAACTAACATACTGATATAATTAGCAGGTTTAGCATGGGTTCAAGAAATTGATGATTGACGTGTGATAGTAGGCTTTGCTCACATTTTTGTTTTAACTAAGTTTGAAGCCTCACGTTTTCTCTATAACAAAGTCTGAAGCCTTTTGATAGTTGCTTGACGTCTCCATTATTCAGTGTTCTCTGCAAGTCAACAAGCAAATAATGTTTTAGGAAAAGGCTCAACCTTGGTGCTGAATTTTTTGGGAGGAAAGATTCATCCTCTGTGACATTCAACACAATTGTGTATGTCTCATTTAGTTATCAATTTTTGTATTTCCCATTTTAGCATATTTAAAGATAATTCACTAGACTGTAGATGGCTAGGTTGTATTAAATAGTCCAGTCTAAATAGGCTGTTATTATATCATATTATGCGCTCCTGTATATAATAGTTTTTTTCTATCATCAATTTTTAATTAAATTGTTTTTCGCTTATATTTTATGTCGATAACTTTTCGTTGCTGGAACAACACTTACATTTTGGTGTACTAAGTAGGTGTTATTTCAAAAGGGGTTTGGAGAATTTCTTATTTACTTGAATAAGTTATAGATTTTTTACTACAATTATGTGTGTATATATATATATATATATATATATATATATATATATATATATATATATATATATATATATATATATATATATATATATATATATATATATATATATATATATATATATATATATATATATATATATATATATATATATATTTCTAGTTTAATAGTTATTAAATTGTCAAGAAACTTGTGATTGAAAAAACCTATATAAGTTCGTATTTTTGGTTACACACTGATACCTTTAACTGTCATAAGGCACATGCGCATTCAGTTTTATTAGATATTGAATTTATTTTATTGAAGGTGGAGTTAAAAAAAAGCAACAACAGTTAGCCAAGTCTAGTCTTTGTTTGGCTTGAGATTCCCAAGTTTGTAGTGATATTAGTTGTTTTCACCCTTTAATTATACCAACATATGTTAGGATAATCACTTAAATGTTTATGACAATATCTATATATTCAATTGAAACCATTAGTTAATATTTCACTACATGATCTTGCGAATTGATATAGTTTGTTCAAAACAGAAAAAGAGTTTGAAGAATCCTGTACAATGAGCATGGTAGAGTCTGTCTTTTTTGTCCAAAGAGTTATCAACCATTTCTCTTCATATTGCAAGTGAAGACCACGAGTAAAATAATTTAATTGGTTC
The DNA here is from genome assembly GCF_029867415.1 of Vicia villosa. Lineage (NCBI taxonomy): Eukaryota > Viridiplantae > Streptophyta > Magnoliopsida > Fabales > Fabaceae > Vicia > Vicia villosa. Next base: position 442,366 of record NW_026705019.1, on the reverse strand, counting down.
TCAACCCTCTACAACCAAAATATTACATGCATGAAATGAAGAAAAGTTTCAAACAACTAACTGTTGTTGCTTTTAATGTGAAGATTCATCTTCATTAAAGCATAAACTAGCCAGAAACCCGTGCTGCCGCACGGGTGCATTATTTGTGGTGTAGTATTTTTTAAACGATATGAAAAATGTGAAGTAAAGAACTTTGACCTAATTGCATATATAAAACAGAAATGAACCATTTAAAAAATTACTAATAAGATATTAATAGTATGAAAATTAGGTTCTAAATTAAAATAATATTCCACAAAAAAAGTTTAAAATAAGTCAAGAACACAATAGAAAAATAAGACAAAGTATTGAATTAAATAATTGACGGTCCAACAACAAAAGGAAACTTTGCAATTTGAATATAATAATTTTATCTATACAATTAGTGACCCGTGAAAATAAATATAGATGATTATTGAAATAATATAAATATTATACAGATAGTGACCCGTGAGTTGGAAAGCTAATTGGCTATATAATTATTGGAAGCTCCTCTACGTTGCTTTTTTTTAAGACCCTATCATCATTTTTATTCATCCAAAACACAAATTAAAATCAACCTAATAGAAATATAAGTATAATAATATTCGAACATGTCAACCAATATAACTTTGCTTCTATTGAATAATGATTGCTACCTCTCATAATACTTAGAAACTTCAACCTGCATTACAAATACAAATACAATGAAGATAACATAATGAGACTCAGTCCACAGCCATAATAAGTAATCTCCATATTTTTAAACCATGCAAAATCTATTAAAAAAATATACTCATAAAGTATGACAAATAAGGATTGAGTAAAATATAAGGATCTAAAATATAAAGAACTATGATTAAGGATAAAAAAATATAAAGAACTATGATTACATCAGTAAAACATGGAAGTTAAAATATAAAGCTTACCCTGTTTTCAACTTTTCTAATTGCATCAATTTCTGAACTATTATTAAATTGCAAGCTGTGGACAAACTGTGGGCACACAAATAAAAAATAAATGAATTCTAAACTATTGATTGATTTCTTAGATAAAGGGATTGGTAATTAGGAATTTAGAAACCACTCAAAATCAACTCATGCTTATGGAGAATACACAGAATGGAAGAGGTTAACTGGTATAAAATGAATATTTAGCTTCTTTAGTTGAATAGAAACTATAAAAGGAAACCTGAAGCATAACATATAATTCTCAGTCACAACATTACTATAGCATATCATATGCATCAAGTTTGTCTTTTTGGAGGTCCAAAAATTGTGTCAAGCATAACTCTTTTCATATCCAGGTGCTTGTTAGTACAATAAAAGGGCTTCAAAGGGACACTATATACTGATTCATATGAATACCTACAGCCACATTCAATTTAGGAATATGAATTCAATTTTCCAAGTTAAAGATAAAAACAAAAGTGAAGTGATTTCATTTTCTGGATGGTGTGGTACAAACCTCCATCTTATAGTTTTTGAATGATGACATTTCTAGACATTGTTATGAAATTTATCAATAATTAAACATACAAAATCAGCTTCTGAAAGATTGAGGAGTTTGATTTTAATCTTATAATTCGTCTACATAGCTTACGGGAAGCCAACTTAGATTGTACTTCTTGTTAATTAAAATTTTCTAAGAAAAGTGTCAGAAAAGAAAATTACCTTCACAGGGCAGTTTATTTATGTTGCCAGCATCCTTTCGTGTGTGTCAAGAAGTATTGTTCACTTGTCTCTTATAAAACCCTCAAAACCAGAATGCTTGTAAGTCACAAAAATTCCAAAAGAAAACCAGCTTGCATGTTCACAGCATACAACAAACTCAGAAAATGTATAGTTTCATAATTAATGTGTTGTCTAACTTCTATCCTCAGGCCATAAAATTTAAAACACTGGTAAATAAAAGGTGAAGGTCTCATTTAAGATGGATTGATAATTAACCTTTGCATATTGTTGTTATCAAACTGTCGAAACATGTAAGCGTTAGGTGTGGCGTTGGCAATTTCTTTAGCTTTGTCAATAGCCCCTTTCAGCCCTTTATCTAAGTCCGTCAACACAACCTCTGCGCCAAATGAGCGTAAAAGAATTCTCTTCTCAATATTTGCGGAGGCAGGCATTGTGACTATTAGTGTATACTCCTTAGTTGCTGCAACAAAAGCAAGGCCAAGTTCGGTATTACCAGGTTCAAATAAAACAGTCTGCATAAATTCAAAATCAGGAAGTTAACGATTACAAACCAAGCATTTAGCTTTGGGTGTGGAAGCAAACAATTCATATTAAATTATAATTGTGGAAAGAGACTGCAATTCTAATAAAAAACCGCAGTGTGCTAACTTGGACCATACATAAGGAAATTAACATTATTTTATGTAAAGAATTGACAATTCATGGAAAATGTACAACCTACTTTTCAACCTGTCTGTCAAAACTGTTGGATAAAGAAAGGTATATATATAATAGGTTCAGCAAACTAAAACTTTAATTAACAATAATTAAAAAATGGGTGGTGCTGCATAAATATAATATAACAAAAGTCCAATTTAGCTCTTCAACAATTCGGAATACATAGTTGACAGCATTGTATTGCTTTCATCTAGATAGTGTGATGAGTCAAGATGTAATCCATTCACTAAGGTAACTAAGGTAAATAAAAAGCATAATTGTGGAAAGAGAGTGCTGGGAAATAAAAAAGTAGCAGTCTGCTCTTGCTCATGAAAGTGTAAGTCGGCTGTTCAGCTGAAAATCTGCATTTCATAATGAGATAATCTGACATAAGCAGACTGCTATATAACATTTTAAAATGTATGGCAGCACTCTTTGAGAAAGACAGAAATGCAGAGGCTTACCGTGGGGAAGTCTTCTTAGCATTTAAGGTTGAAGTGACATTATACTCAAGTGTTTCCCAAAATGCTGGACTATGTTAAAAGGTGATGCTGATCTGTAGCAGGCAAACGAAAAAGTTAGAAAAATAAGCAGTTCCCAATGAATACTTTAATTTAATTTATAGAAAAGTACAAAGTTATGGAAATATAGCAAATCCAAAAAGCTACATACTGTTGGTCACTTTAGAATTCCTAAGAACAGGTTAGGCGAAGATGCGTGTTCCAACGGGTTTTTGGTTTCTTACAAAACTCCCTAATTCATGAAACACAAACAATATATAGAAAGAATACTTGAGAAGAGAAAATATGTATGATACAAAGAGTAGTATGTTGTTTGTAATACAATCCCTCATTCTATTACTATATTGACTTTGATTGTACTACTAATATTAATTTCATAAATGGCTTCAAATTGTGACAAATAAGAAAATCCAGCCAACAAATTTCTTAAGATATCTACTGACTTTCATATTTGACAAAGGAAATTGCAATTTGAAACAGTTTGGATGCAGCAAAATGAATCTCAATGTTTTGACTAAAACAATTGTAGGCAAGCTATGATCTAATTAGTGTCTTCATAAGTAATCAAAACAGCTGAATATGAAGGTAAGAAAATAAGCCATATAGATAATGACAAATAAATAATGAGGTTATAAAATATGTAAACTCTGCATATGAAAAATCAGATCCACATAGTCTGTGAAATAAAGGAAATAAATTCATAGCTTAAGTAATGTTGGGATACATGACTCCAGATTCTAGACAAACACAGCATGGCTCATATAAATCTCAAGTGGACTCTTTATGGCATAGTGGTATAGGACTAAAATTTAATTTGTGATGAGAATTGAAATTCATCAAGAATTAAAAAACAAACAGATTTGGAGAGAAAACTTCGTGAAATCGATAACTTAAACAAATGCTCCAAAATAATTTTAGGCACAGTGCTGGAGCATTCCTTGGTGGGTTACATTTCATGAAAAAATTTACCAATTTATCCTTAGTTAACAGTGCCAGTGATAGTTCATCTGTGTTTCTTTGATACATCTGTGTAAAAAAGGAAGAGTAAAAGCCTCAAACCTAATTGCATAGCAATTAATAAAATATGGTAAGAAAAATTGATAGAGTAATCTACATTATGCATTGCAAATCACCTGTTTCATCAAGGTAGACAGTTCATTGGCTTTTGGCGGGGATTCACCATTGGCAAGTGCATAATCAATCCCTCTGCATTTCAAAATAAATCCAGAATCAAAAAATAGAAACACATTACATTTACAATATCATCGTCCATGTTCATCATTTAAGAACTCAAAGATCCAAAATATTGGGCAACTATGAGACACATTTAAGAACACAACTCATTAACAACAACATATATCAAACCAAATCCATAAAACGAAATAGAAAGCAAAAGAGGAAGTGAAAAATGGTAAGTGAAATAGAAAGGAAACGATAATATACATGTCCTGTTTTTTCCTTAACAACCCATAAATCAACAACCCTTATCAGCATCTTCCTAACTTGACTTTCGTGGACCAGATCCTTGATGAGTATTGGAGCCCTGGACATTCTTGTTGGCCGACTCTGTGGAAGAAATACAAACGAAACTCGGAAGTTAACATCAAGCATATGTAAAAAGTGCATAAAAATCGAAACTTAATATGAAGGATGAATAGCATCAAAATGAAGGAGATAGAGAAGGACAATAAGAACCCAGTAAAGGAATATGTTGAAGAAGAAACCTGAATGGAAGCAGAGGTTGGACGGTTTTCAATGGAGAATAGTCAAGGTTGTGATGGAGAGAGAAGTTTCAGAGACTTGTGCTCTCTCTTGCATCGAAAATGACTTTTGGAAGGAGGGAAAAGTTTGTTTTTCTATGTTGACCAATAGGAACCGAGCAGATGGCATGAAATTGGGAGAATTGAGTTATTTTATTTAGGTTGTTACAATTTTATCCTTGCAGTAAGACATGCCATTTTTTATAGTGCAACAAAGAACTTGACTTATGAAGGGCTTAATTGGTATGTCTTGCACAAAAATGAAGTAGGGGTCTTTGATTTAGAAAGTTACGTTTTTATCCTTTTTGCTGTGTAAAATAAATTGATGTTAAGGGCATAATGGGGTGTTTGGTCAATTCTTTAGTAATGGTAAGATAGTAGATGATTATTTAGTGATTTTCCTAAACTTAAAGAATAACCTGTAAAATTTAGAGGTTGCATCAGCATTATTTCACTTTGTAGGTGAACACAATAGGCGTGGAAAGTGTTTGGAGTTACATTAAAAAATTAGCAATTTATGTATATGTTTAATTAGCAAATAAAAAATTATCTACCATATAAGAAAAGTTATAGGTGTGGAAAACACCTTTCTACCCTTTTCTCATTTTGCTCCACATATGCAAAATGCTGGTTTTTTAGTCTTTATACACCTATGACATCACTTTTAATATTAAAATAATCTTTTACCAATTTCTCTTCTATCAATGTCTACTTTAATTTGAATTTCAAAATTCTCAAAATCTTTCCCTCTCTCATTGTCCTTTTCCTATCTATCTGTCCCTCTATATTTTTCTCTTTCTGTCTCTCAAGTTGCACAAAGCCTCTTCCTCTCTCTACTTGACTGAGGCGATAAATCCTCTTCCTCAACTGTCTCCCTCTTCTTCTTGCTCCTCCTCGTCCCTCTCTTTCTCTTTTCTCTATCTTCAACGCTTCCATGGATGCTTCGGTGAAAAGTGTGGAAGTAACGATTGGTGAATGTTGTGCGATTTGGTGGTGATGATGTTGCCCGGTTTACAGATATGTTGAAGGATATGAAGACGATGTTATGGTTCTAGAACTTTGGTGAGATTTTTCTGATTTTTGTTCTTTATGTTTTTGGATCTACGGATCTGTTGTCTTTTTTACTTCTTCTACACAAATTTCTAAAGGATTTTATGTATTTGGAAAATGACGGTAACATTTAGGGTTTCATTATGATCTCTGTGGCTATGGCTGTGTGTTTGTGTGAACAGTTATTGTTTTTGCAACAATTTGTGAAGGGTTTCTGGAAAATGAAGAATGAAAATCTTAGGGTTTCATTGTTTGTTTTTCTGTGGCCGATTTTGGGTGAACAGTCGTCTCTGAGGTATGGACAACTCAAAGGTTAGTGCAGAGATTAGACCTTTTATAATGTGGGTTTTTTCATTGGTTGATGTCATGTTGGTTACTTTGAATATTGTTTGATATTGAAAATGTTCAAATCTGCAGATTTTAAGTTATCATTGACAAACCAAAACATCACAAACCTAACCAATATTCCAATATGTGTTGAATGGTTTTTGGATTTAGTCATGTTGAGATGGTGAAAGAGAGCTGCTATTTTGTTTACTTTTGCAATATTGACAGAATGTTCAGTTTCATTTTTTCGATTTAAGGCATGTCTGAGCTTGCCCTCCATATGTTTGATAAAAAGCAGGAATGACACAGTGGTTGTCGTTACTGCGTTTCATGGTCTGAGATTTGAAAGACCCGGTCAGGATTTAGAGCAGCAGAGCACGGGCTGATACCAATATTCGAATTGCTAGAAGTCGGGAAAATTAGAGGTTGAATTAAAATCATATTCCAAACGTGCAAAAGAAGGTGACACGTCGGTTGAATTAAAATCTGTTGCAGTGCGAGAAGGATCATATAAACCAGAATAATACATGAGTCACACTATCATCGGCGACAAGGAACGATAAGAAATTTTCTACTGGATTCTTAAAGGTTAATAATATGCAACTCCTATAACAAATCAAATGACAGGTGATTGATCAAGGATTGTCTTATTAATATTAGAACTATATTGACTCTGTTATTTAGTTACTGTGATTTGAATATTTTGCAGCCTGCTACTCTATAATGTGTGAGTTTGCTATGTACTGATGGGAGTTAGTTGCTGTTCTGCTACAGGTGTGTTCGAACTATTGCGCGTTGCTGCTGTTATTTCAAATCACTTCAATTGTGTCGAATATCAAATGAGCATTAGATAGTTTATGGATTGGGTAGGCAATCAGCTATTTTGCGAACCAAAAGTGGTGAACGAGTGGTGAACAAAAAGTTATTCTTGGCAGAACGAGTGGTGAACGAGTGATGCACATAACAAAGTCGAAGAGATGATTTAAAGACAATAATATTGTTCTCAAGTGTGACTAGGCTTGGTTTTGCTTCTGCTGACAATTCTCCATCCTTTCAAGGCCAGCCGTTAGTGTAGGTTGTACTCCTTGCTGTAGTCTATTTTGGTTACTAAGAAAATTATTTGATTTTAGTATCATTTAATAGATGCTACTTTTGAATCTTATGAGCCACCATACTTTGTCTCCTCAGGTTCTTCATTGGCCATATCATCATGCTTTGTCCTTTGAGCCTATTTTTAAAATCTAGAGGGGGTGGTCTGTGTGTGCAGGTCGATTATTAGCAGGAGCTTCATTTGGTATTTTGGTATCTTGGCCCTGACTTCAATCAACCTGTGAAAATTGGCATCGTACAATATGTGTTTTACATTTTGGTGAATTGTGCTTTTGGGGTTTATGGAGAGGGGAAGTTTGAATGGAGATATGGGTAAGCCTATTAAAATCAATACATATATTATTATTTCCACTTTCCTATTTCCATATCAGTTTTTGTCATGTCGATTATACTGCCTGAATCTTGATTCTCTTTGGTCTTTATATGTATCCCTACTCGGTAGTCCCATTTTTTATTTACAACGTCTGCTTTCAATTTACAGTCAGCAACATATGGCAAGGTTCTTATTTTGGATGGAGTCATTCATCTCACAGAAACAGATGAGTGTGCCTATCAAGAGATGAGTGTTTTACATTTAAAGTTGTTTTGGTCTTTCTTGAGAAGTGTGCATCAGACTGTTATGGTGTTGTCAATCGCAGATTGCAGGAAATTTTCGTTGTTGAAATTCTGCTATGAGCCCATGCTACAACCCTATAGCATTGTTATGGCTGATATTTAATACAACTTCATACTTAATCATGTCTTTTGGAGTAATACCTATGTTAAAATTCTAATATGTTATAGTGCTTTAGTGCCACTATATTTGCTATTTGATAACACTTGAATGTTATATGTTGAAGAGAATTGGAGCGTATTTGACTCTGGGATATGATGACTTATCTTACTGAGTGGAAGCACGAAAATATTATATCATTTATCTCCATAACTTTCCAAGTCTACAAAGTTAATTGTATTTTTCTTACTGTTTTTTGTTAGGTTTTGGTTATTGGTGGAGGAGACGGGGGAGTCCTGCGGGAAGTTGTACGCCACTCTTCAGTCGAAAAGATGGACATTTGCGAAATTGACAAGATGGTTGTTGATGTCTCCAAAGAATTTTTCCCTGATATAGCAGTAGGTTTTGCGGATCCATGTGTGACACTTAATATCGGTGATGGTATGATCAATTACCCTCCACATTCCTAGATGTTTCTTAAACACTTTTCTGGTATGGGATAACATTTCTAATGATGCTTTGTCTCTCAATGTTCTAGGAGTTGCATTTTTTAAGGCAGCTCCAGAAGGATCTTATGATGCAGTTATAGTGGATTCTTCTGATCCTATTGGTAGGGCATATCAGAAGTGCCTTATAATTTTATGGTTTTTACATCATGATTCAAGTACTCGCAGAAAATATAAACTTGCAAAGCTGTGATAACAATGCCGTAAAATTATATTAATCGAATCCTGATATAACAATACTGATATAAAGTTTATTTTTGGTAAGTTTATTGAAAAATAATTGAATCCTGTATTAATATATCAGTATTGATATATCAGTATTGAATCCTGTATTTTTTGGTAAGTTTATTGAAAAATAATTGAATCCTGTATTCATATATGAGTATTGATATATCAGTATTGAATCCTGTATTTTTTTGTAAGTTTATTGAAAAATAATTGAAATCACTTTTCACAAACTTTAATAGTTCTAAATTCTTATTTTCTCTATTTTAATATAACTTTTACTTTATTCACACTTTTCAAACTTTTATGTATTTAATTATATCTTTTTCTAATTTGTTATTTCTTTATAAATATGAAATCAATTTCAACTTTTACATATTGGTTTCTGTATTCAAATGCTTTTAATTACATCTATATATATTAACAAAAATGCCAACAGATAAATAACAATTGCATTAAAGACTTTAATTATATATATAATCTACAGAATATATATACTTAAACGTGATACGAGAAAATATATATTAGTTTGTAATTCTTTATAATACTAATAAATAAATAAATAAAACAAATATTTATTTATAACTTAATAGATATTAGACAAAACAAACATAACTAAAGTATGAATTCAATGACATTAAAATTATATATTAATATAAACAATTCATAATTATTTTATGATCACCAAAACAAATACAATACAATTAAATAATTATAGGAAAAAATCAAATATATTTAAAAAATCAAATATATTTTAAATCATGTATAAATATATTTCAAATTTTACATATAAACAAATGCCTTGAAATGACATTAATAGCTTCCCGCGACACTTTCTGTTTGTTTTTGTTTTGGTTTGTACTTATGATTCCCACTGTGTCTGCTATAACATTATTATTGTTGTTGTATGGATTCTGTTACATGTTTGTGAAGTTTAGAAGATGGTAGATATGGTCATGTACTTGGTAATGGTTTTGTTTTGTTTATGAATGATGATGAGGAAGTTTTGCTAGAAACAATTAGTGAGAATAATATATATATATATATATATATATATATATATATATATATATATATATATATATATATATATATATATATATATATATATATATATATATATATATATATATATATATATATATATATATATATATATATATATATATATATATATATAAAAGATTATATTTGAATAATCTAATGATTTTAATATATTTTGTTAAGATAAATAAATTAAGATGACGGCAAATAATCCAGTACCCGTGCGAATGTACGGGTAACACACCTATATCATGTGAACGCACGAGTAGTCAGGCCAAATTTCATGTGAGCACACAGGTAACACACCAGTATTTGTGAGGATGCACGGGTAATCATAACAACATCCGTAATAACGCACGCGCGGGTAATATTTTATTTTTTTTAATTTAAAAATTGATTTTTATATAGTATGTGTTTAATAGTTTTTCCTAACAATAGTTATTTTTAAAAACTTATACAATTATATTGCAGTCTAATTTTTTATATTTTTTTTAATAATATATAAAGAAATTCTAATTTGTTTTAAAATTATTGTTTAAATATTAAAACTTCTATAATTCAATTTGATATAAAAAAAACTAATCTAATAAAGTCGATTCAACCCACACCAGAATCCGTGCGGACGCACGGGTAACACAACAGTACCGTGTAAACGCACGGGTAATCATACCAACATCCGTGTGAACGCACGGGTTATTGCACATTTTTTACAATTAAAAAAAATAAAACTCAGTTGTACTACTGTCTTTTCATTTATTTATATTTTGAATCATAACCTAAAATTTAATAAATACAACATTAAACTTAATTCTTTTATATCATTCTCTTTTTGAATTTTTATGTAAAATTATGTTTTTACTGATTTTCAACTAATTTTAACTTTGCAATATTTATTTATCTTATTTATTAAACTTTATAAATCCTTTTATTATTATAACTCTATCAATCTTAAAAAAAACTTTTTTTCTTCTATTTTTTACAATTGTTTTTTTACAAAGTATGTGTTTAATAATTTTACTTTTTAATCAATTTAATAGTTTTGTTTAAACAATATAACTTCTATATTTCAATTTCATACAAAAAAAAATTTCGATTTTTTAACTTAATACTATATATATTTGATAAACACAGTCCAACCCACACCAGAACCCGTGCGGACGCACGGGTTTCCTACTAGTTAATAATTAAATCCATTAACAAATTGATATTTTTAACTGGATGATAATACAAGCGCTGCTCGAATTGAAATTTTTAACAAATTGATAGTTTTATTCATTAACCCATTCAATCCATCTATTCACAATTAATAGTTTTAACTTTAGATTTTTTTTTAAAATTTTAAATCCATTAACAAATTGATATTTTTAAATATATTATAGAAAAATAATTATTTATATCTTTCTAGAGTTTATTTGTACATATTTTTCTGTGAATTTTGTCATTAAAACTTACTATTTTTATGGGTCACTATCACCACAATACCTTTTTAACCTAAAATATCAATAACTATTGCTTTTCCATGTTAAATACTATATATAAATTCATTTCATCTATATTATGTTTTGTGAATCTTAAATTAACATTCCTCCCTCAAAGTTTTACATATTTTGCATTTGTAATACATTATTGATCTTATGATTTGATTTACCCGTACGGACGCATGAGTCTTCTACTAGTATCTTAACAAAACTAAGATATAAATTATGAATAAAGCTGAATTAAGAGTATAAATTTTTTGTTTAATTGACAATTTTATTTCTGTTACATGTTACTTTCGTATAAATTTAAGTAATACTCACAATTTTTTAGCTTATTTCATAAAAGATAAATCCTTAACTACACGTTAGTGTTGATGTTGTATCAATAGTTATTCTAAAATTCAAGTGAGATAGTTTTAGGTTACATCCAGTGCTTGTACAATTATAACTAGAATCTTTTTTTTTTTTTTTTGCTATATGAGAGTAAGGGACCAAAGCAGTTAAGCTTCACAAGATAGAATTATTATACCTGTTGTGTTCAATTAAGGTCTTAGCAATTCATCCTTAAGTTTAACTAACTTTCCAAAGCAGTTAAGCTTCACAAGATAGAATTATTAAGCTTAACTAACTTAATTAAGTTTGATGAATGCTTTAGCGTAATTGTTCTCGTTGCTTGGAAGTGGTTTAGATCAGTTAATGATTCTTCTCCGACGTGTAATTTTCAATTTTGGAAGCTTCATCCTCTCTCTTGTATAAAGAGGTAGTCGGTTCCTTACGTGTATCCGTTCTTTCGATTAATTCCATTATTTATTGAAAAAAAGAAGAAAAAAGAAAAAAAAAAGATTGTAAATTCATTACAAGTTAGTTCATTTAAGATGATAATGCTGGGAATAAAAGTAGTTATATTTCCTAATTTTAAGTTGAATAAGAGGAGAGTAATTAAAAGTGTTATAGAACTACGTAAATTTTTTAGCAATAATAAAATGTAGATATCAATTCTTTAATTTAGTCAAAAAGAAATATTAATGCGGTCAAAAAAAAAAAAAGAAATATTAATGTGCCTCTTTTCAAGGCATTGAGAGTAAATATAAAATGGCTAGTTAGGATTGAAACAAGAGCAAATCACAAAAGTTAATATTGGTGAAGAAACCTTAAAGAAGAGATGAATAAGATGACTTATTTTTCTTTTGTTGTGGTGATTTTTATTTTATGTGTTTCATCCTCCTATGGAGCCAATGGAGTCAAAGTAGTAGATGTGGATACTATTTGCAAGGGAGTCATAGACTATACATATTGTTCAAATCTTCTCAATTCAAAACCTGGAAAAAATCGAGATCTCATTAGCTTTGCAGAATACGGCATTGGAGTAGCTCGTGTCAATGTGACCAACACATTCAATTTAATCCGAAGACTAATTGCGAACAGTGGTAGTGATGTTGGGGCAAAAAAACATTATGAAATATGCTTATATCATTTCGATGCAAAAGTAGGCGCCCTTCGTTTGGTTGATGAAGCTGTACGAAATTTAAAGACAGGAGATTACGGATCCGCCCGTGAAAGAGCAGGTGCTATATCAGTTCATTGTTTTGATTGTGTTAGAGGAGAGTCACCTGGTGAAACTCCTTTTCCTGATCCATCACAACTCCCAAAATATGCTCATGTTGTCATTCAAATTTCTCAGATTCTTGAGCATATATTTCGTTTTATAATTTATGCATAACTAATTGGAGACTCATCACTAATAATGGAAGTGACTTTATCATATTCAATAAATGAGGTTCTTTGACGTGTAATTACTATTATGTGTTGTTTTCACATGTGTTTCTCTAATGGATAAGATCTAATCTTTTTCTTTGAGATGGTACTTTGTTTCAATAATCTGCACTTTGAGTCATCTTTAATGGTTCCGTAAAAACTATTTATTATTGATAAAGTAAAAATCTGCAAAAATAGGTATGAGTATGATATCTGCACATATGTTTTTATTTTTATTATTATATATAGATGTATCGTTTTAATAAACTAGTAAGAAACCTGTGCCGTCCGACTTTCATATTGTATGGATTCAATATTGATTGATATAGATCCTTTTATATATCAATGAAAAGATGTTTTAATTCTACCAATATTCAGTCTTGTTCTGACCAAAGAGTACATAAAACAAATGACTTAAAATTCAAGCAGCTAATAGTGAAAATAAAAATGTCTGTTCCAGATGAAAGTATCTCCATGGCTCTAATTTAATAGTTGAACTACAAATATGAAGGAAACAACCAATAACAACAGCTATGAGGAAGTCTGCATGGAGAAATAAATCAAATAAAAAATTAATATTTTTCTAATTTTGTAAGAACATAATGTGTTAGGTGATTAGACTTACCAACTAAGAAAGTGATGGAAAACCTCCTTGTACACGACATTTGTAGTGGTAGAAGAGGGGGCATCGTTGTCATGTATTAAAATTTTAAGACCAATTTTGGTTGTAATTCTTGAAATTGCCACATACAATTGTCCATGACTAAAAACAGTAGTAGGCAAATACAATCCGACACTATCAAGTGATTGGCCTTGAGATTTATTAATCGTCATTGCGTAAGAGACAATAATGGGAAATTGCCTCCTAATCAACTAAAAAGGCCACGGTGACTCAGAAAGTGACATAGACATGCAAGGGATGTAAAAACGTTACCTGTATTCTTTTCAGACATGATTTTTGCCTCAATAACATGATTTGCTAACCTTGTAACAATTAATCTTGTTCAATTGCATAATCCATCATTCTGGTCCAAATTTCTCGTTAGCATAATTGGGATACCAACCTTTAATTTGATCTTATGATTTGGTAAACCTGATGTTCTAAGTTTACTAAGAAATTCTGGAGTTAGAACTTCATATGTTTCATTATAACTTGTATAGGTTCTATCAATTGAATCAAAACTCAGGTACTTTTCCTCTTCTCCTGAGAAAAGCAATAACATGAAAATATTAATACATTAGTAAAGGAAACATGATATACTAATTTAATATATGTATATGTAAAATAAAACTATATATATATATATATATATATATATATATATATATATATATTTACCTGGTATCATATCCAATACATAATGATTAATTTTTTTCACAACTCTAATGGTTGAGGCAAGAATTGCTTTTCCTTGTAAAATATCAACATTTTGGAAATTTTCCAACAAATTGAAATATGTGCTTTCCACTATTGCTTTTATAGGATCCTCAAAATTGGATATTAATATTTCTTGAGGGATTTCTATATCAGCCAATCCATCATTTGGTTCACATATCTTACCATCCCCAACATCTATATCAGCCAATCCATCATTGTGTTATCTCTTCCCTATTGAAGTCGCATATTTTTTTAGTGTTAGAACCTGACAAAAGTCCCATACATAAGATGAACAAATGGAAGCATGAACAATTTCAGAACGGACTGCTATTGGAACAACTGGAAGAATTTGTCGGAAGTCTCCTCCAAAAACAACAACTTTTCCACCAAAATTGTATTTGCGTGACCCTTTTTACCCATGACATCTTTAAGAGTCTTATCCAATGCTTCAAAACAATTCTTAAGGGCCATGGGTGCTTCGTCCCATATTATGACATCGGTTGCTTCAAACAATTGTGAATGCTCGGTGTCTTTGTCAACATTGCAAGTAGAGTTGTCAAGGGTTGGCATGGTTATTTTGAACTTTGAATGGGCAGTTCTTCCGCCTGACAATAATAACGAAGCAATGCCACTTAAAGCAACAATAATAACTATTTTTTCCTAACGAAGTGCACTTGATAGTGTTCTCCACATGAAAGTTTTACCGGTCCCTCCATAACCATGTAAAAAAAACACACCCCCTCTTTGTTTGTCGACAGCTTCCATGATTTTATCAAAGATTGAACGTTGTTCATCTACAATCAAAAGTGTAAATATTTATTAGTCTATAACATAAAAACTTAATACTTTCATGTCACTATATCATAATAGAAATATTAACAATTACATTTTAGGTTCGTAAATAGATTATGGAAATTTTCTCGTTCTGTATCGGCATTGTAATCAAGTTCGTCATAAATTAATCTATTCCTCACGTGTCGTGTGACGTACGAATCTGGATAAGGCATGTCTTTAAATTCATGCAAACTTCTTCGATTTGATTGCATCATATTCTCAATCTCAATTAGTGTTAAATTTTTTAACTTAGCGGTTGTTATAAACCAGTAGGAACATGGCATTAGAAATTACAAATAGAAAGGTAATTTTTTATTGTATAGTAGTTGTAATCATTACAGACATAATGTAAATACAATAGCATATGATTGGTTTTGGAGAATGAACATACTATATAGCAGGAAAATAAAGCACCCACATAAGTTACATAAGTGAATAACGATTTCATCATGCTATTATGGGTATACATAGGGCAGTGAGATTAATATATATTGCAGTTTCAATGTGTCATTTTGCTGCACTATAAAGTACACAATATAGCAAATGTATAGCAAGCTATAATCGATTATCATGCTGTATACATCAGATTTCAATAAAAGAACTGGATCAATTTGGTTCATTATAGATAAAGAGTTCCAGAATTTCTTACTCAAATTAACAGTTATATATATGTATAACAGCAAACCTAAGTATAAGTTATACCTCTTCTATCTGTTGCTTTTCTTTGTTGATAAAGAATACCTTCAGATAAAGTCCTCCAAGTTTTTCCCAACACATGCCGCGGCCTATTTACTGTACCGGATAATAGCATAGTGACAAATAACTTCCTCAAAAAATGACCGGAACCACAATCCTATGCCTCATGTATAGGTGCAACATATTCCTTGTCATCATTAAGAAATCCCATTTCGAAGCATGTATCTCTAAAACTATCACGAACTATTCCACCCACATTTTTGATATCCTCATAGCAAGTTGGTCCCTTGACAACTGTTAACATCATTCTAAGGTAATACAGCTCGTCGGTACTTGGAGGAACCCAAATTAGTCTTCCAATGGTACAACCTCTATTACGTGGTTTCCATCGCCTGTATCTTTTATCATAATCAAACTTGGAAAGAAAAGTAGCGTATGTCAAATTTTTTGCCTCCGCATATGATTTGTTTGCTTCCATCCCACCTGCAAACATTGATTCTTTCACATTTGGTTTGTCAAGAACATCATCTATCAGTTTGTAATCAGTATAGTAAACCAGATTGTCGCCCTCAAGATGAAAATACAAACTTTTAACGGGAAGAGATATCCCATAAATAGGAAATGAAAAGATCCTCTAACATGCTTCACTTGGTGAAACGTATCTACAATCAAGGTATTGCTTTACTTCATCAATATTTCTAACAACAAAATTTCCATCCTGGTCAGTTTTAACAACAGCTACAATTATTCTATCATACCCCTTGTTAATATACTTAAATAAGTACTTAACTGAAGTGCCTTGATTACACCACTCCATATTTATGTGGGCCTGAAATTTCTTCAACAGATACGCATTATATGGAACGACGTATCTATTATCGAGAACAACATTCTTTTTCACAACAGTATTTCTAGTTCCCTTCTCCTGTAGACGGGATATCCATCCTGATCTACAACGGTTTTGAGGCTGGAATTTTTTGGGGAAGAACTTAGAGCACTTACCGTTCTTCATGCAAGGTGAATTCCTGTTTGCTAAACCACATGGCCCATGAATCATATGTGTTTTCACCAAATGATACAATTGCATATCATCATGTTCGGTTGGAATTTCTGTCGAAATGATATTGTTGATGTCATATGGAGTGGGATACTTGCTCGATTGATGCATGAAAAGCAGAATATGTGCATGTGGTAAACCTCTTTTTTGGAACTGGATTGTGTAAATATCTGCAATAAGGGATATTAGTAAAAAATTGCGAATGTAAAAGTTTATATATATGTAAAGATATAGAGGAGCAAAGTCAAAGTTAATAAAAGTTACTTACATGCAACTACTCTATCCAAGATGTGCTTCTTTGTTAAATCACACAACAGCTCCTCTAACTTTATTTTAAACACCTTTGATATAATATCTGGACGATCTTGAGGCTTCAAATTCATATTGTTAAGCAATCTTTGAACTTCAGGCCAATTTGGATTGCAAGTAAAGGTGATAAAAAGATCCGAAAATCCAATATGGCTACAAATTGCCATCCCATCGAAGTATAGTTGTTCCATGTATCTCCGACTACCGACATAAGTTGAGGGTAAAACCACTCTTTTACCTTTGTTAGCCCCTTGAGTGGTTGCTTCCGTCTGTAATCCGTTCAAATTGGAGTACTTGGAAACTTGCAGTTTTTTCTGATGCTTGCGGATATAATTCAATCTTTGCGACTCCATCATAGTAAATCCATCAACCAGAAATTTCTGAAACAACCTCCTTGAAAAAGCTTTGAACAGATTGGCAGTCATTGAATGAATTACACCAACATTCATCTGTTTTTTAGATGCATTGACGGATCCACTTGGCTGTGCATATGCATTATTGTAGCTTTGACTATGTAATGAGAAGGTAATACCATGTAGAGGTGTATTTGTATTAAAGCTTACCGGAGAATTGAACAACTCATGACCTACAGGACTACTGAGAATATTGCCACTACATCTGTTTTCAGGTGCTTTTTTTGGGCGAATAATTTCCTTCCTTCTTGGTCGAGCAGAAGTTGTCTTTTGTCTTTCTGACATGGTATCAATAGTAATGGTTGATTCATAGCTGGCTGATGTGGAGTTTGGAGTTTTCAAATCAGACATTGATGATGAAGCAGCACGTTGGTTATCCAGACCCTTGCCTTTTGATAGAGTGGACCACACAAACTCATTAACACCGACATTCAATCTCCTGTCAGCTTAAAAAATCGTTCCAATTGTGTTTGTTGTAGAATTCTGGTTTCCCTCATTCACAACCGCAAAAGTGGTATTACTTAGTGGAGTTCTGACGTAAATTCTGGACGGAGTAGTGTTCATATCAAATAAATTGTTGTGGTTCAATGTGTTCTCATTGTTTCTGCTCCTCTTCGGTCTTCTTTCTTTAAAAAGCTGCTTTCTTTTTTGTCTTGTTGTTACTGCCTTAATTCTCTCATGCAATATAGTGTGGTCCATAACTATTAGAAATGACACCTGATGAAATTTTTGTAAATCTAATATCAAAGTATTACTGGTATGAACATCCAATGTTCTATTTCTAAAAGCGATTTTTGTTTCTTTTTATGGAGTAAAGAACATTGTTTTTGAAATTGACCAAGTACAATGTCATTATCTAATTTCCATAATTTAATCAATATACTAATATACAACAGAGTTAATTTTATAATGTTTAATGAGGTAGATAAAGGAAATATCATTTAAGTTCTTTAAGTATTATCATTTAGTTTAAGGAGATATATTAAGTGCATTAAAAATATTAAACTAATAGCACCAAATAAACTGTATCATAATTTTGGCCTTAGGTATATTAACCGCATCATAATTTTTGACGTGAGGTGAGTGTGTTGAAAAAGTAATATAAATAAACAGGTATCTCATATTGGGTTTATATAGGCATTAATGACTTCATATTTTGGGTGGGGAAATAAGATTAGTGCAGCTGTACCAATTATTTCAATTTCTGTAATATTAATTCTGTTGAAATTTATAATAGCAGACAGTCACACTTATAAATACAAATATGGTGTGAACCATATTGAAATATAATAAAATAGTTTGCGGTAGAACGTAAATATATCAATTCAAAGTTAGGATCATAATTTCAATTTATATTAAAGAAAATGAACGGTACATAGTTTCAAAACAGGTCCAAAACATAAAAAGGAACAGACAACATTAACAAAGTCATTGCGTTGCTCAAAACAAAAGCAGATTAAACATATTAAAATAAGAAGGTCGCTATTTTTCTATCTTGATATCTTTTCTAAGCTTGGTTGAGGATAGTTGGACACTTTCAATATCTTCCGCTGCAACAGTTAAAGACCTTTTCGACAAAGTAACAATGGTGAAACAATTATCAGCATAAATTATACAGAGATGAATAAAGTGGAAATTGTGTTATGATGTGAGGAGAATACTCACAGAAACAGTAACCAATTCATCCTGTGAATCTTGATCCGGTGCAAGAAGTTTCGAAGTATGCTGCCAATTCCAAACAATATTAATATGGTATACTCAAATACATAATTTTAAGGTTAAATTACTCAAATGCAATATTAATTTGGTCCTTCATGCTATTTTCGCTACAACTAGGTCCTTTATGTTATCAAATGTGTGTACCATTATCCTTTTTTAACCGAGAAAATGTAATAATTGTGGATGCAATTATTTTGAGGGATGTAAAAATGATGAAGTGCTTCCAAAAACACAACAATCAACATTTCTAAATGATTAAAATGAGAGAAAAGGGAGGCAGTTATCACCCAAAAGGACCGAGTTGTTAAAAAAACTTGAAGGACCAGTTACAATTAAATAACTTAAAGAACCTTGAGAGTAATTTAACCTAATTTTAAAATGAAGCATTTAAAAAAATATCACCTCCTCAGATTTGAAACCATCCCTTATTTTCTTACGGGTATCCTCATCTATTTTGTGGCCAATGACAGATAGTCAGGCCTTATTAGGCTGAAAAACAACCCTTATAGCCAACTCTTTTTTCAGTATTGAGTCAAGTTCATTCGGGAATTCAAAAGGACCATATTCTCCGGACTAAAAAAACAGAAAAAATCATTATGAATAATGTGATCTAACATACTTAATTATGTATAAATATATACATGTATACCTCGATCAAAGCATTTCTTAGTTGAAGTGCTGACTTTCCAACTAACTTACTACAATCAACATCCCAAAATATAAACCTAGACTTGAATTTACCATCAGATGCTAAGACTTTAAGCTTAAACCTACAACATTAATGAATATACAAATCAAGTTATTTGCAAAATAAATTGGTAACATAAGGATTATAAACAGAAAATACCTCAGGACTGGCTCTGAAGATACGTGTTTGGCACAACACGTAAGTTTCCCATCATTTAAAGATACACTTCTTGGGCATTCAACACATCCATCATAAAACCATCCTGACTGTTCGCAATCAAATTTCTCCAACGTTGCAACAGTGACACATGTAGTCTCCTAACATAATTAAGATTGTTATAGAATATACTAAATTAAGGAAAAAAATGGAGTAATATTATGTGAAGAGACTGATGACTTACATGCTGTAAATTTGCAATTTCTGAAAGGCTCAAAATTTCAGCTTTCCACACAAACTTATCAAATAAAGCGGTCACTTCTGTAGCGGTAAAAATGTGACTCGAGCGTTTATCGCGCGCTCGAAGTACAACAGAGTCGCCACCGAACTTTATTTATTCCAAAAGGAAAGGGGAAATATCGATAAAACCCACGGATAAAAAGAAAACGGATAAGATGGTCGTTCGTAACCAAATTAGGGTTCGGGAGTCGGTTAAGCAAGGGGAAGGTATTAGCACCCCTCACCTCCATCGTACTCGATGGGACCCATTTAGTTAGTTTCGTGTTTGAGTGTTAGTGTAATGTTTGTGTTCTTTAGCTTGTTAATTGAGAAAAGGTACAAGAAAATATTTTTAAGGTTTTTTTATTATTGTGAAGAAAAAGAAAAGATTTTTTTATTATTATGCTCGCCAAGACGTTTGTATCTTGTGCCTACGTATTCCCTAGTGCAATGGGAAAGTCAGAGCAATCGTAGTTCGGACGAAGAACCACGAAAGTTTGTTGGTTGATTTTAGAGAGAGGTACTCGATCGCTTTCAAATGGAAATACTACGCGCACATGGATATGAGATCACTACAAGAATGGATGACTAAATCAAGAGTGAGACGAGATTTTTGCCATCATCGCATTCAAGTGGAAGATGTTCGATCTTCACATGTGGAAGTATGTTCGCATTTTAAAATTGAATAAGTGTCTCGTTTATGAAAAGAGTTTTAAAAGCCATAAGGCGTAAAAGGTTAAATGAAATTGAGATTGTGTTTTTAAAGGATGTTTTTGCAAACGTTTAGCAAAGGATTGAGCATAGGTGTGCACCTAGCGCGTCTTTACCCAAGGTATTGAACAGGAGCTAGCCCCATTGTCACTTGTTGTCCTTATTCAAAAGATCAAGGTATTCAAGAGGTGTGCACTTCTTGTCACATGATCTTTCGATTTGGTTAATGCATTTTGATTTAAAAGATCAAGGTATTCAAGAGGTGTTCACCCCTTGTCACTTAACCCCTTAGTTTGATTAAAGTGTTTTGATTCAAAAGATCAAGGTATTCAAGAGGTGTGCACTTCTTGTCACTCAATCTTTTGGTTTTATTAAAGATGTTTTAGTTCAAAAGATCAAGGTATTCAAGAGGTGTGCACTTCTTGTCACTCAATCTTTTGATTTTATTAATATGTTTTGATTCAAAAGATCAAGGTATTCAAGAGGTGTGCACCCCTTGTCACTTAATCTCTTGGTTTGATTAATGAAAGGTTTAAAAAATGTTAATCCAAAAGAATCGAGGTATTCAAGAGGTGTACACTTCTTGTCACACGATCTTTCGGTTTAAGAAAAAGGTTTTTGAAAAGAAAACTCGACTTTGGATCGAGAAATTATTTGTAACCACTTGGCGTTGGACCAAGATTTATTTATTTATACTTGGCATTGGACCAAGATTTACTCGAATGAATTGAAAGATTAATTTAATTTTTTTGATATTTGTAATATAGAAAATATAAGTCTAAAATCAAAGGTAATGTTTTTGTATTTTTTAATAATATAGAAATAATTAAACAACTTAATTATATACTTCTAACATATTTTTTTGAATTTTTAATAGATATATTAAAAGGTAAAAGTAATTATTAACAAAAAGATTAACATAGAAACAAATAAAAAGAAATAGAAGTCATGGGTTAAGCATAAAATAGGGTGTAAAGTCAAGAAATCCGTTGGGCTTTTAAATGCTTGTGCGGCCCATGTTTCAAGTGGTCAACAACTAATTCAGGGGAGGTGTGTGGACTTTAATAGGGTGATGATGAGAGTAAATCGGGTTGGGATAGAACTTACTGAGCCCAGAACAAAAACAAAGAAATAAACCCTAAAATGTTGAGACAAAAATGGCAGCCTCCTCTCCTATCTCTCTTCACGTTTTCCACGATGAAACTCTCCCATCTCTGTCTCTCGAACGAACACAACAACGAAACCAGAAATCTCACTATCTCGCCTCTCTTTTGATTTCGATCTCTTAATCTCGGCTCTCAGTTTCACTCTCCTAATCGCTCTCTCGCTCATACACTGATCTCACTTGTTTTCTACGCATACAATAACAACACAACAATGCACAAACTAATTCAGACAACAGAAATCAACAATATTCAGCACTCACAACATGAAGAAAATAAAGGATTCAAACAACTCAAACTGCAGAAATTCAATAGTATGATACAAAGTTAATAAAGTGGAGGAGTTGAAGAATACCGACTCCAATCGTTCTCGGAGGTGACGTCTTCTTAAGGTAATCTCGATTCCTGTTGCTCTGCTTCGGTTCGGACTGTTGTGTGGCTGTTGGCGTATTGAGTCTGCTTGAGTTTGATGAAGGTGTAATGCAGTAGTTCTGTTTTTGCAGGTTAATGGTGTATTGGGGTGTTGTTGTGAACTGAGAGAGGTTGGGCAAGTTTGGAGGAAGAGTGAAGTTTAGCAGAGTTTTTTCCTCTTCCCCTTTTGTGTATGATCGTCTTTTCTTATAGGCATAGAGTAGTGGAAATTGGGGGGAAAATTGATCCCGTTTGAACACTTTTGGTATCTGATCCATGGCCTTTTGTGATGAAGGTTTTGTATTGATTATAATGGTGAAAGTTTTGGCTTATTGTTGCTCTGATTTTGTTATTGTTGCTCTGATTTTGCAGGTTTTGGAGCAGCAGCTTGGACCATAGTGTTTGGCATGGAGAGTGGAGCAGAGTGCAGGGAATCGTGAAAGAAAACCACTTTATAATTTTTTTTCCTTTTGACTTATATACAACAAAACAAAAAATGAAATAATAATAATAATAAATGTTAGTAATAATAATAATAAAAATTAACCTAAGTTAAATCTAAACTAAAAAATAAAAATAATACTAAAACTTAAATTAATCTAAATTATCTAAAGTTATTTTTTTGTTGACTTTAATAAAAAAGTTAATTTTTCAAGGTATGCAAAAATGCGACGATTGAACTATGAATGCACATGAAATGCAGTATGATCAAGAAATGAAATGCATAGGGCAAAAATTGGGGTGCGACAACTTCCTCTTTCTTGGTGTTAATTCCAAAGTCTCCAAATCCGGTTTTGTTGGATGACTATAGACCTATATGCTTAGTTGGTTGTTTATACAAAGCAATTGTGAAGCTCTTGGCCGGTAGATTAAAAAAGGTGTTGAATTCAATTGTTTCTCCCTGTCAAACGGCTTTTGTTCCGGGTCGGCATCTTCTTGACGGTGTTCTTGTCGCGAATGAAGTGGTAGACTATGCTAAAAAAGAAAAGAGAAATTGTCTTCTTTTTAAGGTGGACTTTGAAAAAGCTTACGATAAGGTAAATTGGTATTTTTTTAAGAACTATGTTTATTAAGATGGGTTTCGAAGCGAGGCGGTTAGATGGATGGAACTATTGATCTTTCAAAGTCATATGTCCGTGTTGGTTAACGGTAGCCCGACCGATGAATTTGTGGTGGAGAAAGGCTTGCGGCAAGGTGATCCTCTTTCACCTTTTCTTTTTGTTTTGGTAACGGAAGCATTGTCGGCGTTGGTTAGGAAGTCTATGGAGCTAGGGGAATTTAGTGGTTTCAAAGTTAATGGTAGATGTGTGGTGGATATTCTTCAATTCGCGGATGACACTTTGTTGGTTGGGGAAAGGAATTGGAAACACGTTTGGGCTATTAAGGCGGTTTTGAAGGCCTTTGAAGAAGTTTCGGGTCTTGGTATAAATTATCACAAGAGCAAATTGATTGGAATCAACATTAATCCGTACTTTTTGGAAGCGGCGGCGCATGTTCTCTCTTGTAGGTTGGAAGATAACTCTTTCAAATTCCTTGGCATTATCATTGGTGCCAATCCTAGAAAGGCTTCCGCTTGGGAACCTATCCTCATTAAAATGAAGAATCGCTTATCCGGATGGAAGACTCGTTTTTTGAACATGGGAGGAAGGTTAACTCTCTTGAATTCTATTCTCTGTTCTTTATCTATTTTCACAATGTCTTTTTACAAGATGCCAAAGAAAGTGGCCAAGGAGTTTTCGCAACTTCAAGGTAATTTTTTATGGGGTGGAATGGAGGACATAAAAAAGATTCATTGGGTGAGTTGGAAAAAGGTGTGTCTTTTCAAAGATAGGGGAGGTTTGGGTATTAAGAATGTGTTGGACTTCAATCTAGCGCTTCTTAACAAATGGAGGTGGAGAATTCTCAAAGGAAACGATAATTTGTGGTGCGAGGTTTTAAGAGCTCGGTATGGAGATATATCATCGAAGGTTTTTTGTGGGGAATCTAAAGCCAATTCTTCTCTTTCTAAGTCGTTGTGGTGGAAGGACTTAACCAACATCAGTAAGTCGACTCGTAGTGATCCGGTGGCGGACCTTTGCAAGTTCGAGATTGGTAACGACTTTTCTATTCCTTTTTGGGAAGCTTGTTGGATGGATGGTTTTATTCTAAGGTATGATTATCCGGATCTTTTCTTGTTAACTTGTTTCAAAAAGGTTTCGGTGGGAGCGATGGGAGGGTGGCATAATGGTGTTTGGTGTTGGGGAGATTTTGGCATAAAATCTTGTTTTTTGTCACCCGAAATTCTCCTTTCGATTTCTTCTCTCCGCTCCATATTACCGGTGGTCGCTAGTTTACCGGATAAGGAGGACAAAGTTGGTTGGAAAGGGACTAAAAGTGGTGAGTTTTCGGTAGCTTCTTGTTATAATTTTTATGCTTCTATCCGTACTCTGTTTGGTCCGTACAATAAAAATGAAGACTTGGTGGCCATAATTTGGAAGATGGTGGTTCCTTCTAAGATAAGGATTTTTGGGTGGAGACTTTTTGTTAATAGATTGCCGACTAAAGATCTCTTGAACATTAGAGGTATTCCTTTTCCTTTAAACTCTTTAAGTTGTTCTTTTTGTGAGGCGGAGTTGGAAAGTAGAAATCACTCCTTCTTTAATTGTAAAGTGGTGGACCTAGTTTGGAAAGACATTGCGATGTGGGTAGGTAAACCGGTAGGAAAGGAGGAGGATTGTTTAGCAAATTTTTTGGATTGGTATAGTTTTTGTAAAGTCAACAAAGTTAGGAAAGGAAAGTGGGGGCTTATTTGGATGGCAACCACGTGGTCCATTTGGTTAATTCGGAACGGTATTTGTTTCCGGAATGACGGTTGGAGTGTTGATAACACGGTGTGGAATGTAAAGATTCTTGCTTGGAAGTGGTCTTTTTTGGGAGAAAATCCTAAGTCCAATTATAGTTTTTACGACTTCATTAAGGATCCTTTATTGTTCCTTACGTAGCTAGAATTGGTTGGTATTTTCTCTTTTTTGGGAGGCTTTGTCCGCTTTTGTGTAAAAAGGATTGGAGAACTCTTTGTTCTTCCTTTTATTGATTCTTAATTACTCAAAAAAAAATTGGGAGTTTTGTGTTGTGTCCACTTGCAGACTCGAAGATGATAACAATGGTAAAGCATTCTTAAGGCTGTTAGAAAAGTAAAACACGAAAGTTATGCATTATCAATTGACAATTAGTTGGAAACAACTTCCTGGAATAAGAAATATATAATTTATTTAGTTTGTACCTTTCCTTAAGCTTGTTAATCACCTCCATAGAGAATTGTCGCTACCGCAAAAATTAACAGAGTCGCCACTAACATATTTATCCTGAAAAGGAAGGGAATGCCAGCAAAACACAAAACAAAACAACAGTCTCATGACCAGAGAAAAGGGTAAGGGAGTCGGTTACGCGAGGGGAAGGTATTAGCACCCCTCGCGCCCATCGTACTCGATGGTATCCACGCTCGTGTCTAAAACTATGGGTGTGTAAACAAACTGCGCTAATCTGGACTAAAATGCATGTAAAATGTAGGGAAAAGAAAGGATTGTGCTTGCACAGGCCCTACCCCGCTGCCTACGTGTCCTTTTTGAGGAATAAGAGGTATCGTAGCTCGGCTAACTAGTTTCTGTTTGTTTTGTGTTTTTTAGGTGAACGAGTTACATTCGCACTCTGCTGCTCAACCTTTGGAGACTTATGCTTGGGAATGGAGCGGAAATAACAAGCTCTTAAGAAAAGAAAATCAAAGAGTGTGGTTTGTGTTTTAAAGAATGCATGAGGAAAACCTAAACTAAGGGGTAAAGCTTGCTACCTAATATTATCATACAAAGGGTACAAGTCTAAACTAAACTAGCAACCTACGAAGGAGAGGGAAAGCAAACAATAATATCACACAAACGAGCTCCGCTTGTAAAGAAAACAAACCAACGGCACTGGCCGAATGGTAGAAAAACGGTCCCGCCATAGCCAAGGGGAGCGGATCACCCGAGTCAACCATGCATTAGACCTCGCGAAAATGATCGGGCCATAGACAAGAGGAGCGGGTCCCTCTTAGCAACCAAGCCGTCACGGATCGGAAAGGAAAACGGTGCGTGCGTACACCATCAACGTCGAGCGGCGCGAGCTATAGGAAATGCGGGGGTCCGGCTGCATGAACCCTTTTCCTGACATACTCGATAACAAGATCTTGGGCAGGTTCAGAAGCGAGCCACGCGTAGCGTGCGCATACTGAACAGACTCGATGAGACCAGGCGGGGGTTGATTGCTAACCCTTTCCGCATGCCTTCCATGAGGACTTAACGGAGTGCCATATAGGACTTATTACACTGTGACTCCCTGCCGCAAAGCACAAATGTAAACACACCAACAAAAACAGAGCCTCTTTCGAGGGCTTGGCCAGATGCATGTCTAAGTCCTACTTCTCATGTTAAAGGATGATGCGAGAAAGCGATAAAGTGCGAGAAAAAATAAAATGAAACGGGATCAATACCAAACGGATGATGATCCGTAAACTGTAGTGAAGAAAACAAGGGAACTAGGATCCCGCGAGCGAGCTAGCAAAGCAAAAGCAAATAGTCAGCACACCTATTAGCCATGAAAGCACACAAAGTTCGACATGCGCGTCAAGCATAATCACAATACACCTGCAAGAGGAACAAGCAAACCAAACAAGCAGATATAAAGTAGTAGAGACGTGTCTCCAGGATGAGAACACGAAGCAAGCGAATGAAATCATGTCCCGCAAGTAAAGCGGAACACTCATAGAATAAGCATCGATCGGTGACTATCCAAAAGCCTTGCACACTAGCACACAAGTTAGAGATAACAAACATCGCAATCGGAATTGCGTTATTGAATTATAAGCTAAACCGGAAATGGATAACGGAATAGAGGATGAAAATGTAGCGAAAGCAAACAAGAAGAAACATGGGATAATATTCAAAAGCAAATCAAATATGTATACCGAAACTACGAAAGTCAAAACAAGTATTTACACGCACAACAATACACCGAAACGGCGAAACAGGGTAAAAATGGTGAAAACTAAACTCGTCAGAATTAAGCCAAAATTTTATGGTAAGTTAGAAACGTGCCAAAGAACTCAAATATGGAGTCGGAATTTATTAAATCGGCTCAGAAGCACGATTTCCAAAACGGTACAGTAGCGAAAACGATAAAAAATTGACCGAAACTGAAAATAAACCTCACCAACAGCTCCGAAAATATCATTCTACTTGAGAAACATTATTCGCATTCGCAAAAAGTCCACACGGTTCAAGAGTTATAGTAAAAGCACAATACCGAACAAATTACGTCTATTTACGGCAAACATTACATAACAAGCAAACACATTGAGACGCCACCTAAAACCAACATAAAGCTCCGGCATGAAACGTTATTATTTATCAGAATTTTCGGTGATGATTTCCACGCAATCGGACTCGACAAAACGGTCGATTCGGTCAATTTTCGGCCCAAAAAGCCAATTTTCGCACTTGCTGCCACAACTTCCAGAATTGACCAAAAATTGCCCGAATCAAAATTCCGTTCGCGTGGAAAGCTTCAGAATCATCGAACTAGTAAGGATACATGTAATGAAATCGAAAAAACTCCTCACGGATCAAAAGATATGACATTTTTAGCAAAGCCGACGTATCGCGCGCGTTGTGCAAAATTGAGGAAAAAAAGCCACAAGCAAAGCATAGCAAAAAATTTCAGCAAGTAAGAGCAACATTTAACATGCAAACAAACTTCATTATCACTTTGAATCAACACTAGACCATAAGCAAATGTCAACAACTAACAACCACAACATTGCCTTTCAATCTTTCATCAATTATAGTCAAACATAAACTCTCACATTCATTTTATCAAACATGTTATGTGCCAATTTTGAAATCAAGAACAAACTCAATATCACCAACAATCAATTACCAAGCAACAATCAACTCTCATATTCGAATCAATTTAACATGTAGTATGTCAATTCACATCATCAAACATCAATTGCATGCCACAATTATTAGATCTAATCAAACTTCATATAATATGCACCAAATCAATCACCGACATGCAAATTCACCGATCAATCATCATTAATCAAAAATAAAACCTAGATCTAGATTAAAATTCATGTAATGATCAACAATTAAGCACTTAATTCAAGATCCGAAAGCTTACCGAATGAAGATCTAAACCGAAGTGCGAACACGAACACGAACACGAAGCGAAGCCGAAACGCAAATCCCAAGGGGAGAAGAGAGAGTGGCGCGCACAATATGTAGGAGGAGGGAGAAGAAATTCGAACTTGGAATCTTGATCTTCAATCCATGTCGTTCTTGATCTTGAAGAAAATTGATGAATATTGATGAAAGTTTTATAAAATTTCTGGTTTTGATCCAAGGGAATTGAGAGAGAATTGAGAGAAATTGTTTTTGATCTTTTGGGTGAAGTGAAGTTATGAGAGAATGTGAAGAAAAATAACTTATATAGTGTGAGTGGAGAAATGTCCAAAACGCCCTTAATTATCTCTTTTTTGACTCGTTTTCGAGGAAACTCGGTTCGGCTCAGAATTCCGGAACGAAACCAATGCCATTGTGAAGATGACAAAATTCATGACTCGTAGCCGCGAGAATCGTCTCAATCTGATAAGCGATGAAGAAATTACGCGCGTTTGAATGACGAGAAACGTCGATTCATCTGGCACGACTGTGCAGAATTTTGTGAGTACTGCTCAAAGAACTCGATAAAACTCTATCTTTGGCTCGAAATCTGAACAAGCATGTGTAACGAAGAATCGAAGCTAATGAAATTTCTGAGAAATGCCGCCGGAATGGACTTCATACGATAAAAATCGAAGAAGTTATGAATTTCCAAACTTGGCGCGACATACTCGAAAACGCACTAGTTTTTACCGAAAAATTACGACATTCTTCAAAATGCTGGGAATTTTCAGCCCATAATTGGTCTCCGGTCCGAACATATTAAATCTCGGTAATGAAGGCATGGAGCTCCAGTTAAAATCTCAAGGGAATCAGACGAGCGGATTGAGAGATATGCACTTTTTAGTGTCCGAAAACCTGCGGTTCAGCACCATTTTTCACTGTGAAATCTCGATTAATTTGCGAATTCGACAACCTTCCTCATGGAATTGGTTTCTCAGTCAAACACGAAAGTTGTAGATAACATCGAAACAGTTGGGGCCTCGTGGGAACTTAACTCATATCACCTTCCAGATAGGACTTATGAATTTTCTCGTATTTTCACTATATAAACCACATTTCACACCGCACTTTCTTAAACCCATGAAAACTCTTTATTATTTTTTTTCCTTTTCGAACGACGAAATAAACGTCTTGGATAACTTATAGCTCGAATAAAGAGGGCAAATTTTGGGGTGCAACAAGAATCAACTTGTATCTTTTCATTTGCAAACAGAAATTGCAGCAACCTTATACATTCAATTTAAATGGAAATTAATAATGTATTATATAGCTTGTAATTCTAGTACAAATATACATTGCAAGATCTACACCAAGTAAAGGAATTGGGTAGCATGTTCAAGCTTTGAGATAACATGAAATGAAGAAAACACATGAATAGACTTGAATAGACTTCATAACCTGCACATAAATTAACAAAAAACAGCAACCGCAATGTTCTGCTATTTCCATTCCAATCAAAAGAAACTAATCAAACAATAATCGATTAGAGTATTATTTATACAATAAAACATGAACTGATTATGTGCTGGTTGATGTGAATTGAATTGATAAACAATTAATTGAACTTGATCATTCCTTAAACTTTTGTGATAGAGAAAATAGAGACAGATAAACAACACAAGAGAATTGGCTGAGAGAGAACTAACTTATTATTGATCCTCCACCGAGTCTTATTTGATAGTGAAATTGAATCCAATACTCCATCAACACGACTGAACTCATTAGCAATTTTAGGATTGTGAAAGTTCAGCTTTATGATTGTGAAAATTTAGCAGATGTGAAGCATAGAGATTTCACGTAAACAAATATATTGTCACTAAGTCACGGATATTCTTCCCTAACTTTGTTGTATGAAAAACATATATATTGTATGGAAACACACTTATCTTTGGGTGGAGGCATCGTCGTCACGATTCATTGTCGACATAATCGAGATAGCAAGCATGGTCATTTAGGCTGTAATTTTCAACGGCGGTGACAGTATCGTGACTCTTATCTCAACTTGCTTTAGACAGATACTGAACAATCCATAAAGTACATAATAGACAAAAGCAATAAATTTATCAATTATACATAATAGACAAAACCAATAAATTTAGTACATATTGAAAATGAGCAAAACCAGCACTCTCACCTTATTTCAAATGTTCATGTCTGAAGCAATGACAGAATCCCACAAATTTTGTCATATTTCTTCAAAATTGTAGTCCAAAAAAAGATTTTCAATCTTCCCTTTTTTGAATCACTTTTCTATTTCCCTATAAGAATATATATATATATATATATATATATATATATATATATATATATATATATATATATATATATATATATATATATATATATATCAAATTCATTTGCAATAAGGCTTACAGTGTGAATACAAATTTAGGTGATATACTAAAAATGGAGTAGAAGACCTACATAAATGCTTTTGCGGACAATCAATGAAATGGATTTTCACAGCATAGCAAGACAAGTGGATCCAAAAGGATTTCCCTAAGACATGTGCAGGAAGTTCTTTCATAGTTTCGAAACATTGCTGTAGAGTATACGAAATAAAAAAACGATGATCACAAATTTCTGAGGCAAACAAAATAACATAATGAAAAGAAAATAGAAAGTACTAAATAGAAGTACTGACCATTTGAGACAGGAGGTACCAAGCCTTCAAAACCCTAAGAGAACTCCTCTCTATCCCAAACCTGTAAATCCTATCAAGAAACAAGTGAATTTCATGGTGAGAATACAAAGAGAGTGTATGAATAAAATCAAAACTACAACCCATAATCTGGGTCAACGACAAGATTCACCGAAACAAAATTATATTTGGTTCATTAGGAAGGTTGAGAGATGAATAGAACGAATATGTGATTGGTTTTTCAATTGGAATTGGTAACAGTCATATATAGAAGGGAGAAGGGGCTGCGGCGGCTAGGGTTGGGAGAGGGAAAAGGAGACGAGAAGAGGTTGTAAGAGAGATAAGAAGTTGAACCGTGAAATTGAAATGAGAGAGAAAAAAGAAAGTAGTACATTGTGGGAAATAAGGACCAACAGGAGTGTAACACTTGGTGCAAGAATTCAGAAAAGTAGAAGACATTAAAGTTTATTTTGTTAATTACCAAGATGTCCAAAGTGTAGTGTAAAAATATTAAGAGGAAAGGGCTGAACAGGTATTTTGTTTGCAAATATGCAAAATGTGTTTTACTTAGAATGTTACAAATTTTCCCTCTTCATAGTGTAAATTTATTTTGATGAAAGGGCAAAATAGGAAAAATGGTTAATTCTTTAGTAATGGTAAGATAGTAGATAGTTGAAGTAGATTTCAACTATTCTAACCTTTGGTTTTCCGAGACTTTAAATGGCATCATAATAATTATGACATTTCTTTCAAAACGTGCACCATCATGTTTAATCATTACTCCTAATAAGTAGGAGTGAGGCTAAAAAATGCGCAACCGTCTGAACCTCCAATCAGCACAAAACACGTGCCCCACTAAGCCTTACTCATAAACTTTCAGAAGAAGTTAAATCCCGCCTCCTTTAAATAGTGACCTTTGCCACCTCTAAAATCTTTCTTCTTGCTTCCTTCATACAAACCTGTTATTACCTTCTTCTTACCAAAAAAACCCATTTACAGTTTTCTTCATTCTCTGATTAAACTCCATCGTCAATGGCTTCCGTTACCTAGAAACTCAACAAAACAAACACTAGAGATGCATCTCAATCCATCCTAAGGATCCCCTAGCCATTGCAAGTAGAGAATCAAGAGTACGTTCCAGAACCTCCCAGGTACTTATTCCTTTTGAAATCTCAGGTGAAACATATGCGTTTATGGGACTGCTCCCTGGCTCTAATGCACACATGTATTCTAAATATTTTCCTCACTAAGGGAGAACTTCCAACTGACCCAAAAGAAGCTTCCTCGACCAAAATAAGAGCATGCTCGTATGTCATCGTCAAAGACAAACTATACAGGCGCAAATTTTCTATCTCCTTACTCAAATGTGTCGACGCATCCCAAGCGCTAGAAATCTTGAAGGAGCTCCACGGAGGGATCAACGACCAATACCTCGGGGCCGCTCACTAGCACGGAAGGCCCTACGAGCAAGTTACTATTGGCCGAGGATGCAACAAGACGCCAAGGATCACGTCAAAAAATGAGACAAATGTCAATGCCACGCTGACATGCATCTAACTCCACCTCACGAACTCAAATCGCTCTCCTCCCCGTGGCCCTTCGCCTGGTGGGGGATGTCCATCCCTCGGTCCCTTCCCGGTCGGTTCTTACCAAAATAAATACCTAATTGTCGCCGTTTACTACTTCACTAAGTGGATCGAAGCCGAGACCCTCGCCAAAATCACAACATACAACATACTCCGCTTCTATAAACGGAACGTGCTCTCTCCACATTTAATTACTTAATATTTTTAATCATTAAATTGAGAAGAATCATCGGTCTAGATTCAAAGTAATTGTTAGTAACTTACTCCTGGAATAAGAACACACACACATATATTATTATTATTATTATTATTATTATTATTATTATTATTATTATTATTATTATTATTATTATTATTATTATTATTATTATTCATTATTAAATATTTACAAACTCCAATTTTCAAAGACTGATTTATGTAAAAATTAAAATTGCAGAAATAATATTTTCTCTCTAGCTTTTCTTCTTGTTTTATCTCACAATTTAATTCTGTTTATTAAAAAATAACAAAAAGACTTACACATATTAACTAAAATCCACATTCATTTGGACTACTCAAAATAGGAGAAATAACCCACATTCTTTTCATAACAAACTAAATAGAAAAGAAAAATGAAAATCACATTTTAAAATTGGAACAAAGATTTAAGGATTTAATTTGGAAAAAAATCTATTATTGGTGAAAAAGGAAGGTTTAATTTAAGAAAAATCAGATTTTAAATATTTTATTTTATCATCAAATCTAAATATTAATTTTTAATTTTAAAATTTTTTATCCATTATTAAAAATAATTATTAACTGAAAACCATTTATACAAATTAAATTTAGAAAAAATAATTTTAAATTTATTGCAAAAATCAAATATTAATTTAAAATATTAAAATATTTATAATAGAAAAAGAGATATACACTAACAGTGTTGTTAGTGTAAAATATTTTTACACTGTCAACCAATCAAAACATGCATCTAATTAAAACACAATTTTAATTTTAAAAAATTAATATGGCATGACAAATATAATGATTTTGATTGGTTATACGTGTAAAATTAGTTTACACTGGGCAGTGCAGCACCTTTAATCTCTATTTATAATTATTAAAAACTAATTATTAATTAATATAACAACAATTTAAAATTTAAAAATGACATAACATCAATTCACTATAAATTAAAGTTAAAAATGATACCTTATCAAAGCT
Organism: Vicia villosa; assembly: GCF_029867415.1. NCBI lineage: Eukaryota > Viridiplantae > Streptophyta > Magnoliopsida > Fabales > Fabaceae > Vicia > Vicia villosa. Next base: position 407,990 of record NW_026705019.1, on the reverse strand, counting down.
GATTAAATTTTAAAAGATACAAACCAAGAATCTACTATCTACCCAATACTGTTCTATTGACCAAACTGACTATATTACTCTTTTAACTTGTTTTTAACCCACTCAAAAGGTTTGTTTCGTAATTTTCTAATTAACACCCTTTTTCATAAACTATGTATTCCAATTACTCCTTCTCATTTCCATTGTATAAAATAAAACCTAACTTGATTTTGTCTTACTCATAAGGGTTAAATTGTAATGTCAAAATTATATGCTTGCACGTTTTGTCATTTGCAACTTTTGTAAGTATACATTTCTATTGGTGGGATTGAAAAATATCATTTCCCTCCAACGAGGGTGGGTGGGGTAGCTCAGCTGGCACTTGTTAGTTAAGTTAAGGGTGTTGTTTGTCCAGGGTTCAACTCCTGGCAACGACGTTTATTTGTAATAAAGTTGTTGATGATTTATAAATCAACAACTTTTTTAAATAAAAAAAAGTAAAGCACAAAGTACATCTCTCTCCACACAAAACTTTCATTCGTTGCAGCACCTCTCACAGGTTTGCTTCTCTCTTTTCCTTTATGATGTTCTTCATAGTTGTTCTTCATACATTACGCATCATGTTGCAAGCTTCTTGTGTTCTTCATACACTCTCTTTTCCTTTTCCTTCGCTAAAGAGTTCCTACAAATCATTACGCAGTAGTTTGCAAGCTTCCTTAAGTGAGTCTTCAAACAATCAATGTTTAAAAACCTTGATATGAAGAACTTTCCCTTTTCCTTTTCTCCCTCCATCTTTGAGCATAGCAAGACACAAGTTATGACATTACACAACTTTTAACAAAATGTGTTCTTTTTAACAGAGTTTAACGATAACAATGTCAAGGGCTCCAATACTCATCAAGGATCTGGTCAAGGGAAACCAAGTGTGGAAGATGCACATCAGGGTTGTTGACTTGTGGGTTGTGAAGGAGAAAAATGGCCAACAACACCTTGAATTGGTCATTTAGGATGAAAAGGTGTGATTTTTTTACTAACGCAATGTTTTTTAGCTTTAGTTAACATGATTTTTTCAAACATTTCTGTCCATAGTCACAGAATTCGCAGGTACACCCTACGAACCGCGAATTGGTTCGCACGTACCGGTTTGCGGTACTTTTGTGGATTAGTTCGCACAAATTCATCTGGAATTCACGTAAACAGAAGTACCAGCGAACCAAATATAAATTTCAAGTTTAAATGAAACAATAATTGTTCAATAAACTAGAAATAATAAAAATTAACTTTTTAACTAATTACTAATTAGGATAAGGTCTGAACCACTTTGATAAAAGTGAATATTAATGACCATAACAACTGAAACTTGAGCTTTGGTGAGCTGATATAGAACTGAGGACTATACACTAGCTATTTATAATTGATTTTTCAAAAGGAATGTTAATAAAGTACCCAAAGTGGGACTATAAAATTTTTCTCGCAACCAATTTTCATTCTGAGTTAACAATTTTTTTAATAAATAACGTACCGAATAATATATTTGAACGTATCGAGAACCTAAATAGCGTACCGACTATGTATACCCCTCACGTACCTAATTTTTTGAGAGTTGCGAACCGCGAGCCGGAATTCGTACCACGTACCGAAGCGAATTGCGAATTGTGTGACTATGTTTCTGTCCATGTTGCTTTGTTGTGTTTCTAGACTATAGTTTTTTTTCGTGATTGTGATTTACTGATAAAATATTGTTCTGATTATATAGTTTTTTTCCCAGTGTTTTTGGTTATTAATAAATTACTAACCGTCTTGCTTTGTTGAGGAACTTTTCAAAGTTGCATTGTTGTGTTTCTGGACATTGTTTTGTCAAGGGAATTTTTAATAATGTGTGTCTTTGTTCATGTATATCTTTACCAACATAGTTACACTGTTGTGTGTTGTACATTGTATGTCTTTACTAACACAGTTGCATTGTTGTCCAAACTAAATTCGTTTGCTTTTTTATTATGCCTTTCCCAGGAGGATCATATTCACGTGACCACTAGGAAATGAGACTTTAAATACTGGATTGAACAGGTTAAGGAGAACGAAACTTATTTCCTTTATAATGGAGAACCACTTGTGAATGATGGACCTTTTAAGGTATGTTCAAACCCTCTCAAACTGGTCTTCAATGGAGGGGCTACCATGACAAATGTTGCAATTCCAGAAATACCGACTCATAAATACAACTTTGTCCATATCGAAAACTTTCTCAAAGGACTGTTCAAGCCTGATATGTTATATGGTTAGTATGATTTATGCTTTGACTATGTAGTAATTGTTTCTTAGTTGTTTATTCAATATCCTTATAAAAATATTTTTTTCAGATGTCATTTGGGGTTTTACAAGATGTTGTTAAGACCCAAATGGGAGGTGGTGGTAAGAAGTCTTACGTCAATATCACTCTACGTGACTTTGAAGGCAATGTTATCGAGGTTGTGTTATGGGATGATTATGACAAGAAATTCATCAACTACAATGCCCCTACCAAAATCATTGGTCCTACTATTATCATCTTGACACACGCATGGTGCAAGCCAAATACAGGTTTCACTAATCTTTTAAATTTTCACTTATCCACTAATTTTTAGGTCATATTATTATTATTATCATCTAGAATCCTATATTTTTGTTTTCTGACTGCAATCTGTTCAATGATTACAATTTCAGGTTTACCATGTCTTTCTAACGCGTGGAACGGCTCTCAACTTTACATTAACTTGGACCATCCACAAGTCAATGAATTCAACTTCTCCTCTCAAAACGAAGGAGAAAATCCCCAGTTGAGTTCATTCCTCATTGGGTACAAAGTCTTGTTTGACCGTTTCTCTCCAGTTCATTCTGGGATAGAACTCTGTCTTCACCAGATTTAAATTCTAATTCCCTAGTAGAGTCGCGAAAAAAATTTCCCCACAAACAATAAGCGGTAGCCTCTCCATCTGAGCAGCTTATGCCTCTTTCAAATGATTGTTCCTCTCTGGGAAACCAATCATGAAAACCCATTTGACAATCTGTGCTTATTACTGTTTTTACTCACAAAGCTGAATAATCAGTAAAATCAATCTCAGAATCATTTTATCACTTTGCTGATAATTGATAATGTCTTCAAAACCTCTATCACGAAGCTGGTAGTTGTTGACATTCTGTTCTGGTTATATTATTCTTTATCATGTCGATCACAATGCTGATAGTCGGTAATATTAACCAAACCTTTGAAGCTCCTTTACCATTGTCATGTCTATCACCATGCTGATAGTCAGTAATATAGTTTCATGCCTTTTACCTTCGCATTATTCTTTATCAAGTCTATCATTGTGCTGATAGTCGGTAATGTCGATAGGTGAACTTTTCTCTTGCAGAGCTATTGTTATTCCCCGGTGAAGCATACACTTGCTTTCCCAATAAAATGGGTTCTCCTCCCAAAACAGATTGAGACATCCTTCCCAATCTCTTGTCCCCAGTGGAGCCATCTATTGGTATCCCCTCGGTAAAGATATCCTTCCATCATTCGCAATTTTGGTATCTTAGGTCCAAAATTCGCGTCTTCTGATATTTAAGTCTCTTCCAACCTATCAAAACGAAGATTTTCAATCTTCATATCTCAGGTTGAAGAAAATTAAATAGGGGCATCTGTCATACCCCAATTTTTGACATAAGATACCACCTCATATCATCTTCATGTGCATCATTTGCATCACTAACAAATTGCAAAGCTTGTGTTTACTACTTGTGATCAGCAGGGTTTAATTAGGAAACACTCATCAGTACAAGTTGCAATCAATTAGGGTTTTGTTCTCCCTTCATCTCAAATGAACCATCTCCATCAACAATCAACATTTTGTCTTCAAAGATGTTAGAACAAGATTTGTTCTGATCAATATTCTTAGTTTTGATGATAACAATGTATATGAATTCTGTATGAGATAATGTGGTACTCTAATACTATGCAATTTCCATTTCAAGAATCACATAAAGAGTATGCACAAAATCAGCGCAAGAAGCACTGACTCAGAAGGTTCAGCATGCAACATCAGAACATGCTTTGGCAAGACATCAGAAGATGGTCAAGCAGAATCAGAACATGGTATATGGAAGCATCAGAAGAACTTGAGATTAGAAGCAGAAGCACTGAAGTTCTCATGGTATCACGCTAAGAATCACTTCAAGGTCAGAAGACAAGAAGATGCTCTGCACATGGCTGTTTGACTCTGATGATATTCAAACGTTGTTTACACAAACATCAGATCAGAAGCAAGTACAAGATGGCAGGCTACGCTGACTGAAAAAAGGAACGTTAGAAGCTATTAAAGGCAACGTCGGTAGACACAGCGAAAGCAAGGCTCGTGGCAGTTGACAAAAGAGTGAAACATTAAATGCAATGTTGTACGGATCATGCAACGCATTAAATGCTCCCAACGATCATCTTCTCAAAACGCCTATAAATAGTGAAGTTTGGATCAGAAGCAAGGTTACGAATTCAAAGAGAACACTTTGCGCAAACATACAGAAACGCTGTCAAATTCAAAAGCTCTAAAATTCATCTTCAACCTCGCTACATTGCTGTTGTAATATCTTAGTGAGATTAAGCTTAAACTTAAGAGAAAAATCACAGTTGTGATAATAGCTTATTAAGAAGCATTGTAACTCTTATAAGAATTTGTTTACATTAATTTGTAAGAACTAAAGGAGATCAAGTTGTGATCGGATTCTCTAGAAAGTCTTAGAGGGTATCTAAGCAGTGTGTTCCTAGAGTGATCAGGTTATGATCAGAATACTCTAGAAGACTTAGAGGTTATCTAAGTGGAAAACCATTGTAATCTTGTGTGATTAGTGGATTAAATCCTCAGGTGAGGTAAATCACTCCAAAGGGGTGGGAGTAGTTTAGTTAACAACGAACCAGAATAAAAATCATTGTGCAAATTGTTTTTATCTTACAAGTTTTAAAGCTACACTTATTCAAACCCCCCCTTTCTAAGTGTTTTTCTATCCTTCAATTGGCATCAGAGCGTCGGTTCTAAGGTGCAAGCACTTACCCGTGTTTAGAAAAGATTCAGGAAGAGAAAAACGCTTAAGTCAAGATGGCTGGTGAAGATCCAACACATACATCTACATCTGGCTCTGCTGAGCAACATAATAGAAATGGTAACAATGGTTATACTAGACCACCAGTATTTGATGGTGAAAACTTTGAATATTGGAAAGATAAACTTGAAAGTTACTTTCTTGGTCTAGATGGTGACTTATGGGATCTTCTGATGGATGGTTACAAACATCCAGTGAAAGCTAGTGGTGTAAAGCTTTCAAGACAAGAGATGAATGATGTTCAAAAGAAGCAATTCAAAAATCATCACAAGTGTAGGACTGTTTTGCTGAATGCTATCTCTCATGCTGAATATGAGAAGATATCTAACAGGGAAACTGCCTATGACATATATGAATCATTGAAAATGACTCATGAGGGAAATGCCCAAGTCAAGGAGACTAAAGCTCTTGCCTTGATCCAGAAATATGAAGCCTTCAAGATGGAGGATGATGAAAATATTAAGAAGATATTCTCAAGATTTCAAACCCTAACTGCTGTATTAAGAGTTCTTGACAAGGGATATACAAGGGCTGATCATGTCAAGAAGATCATCAGAAGCTTGTCAAGAAGATGGGTTCCTATGGTGATTGCTTTCAAAATTGCCAAGAATCTGAATGAAGTCTCTCTTGAAGAATTGATCAGTGCTCTGAGGAGTCATGAAATTGAGCTGGATGCTAATGAACCTCAAAAGAAAGGTAAGTCTATTGCATTAAAATCTAATTATAAAAAATGCACTAACGCTTTTCAGTCCGAGGAAGAAGATTCTGAAGAATTAGAATCAGAAGAAGAAGATGAATTGTCCATGATCTCCAAAAGGGTAAACCAACTCTGGAAGAACAAGCAAAGGAAGTTCAAGAACTTTAGAAGTTCAAAGAAGCCTGAAAGAGGAGAATCTTCTGGAAGCAGAAGATCTGACAAGAAGAAGGTCATTTGTTATTAGTGCAATGAGCCTGGACACTTCAAGAATGAATGTCCAAAACTTCAGAAGGAGAATCCCAGGAAGAAGTTTCATAAGAAGAAAGGTCTTATGGCAACATGGGATGATTCAGAATCAGAATCAGAATCAGACTATGAAGGCGAGCAGGCAAACCTTGCACTGATGGCCACAATGGATGATGGATCAGAATCTACATCAGAATCAGATTCTGAAGAGGTATTTTCTGAACTATCTAGAGAAGAATTAGTTTCCAGTTTAATAGAACTTCTGGAACTCAAGGCTCATCTTAGTATCAAATACAAAAAGCTGAAAAAGCTATTTGATTTTGAAACTAAGAAGCTGGAAGTGTAAAATTCTGAACTGAAGGAAAAAGTTTTAAAATTATCCAAAGATACTAGATCTTCTTCTGAATCAGAAAAATCCATTCATAGCCTCAATCATATATTGAAAGAATATGATTCAAGCTTCAGAAAGTTCTTATCTAGAAGTATTGGCAGAAGTCATCTTGCTTCTATGATATATGGTGTTTCTGGAAACAAAAGGATTGACATTGGCTATGAGGGTGATACCCCACACAAATTTGAACCTGTAGATGATATGAAAATCACATACAAGCCATTATATGACCAGTTCAAATATGGCCACTCACATGATATTAAGCTCACTTCACATGCCAAAAGCTTTCATGCTACACACACCAAGAAGCATGTGACACAACCTAGAAAATATCATGTTGCCAAACCTAAAGAATATCATGTTGTTCCTCCTGTTGTTTATTATGCTAAACCCAAGTTCAATCAGAACTTGAGGAAAACTAACAAGAAAGGACCCAAGAAGCTATGGGTACCTAAGGAGAAGATAATTTATGTTGCAGATATCCTTGGCTGGAAAGAAGACAAAGCACAAAATGTCATGGTACCTGGACTCTGGGTGCTCGCGACACATGACGGGAAGAAGGTCTATGTTCTAAGACCTGGTGCTTATTTCTGGTGGAGAAGTCAAGTTTGAAGGAGATCAGAAGGGCAAGATAATTGGCTCTGGAACCATAAGTATTGGTAACTCTCCTTCCATAACTAATGCACTTCTTGTAGAAGGATTAGCGCATAACTTATTGTCCATAAGTCAATTAAGTGACAATGGTTATGACATAATCTTGAATCAAAAGTCTTGCAAGGCTGTAAGTCAGAAGGATGGCTCAATCGTATTTACAGGCAAGAGAAAGAACAACATTTATAAGATTGATCTTTGATCTTGAGAAGCAGAAGGTGACTTGCCTTATGTCTGTTTCTGAAGAGCAATGGGTCTAGCACAGAAGATTAGGACATGCTAGTTTGAGAAAGATTTCTCAAATTAACAAACTAAATCTGGTCAGAGGACTCCCAAATCTGAAATACAAATCAGATGCTCTTTGTGAAGCATGTCAGAAGGGCAAGTTCTCCAACCCTGCATTCAAGTCTAAGAATGTTGTCTCTTCCTCTAGGCCGTTAGAACTTCTGCACATTGATCTTTTTGGCCCAGTCAAAACAGCATCTTGTTGCACCCCAAAATTTGCCCATCTAATTTTACTTCCTAACTGGCTAAGTTTCACATTCATATGCATCTTTCCATTAGGTCATTTTACGCAACACACATTCATTGAATACATAATCAAAAGATCAAGAATCAGGGTTTATTTCCTTATGATTGCATTCACCAAAGTTTTTACTGAGATCAATTGGATCAGGTTTACTTCACTATTCATTTATTAATCAAGAGGATCATTCTAAGGGAATTTGGATATAACTATTTGGTTCACTGTTTGAGTTTCTTATATTGCTTTCTTAAGGAATGATTTACTTTGGGCCATAGTTTGGGAAAGAAATTATTCAAATTCTATTTGAATGTGGAGAGAAAAGCCCGCATTATATTTCAAGCTCAAAAATATTCATGAAGTTATACAAGCAACATTACATAAAGAATCCAAGGATCAAATGCCCATTCTCGAGTACCTAATTATACATTTATTTGAAGGTCCATCTATGAATCACAAGGCAACATTATTCAAGTTCAATATTATTCAAGACCATTCCATTCATAATTACAAAACCAAATCCATAAACCAAAAGGCCTTGCAAACTTCATTACAAAAATATTCTTACATCACATTTATTACAAGTTCATACAACATCCATCCATTAAGAGTTCCTTGCAAAGATTCATCTATAGGTTCTCAAATAGAAGGAATTTTCAATCTTCCAAGTGCCATACTGTTTCAGGAATATTCATTCAAATATAAATGCATCACAGTGTACCTACATTCACAATATTCAAATCTCAAAGTGGTAAGAAGTTAAACATCAAGTAAGACAGAATGGATCATCCAGCAGAAGTCCAATTCACTAGTGCATTATTTAACTTCATGAAGTTTCTGATGCGAAGGCCAAAGTCAGTAACGATGTTGCCAAGTTTGATTTGTTACTCGAGCTCAAGCGGAAAAAAACAACAAGAGAAGTTCATGGCAGCCCTGCACAACCAAGTAGGAAATTCATCAATGAGAAAAAGATAACAAATTGCATCAAATACTAATCCTAACAGGGGCATACACACTTATTCATAACAGCTCTACCTACACAGCCCAAGCAAGAATCAAAACCAGTCACGTCGCGAACTCAACTTACAGCAGGATAAAACACTAGTAAAGAAAGTTCTATACTGAATATGTTTCGGTTCAGCAAAACAAAAAAGACACGACACAATGCCACATAGTCAGCAAGTGTTTAAGTCAGAAAACAACCAAGACTGAGCATCAGTATGGACCCTATTATTTGAAGTGTTTTAGCTTACCCGAATAGCCGATCCACGTGACATCCTTGCTTCCCATATAAACTGAATGTGAAGCTCAATCCGATAACTAGTTCAGCCAGCATCGTACCAACGGGGGCGTGCCCTGCAATTCAAAGAAACAGATATAAACACATTCAAACACAAGCAAAATCCCCCATAGCAGACCCAAAAATCAGTTCATAAAAACCCATACTAAATCCAAATGCATCCACTAATTACCAGTCCCACATAATGTATCTATACCTAAATCAGAATCTTCAACATAATATAATTATACACAAACACCTTCGAAATCTAACTACCATTCCCCTAACTAAATTTTCCTCACCTTCTAACTGTTTTCATTTCAACTAACTCAGCTTCTAACTGATATAATAGTTCCTTAACCGATTTCTAACTGATTCCCTAACAGTTCTCTAACCACTTTCTAATAACCTAGGCAATTCTCAACCACCTAACCGATTTCTCTAACAGATTTCCTAACTACTAACCTATCCATTACCTAAACTAACTAACAGCATTCATAACTCTTAACTATCCTAACCAACTATAACAGAAATTTAACCAACTATCTAACTAACCTCTTAACTCTCAATCTCCTCCCTCCATCTAATAACTAACTTACCCTAATCTAATGGCCCAGATCAATTCTCCCTCAACTGAATCATTCTCCTTCTTCTATATATTCAAATTTCCCACCTTCATTCAAGGGGACACGCATCATAACCACCACACTCTTCACTTCATCACCATCTTCACTTCACTCCCATTCTTCACTCCTTCACCACTCTGCTTCCACTCTCAATTCACACTATCTTTGAACCTTCATCACCACCACCCTTCGATTCTTCATAACCTTCACTCTGTTTCCATCCTCAACCATTCTTCAGACCTCACCATCTTCATCTCTCTTCAATTCTCTCTAACCTCCAGAAATCGGAACCTCTCTCTGAAGCCTCAATCCACGCCATTCATCATCTGAACCACTCTCATTCACCAATCTCTTCCTCAAATCATCAATCTTGAACCATCTTCATCTTCGTCAACGATAATCATCAAATCTCCGCTTCCTTTTCATCTTCATTGGCGAAACGCATCAACATCATCATCAATTCCTCGACAGCAAATCAGAAGTCAAAATACAGAAAAAGAAGAGGCGAGAAGAGCAATTGAATTCACGAAGCGCTTATTCTTCACCTCATCAAGCTTGAAGATCGGGGATTAACAATCGGAGAGGGAGAAATCGAAAAGAAAGAGAGTGAGCGATCGTAGAAGCAAAACAGAGAGCAAGGCGGAGAGTGGAGATTTTCGTTGTGCTTTCAGCTTCACGGTGGTGGAGAGAGGGTTTATTTCGCCGGAGAGAATTCGAAGCCGTGCGCCGTTTCTGATGAGTGGAGACGAAGCTGAGGGAAAGAGCTCGAAGGTTACACATCAACCCTAATCCCTAAATTCATTCAACTTCTTTTTTATTATTATTCATTTTAATCTGTCTGCTTTATTATTTGGAAATGAATAAAAAAATCTGTTTGTATCAAACGATAATTCTTGGATCACAAAAGAGTCTGGGCCTGATTTGCATTATGCACTCCCCTGAAGGCCCATGTTGCGCCATTTTTTGGCAATATGAACAAACAAGAAAAAGCTCCTTGGGCCGAATTATGTTCGCACCCCCTGTAGGCCCGTCACACAGCCATTTTTGGCAAATCAGACTGCAAACAAGTAACAAAAACGCCCTTTGGGCCTCCTCTGGCTGGGCCCTGCGCCCCATTGCTATTCACCATCCTTAACTCAACTTGCACCCCCCTCTGACTCACAAAATTATTAGGATTTTAGATCTTTTTAAATAGATTTTTTGCCACTTCTTTTTAGTAATAAAATTGCTAATTTTCCTCATACGTTTTAGACATTTAAATACAATTTTAACATATAAAAATAATCATAAAAAATATTAGTTTTTAGGCTATTTGTTTTTTAGTCTTTTTACTTGACTTGTAATTCAATTTCTCTCATAAAAATCAACATAAAAAAATAATAGTACTTTTAATTCACTTTTGTGCTATATTTTGACTTGTTCCATTTCATGCTCTTGTACTATTTTCATGTATCCTAATTATACATTTATTGGAAGGTCCATCCATGATAACATTAGGACTTAGAAGTTCCCATTTCCATATTAGGCTAGTTTTCACTTAGGCTAGTTTCTTTTCCTTTTCAACTTTAAAACACTTAACAAATGCTTGATTTTAATTCCCTTAAAAGATACAAAGAAAACACTTAAAAAACATTAATAAAAAGTGAAAATCATTAAAAAGGGAATGGAAGCTTGAATCTCCCTTGCTTAAGGGAATCATTCGAGTGCTTGGATCTCCCTTGCTTTAGGGAACCATTCGAGCGTAAGTTCCCAATTTCTAAAAAAACACAAACCAAAGAGCAACTCGAGTCTCCCTTGCTTTAGGGTTCCACTCGAAACGCTCAAAATCTCTCTTCATCTAGCCTCCGAGGCATTCTTTCTCTTAATCGGACACGTTACTTCCGCTCCATTCCCAGCTTAAGACTCCAGAGGTCGAGCAGTGGAGTGCGAATGTAACTGTTCAACTAAAAAACACAAAAACAAACAAAAACATGTGAGCCAAACTACGGCGCTCTGATTCCTGAAAAGGATACGTAGGCATTAGGTCGCGGGGCCTAAGCGAGCACAACTATTTAAAACCTTTTTTTCCCTGTGTTTCTTTTTCTTTCATTTGCATGCATTCCCTTAGCATTAAGCTTTAGATTTATACACCCTTTAGATAGCAACAAACATAGATGGATACCATCGAGTACGATGGGCGTGAGGGGTGCTAGCACCTTCCCCTTGCGTAACCGACTTCCGTACCCTATCTTTGGTCGTAAGACCTCGTTCTTATTTGTTTTAGGTTTGCTGACGTTCCTTTCCTTTTAGGATAGATATGTTAGTGGCGACTCTGTCTGTTCATTTTCGCGAGCGTGCGACACATCTGTCAGAGGGAAGAAATATGGATTAGTCATCGTAGATGATTATAGCCGCTGGACATGGGTAAAGTTCTTAAAACACAAGGATGAGTCTCATTCAGTGTTCTTTGAATTCTGCACTCAGATTCAATCTGAGAAGGAGTGCAAAATCATAAAGGTCAGAAGTGATCATGGTGGTGAATTTAAGAACAGATTCTTTGAGGAATTCTTCAAAGAAAATGATATTGCCCATGATTTCTCTTTCCCTAGAACTCCATAGCAAAATGGAGTTGTAGAGCGAAAGAATAGGACTCTACAAGAAATGGCCAGAACCATGATCAATGAAACCAATATGGCTAAGCACTTATGGGCAGAAGCAATTAATATTGCATGTTATATTCAGAATAGAATCTCTATAAGACCTATTATAAATAAGACTCCTTATGAATTGTGGAAGAACATAAAGCCCAACATTTCATATTTTCATCCTTTTGGATGTGTTTGTTTCATTCTGAATACTAAATATCATCTTGGTAAGTTTGATTCTAAGGCACAGAAATGTTTCCTTCTTGGATATTCTGAACGCTCTAAAGGCTACAGAGTATACAATACTGAAACATTGGTTGTAGAAGAATCAATCAATATCAGATTTGATGATAAGCTTGGTCTTGAAAAGCCAAAGCAGTTTGAGAATTTTGCAGATATAGATATTGATATATTAGAAGCTGAAGAACCAAGAAGTAAAGTTTTAGAAGCTGAAAGTCTCATAAGCAAAGGATCAGAAGATCAAGTTGCTGCATCTTTAGAGAATCTCAGAATTTCAGAAGAGCCAACAGTCAGAAGATCTTCTAGACTCTCCTCGGCTCACTCAGAAGATGTGATTCTTGGAAAGAAAGATGATCCTATCAGAACAAGATCATTTATAAAGAATGGTAGTCAGAATCATTGATCAGAATCTGAAGATGAAAGGTTCTATTCGTCAATAGAAGCAAATACAATGCAACACAACTGTCATCAAGTGTTTTCTGATGGTGAATGTAACACCACGATATCCGCTGCACGCATCAACCGTGTCGGCCAACCGAGCATGTTACCGGCTTAATCAATAATCCCCCTAGGTCCGCTTATCGGCTGCCCAGGAAATATTGTTTTTGCCTTCCGTAGGAATCGAACCATGTACCTAGGAGTTAAGTACATCTTTTTAATATAACACCCCGATATCCGCTGCACGCATCAACCGTGTCGGCCAACCGAGCATGTTACCGGATTAATCAATAATCCCTTCTAGGTCCGCTTATCGGCTGCCCAGGAAATATTGTTTTTGCCTCCCGCAGGAATCGAACCACGTACCTAGGGGTTAAGTACATATTCATAGCAATTCCTGCTACCAATTGAGCTAGTAGCTCAATTGGTAGCAGGAATTGCTATGAATATGTACTTAACCCCTAGGTACGTGGTTCGATTCCTGCGGGAGGCAAAAACAATATTTCATGGGCAGCCGATAAGCGGACCTAGGGGGATTATTGATTAAGCTGGTGACATGCTTGGTAGCTCAATTGGTAGCAGGAATTGCTATGAATATGTACTTAACCCCTAGGTACATGGTTCGATTCCTGCGGAAGGCAAAACCAAAATTTCCTGGGCAGCCGATAAGCGGACCTAGGGGGGATTATTGATTAAGCCGGTAACATGCTCGGTTGGCCGACACGGTTGATGCGTGCAGCGGATATCGGGGTGTTACAGTGAACACGTGTTTGCACGGTTGGTAAAAGCGTGAGTGAAACTGATGGGACGCCGCCATAGGTAACTGTGTAAATCATTTCAATTACCATGTTCTCTCACCTAACGTCACTCATCGTTTAATGCATTTGATTTCAATTGATTCTGTAACTGTTCATTCTCATAAATTAATTGCATTCCTTTTCAAATCCGCCTCTATAAATATATTTCAAATCATAACGTTTATCTTTTCCCGCCCATTCTCTCTCTTCTTGCATGCATTTCTGCAACCTCTTTGCCCTTTTCTCAAACCCTAAATGCAAACCCAGAAAAGTTTCAAGTAATCTCAGTTCTGTTTCAATGGCTGCTTCATCTTCTCTCAACGTTGGTTCCTCTGTTCCTCTACATCTTCAAGAAGAAGAACAACAAATTGTTCCTGTTATCTCTTGCTCTATTCCCAAAAACGAGTTAGAAGTTATCTGTGAATTAACGGTGGACTTTGATAGTCTTGAAAAACATGAGCTCCATCTGAAAGAGCATATGTTATTTCAAGGATGGACTTCTCTGTTTCTCTGAGTTTTGTGGACTTGTTTACCCATAACCAGTGAAGGAATTTTTGGTGCACGCTGTAGTTGCCCCTAAATCAATCCTGTCGTTTGTCCATGGAAGATTTGTTGTTGTTACTGAGAACATCCTAAGAATGATGTTTGACCTAAGAAACCCTAAAGGTGTCTATGAAATGGATCAAAGAGCTGATTGGGAAGATGTTCTGGCTACTCTTTATACAGATGTGGAGAAAACAAAGCGTGTCAAGGACATGAAGGATCTCTACAAAATCTGGACAAAGATTCTTCTAGGGTGTTTCTATCACAGGAAATCAACCCATTCTGCAGATTTTTTCAACAAAGAGCAGCAATATATTCTGTATTGCATCGCCACTCAAAAGAAGGTTGATATTATCTTCATAATATTCAATCATATGTGGAATGCTGTAAAGGATTCCAGAAACGCTTTCAGAATAAAGAAGGGTAATATTATTCCTTTTGGAAGAATAATTACTAATCTTCTGATTCATACCAAGATTGTTGAAGACTTGGAAGCTCAAGGAGTCATCAAGGATCTTGTCACTGACACAGGAAGCTGTTTGAATGCTCACACCCTGAGAAAGAAGAACCTCATTCAAGAGATTAAAGCCACTCCTCAACCTCTCCCAGGAGCAAGAAGCAGAAGAGAGCCTATTCTTGCTGACTTTGAATCTTTCTTCAGAAGTGAGCTTCCAGAAGTTAGGACTAAATATCTTAACTCTCTCAAAGAAGATAAAGACAAAAATGCTCCTGCAAAAGGTGGTCGCAAGAAAGCTTCTACTTCCAGGCATGCTGCTTCGAAAGATGTTTCAGAAGCTGTGCCAAAAGCTATTGTCAACAAGGAAAGAAGGACAAAGCGTAAGTTTGATCATCCTTCTGTTAACCAGGAGAAGGAAGTCCAAGGTGTAGCTGCTGCTGTTGTTATTGAGAAAGTTGTTGTTGCTGAAGAAGTTCAGGAAGCTTTTATTGAAAATGAAAATAGTGAAAAAGAGACTGTTGAGAAAAAGAAGAAGAAGTAGAGAAAGATGAAAAATAAGAATGTGGAAGATGGAAAGGATATTGAAAAGAAGAAGAAAAGAAAAAGAAAATTTATCATAGAAGCCTCAGAGGAAGAAGAAGAAGTTCAAGAAGCTGTGAATCAGCAAGAAGAAATTAATCAAGAACCAGCAACTCAAGAAGTTGAAGGTCAAAAAGATGTTGATAATGAGAAGGAAAGACTGGAATCTGCCAGAAGAAGAGAAATTTCTCTTGGGAAGGCAAAGATTGTGGAAGAGAAGAAAAACAAGAAGCGGAGAAGACTTGAGGCTGAGTTTGAAGCGATTCAGAATATGTCTAAAGGTATACATCTTTTTGAACCTACTTCTGTCCCTGTTTTATGTTCAGAATTTACACTAATAACTGTTGCTCACACCCCTGAACTAGAAAATCAACCAGAAACAGCCCCATCAGAATCACCTCAAATCACCCATGTTCTCACACCTCCTTCTCCTCCCCAAACCATTGTTCTTACTCCTCCTCCTTCACCTATCTCAAACGTTCTCATTCCTCCTTCTCCACCCAAAACTAATGTTACTTCTGACCACTCCCTTGAAACCCTTGTTCTTGATATCCAACCCCTTCAAACTCGCTTTCCACCTCACACAAACATATCCACTTCTCAACCTCCACCTCATGCAAACTATGAATCCATTCCTTCTACCTCACAAAATAATCCAACCTCCACCGTGTTGGAAGAATCCATGGGTTGTGTGCTTGGACAGCAAGATGAAACCAGTAAGAAGGAGAATGCCATCTATTACTTGAGTAAGAAATTCACAGATTGTGAGTCTCGTTACTCCATGCTTGAAAAAACATGTTGTGCTTTTGCTTGGGCTTCAAAACGTCTCCACCAATACATGATCAACAATAATACTTGGTTAATCTTCAAAATGGATCCAATCAAGTACGTCTTTGAAAAGCCTGCCTTAACAGGAAGGATTGCCCGATGGAAAATGCTGTTATCCGAGTATGACATCGAGTACCGTGCCCAAAAAGCGGTCAAAGGAAGCATTCTCGCCGATCACTTGGCGAATCAGCCAATTAATGAATATCAATATCTCAAGTTTGACTTTCCTGACGAAGATGCCATGTACTTGAAAATGAAAGATTGTGACGAACCATTACCTGAAGAAGGTCCTGATCCTGGATCAAGGTGGGGCCTAATTTTCGATGGAGCAGTTAACGCTTTTGGAAATGGAATTGGGGCAGTCATTATCACTCCCGAGGGTACTCGTATCCTGTTCTCCGCCAGATTGCTATTTGATTGCACCAACAACGTCGCAGAATATGAAGCTTGTATCATGGGTCTCGAAGAAGCCATTGACTTAAGGATAAAGATCCTCGACATATATGGAGATTCAGCCCTTGTGATCAACCAAATTAAAAACAAGTGGGTAACTTACCACCATGGCTTGATTCCTTACAGATATTATGCAAGACATTTGTTGACTTTCTTCAACAAGGTTGAATTGCATCATATACCTCGAGATCAGAATCGAATGGCAGACGCCTTGGCAACTCTATCTTCCATGTTCAAAGTCAATCATTGAAACGATATGCCTAAAGTCAGAATTATGCGCCTTGAAAGGCCCGCCTATGTGTTTGCAACTGAAGCAGTCATCGATTATAAACCGTGGTTCCAAGACATCAAACGCTTCCTTCAAACTCAAGAGTACCCGCTTGGGACATCAAACAAAGATAAGAAAACTCTAAGGAGGCTTTCTGGCAGTTTCTTCCTTAACGAAGATGTACTATACAAAAGAAACTTCTACATGGTTTTGCTCAGATGCGTGGACAGACACGAAGCAGACATGTTAATGCATGAAGTGCATGAAGGGTCCTTTGGAACCCATTCAAATGGGCATGCAATGTCCAAGAAAATATTAAGAGCGGGTTACTATTGGTTGACAATGGAATCTGACTGTTATAAACACGTGAAGAGATGTCACAAGTGCCAGATCTATGCAGATAAGATCCATGTGCCACTGACTCTACTCAATGTTCTCTCATCGTCATGGCCTTTCTCCATGTGGGGTATCGACATGATCGGAATGATCGAACCGAAAGCTTCAAACGGTCATCGTTTCATCTTGGTGGCTATTGATTACTTCACCAAATAGGTCGAAGCAGCATCTTACACCAACGTTACAAGACAAGTGGTGGTGAGGTTCATCAAGAACAACCTCATTTGCCGATATGGTGTTCCAAGTAAAATCATTACTGACAGTGGTTCGAACTTGAACAATAAAATGATGAAAGAACTATGTGAGGAATTCAAGATTAAGCATCATAACTCTTCTCCTTACATACCAAAAATGAACGGCATCGTTGATGCCGCTAACAAGAACATTGAGAAGATTTTCCAGAAAATGGTCGTCACTTACAAAGACTGGCACGAAATGCTGCCATTTGCTTTACCCGGGTACCGTACTTCGGTGCATACTTCAACAGGGGCAGCCCCCTTCTCCCTAGTATACGGCATGGAAGCTGTGCTCCCCGTAGAGGTTAAAATCCCATCAATGAGAGTCCTCATAGAGACTAAGTTATCAGAGGCTGAATGGTGTCAAAGCAGATACGATCAGTTGAACTTAATCAAAGAAAAACGTATGACTGCTCTGTGCCATGGACAATTATACCAAACAAGGATGAAGCAAGCTGTCATACCCCAAAATTTTCCCATCATATTTCAAAATATTTTGACTTATATGATCTTCAATTGCTCAAGACAATACAGGGATTGGGCACACATACCTGGCTCCTAAGCAATTAACCCACATCTAGGGTCTTGCTGCTCTCAAAGAGAAATCAACTTTTGATGCTTCAAGTGGACTTCATGTTCTCTCACATGCCTCAAAGGATCCTCATGCCAACTTTCAAGCTCTGATTCACAAGATTGCTCAGTCAACGACTCAAATAGTCCACAGTCGACTAATTTGACCTAAAAGTCAACTGTGGTCAAAATACAGTCAAAATTCCTATTTTTTTGGTCAAAATCAACATTTTAATGTTATGTTCATCATTTGATCAAAGGTTGATCATGAGTCATCAAGAAAAGCTCTAAAATCATCAAAAGTCCAAATTTCTAAATTAGAGTTTTTAAGGAGAAAGTCAACCCAACTTTGACTGACCATATCTCTCTCATACTTTCTCAGAAATTCCCCAAACCAAAGCTCATTCTCAAGGAAATTTGATTCTCTACAACTTTGATGTTGGGTCCAGGATCAAGAAATGCTTCCTCCTAAGAGATATAAGTCAAAACATTATAGGTCCTTTTGAAAGTCAACAAAAAAGTCATTTCTTCTCAAAGAGTGGTACATGAACATGGTAGATTCAATTGAGATGAAACAAAAAGGAGATTTTATAGGACTCTTTTAGCTTTCCAAAAAGTCATATAACACCTTCATACCATAAAAATTGAAAGAGTTATGAATTGATGAAGTTGGGCAAATTTCAAGAAATCTACAAAACCCTAATTGAGCAAAATGGACTTTTTGGATAAATAGGCCTAAATTTCGATTTCAAGCAAGCATATGATTCATAAAAGGTCCTATAAAACAATTCTTATATTTTTAGTGTTTTTATTCATATTTTATTTGAATTTTATTCATTTAAATTGCAAATAAATAAAATAAAATACCAAAAATAATGAATTAAATCGTGGGACTTTATTTTGGATCATATAGAAGCCCAAGAAATACCTAGAGAACCATGGAATTTCGTTTGTAAATATTTTGGATTTTTATTTTATTTATCTTTGATATTTAGTCAATTTAAATCAAGGGAAAATAAAATAAAATCAAATTAATGCATGATTTGGTTTCTCTCAATCATAAAATCATCCTTGGGGCTCAAGTAAATCAAATATATTTGATTGAGAAAAGATTGAAACAAATATAGCAATATTTCATGAGATTTTCAATCAAATTTTTCTCAATCTTTTCTCTCACAAATATGTTGATTTCTTTCCAAATCTCTTGCCCTAATTCTCCCTCTATATATTCTCACAACACTCAGCATGAAAGGGGACGAAAAATAGGAGAAAATTAGGTGAGGAGACTAGGGCTTCCAAGTGCAAAAATTCTCAAAAGAAAGGTGCAATTCGTGTTCAGCTTTCCAGCCACTCTCAAGCCGAACCAGTGATTCTATTGTCCTCCTAAGACTTCAAAGGTCAGGTATGAATCATAAAGGGTAATCAAAACGAACCAAAATACATGTTCCATATTCATTATGTTCATACACATTAGGTTTTCGTTTTTGATATCTATCCATGTTTCAACGAGATCTAATGATGTTTCCGAGTTCCTTGTGACATATAGCATAGGCCTGAACCATTAAACCAAAGCTCTAACGTGCAAAACTCGAGAAGCCATTGTTAGGTCAAAGGATAGGTTCGTTGTCGTTTTCATAGATGCAAGGGGATTCAGACCAAAACGACCCCATATTCAAATTCAGGGCATAATTTTACGTGGGTCTGGGCTCTTATATTGATTGTTTAACGCTTTTCTTTGAGTTCCATGCTTGCAAAAGTTTTCCTACGGATATGCTGCAATTCTGCAGGTAAATGCATAGCAGAACCCGCAGCTAATCCCGCATAGCAGAACCCGCAAAATTTTTTTGGTTAAACTATTATCAACTAACGAAAACAACTTGTTTGGTTAAGTGGAAGAGAGTTTGAGTGTGATGGCATGCGTTCGATCCTTGGGAACAACAGATATTTTGGTTTATTTTCATTGGAATTGCAAGAACATAGATCCGATGCAGTGCGCCCATGAATGACCATGATGAAACCTCACGCATCTACCATTGAATCCAACGCCCAGCAGATCTGACGCCCTAGATGCGCTGCCCCACCATATTCCTTCAAGGGCTCCACCACACAGGATCCAGAGCTAAGTTTTCTAAAATTTTTTTATATTTATTTACATATTTCTTTTTTTTTTCTTTAAAACTATTTTGTTTTACTAATTATTAATTATTATTTTTCTTTCCTAAAAAAAATCATGTTAGTAGACAATAAAATAATATATTCAAAATTACTATATTTAATCGAAAATCTGATTTTTTTGTAAATTAGCCCTTAATCATTTTTGAACCTTAAAATTAATCGTTTCTTTACATAATTTTTAAAACCAATTATTTTAATTAGGATTTAAGTGATTAATCGAGAATATGATAAATAGATCCTCCATACACTAACTTGTTTTTCTTTCTTCTTTCTATTCTTGATTTTCAGGATTGATCGAAGATTCTACGACGATCCAAGCTATTTAAATTTTGTTGAATTAATTATATTTTCTTTATTTTCCGTCTTTATTTTCCGCAAACCCCCACAGGTGTTTATTGTAAAATCCCCCACCCGTAAAACTGTAATAGCGTAGGTCAAAGGATAGGTTCGTTGTCGTTTTCATAGATGCAAGGGGATTCAGACCAAAACGACCCCATATTCAGATTCAGGGCATGATTTTACGTGGGTCTGGGCTCTTATATTGATTGTTTAACGCTTTTTCTTTGAGTTCCATGCTTGCAAAAGTTTTCCTACGGATATGCTGCAATTCCGCAGGTAAATGCATAGCAGAACCCGCAGCTAATTCCGAATAGCAGAACCCACAAGTTTTTTTTGGTTAAACTATTATCAACTAACAAAAACAACTTGTTTGGTTAAGTGGAAGAGAGTTTGAGTGTGATGGCATG
Source organism: Vicia villosa (assembly GCF_029867415.1). Taxonomy (NCBI): domain Eukaryota; kingdom Viridiplantae; phylum Streptophyta; class Magnoliopsida; order Fabales; family Fabaceae; genus Vicia; species Vicia villosa. The sequence goes on along the minus strand of NW_026705019.1, from coordinate 387,133 downwards.
CGTTCGATCCTTGGGAACAACAGATATTTTGGTTTATTTTCATTGGAATTGCAAGAACATAGATCCGATGCAGTGCGCCCATGAATGACCATGATGAAACCTCACGCATCTACCATTGAATCCAACGCCCAGCAGATCTGACGCCCTAGATGCGCTGCCCCACCATATTGTGAATACAAGATCACACTCACAAAGATGTTTTTGATTCATGGCAAACTCAACAAGCATACAAGCAACAAGGCACAAGCAGAAGAACTCAAAAGAAAAGCAAGCATTGGTCAGTTATGACAGAGCAGGTCGACCTACTATACATATAGGTCGACTCAACACAAGCAAAACAAGAAAAATGCAGAAAAGCAGCAGCTAGGTCGACCTACTGTCAACCCAGGTCGACCTAAAATGGAGAAAATCTCATACACTTCTGCTAGGTCGACCCACACATCAACTAGGTCGACCTAATCTGAGGAAATGTCCCCAAAACGCATCTGAAGTGGATTCTGGTCGACCTACTCCTTTAACAGGTCGACCTAACTGGGAACAAATAACATCCAAAGGATATGCAGCTCTGTTAGGTCGACCTAAGCACCACAAGAGGTCGACCTATCTGATCAAAAAGAATATGCAGCTCTGTTAGGTCGACCTAAGCACCACAAGAGGTCGACCTATCTGATCAAAAATGCCAGAATTTCCGGTTTTCTCTGCTCCAACTGATAAGCTCTCATATATATTGTCCAAGGTTCAATTATTGAATACAACACCAACGACTGAAAGATACACAAAGTCTTCTCATCTTCGTTCTTCGTCATCTCCAACAACAATTACACATAATCATTCTTGCGTTGAGGGTTAGTGATCGAGTTCGATAACATCCATGGAACGGAATTGAAGATTCCTAGTGGGTGAAGATTTGTGGGGTTTTTGGTGAATAAAATCCGAGGGTTTTGTCCTCCAAGATAGGTGTTTCTTGGGGGTTTTTATCAAGAGGTTTCATCGAGGATCCATCTGAGTGTGAAGATTGAAGAACAAGGGTTCAAGGCAATTCAAGACACTGCAGAAAAGGGATCAAGTGAAGCTCTTGGATCACCTTGATCTGGTTCAAGATTAAGGGGGAAGAAGATTCAAAGGATCGACAAATTCGGTTTATTGTTTATCGCTTTGCTTTCTTCTTTGTATAAACTGCTTTCAACATTAATGGAAGATTTCCCAATTTCAATTTGGAATTAGGGGCAGACGTAGTCGTAGCGAGGACGATCGACGAACTGCCTAAACAAATATCGTGTTCTTGTCGCTTTTACCTTTTCATTTACGTTCTGTTCATATTTGGTTATAATAGCAAATTGATCAACGATTCGAGTGTTAAGATTGTGAATTAAGAACTTATATAAACATCACAATCCATCACACATTGAATCACCATCAATTTGATCATTATCACCAAGTGTTTGTGTTTTTGCTTCTTGCACTATTACTGCATTGCAAACGTCGTTCATCATATAAGAAGTTAATTGATTTTCAATAGAGCAACGTATTGATTCTATAGCGTATTCTCTTATCGTTTATCTCAAGCTGGTTAGTGGTTTTTAACACATATACAATCGTTTCAATAGTGGTTCGGAATAGACGCGAGTCGATTCAGAATCACTTCCGCTTAAAGTTCAATTAATTCCGCAAAACTGTGTAAGATCTATTCACCCCCCCTCTAGATCCTAAGGCCAGCGTCTAACAAGTGGCATCAAGAGCTCTGGTTTATTCCGTGCTACGTGAAACACTTATTGGAAAGATGGCTTCCGGACCTAAAGGGGCTCACAATAGAGCTCCAGTTTTCAACGGTGAAAACTATGGCTATTGGAAGGATTGTATGTGTGTCCACATCAATGCAATTGATAGGAACATCTGGACAGCTATTGTCAATGGTCCCTTTCAGATCACCATGACAAATGCAGCTGGTGCAGTTGTTCCAAAACCAGAAAATACTTGGGATGCTGAAGATGAAAAGAGATATGGATACGATTGGAAAGCGAGAAACATTCTAATCTCAGCTCTAGGAGTTGATGAATACTATCGCGTTTCCCATTGTAGATCCGCTAAAGCTATGTGGGACACATTGCAAGTTGCCCACGAGGGAACGGATGATGTCAAACTAGCTAGAATCAATACGTTAACTCAAGAATTTGAACTCTTCCACATGGAAGATGGTGAATCCATCGAAAACATGCAGAAGAGATTCGTTCACTTGAAAATCGTTTAAATTCTCTTGATAGACCTGTTTCCAATGCAGTTGCTACTAACAAAATCTTAAGATGCTTGAACAGGGAATGGCAACCCAAGGTTACAGCAATAAAGGAAGCAAATGATCTAAACACCTTAGACATTACCACTCTCTTTGGTAAACTAGAGGAACATGAACAACATCTTAAATGCCTTGACATGCATGAGAAAAGGGCAAAGAAAGAAAAGAACATGGAGAAAGAGGTAGAGAAGAAGTCAATAGCTCTAAAAGCTTCAAGCTCCAAGACCTCAAGACAAGAGCTAGAGGATAGTGATACAAGTGATGACGAAGACTCCAATGATGAGGAAATGGGACTGTTTGTGCGAAGATACAACAAATATCTAAAGAAAAATGGAGCAAAACATTCTGACAAAGGCTTGATCAACTATAGAAAGCAATCAAACAAGTTCAAACAAGATGACGACAACAAAGGAAAAATCAAAGGCCCTTGCTTTAATTGTAGAAAAGCCGGTCACTACAAACCGGATTGTCCATACCTTAAGAAGGAAAAAGAGAAGAACCAAAGCAAAGGTCATAACAAATCTAAGAGAGCCTACATAGCATGGGAAAGTGATTCATCTAGTGAAAGCTCATCAAGCGATGAAGCAAAATCAGCAAACCTATGTTTTATGGCTCATCAACACAAGAAAAAGAAAGCTGTAAGTCATCTTAAACCTGAACTTGTAGATAAGGTATCTCATTCTCAACTAAAACTTGCTTTTGAAGAATTACATAGAGATGCAATTAAAGCTTTCAAACTGTTGGCCTCAAATAAGAAAATCTTTTCATATCTTGAATTAAAAGTTGAGAGAACCGAAGAGGATATGGAAGCTTTAAAACAATCTATGCTAGACATTCAAAAGGATAAAGTTGAAATAGATCCTACATCATGGTTTGGTTGTGAGACATGTCACATTTGGCAAAAAGAAGTAAGAGATCTAAAAGCCGAGTTAGACAAGGCTCTACAACCAAAAGTGACTTTTGCGGTTGATCCAAATAAGTTCAAAAGATCGTATACTCCTTTATATAGTAAATACACTTTTGTACCAAAAGTATCAACTAGCAAAATAGCATATTCTCATCATATTACCTGTCATTATTGTTGCAAAAAGGGACATACCATTGAAAAATGCAAATTTAGGAGAATTTTAGTTCCTAAAGGAGTATTTCAATGGTTGCCTAAGTGCAACAACCTCTGTACTCACCACCTAGGACCCAATGAAGATTGGGGACCTTCCATTCTAAATTAATTTTGCAGGAAAATTGTCTTGACATCGCCGAAAGGTGATGATCCCTTGATAGCTGATGCTCAAGACACATAAAGGAAGACATATCACTCTTGGTATGTCATCTATGAAGAAAGCAATCGAAGAACCATACTTGGTAAAGGAAGTGTAGGTCCATCCACTGAAGACATTGTCAAAGATAAGGAAGACGAGAATGAAAGTATTGTAAAGAAAGATGCTGAGAAAGAGAAAGATGAGTCTCATGATGAAAATGAAAAGGAAAGCATCTCAAACAATGAATAACTTCCTAAGGCCTGGACAAATGTGAAAGACCATCCAATTGACAATATAATAGGAGACATCTCAAGGGGCGTTACAACACGCTCAAAGATAAGTAACTTCTGTCATCATTTTGCTTTTGTTTCACAAGTTGAGCCGAAAAACGCTAAGGATGCATTACTTGATGAGCATTGGCTAATGGCCATGCAAGAAGAATTAAACCAATTTAAACGGAACGATGTTTGGGACTTAGTCCCTCATCCGGGAGATCATCAAGTAATAGGCACTAGATGGGTTTTTAGTAACAAACTTGATGAAAACGGCGTTATTACTAGAAACAAAGCTAGATTAGTTGCCCAAGGTTATAATCAAGAGGAAGGCATTGATTATGAAGAGACATACGCTCCTGTAGCACGTCTCGAAGCTATTCGTCTTTTACTTGCTTATGCTTGTTCTAAAGACTTCAAACTATTCCAAATGGACGTTAAAAGTGCCTTTCTCAATGGCTATATAAATGAAGAAGTCTATGTTGCTCAGCCACCCGGCTTTGAGAATTACACGTATCCAAGTTTATGTAGATGATATTATATTTGGGTCGACTAATGCAAAACTTGTCAAAGACTTTTCTAAGCTTATGCAGAGTGAATTTGAGATGAGTCTTATGGGTGAGCTAAATTTCTTCCTTGGCCTACAAATCAAGCAACTCAGTCATGGAACGTTTGTGAATCAAACTAAATACTGTACGGAGTTGCTCAAAAGATTTGGAATGAGTGAAGCGAAGGAAATTGACACACCTATGGCAACAAATACTAACCTAGACAAAGATGAGAAAGGTAAAGAGGTTGACGTGAAATTGTACCGAGGTATGATAGGTTCACTATTGTATCTTACTGCCTCAAGACCAGACATTATGTTTAGTGTGTGCATGTGTGCAAGATATCAATCTTGTCCAAAAGAATCTCACTTAAAAGCTGTCAAAAGAATTCTGCGATACTTACGTGGAACTACTACATATGGCCTATGGTATCCAAAGGGAAATGAGTGCCATTTGATAGGATTCTCCGATTCAGATTTTGCTGGCTGCAAATCCGGTAGAAAAAGCACCAGTGGAACATGTCATCTATTCTCAAATTCATTGATAAGTTGGCATAGCAAGAAACAAGTATCGGTTGCATTATCTACTGCTGAGGCAGAATATGTAGCTGTTGGAAGCTGCTGTGCACAAATATTATGGCTCAAGCAACAACTTCTTGACTTTGGTATTAAGCTTGATCGTATACCTATCATGTGCGACAACACAAGTGCCATAAACTTGAGTAAAAATCCTGTCTTGCACTCACGCACCAAGCATATTGAAATAAGACATCACTTCCTACGAGATCATGTAGAGAAAGGAGACGTTACATTTGAACATGTAGAAAGCAAGAAGCCCAAGAAATACCTAGAGAACCATGGAATTTCGTTTGTAAATAGTTTGGATTTTTATTTTATTTATCTTTGATATTTAGTCAATTTAAATCAAGGGAAAATAAAATAAAATCAAATTAATGCATGATTTGGTTTCTCTCAATCATAAAATCATCCTTGGGGCTCAAGTAAATCAAATATATTTGATTGAGAAAAGATTGAAACAAATATAGCAATATTTCATGAGATTTTCAATCAAATTTTTCTCAATCTTTTCTCTCACAAATATGTTGATTTCTTTCCAAATCTCTTGCCCTAATTCTCCCTTTATATATTCTCACAACACTCAGCATGAAAGGGGACGAAAAATAGGAGAAAATTAGGTGAGGAGACTAGGGCTTCCAAGTGCAAAAATTCTCAAAAGAAAGGTGCAATTCGTGTTCAGCTTTCCAGCCACTCTCAAGCCGAACCAGTGATTCTATTGTCCTCCTAAGACTTCAAAGGTCAGGTATGAATCATAAAGGGTAATCAAAACGAACCAAAATACATGTTCCATATTCATTATGTTCATACACATTAGGTTTTTGTTTTTGATATCTATCCATGTTTCAACGAGATCTAATGATGTTTCTGAGTTCCTTGTGACATATAGCACAGGCCTGAACCATTAAACCAAAGCTCTAACGTGCAAAACTCGAGAAGCCATTGTTAGGTCAAAGGATAGGTTCGTTGTCGTTTTCATAGATGCAAGGGGATTCAGACCAAAACGACCCCATATTCAAATTCAGGGCATAATTTTACGTGGGTCTGGGCTCTTATATTGATTGTTTAACGCTTTTTCTTTGAGTTCCATGCTTGCAAAAGTTTTCCTACGGATATGCTGCAATTCTGCAGGTAAATGCATAGCAGAACCCGCAGCTAATCCCGCATAGCAGAACCCGCAAATTTTTTTTGGTTAAACTATTATCAACTAACGAAAACAACTTGTTTGGTTAAGTGGAAGAGAGTTTGAGTGTGATGGCATGCGTTCGATCCTTGGGAACAACAGATATTTTGGTTTATTTTCATTGGAATTGCAAGAACATAGATCCGATGCAGTGCGCCCATGAATGACCATGATGAAACCTCACGCATCTACCATTGAATCCAACGCCCAGCAGATCTGACGCCCTAGATGCGCTGCCCCACCATATTCCTTCAAGGGCTCCACCACACAGGATCCAGAGCTAAGTTTTCTAAATTTTTTTTATATTTATTTACATATTTCTTTTTTTTTTCTTTAAAACTATTTTGTTTTACTAATTATTAATTATTATTTTTCTTTCCTAAAAAAAATCATGTTAGTAGACAATAAAATAATATATTCAAAATTACTATATTTAATCGAAAATCTGATTTTTTTTGTAAATTAGCCCTTAATCATTTTTGAACCTTAAAATTAATCGTTTCTTTACATAATTTTTAAAACCAATTATTTTAATTAGGATTTAAGTGATTAATCGAGAATATGATAAATAGATCCTCCATACACTAACTTGTTTTTCTTTCTTCTTTCTATTCTTGATTTTCAGGATTGATCGAAGATTCTACGACGATCCAAGCTATTTAAATTTTGTTGAATTAATTATATTTTCTTTATTTTCCGTCTTTATTTTCCGCAAACCCCCACAGGTGTTTATTGTAAAATCCCCCACCCGTAAAACTGTAATAGCGTAGGTTTTATTTTCTGCACTTTAATTTCCGCACGATTATTTACTGCGTGGTTAGTAATTAGGGAGTGCAACCCTTGAATTGAATTAGAATAATTTATACAAGATAAATATAAATCGAATTGAATCACCTGATTGTTGCACACACTCACCTTTAGGGTAATCTCTCTTATGCTGCCTTTCGATCAGAATAGTCAAGTCCCTTCGAGTGTGGGGACTCCTTGGCATGTTGCCTTCGATAAAATCATTATAGTCCCTCAATAGAAAGATCATAGTCCCTTTGAGTTGCCTACGATAAATATGATCTCGTCCCTCGATGTTGCCTCAGTAAATGATGATCGTCCCTTCGAATGCTAAGGAGTCTTTACATGTTGCCTAAAATGACTATTATATCCTTCCCCGAGACTACCTGCCCTCCTTATGGTAGGGACAGTCTTGTGGCAAACGATAATTCTCGATGACCCTTCGATGACCCGTACATCCAATGAAAGGACTACTTACCCTCCTTATGGTATGGATTGCCCTTTCAAACGAAACTTAAAGAACAAGAAAGACAATCTTAGGGTAGGTGCTCTTAAATGCTTGCTCAATTCAAACGAATTCAAAATTACTTTTCACACCTCCTTTCCAAAACAATTTCCAAAAGGCTACGCTTATTTACAAGCTAAAGTTCTTATCCAAATCTTTTCACACACTACACTTACTTTCAAACAATTCAAATATTCAAAAGTGAGCTAAGCAATTAAGAGCCTATGGATAACCATGAATGCAAAGGGTGCTTACACCTTCCCTTTGCATAACCTACCCCCCGAACTCAATCTCTTTTCAAAGAAGGTCTTTCCTGTTCTTTTAGCCTTTCCTAAATTGGATAAAATAAATGTCGGTGGCGACTCTTGCTATCTGCAACATTTAAAAAAGTCAGTTCTCCCACCGTATTACACAAGCCTTCAACAAAAAGGTACGACCTCGTGAATTTCAAAAAGGCGACCTCGTGCTTAAAAAGATCTTGTCTTTTCAACCAGATTCTAAGGGCAAATGGTCTCCTAATTAGGAAGGCTTGTATGTTGTCAAAAGAACATTTTCTGGCGGCGCAATGACTCTTGCAACTATGGATGGTGATGAATTCCCACATCCTGTGAATGCTGATGCAGTCAAGAAATACTTTGTCTAAAAAGGGCAAAAGAACAACTCGATAAGTCGAAAACCCGCAAAGGGCAACTTAGGCAAAAATGAGTGTCTCGGTGGACTGAAAACCCGAAAGGGCGGTCCAGGCAAAAATTAGAGACAATAAATAGAAAATTTCATCCTGCTAGATTGGAAACCTGAAAGGGCAATCTAGGCAAAAATTAAGGATTTTTGACAAAGTAATTGCATCAGTCCGTACTTCGTCACCTGAAGAGTCTTTTCATCAGAGGATCTTCGATCAAATCATCGCCAACCTGGAGCGACAAGCACAGTTGAAACTCAAAGTTGTTAAGGAGAATAGTGGTTATTGCTTTCAATGTAGCCTTTTCTGCATATTTACCTTTATAACTCTTGTAAATACTCCATGGAATCACGCCTTTAACTGATTACCATCCTATTAAATAAATTTGAGCCTTGTGCCCATTTGTTTGCAATTCTTGATCTTTTCTAGCTTGCAAAATGACGCTTTAATTGTGTTATTCACTTTTGAAAGATAAAAAAGAAAGAAGAAGTTTTAAATGAATTTACTTTTCTTTTTGAAATAAAAGCGAAACTTTCCTTTGAGTTATGAACAACATAAGGGAATATCAACAGCTATCTCCAAAGGATGAACAAAAGATTCTCCCTGAGAATTGTTCTCTTCCTCAAAAGAAATTGTGAGACAACGGTATTCTTATCCCAAAAAAGAATTCCTAAACCAATTACCCCTCGCAGTAGAGAAGTTCTTTCATCTCCAATGAAGAAGAAAAGATGCTTGTCTTCCCCAGAGAAGTTTAAAGCATGCAACACCATTCATCACCCCTGTTATCTGCACCGTGTTGAAGAACATTTGTCGAGTATCTGGTTGTATTGCGACGTTGATCCTTCTCCAGTATACACTTCTTTGTTTGTCATTATCGTCAGCATGCATGCGACATTCATGACATTCATCATTCATACATACTTGCATCATTTATGCATTCTTGCATTTTTCAATGTTTGCTTCGAAATCACTTGTTTAGGATGTATCTATCCCCAAAAGAAACAGGCATGGGCGTGTCATCTCTCCAGTAGGTTGTCACCCATAAGCTGAAAGAACAGGTTCTTTCTCCAGTTCCCGACTGAGATCATTCTTCGTGGAAGAAGGTTGCTTCTGCTTCTCCTCTCAAAACGAAGGAGAAAATCTCCAGTTGAGTTCATTCCTCATTGGTTACAAAGTCTTGTTTGACTGTTTCTCTCCAATTTATTTCAGGTCATCGGACTAAGGTTTTGAACCTATCAGAGACTGAAATCAGGGCCCACATTTGGGAAACCCTCAAAAAACCCAGGACATTTTTTAAATGGCCTAATAATCTTCAAATAATCCCTATGTCAATATCCAATGGAAATTTAACTTCAATTCAAGAGCCACAGTCATCAATTTCATCTAGCCTACAATTAGGGTTTTTAACCTAATTCACCTGGACAGTTGACTTTTAATCAGGACATGGTGCCACAACTCAAGCCATGTCTCAAGGTCCTATAATACCTCAATATGATCCATTCATATCATTCATTTGATGAGGATAGCTTGATTCACCTGAAATCTCCAGAAACGCGATTCACCTGAAAAAGTCAACTATACAAGAACACCTTTGACTTTTTGGATTTTTGGTCAATCATGGACTTTTGAAGATTTAAATCATCAGTATATGATATTTGAAGTCATTTGATCAAGAAAAATCAACCAAGAATCAAAAAGTCAAAGTTTGACTTTTCATACTTAGAAAATTTTCTAAGTGTTTTCAAGGGTTTTGTTTCAAACTTTGGAAGAGAATATCTCAAAATTTCAAGTACAGACTGAAAAAAGCTTCCAATATCAAAGTTGTAGATTTTGATCCAATGAACAACTTTGTCACATATAAGTTTTTGGCAAAAGATCAACCATTTAAGAGATATGGAGCTTCAAAGTTTGTACCTTTTGCAAAATTCACAAAAAGACATAGTTTTCTCCAAACTTCATGGATCTTTTTTACCAATTTCCTTAGGGATCTTGAGGAAACTTTTAGCTAATGAATTGAAGTACATACCAAGGGCTTTCCAAAATGTCCAAGAGCATGAAAAAATACTGAGTGGAGCTCGGGTTTTGGAATTTGTCATTAGAGGTCCTTAAGCTTAAATTTCAAACCATTTTTTCACAAAGTATGAACACTTTTTGGAGTATGATGCAAGCAATGACATAAACAAGTGATAAATGCAAGATATTTACCTCTTGAGATAAGATTGAAAGGAGATAAGAAGCATTTGAGATTTTTAACCATGGTTAACATTTTTAACCTAATGCTTTTAATGGTAAGATTTCATTCTATCTCTTAAGCCAAGTTCATAATTGCAAACTCAACTTGCTAAGCCTTGTCATCATATTTCTTGGCCTATAAATAGAGGTTCAAAATCCATTCAAAATCACACCAAAAACATTCCAAAGCATTTGTTCTCTCTTCTTCCTTAAGTTACAGGTTTCATAGTTTTCAAAGGAGGGAGAAATACCAATTTCCAAATCTTTGAAGTTCTGACCAAAGTGATGCTTCTAACACTTCATAAACATCATATGGGATGTGTTTGAACCATTCACACCTCTCAAAAACACCCAAAACTCAGAATCACCATCTCACCTCCATATTTGCACAAAGTGAGCCTTAACATCTCAGTTCATGATCCAGCTCATATCTGTCCAAACTAGCACTTCAAACACCATCCATATATCACATATGAGCTATCCCAATCATCATCCATGACCTGTAACACCAGAATCATCATGTTCGACTCTCACTCCAAGGAACTGCAGATCGGGTACCATGGCTTGATCCTGGTGAATTCAATCTATTCCAAGCATTCATACATGTTCCATAATCATCATTGAAGCTGTCCAGATCAAGAAACAACTTCTGGAAACACTCTTTTGCAGAATTGGATCCTCATTTTTTGAGAGGTAAGTTTTGAACTTCAAACTCTATCAATCATGCATCATAAATGAAAAATTGATTTTCTATCATGTTTCTGCACATATGAGGTTCATTAACCCTCAATCAATTGTTTGATTTGATGCACATACACGATTTCACGATGATTATACATAATTAGGGTTCTTCGTGTTCATGCGAAAATTGATTGTCTTACCGTCAAAATAAATGAAATTAAAGAACCTCATCATGTTCGTGAGCTCAAAACGAGCAAATTTGATGTTTGACTCATCCATTTTCATTGAGAATTGAAGGAGATACGAATTGATGAGGATTGAATGAAGAAGATGAACACTGCGCGTGTTTTTTTGTGTTTCAAATTCAAATATTTGTTTTAATATATATTTCATTGAAGTTATTATAATAACAAGCTGCGCGTGCAGCTTAGTTGGCTAGTGTTTTGATTGGTAACCATAAGGGTGTGTGTTCAAGCCTTGGCTGACCCATCCCTTTAATTTTTATCACTTATTTTTTGTCTTTTTTTCACAACTTTGATCAATCATATCTCATAGCAAATTTAGTCTTTTTGACTCCAATTTTTTCACACCTTTTATTTATCCAATATATTTTGACATCATACGAAAAAATTCAAGAAAAAATTTACTTTTGATTATTTTATTTGATAAAAAAAAAAGTCTTTTTAAGACTTTTAAAAACTTTTTTCTAGGGTTTTTCTTTTCAAAAACTATTGATTAAATCTTTTGGATTGATCAAATCATTTTCAAATCACCATGGACATCCCTTAAGGTATAAGTCCCACTCCTTTGTATAAAATTAGGTCTTTCTTTGTATATACGCTTATCTTTTTATACCCTGATCGATTTGATTTAAACCTTTAAATACAAATCAAAAATTAGGTTTTTCTTTCTTTCAATCTGTAAGAAACCTAAAATCAAAACTTACTGGATCTCTCCTTGAGTGTAAGCCCCACTCCCGTGTACATAACTTTGATTGATAAACCGTTCATCCTTAAAGGTATATTTCCTTCATAAACTTCAATTTACACACACACTTTGTCATATATACTTGTTCATATACTTGTTCATATATTTTTTCATGTTATATGCTTGTTCAACTTAGTACAACACTAGGTTCCCCATAGCCTCCTATTGGGCTTCGTGCAAAGAATTTCTCTTAGCTAGGTTAGGACATAGAGTATGGTTTCCCGTTGAAATCACTCTAAGAGCTCAAACCAACTATACCATGCCTCCTCTTGGGCTTCATACAAACGGTTGTGCCTCCCATAGCCTCCTCTTGGGCTTACAATGCAAGGACCCTCGATTGTCCCTCCCATAGCCTCCTCTTGGGCTTACAATGCAAGGACCCTCGAATAGCCTCCTCTTGGGCTTCGTACAAGGACCCACGGGCTTCTTAAAAGAATCCCCATATCATAATAAAATACCCTAGGAGATTAGACATTTATCATCTCTATGACAGGAGTATCTCTTCTATATCATCACAATCAAACTTTTTGCCACACGGCTGGCTCATCAAACTTTTTGCACACGGATGGCTCATCAAACTTTTTGCCACAAGGCTGGCTAATCATGCTTTTTGCCACAAGGCTGGCTAAACAAAATATCTTTATCATTCTAAGAACCATAAGTGGCACAACCTAGGTCTTATAATGAAAATATTCAAACAAAATCAATAGATGTATGTGATGAAATAGATTAGATACATCGATCATTGAGATGGCATTTGTCTCTTATCATTTGCTTCCACTAGCATAAGTGGGAACTATGATTGCTCTAACTTTCTCAACATCCTTTTCAGAATATGTAGGCACAAGGTCTTATCCTTGGCGAGCATACTTCTATCTCCCTCAAACCACTCAAACCTTAGCTTCCAGTAGACCTCAAGCTACAGATGCTCTGATTCCCTCTAAGGGATATGTATGCAGAAGATTGCGATGATCTTTGCGAGCATAATCAAACAACCCATTTAGGTCCCCACCTATCTCACAAAGGAGAAACTTTCCCAATAGCATAGCAAGAAATAAACAAAAAAGTATAACAAATGATCCTATAGAGTACTATAAATACGTAGGGTGCTAATACCTTCCCTTCGTATAACCAACCCCTTACCCGGAATCTCTCCCCCTTGCATTGCTTTTAATTTTATATTATTTGCATTGCATATCTTTTAAGGTTTGTGCAACTTTTTTTCTTTTCCTGCTTTGGAAAATATAAAAAGTTTGGTCGTGACCCAAAAACAAAAAAAATATATCATTTTTTGAGCCCGAGCGCCAAAAAAGGCATCCGGTGTCTCTCCCGATTTTCACCACGACACAATGCACCTGCTCTCTCTCTCTCTCTATCATTGACCTGCGATTCATCCATCTAATCCACTAACAAAAATTGGACTAGCCTCAATGAGGTCAAGAGTATTCGTGCTATCGCAGAGTTGGGAAAGGTTTGTCTGTTTAAACAAGTTTTAAATCTATGTCTGAGTTCATTTTTAAATTTCCATCTGCATAATCAATGTTCATATGGCACCTCTACCATCTTAAATGGATAGTTTTGCAACCACCATTGGGACAACCAAAGGTTTCAGGGCTTCCAGGTTTGGATGGTACTTTGAGTCATGCCATGCCTGCAAATTATCTAACAAGTCCCTCGGCGAGAAGTTTGAATGTGCCTGTGGAGTTACTGATGTAGAACCTGTCATTAAGTGAGCCATTTGACTTTGGGATGTAAAATTATGTTAATGAAAAACCTATATATTTTAACTGTTACATGCTCTCATTACCCTATTTGTAGATTCAAACTTGAAATGGAGGTGGAATATGATGACCACGAAGAAACCTTTGTTTTTGGGATAAGGATTGTATTCCTTACACTAAAATGAATGCGAAGGAATTAAGACAAGTTATGAAGGCGGTGAGTTTTACGGTTCATATAATGCTTTTCATTTATCTTACTTGTGAGCATGAATATGGAGAGTATATCTCATTATATCTTACTATGTTTTTTGCATAGGCTGGAGAGGACAACCCTAAAATTTGGCCTGCTCACCTTGATGTTTTGTTGAATAAAGAAATGGTATTCCGTATCAAGTATCAATTATCCTATGAACAATTCTCTATCGTCGCAATACTTAACGAGGACAAACTTTACCAAAATTTTGATAACTACCTCACTCCTAATGAGGTACAGACTCATAATTTTCTTCAGTCTTCTTAAGCCTTTTCATTTTTAATCTATGCTCACAAAATCATTACGTTATAATCATTTCAGCAAACATCAAATGTTGCTGTCTTGGAAATTTCCACCGCTGCTCCAACCGTTCATACAACCCAAATGATTGTAAGCCATTTACAAAATCTGTGTGTTGTAGGATTTCTATGTTTTTTCTGCATTTCCCTTTCAGATTTTAATATTTTCCTATGCAGACGGATGGCACACATACAGATGAACAATCAAATCATGCTTAACCATCCCATGCTGCACACCATACTTCTAGTCCTTCTGCAAGCTCCAGTAGTACTCTTGGTAAGAGGATTTCAACATCAACCTCTGTGAAAGATCTCATCATGGCTGAAGAACTCTCTCCAAAACAATCCGCCACTAAGGCGAAGCCTGGAAAGAAGACTAAGCATATAAAGAAGGAGTGATTTGGTCTGCCTATTTCAGAATTCATCCTTATTTTGATGCATAATTTTACTTGACGCCGTTTTTGTAAGGATATAATCTAACTATTACCTATTTTGTCTTTTGAGACGTCTCATTATGCATATTTTATGGCATTCCCTTAACTCTATCTTTAAACCTTTTGTAAAGACTCTACTATGTTCGTTTTCTAATTGAATGTATTTGTTAATCATAGTTGTTGAATCTATCTATATGGTCTCTTTTTCGAAATATTCTATCCTTAACATATCAATCCTTATGATCATTCTATTTTTGATACTTAGTAGTGTTGTACTTGGTATAGTGTTGATAATATGAATACAATTTAATTGTACTATTTATAAAAGTATAGGCTATAGTGTAATGAAATTGCTTTTGTTTCACTTCAGTTGTAAGTTTTTTTTAAATAGTTGCCAAGACTGCATATAGTAGTTTGTTAGAACATTAGATGCTTCATGCTCAGTTATATTCCTATTTAACAACTCACTTGTACATAAGCCTCCACATTTTTTTATCAGTTCACGCAAGCTAACCTTGAAGCCAGTGGCGGAGTCAGAAATTTTAGGGAGCCCGGGCAAAAATTTTACACCTTATTTTTATTAATTTTACACTCTGTTTCTACTAATTTTATCCTTAATTTTGTCTAAAAAAATTTCCATTGATTTTGTCCAAAAATTTTACACCATGTTTTTATTAATTTTGCCCTTAATTTTGTCTAAAAATTATCAATTTTGCCCCTGATGTTGTCTAAAAATCGACACTTAGGTGGGAAAGTATACAACGAAAGGAGGAGTTGAGCCCAGGCGCATGCCCGGGCTCGCTGGGCTGTAGCTCCTTCCCTGCTTGAAGCTATGCCTTATGCTAACTAACTTCACACAAGCATTTTATAAATTCAAATCTAGGTAACACTTAATTTATACAATAAGTAGTACATCACAATGCTTGGTTTTACGTCTGAACAATGTTGTCTATTGTATCACATTAAGAATATTCTTATTTTATATTGTTTAGTTTTGTTATCATTCAAATTAATTTCTTATTTTCACTTTTAATGGTTCAGGAAATTATAGATAACTTTGACCACCTATAGCTGGCTTTTTACTTATTTCATGTAAAGTCAATTGTATTACTAAAGTGTTGTTTTTCCATCCTAAGAGCATTCACATCCATTATATTCATTTGAGTTCTTTAAATGGACCCCATTTAATTTTTTATATTATTACACACTTCCCAATTATTTAAACAACTCATCTATATTTTCTAAATATTCATTCAACTAAACAAATAATCTCAAGTGGGACCCATTAAATACCATAATATACCCCAAATTTAATGATATATAATTTTTTAATTCAACTTAAATGTAAAACAACGCTCTTTTGCAGAAGAACGTAGTCGCTTCGAAGAACGGTATAAATTTGTAAACATCCATTTGTTTCTGACATGAAGGCTTTGGAATATGTGTGAGAACGATTATAAGGCACCGATATTTATGCTCTAAGGTAAAGATAAGCAGCTTTTGGAACTGTGATAGGTAGAAACAGCTCCAACTTCGTGTTGCAGTCGAGGGATCTTACTGGAAAACTTGGTTTTGGGAAATCCTTGAGTACAATGTCAATTATTATGTTTAGTCAATAATTATATTTACAATTGTTATAGGAGAAGAGAAAAAATACTTTAGTAGTGATTGCATATATAAGTCTAATGCTACTAACTTTGATGCATATGAGCACGTCACTCCCGAGTTCCTAAATGCTCTTAAAACTTTGGGATTGCCTAATCATTCAATCAGGTTGAAAGTTAGGGCCACTATAATGTTAATGCGCAATCTAGATCAGTCTGAAGGCTTGTGCAATGGTACACGGCTCACTGTTACAAGGCTTGCTGCTCATGTCATTGAAGCTAAGATCATTTATGGAAAAAATATTGGGAACACAATTTATATTCCTAGAATGTCTTTGTCCCCCTCACAGTCACCGTGGCCATTTAAATTGGTGAGGCGCCAATTTCCAATTATTATTTTCTTCGCCATGACAATTAACAAGTCTCAAGGGCAATCTCTAGACCAAGTTGGTTTGTATTTGCCAAAAGAACTTTTTAGTCATGGTCAATTATATGAAGCTCTCTAGAGTGAAATCCAAAAAGGGATTAAATATTCTTATTCATGACAAAGATAGAGAACCAATGAATACTACAACTAATGTTGTATTCAAAGAAGTGTTCCAACACATTTAAAAGGTGTGTTATTGCGATATCTCTTAACTCATTCCATGTAAAAATTAATTGGCAAAGACCATTGTTGTACTTTATAACATTTTAATTTTCTTTTCGTTTCAGGTAGAACATTTCACTTCATTTTGAAGATTCATGTTACAAGTTTATACATTGATATAATTGTTTGTAACACATCTTTGTTTTAATTTCTTCTTTTGATCCATATATAACGTAATTAACGCTCATTCATGTGTTTTCACATTATCAAATCTTTTGTTATTATTGTATTGTTACTTAAAGATTGTCAAATACTATAATTTCTTTGAAACATTTAGGCTCTGTTTCTTAAGACATGTTTTTGAGCTTATAGCTTATGTCTTATGTCTTATAAGCTCATATGATAATTTAGACCCGTTTGGTAACGGTCTTTTCATCACGAGCTTATAGCTTATTTTACTAGCTTATAGCTTATTTTCCAGACGCTATTTCAAATAGCGTTTTAACTTATGTCTTATAGCTTATTACTTTTTCTTCCTTTTTTATCCTTATTATTTCAATTAAAATCCATTTTTAACCCTTATAATTAATTTAATTTAAAATAAAATAATTATATATTAAATATCTTTTATGTCATTTTACATTTATAAGTTAATTGAACAGCTAATTTTACCAAACACTTCAATGAACTTATAAGCTATCAGTCTCAACCATCCGCTATAAGCTATAAGTCATCAGCCATCAGTCATAAGCTATAAGCTATCAGCTAGCTTATCAATCAACCGCTATTTTTACCAAACAGACTCTTAGACAATATAAAAAATACATTACTCGAGTTTCTTACCGGTGATTTTAGAAAGGAAAAAAAAGTAACAAAATCCTTTAAAGACACTTATAAATATTCTAAATAAATAAATAACTATTTTAAAATAAATAAAAAATAATAATTTTTTAATACGTTGAATACACCAATTTTTATAAAAATTGAAGGACCTAAAGTAAAGTAGGAAACCAGATCTGAGAAAAATGTTTCAATGCATTTTCCCTTTTCAAATTTTGCAGCATCTTCTACAAATTCTTCCCTAGATTTTCCGTCAATTTCTCCCCCATGAAATTTTCCCTTCTGGGTTTTTCTTTTAGGACCTAAACTATACCAAAGTTTTGTTTTTTACTATTATTTTCGAATTAACTATTATAGTCAAAATTCCATTTCGAGTTGTTTTTCATGTAAGGTTATCTTTAGAAGATACCCTTTTGTCCCCTCATAATAGTCTATGATTAAAGTTTGTTCCTTTATCAACAATTGCATTGTTCCACTCAATTTGTTCTAGGGCTGAAAATGATGCAAAAGTTTTATTTTCCTTGAAATTTTGTTATGTTGGAAGGAAATTTATTCCAAAAATCTGTTTTTTTATTATATTTGAGTTAAGGGAAAGGAAAGCATAATCTTGTTATCATGGTTCATTTGATAAACTATGATCCTTGTTCTTTTTTTACCAGGGCTTTTTGTCAATACCCTTGTTATTCTGATGTTAAGAGAAGTGTTAGGTTTAATGTTAAAGCCTGTTTTGATAGTTGTAATAATTGGAATGATGATGGTAATGCCAAAAGGGTTTTTTTGAAGGAAAAGAAAAATGGGAATTTTACTAATGTTGATCATAGGTTACAAGGTGGAAGTCATAATAAGCCTTTTTGTTTTCCTGATTATCAGTTTTCGCAGAAACTTGTAGTTGCTGTTGATGTTGATGAAGGTTTGTGTTTTTGTATCCTAATTTTAATCTTTGATTCTTACATGATGATTGTTTTTTTGTTTAACTACTTTGTTATGTAATTTTCTCTATGATGTGTTTTTGATTCATTTCTCTTTTTTCCCGAGCAGTATTAGGAAACTTTGTGTCGGCTCTGAACAAGTTTATAGCAGATCGATACTTGTCGAATTATTCGGTTTCGGAGTATCATGTCTACGAGTTCTTCAAGGTATATCCCGGTTATTGTTTCAACTTTTCTATATTGTCATGATAATTACCTGGAAAATTGAAATTTTCCATTAGCTTGTATTTACTAGAATACTAAATACTACAAGCATGTTGGGCTTTTTTGAGATTTATTGGAATTTTTGCCTTCATTGCGGTCCGCCCCTAGTTGCCTAATTGCGGCGTTTAACTTGCCTTCATTGTAGTCCCCAACACCTTCATTTTGTTGAGTTTGAAGGGGTAGAATTAGTCTCACGATGCTTAGAGATATGGTTTGTGAAGTGTTTATAAAGTTTGGACGATGCAGAAAGTCCAACAAGTGATCTAGGATAGGCTCTGATATCATTATTTGGATTGGCCCTAACTCATATATCCTCCGCACATTTGGAGCGTGGACATAGTTGATGGGTGACCCAATAGAAGAAACCTAATAGCAAGTGGTCCAACGGATCTTGAATTTAGTTTGGTTCATGCATTTCTTTGTTCTTTACTTTCCCTGCATATTGTTGGAGTTGATTGAAACATCTTGGAACAATTTATCCATTGCCCAATATGCTAAAAGAAAAGGGAGGCCAAAACTGGCTCGAACTTCTTCGTTATAAGATGCAACAGTCAAAAACACCAATTCTATCTGACTGTTGGGATTTAATTTCTCTATGTTTTTTTCGCAACACATATTATGAGTAGGGAACTATCACCTGCACGAAGCGACAGGGCATTACCAGTTAAATTGTGTGAGGAAGTGTTTTACCCGTGTTAGAGTTGTATCCACATACAAAAATTCAGGCAGGTAGCTGTTCATCCATACATAGACAAAAACTTGGATTTTTGCTTATTCACAATCCTGCTCTTCAATAGTTTTTTTGGTGTTTCAAGATTAGTGAACCCCTTCTCTCATGCAATCTAACATTATATTGCCTTAAGCTATGCATATGAAAACTCGTTTAGATTGTTATGCTGCATAGAATTTTTAGCGTGTTTGTATACGAGACTCTGACGAACCTCACTTCTCTTACAGATATGGAACTGTTCACGAGACGAAGGTAACTAACTGCATACGTACAGTCACTGTTTTGCATGTTGTGAATTAATCATCACCGTGTTATGAACATTCATGCGATCAATACTATCATTTTGTTGTGCAGCTAATAGTCGCGTTCATGAGTTTTTTGAGACGCCATATTTCAAGTCGGGGATCCAACCTCTCCCTGGTGCTCAAATGACCTTGCAGAAATTATCAAGATTTTGCAACCTATCCGTTGTAACGTATGCTTTCGCTACCGATTTCACTTCAACATGTAGCAGAATCTGCAATTCATCTCCTAATATCTCTTTGTTTGTATATATGTTTCTGATCGATCAGGTCTCGGCAGAATGCAATCAAGGATCATACACTTGAGTGGATAGAGAATAACTTTTCAGGTTTGTTTGATGAGATTCACTTTGGAAACCATTTCGCTCTTGACGGAGGGTCAAGGCCAAAGTCAGAGATCTGTAGGTCTTTAAATGCGAAGGTTCTTATTGACGATAATCCAAGTTACGCAATGGAGTGTGCTGAAGCTGGTATAAGAGTCCTACTTTTCGATTACGAAAACTCGTATCCTTGGTCTAAGACTGAGTTTGCAGAGCAGCATCCTCTGGTGCACAAAGTTGAGAATTGGGAAGAAGTTGAACAAGAACTAATGTCATTGATAGTTTTATAGTTACTTAAAGTCCTGAAGCGTGATGGATTTTTGTCGAAAGCGCTGTTTTCGATGTACTAACTGGACTATTTAGATGTACCAGAGACGAACTATTTGTCGTAGTAGTCTGCGGTGAGGATGAATTTGGGATTCCTGCTGCACACGAATATAGATTTTGACTGTTTGATCTAAAATCAACTGTTGAGATCGTTTTAAGTTAGATTGGTGATGGTGTCCTCTGATTGCCTGAAGCATGTGACCTAGGGCAATCCAGGTGTTGTTTCTGTTAGGTGATGCAGAATGATGGAGGGACTAACTTGATAAAATATTTTACGGTTTAGAAGACTAATTTGAAATTTCAATGATGTTAAGCTTTAAATTCACATATCTTTCTCTTATTTCTCTTTCTCATATTATTGTTTTTCTTCAATTTTTTATTAAAATTATACAAAAAAAAAGTCTGTATAAATTAACAAATGAAACAATTACACATAATGCTTAAAGAAAATTGCAGAAATGAAACAATTTGAAATCACAATACAAGGTTATCATGCAAGGCAAATTTAATGGTAGAGCACTCTGATAGGTGGTCCACAGTGGATCTGAACTTGAAAATCATTGAAAACTCTAACAATGACAGACAACACCTTCTATAGGTAGGAACTCACAGCCTCCTCCTCGTCCTCTGAGTCGTGAGTAGGTTCCGAAAATGCATTTTCAGAGACATTTTAGAAATGCATTTTTGAAATAATTTTATTTATAAAATTGGGACGTGGTTAAAAAAGAATGAATTGCTTATTTTTTATTTTTCACAAGGATGTGGTAGCAATTTTTAGGATGTCTTAAGCAATTCTCTATGAATATTGTTAAGTGGACAGCAAAATGAATATTGTTAAGTGGACAACAAAATTGAATCAAAATTGAATCGTGTTATTAATAACCAATAAGCATGGACTAACCTATTTTGGAGATTTATATTGGCAACGTGACATACCTACAAAATATGTGAAAAAAATTTAAATTGCTCTGATTGATTAATAAGTAAAACAATTTTTTGAGTTGCTTGGAACTGAAGTTTAGGTAGCCATAATTTGAGATACTATGAGATTAGGTTGTTTTGTAAGGTTGTGACCCTTGATAAAACACATAATTTCAATAATATTTTTATTAAATGTTATATTGTATCATCTACGACAACAGTTTTTAGACGTACCTATAAACAGTCACTAACGCCTTTACGCTCACGCCCTTTGATCGGATCACCGAGCCGTATCCAGTGTTGTTGGGCTTAAAATCACCACACTTATCCATATGACACTTTATACTCTACCTCTTTTGTTGAGTTAATAAAAAATACTTTTTACAAAGACTTTTTTATACTCTAGCTCTTTTGTTGAGTTAATAAAAATAACTTTTTACAAAGACTTTTTAAATGAGTGATACCTTCTTTGCCAGACTATTTTTCATGCATTTGTTCTTCATTTACTCACTTTTATGTTTGTTTTTTCATTTTGAACCACACCCATAAATATTTACTATAAATGTTATTAGTTACAATAATTTAAGCATAAAAAAATTATCCGGATACAAATATCAATTTAGTTTATATGCATTGTCAATTATAAATCTTATAAAAATAAAACAATGGTCATAATTATTAACATCGTACCATATTAGACAAAATTGTTCTTCATAGGGCTAGACATAGGGCTAGACAGAAAACCACAATCCAATTCAACTCGAAAAAAATAGTGATTTGGGTGGTTTAAGTGAGAGTCAATGCGGGTTTTTCAGGTGTTTGTTCATCTGAGGGAGCAGAGACGGATGGTTGGACTCAGGTGGTTAAGCGGAATGCTTCGAGAAAGACGTTCAAGAGGTGGGATCTGGCCAAGAACAAGCGGAGGAGGCTCAACGTCCTTCATCTTCTTTTTTCTTTACCTCTTTCCCTGATAAGTTGGTGGCTAGGGATTTGTTTGACATCTTTGCTGGTTATGGAGCTGTCGATGAGGTGATCATTCCTGTTCGGAGGAATAAATCGGGACACCGGTTTGGGTTCGTTCGGTTTTTTGACGTTTCGGATGAGACTTTGTTAGCTATAAAGTTGGATAATATTTTTGTGGGAAAACAGAAACTCTTTGTCAATATTCCTAGATTCCAAAGGACGAAAGGCCTTGCTCAGAAGGGGAAGAGACCGGTGGTGAGTTGTGTCGTGAACAACGAGGGAGCTTGTTCGAAGGTTGGTGCTTTTATGAAGGATGGACGGTCTTACGCGGGGGTGGTGGTGAAGGAGAGTAATCTTTTGGCAGGGACTGCGACTAAGCACCAATTGGCTTTTGATTTTGTTGATGAGGAAGCTTTGTCTAGATTCAGGGAGGCTTTTGTGGGGGAAGTGTTGCAGGCCGGCATGACTTATAACATTCAAGATGTTTTTGACTTGGAGGGTTATTTTGGGGTGAAAGTCACACCTCTTGGGGCTAGGCTTTGTTTGCTTGAAGATAGAGGAAAGGGTGTGTTACAGAACCTCTTAGAGAGTGGGGCTTCATGGCTAAACAAATGGTTTGTTGATGTTAAAAGATGGGAGCCTGGTGTGGTGGATGATGAAAGGGTGACTTGGGTGAGGTTATTTGGATTGCCATGCCATGTTTGGAATGAGGAGTTTTTTAGGTTCATAGCGACACCTTTCGGTGCTTTCTTAAGAACAGATGATATTACGGCATGTCAATCGAAGATGGATGTTGCTCGTTTCCTGATCAGAACGAGATGTTTTTCCCTGATCAATGAACCGTTGGTGGTGAAGATTGGTGATCAGGTGATTAAGGTGAAGGTGGTAGAAGACACGCAAGGCCCATTGAGGGTATGTGCCTTTAAGAACCATGCTGAAGATAACTCTTTATCTTCTTCGGGGGAGGACGACGGTGTTTCTGGAGATGGAGATGATGATTTGATGGTGGAGCCGGGGGTTGTGTTTGAAGATGGGCATTCGGAGAAGAAGGGAGGCTGTGAGGAAGATGTGGCGGTTCCCGAGGCCCAGAAGAGCAAAGACGGTTTTTGTTCTAACATTAACTATGATGTGACGGTTTGCATGGAAAAAGAGGGGTTTACGTCTGGCACATGCGGGGAGAGAGAAGATAATGCCAATTTTGTAGGAGCTAATGAGTGTGAGGTGGTAACCGAGGGGGTTTCGCCAGGTGTAGGTACAGGTAGTAGGGTGGATTGTTCTGGTTTGGGCCCCACTAAGCATTTTAAGATCTTGGGTCCAAGTGCCAAAGGCTGTGTGGCTAGTAAAAAAAGGATGGAGGTTCGGAAAGCAGTTTCGGACATTGTGGGCCAATTTGATTTGGCAGTGAGAGGGCTTGGTTTCAAAGGGTCTAAGGCCCATTCAGAAGGATTCTTAAATTGGGCTGAGCTGGCAGTGGGGTCGAAGGGCATTAACGGTGAGAGTGATGCTTGTGAGGCCCACTCAAAAAGTGTTCACCAATTCTCGTTTGCAGAGGCTGGGGCAGAAGAAAAATTGTTTTCTAATTCCTTTTTCGCACCGCTAAGAAAATTTGTTTCTACTGATGGAAGGGTTGTGACGAATCTGGAAAAGCAGAAAGGGAAAAGGCCAGCGGGTTTCAACAATGAGCATTTAGCGGAGGAGATTTCTGATTCGTGTGTGGAATCAGAAAATGGTAGGCTTCGAAGATGTTTATCGGAAGAGGTGGCGCAGAGGTTGTGGTCCAAAGCGACTGCGTTTGGTGTTTCAGGAGATGCTAGTAATGATGTTAATGTTGAAGCAATTAAAGAGTTGGAGAACAGGGATGGCTTTGCTCTCTCTCAGAAGATTGTCTCTGATAAGGTTTCCTTATGAATGCTATCTCTTACAATATGAGGGGGTGTGGCAGCCTTGCGAAGAGGAAAAGGTTCAGTTTTTTAATCAAGAAGGAGAATTTTGATTTCTGTTTGATTCAAGAATCAAAGATACAAGTTCTGGATGAGAAATGGGTTTTTGAGTTGTGGGGAGGCACTGATGTGGAATGGAGTTTCAAGCCCTCAGTTGGCAGATCTGGTGGTTTGATTATGCTTTGGCGTAAAGGTATGTTTACTCTGAATTTTAGCTTTGTGGGGGAAGGATTCATGGGGCTGAATGTTTTGTGGAAAGGGGTAAATGTCTATATTGTCAATGTTTATGCTGCCTGTTGTTTCCAGAAGAAGAGGAGGATGTGGTGTGATTTGCTAGCTTTTAAGGTGAAATGGTCAGAGGGAGTTTGGTGTGTGGGTGGAGAGAAGGGGAAGTTCTAGATTTATTAATTATCGGGAGATGGAGGAATTTAGGGGGTTTATTGAAAAGTTTGAATTGATGGATGTGCGTGCTGTTGGGAGAGAATTCTCTTGGTTTAAACTTGATGGATCGGCTAGAAGTAGGTTAGACAGATTCTTATTTTCAGAACCGTTGTTGGAGCTTTGGAAGATTGATTGTCAAGTCATTGCAAATAAGGATCTTTCCGATCATTGTCCTATTTGGTTTAAAGGGAGCGTCCGTAATTGGGGCCCGAAGGCTTTCAAATTTTTTTCTTGTTGGATGAATCATGCTGAATTTTATTCTTTTGTGGAAAATGTCTGGTTGGCGGTTCCTAGTAGTAGGAAGGCGATTTATGGGTTCAAGGAAAAATTGAAGGTTCTTAGGAATAAGTTACGCACTTGGAATGTAGAGGTTTTCGGCATCTTAAATTTACAAGAAGAAGAGGCTATTAAGGAGCTTAATGCTTTGGACTTTGTCATGGTTGGTAATGATCCGGTGGATGTTGATGCTTTGGCCGTAAAGCGTTCTTTGGCTTCGAATAAGGTGTGGGAATTGGTGCGGTTCAAGGAGGACTTATGTAGGCAAAAGGCGAGAGCTCTTTGGCTTAAGGAGGGTGATTCTAATTCTCGTTTCTTCCACAAGGTTATTAAGTATCGTAATAGGAGGAATGCGGTGGTGGGTTTGAATGGGATGTCGGGGTGGGTGGAGGATGTGTCTTTGATAAAGGAAGAGATTCGTGGTCACTTTGAAAGAAGATTCTCCGAAACTTCGTATTCAAGGCCGATTTTAGAGGGGGTTGATTTGGCATGTTTGTGGTTGGAGGATTCTTTGTGGTTGGAGGTGCCTTTTCTAGAAGATGAAGTGAAGGAAGTGATATGGAATTCGGATGTGGATAAAAGTTCGGGGCCGGATGGTTTTAATATGGAATTTTTTAAGAAGTGTTGGCCGTTTTTGAAGAAAGATATCTTAGATGTTGTTAATGAATTCTTTGATTGGGCTACTCTTCCCAAAGCGGTGACGGCTTCTTTCCTCGCTCTTATTCCGAAGGTGGAGAATCCTAATAACTTGGATGATTTTAGACCAATTTGCCTTATTGGTAGTTTGTACCGAATTTTGTCTAAGTTATTAGCTAATAGGTTGAAGAAGGTGATTGGTAAATTGATTTCGAATTCTCAATCGGCTTTTCTAGCGGAAAGGAATATGCTTGATGGTGTTTTGATTGTTAATGAGATTTTGGATATGGCAAAGAGGGAAAAAAGGAGTTGTATCATGGTGAAGGTAGATTTTGAGAAAGCTTACGATTGTGTTTCGTGGGACTACTTGAGATTCTTGTTGAGAAGGATGGGTTTTGGAGTTAGATGGAGGAAATGGATGGAAGCCTTGGTTTTCACTAGTTCAATGTCAATTCTAGTGAATGGAAGTCCGACTAAAGACTTTACGGTTTCCCGGGGGATTCGACAAGGGGATCCTCTTTCTCCGTTTCTTTTTCTTTTAGTAGCGGAAGGTTTAACGGCGTTGATGAAGAAAGCAACAAGTATGGGTGATTATGTTGGTTTTAAGGTGGGTAATGATGTTCATTTTGAGATTCTCCAATTTGCGGATGACACTCTCTTGGTAGGAGATGGATCTTGGAATAACTTATGGAGTATAAAGGCCATGCTTAGGGGTTTCGAATTGGTTTCAGGACTTCGTGTTAATCTTTCTAAAAGTAGGTTGGTGGGGGTGAATTTAGAAACAAGACGTCGCTTTGGTGGAAAGATCTTTGTTCGGTGGGTTCGGGAGGAAGTGGTCCGTTGGAGAATTGGTTTCCATCTGCTATTATATGCAAGCTGGGAAATGGAGAACACATTGATTTCTGGCTAGATAGATGGCTAACGGGAGGCCCTCCTCTTTGTGACCGTTTTCCGTCTCTTTACCGGTTTGCGGAGCCTCTCGGTTCTAGAGTGGTTGACAACGGGTTTTGGATTTCGGGTGTGTGGGAATGGCGAGTTAATTTTGATGATTTCTTTGTAGAAGAAGGCGAAGGTGGTAGTGTGGGGGCTCTCATGCGGGTTTTAGATGGAATAAAGCCTGCAATTGATTTGGATGATAGTTACATTTGGTGGAAACATTCTTCTGGTTACTCAGTGAAGGCGGCTTATGAGTTGTTGTTGGAAGGGCGTGGTCGGGGTGGTAGCCTCAGTGTCGACCTTGTGAATGCCTTGGGTCGCCTTTGGAAGACCAAAATTCCTAGTAAGTTTTTAATTTTTGGTTGGAGACTTCTTCTTGACAAACTTCCAACAAAGGTTAATTTACTTAAGCGAAACATTTTGTTAGCTCCTTCGGAGATTCTTTGTCCTTTATGTGGGTTGGAGGAGGAGGATTTGGACCACCTCTTTGCTTCTTGCCCGACTTCTTCTCTTTGGTGGTCCAAGATGTGTGATTGGCTCGGATTGGGTAACATCTTTTTTCCGGGTAATTGTTTCAATCGTCTTTCTCTTTTCGATTTGTCTTGTAAAACCAAATTTAAGGTTGATACTAGTTGGTTATTTGGCTTGGCTTTTTGTTGGGGAGTTTGGAATTGTAGGAATGCATTGTTGTTTGAGGGTGTATCTTTGAGGGATATTGACACATTAGGTATGATTAAGTTTTTTGCTTGGGAATGGTATCTCTCTTCTTTTAAAGGAGTAGATTCCATTTTTTGGGGTGATTGGTGTGTCAATCCATATGGTTGTATTAGGTGATGTTTGATAGGGGGTTGGGGGAATTTTTCTTTTATTCCTCTCTTGTAATTGTTGGTTAGCACTTCTTGTGCTTTTTTTTAATGCCATCTTTGTTTATTAAAAAAAAAAAATGGACCCACGGTTTAACGGGTCCAATTAACGGTTTGGGGTGGGTAAACATAAGCGAGTTCGGATTGTATTAAAACAACTGTGACTATCCTAACTCGTCCAACTAAGATCAGCAAAACTATGTCGTTTTGCATCCACGCATCCTTACAAGTTGAGGTGCATGTTTTCATATCTACAAGGTTTGAGTTCGAATCCTCCGTGCATGATTCATATCTACAAGGTTAGACCTCGAATCTTCCGTGCATGTTTCAAATTTATAGGATTAGATCTCGAATCCGTCATGCATGTTTACAAGGTTAGAGTTGTTTTTAGTTGGTTTTGTTAATGTATTTTTTCATTGTTAATTTTTTTTATTTAACTTTTATGGAAAATGTTAACGAGTGCCCCAGGAGCACTGGTTAAGAGTCTAAAAAAGGAATGTTTTGTTAAATATACTTGTATTTAATACATTAAAAATAGAAATAATTGACTTCTTTTAATGAGCAAAAATGCATGTTTTATTAAAAAAACTTGTATTCAGTGCATTGAAAATTGAATTGATTAATTTTTTTTAGAGAATATTTTCTTTATATGGAAACCTTAAAGAGTGCTCCTTGGGCACTCGTTAGCATAATCCAACTTTTATTTAATTTTTTATTTATTTATTAATGATGTTTTGTGTTATAGTACATTTTGAAGTAATCTCTACAGTTTACCAAGACAGTTCAAGAAGTGGATCTTTAGGTACATGTTACGATTTGCTCTTATGTGTTTTGAGTGGAATTTTCGGTATGAAATAATGCAATTTCAAATATTTACTGTTTGTTTTTTTAATATAGTTTTTTTTTTGTGATTTACATTGATGTTTGACATGTGTAGAGGATTTCCAATTTGGTTCAGTATAAGATAACGGTCCTTTTAAAAGGTTGAATTGAAATTTCATTTTAATTTTGAACTGTTTTTTAATCAGTTTAATCTATTGTACACTGCTCTCTCCAACCAGCAACTCAAAGAACAAGTAGTTACTCTTTCTACTTCTCCTTAATCAACATAATTAGTATTCATTTTTCTCTCAACTTTTAGATTTGTTAGCAATTTGACCGAATCATTTTTATTCGAAATCGTGACTCTTGCACTGTCACTAACTCTCACTGTAAGTAAATTCTCAATAATAATTTCAGCTTAGTTCTAATGTAATTTCTGATCAATGTT
Organism: Vicia villosa; assembly: GCF_029867415.1. Classification (NCBI taxonomy): domain Eukaryota; kingdom Viridiplantae; phylum Streptophyta; class Magnoliopsida; order Fabales; family Fabaceae; genus Vicia; species Vicia villosa. The sequence continues at coordinate 358,278 of NW_026705019.1, read as the reverse complement.
TATTTTCTGTTCCAATTATAGATTTTGATACTTATTTGTCACTTCTTCAATTCCATTCCCATAATTGGTTAGTCACTTATTCCTCACTTTAAAATCTTCTCATGGTTGTTTCTTTCTTAACTTTTTAATAAAGTTTGGTTACTTTATTATTTAGCACCGAAATCCAATTTTTTTTTTTTAAACTTTGTTGTTTAAAAAGTATTTTTTTAATTTGTAATGCAAGTGTTTATTCAGAAGATTGCTAAGATATGTAGAATGAAAAGTTGTTTCAATATCAAAGTGGTCCAATTATTCTTTCACAAATTAGATGTTACTTTCATGTTTGATATTATGATCATCTTTTTGATTAAGAGTATGACAATTTGTTTTTAATTTTTATTGAATACTTTATGATGCACAGTAACAAATTAATAATTATGATTTTTTTATGATTTTTAGGTTCAATGTATGTCAGCCAATTGTAGTAATTTCTTTATATGGAGTACTCTTTCTCTCCGTTGTTTTGAGAGGTAAGGGATGTCTCTGAGTCTATAATGTCGGGTAGAGTTTTCCTTTAGCTCCCTTTAATAGATCTCTTGCCTATTAAAAAAAATTCAATGCTACCATTTTCTTATGATTTCTTTTGATTCTGCATGAGTGTTTAAGATAAGTGTTTTTTTAATTAATATAATTTTACCTAATTGTTATTTGTGTTAATCCAAATCCTCATTATTTTATAATTTATGATTTATTTATTGTTAAAATTACCATTTTAAATATATTTTGTTATAATTGCAATAATTTTTAATTTTGGTATATTTCTTTAAAAAAATTGATATAAATGTTGTTACTTAGTTTTGGTATATTTCCTTCCAAAATAAAAAACAAAAAGATTTGATTTATAATGTGTAGAGGTAAAAATTTTAGTTTATGAATAATTTGATATAATCTAATTATTTTTAGATTTGGCAGAATTCACTGTTGAAAATAAGAGATTTGATTTACTTTAATTGTAAGAAATTAAATGATGTATGAAAATTGCACAAGATTTTTTAATAGGCTGAATCCAAAATTTTCAAAGAGATTAGATTTTAAAATCATGTTAAAAGTGTTATTGAGCTTAAAAAATAGATCAGCCTAGTAACTCGAAATAGTTAACCGGACCTATCCACAACCCGTTAAAAATCGGCCAAGTAAAATTGAATTAAATTTGGGCGGAATTAGGCCTTAAGTTTTCATCTGCGGTTTGGGTTGGGTGTGAAGGTGGAGAAAAACACAAGAAAGAGGGGGATATAACGTTCATTTATCCCATTAAAGGCCTAACCTTCACTCGGTCTTCTAAGAGGATTTTCACAATGACTCACTGCCATTGTCTTCTTGAGCTTTTGATCTTCAGTCGATCTCTCAAGGAACTATCAACATACAGTTGATAATATTTGTGTTTACATGATTGTTTCTCTTAAGCAAATTACACAATAAATTAAGCACATATTGTTTAACACAATTCTGAGCAACAACTCTTATGTTAAAACAAATTACATGAAGAATTCTAAACCTATAACACAATCCTAGCAATAACTCTTGTGTTCATTACATTGTTTTACAAAGATGTATATAACTTATATGTTGAATAGCATCTTGCAGTGTTCTTCATCTTCATCTTCTTTGTTGAGCAAGTCACGAGCAACAACTCCTTGCTTCTTCTGATTTCTATCAAGATGTACATGATTAGAGTTGAGTAGCATCTTGTAGAAACTTCTTTCTTCATCTTCTTTATTCAGATTGGCTTCTGCATATCAACTTAGGCATTAGCATCAACTAATTGGCCTAGGTAGCATTTGAATTGGCATGAGCTTCAGCTTCTCCTTTTGACATATGCTTCATAATCATCGGCTTCTGAATATTTTTTCTTTTTCTGTATTCGTTGATTCTTTTCCATCTGTGTTGGTTGAGTTACATTTAAACCAAGTGAGAGATAACAACTGCAATAACAACAACCATTATGGCAGTATGGATATTAGCATCGTGATGATTGCAACAAAAACCTTTTTTGTTGTTGTCAACTTTGTTGGATGATTTGGTCATCTTTTTAAAGTTTCTCAAAAGAGACATTGGATGGGAAGAAGGTCCTTTTTGATTTCCAACGGCTAGTTCCCAACAGATAGAATCAAGCATAAATGTGAATGGTGCAGTACGTCTTTGTCTTGTAGCTTGATACATTATTATGAATTGATGGAAACTAGCTTTTGTAGAATAGTACGCCTTGTTCGTCCTTTTATGAAATGGAACTAAACGTTCATCTGTACCTTGTACATTATACTACATAGATTTATCTTCTATTCTTCTTGAACTTTAGAGGCTCACAACATCAGTTGGAAGAAAAGAAAATAAGCTTTAGATCTTCATAACTCCAAGTCTTTAGAGTATTAAGAACCACGTCTTTAGAGTCTTCAGAACCACATCTTCAGAGTCTTCAGCACTTGGTCTTCAGAATCATTTGTCTTTAGAAACTTGAGTCTTCAGAACTTCAAGTCTTCAGAGTCTTCAGAACCACGTCTTCAGAACCATTTGTCTTTAGAAACTCGAGTCTTCAGAACTTCAGGTCTTCAGAACCACGTCTTCAGAGCCTTCAGCACTTGGTCTTCAGATTGGTTTCTTCAGACTTCGTATCGGAATATTTTAAGAGTTAGAACACAGTTATCAGATATGTGAGCATCTGAGAAACACGTCCTTTCATTGTTTGAAGACACTTCTGATCTTCTAAGGCTTGACCTTTGATGTATTTAGAATCTTGACTTCGTATTCAGAATTAGAAGCAACAGCTTTTATGATTAACAAATCTTGACTTCTGAACCTGACTTGAAAGCTCGCTTGCTGATTTATGATCTTGGAGCAGAAACTCTAACAAAGTTCTTTCTTCTGATTACTTACGACTTCTGAAGCAACAACTCTTATTTGAGAAGCACATCGTAACTCCACTTTCTGATGAACATTCTGTATTCTTCAAAACTGCTGATGTTTCTTCATAATCAGATGCAAAAGGTGTTTTTGAGGGGCCTTGCTTGTTTCTGATGATTCTTCACGGTCAACAATCCAGAATCTCCTAGAACACCATATTTACACACTCAAGAAACTATTAGAAACTAAATTGTTACATACAAAATATATGTATTGTTATCGTCAAAACATAGAGACTTATTGTAGCAATAAATCTTGTTCTATTAGGGTGAGGTTTTTTGGCCCAAAACCTCCCTACCATTCCTGTTGTCCACCCTTGTTCAGATACTTCTAGTTATTGTTAGGTCGATCTCAACACTAGATCGTGCAATTAATAATCAATGAGCATGCATGGGCCAATTTTGGATATTCTTATACAACACTTCTAGGTGTAGATATGACGTCTCTACAAAATTTGTGAAATTTTTAAATTGGATGACTCATAAGTAAAACAATCAATTTTTTAAGGACAGGAGGTGCCAATGTCACATTTTTTGGAGGACTCTCTGACACTACGTCTAACACTACAATATTGATGTAATATATGGATCATGTAGTATTAAGGTTATATTTTTTTTAATAAGCAATTTGTATCTAGCGGGTTTCGAACCTGAGACCTTGAGAGGAGCACACTCTCAAGACCCAAGCGTTTCACCGCTAGACCACACACACGCACACGTATTAAGGTTATATGAATGGAACGTATTACTATTATATCATTATTTTAATATTATTAAATTAAATGACTTTTTTTTATAATTTATCTTTTGGGATTGCAACACAATGAACGTGTCTACCCCATGATATGGAGTTGAAGAAACTCTATATCGAGGAGATGTCTCTTCTGGTTGTAAGAACCACCATTTATTCAGGTTTGATGCCTTAAATGGACATTTCTCTTACCATGTTAGATTCCGCTGATTTCTATGTTTGTGGAAAGGTTGTATAGAAATACAAATTCTTTCTCTATACCATTTGAAGATATTATGGTCATGCTAGAGGGCGTCTCATCTCTATTTCATATTCCTTTATTCAAAGACTTCTAAGCCTTTCATTAATGAATCATAACCTAACTTCCATATTTATAAATGGGATTTTGAGGGTGACTAAGCAAGATGCCTTAAAGGAGACTATGAAGAACAAGGATGTGCATTTCTTACTAGCATGGCTGTGAGATGTCTATATGCAAGTAGTGGCACTTAAGAGGAATGAACTTGTGACCATGAGTTATATGCTACATTTGGTTAGTTGGACAATCCTTGAGGACAAGTAACAAAATTCCATTTATGTAAAGTATATTAGATTTTTGTTCGAGCTTGGGTATCCCAAATGAGCAGAGGATTATGTTAATTTGATGATGCTTTATTATTACTTTAGGGAGCTTGGATTTTTGATGCATCCATTTGAACCAACCCAAAGCATCCCCTTTCATATAAAAGGAAACTAAAGACAAGCGATTTTCTGGTGGTAAATTATAAAAACTAAAATATTGTTCAGCTTGAAAGAGCCATTCCAAAGGGCTATATCCATCAAATAAAGGCAGCTCCAACTTAGGAGATCTAAATGTGGGTAAAGGGGGAAGTTGGGACAAAGTTTGGTATGAAACAGATTGTAAAGGGGTGGCGTTAAAATCCTGGTTAGGGATAAAAGCTGAGTGGTTTTGGTGTAAATGTGGGTTTGGTGGAAACGGTGGTGGTGGGGGTGGTTCGGGTGCTGTATGGCGGTGCAGTGGGGTAGGTACGGTTGGCTGGGTGACAGAAATGTGGGGGTTAAAAGCTGTATGAAGTGGTGTGTGGACAGGTGTGTTAATGAGTGTTGCAGCAGTATTTACCATAGGGGATGAAAATGGGGGTTGTGTGATACCTGACCCACTTGCAGCAGAGTGAACAATAGCAGATTGAGGGTTTTCCCTTTGTTCAGAAATTTTATGGAGTATAGACATGATAGAATCATACCTAATATTAGCAGTTTGTCTTTCATTATCAAACCTTGTGTGAACTTGACCCATTTGTTGAGACAACTCAGCTGCTGCCATGTGAAACCTTTCATCCATTTGAGTTTGTGTGTCTTGTAGAGCCATATCCAAACGATGTTGAGCAAGTTGGACAGCCTCTTCAACAATTTCTTTAGAAGAAGGGTTTGTGGGTTTGGGTGGAGCCATGAATTCAAAACTATGAAAGCACCAATGTTAGACTATGCTAGGTTAACTTTAGATCTAAGGTTGCATAAAAAGATAATAAGATAAAAACAACTTTTCTTCTTACTCAATTGATAAAAACATACAGCATATATAGTAGGGTTTTTCAGCACCACTTGGGCTATGGGCCAGCACTAATAAAAACAGAAAATAACAAACTACCTAATAAAATTACTAACTGCACCCTATGGTATTAAATATAGTCCTTCAATATAATTGGTCTTATTTTAATTCTGTTGGGCCTTGCATTCTTCATAACAGAGGCTAGTCACCATGATACGAGGCAACTATGAAGGTATATAACATGTTACACATATACATATTTTATCATTATATAATTTATGCAAAGTAGTGTAATTTTAATTAGTATATTGTAATGCCTAGTTGGATATACGAGCACTTCCATACCTTACGTGATAAGATGGATCACATGCATTCCAATTATGGCTCTCATAGGGGAAAAAATGGACATCGGGACATTTGTGTATGAGGGAATTTATGAGAATTAGAAGGCGGATTAATGCGCTAACGATAAATGGTTTTATCTGGACATCATACACAAACACAAGCCATATGGTTCATCGTGGATTTGATGAAACTTTATTATTCTTAGGCTATCTCACTAGGGAACAACTGTCTTAACATACCTTTCAGAGTGATGCCGCTGACATTTTAGGTATGTATTGGGTATCTCTTGATCGGTCCCTCATATTCTAGGTAAAATTGATTTGTGGTTTCGAAACATGGTGAGTTATGCTAGGGCAATGCTAGCAAAAGCAGTGACTATGATGTTTTCTAACCAGTTTTTGAAGGGATATCTAGACTGGTTCTACAAGATATCACATCCTCACGTCATTCCTAGTGTAAATGTTATTGGACCTTAAAATGTTGCACCACCATCATTAGATGTTGCATATGTATGATCTTTAGATGTTCTTCCACCACCATCTCCCCTAGCTTATATATTAGATCATTAGAGGTTTGTGATGATAATTGTTTTTGCACATGAGTTAATGGCACAAGTAAACCTATATGGCTTGATTTTTATGGGTTAGAGAATATTTCTTACATTGCATGTGACATGCCTATTTAGATTAGTACTTGTTTTATGATTGGTTGCACTAGATTAACAACTTATGATTTTCGGGTTTGTTGTGTTAGATAAACAACATTTATTTAAATATTTTGTTCAAAATCGTACACACTAATCAATTCATTTTGGAAGAATTTTTTTAGCTTTGCACTTGGATGTTTTGAAATTTTTTAAGTCGTAATTTTGGCTTTTTAGCTTGTTTTTAAACTTGAGCCGTTTTGAGCTTTAATATATTTCTTTGATAAATTTTCTAAAGGTAGAATACTTTTTTGTCCCTTATATTAACATCAGGGTTCATTTTGGTCTCTTAACTACAAAAAGTGTCATATTGGTCCTTTAACTCTTCAAAATGTGTCATTTTAGTCATTTTTGTCACATTAGCGACAGAAAAACTTAAAAATTGGTCGCTAAATCAGTCGCTAATATGACAAAAAGGACTAAAATGACACCTTTTGAAAAGTTAAGGGACCAATATGCTACTTTTTAAAATTAAAGGACTAAAATGAATCCCGAAGTTACCATAAGGCAACAAAAAAAAGAATATTTTGTCTTTTCTAAATTATCTGCTTATTGACCCCTGCTCACTGTACATGGCATACCTTTGATTGAGGCTTTCAAAAGAGAGTTCGAAACCTAATGGCTATAGGCCTATAGCTACAATTTTCATGCCAAATGCAAAGCCTAGTTCAGATGTCTTCACGGTTAAAAATACAAATATCTTAAGCACTAAAGCTAATTGTGGGGTTTTAGGCCACTTAATCTTTTCTAATAGGATGAATTATTTAAACCCAACTCTTGCTTAGGCTTGATTTACTAAATTAGGTTATGTTGAGAATCAAGTGTGAGGAAGAAGTCCCACATTGGTCAACGGATACATGTAGTTGAAAGTCAACGGATACATGTAGTTGAAAGTCAACGGATACATGTAGCTAAAACTTGTAGTTGAAAGTCAACGAATACATGTAGTTGAAGTCAACAGATACAAGTGTATGTGGAAGAGAGAGCTTTCACATGAGGGGGAGCATTATGGACTCGCACTTGAGGGGGAATGTTGAGAATCAAGTGTGAGGAAGAAGTCACACATTGGTTAGAAAAGGGAAGAATTAACACTTTATAAGTGAGATAACCCACACACCTATCACCTTAAGGTTTTAGGTGGAGATGTGGTGTGTCTCTCACAAAGGTGTGTCCCTAGTAAAGAATGCTTCCTCGTCGACCCCCTTGAATTGCCTCCAACAGTGGTATAATGTTGGAATTAGACTCTCAAACCTTTGAGTAATTCCTTATCGTTAAAGATGACAATGAAGAAAATAAGAACAAAAGTAGGATTAGGGTTTGCGGAAATTAGAAGAGAAGAAGAAAGTATTTTCTACAGAGTTTCTCTCTGCCCACAAAATATGGAAATTCTGTTATTCACTTGCAATTGCAACTTCTGTGAATACACGTTAATGACTTGATTACAAATAATGAGGGTTACTTCCCATTTATAGATTTAGGTTAGCTTTCTCCCTAAGCCAAAACCCAAAACTATAAAAGCCCAAAATACCTATTTTGGAACTAAATCAAATCTAATCTATTTTAAATCTAAATCAAATCTATCTAGATCTAAAAACAAATTTATGTGTAACAAACTGTTACACACTATGTGTGTAGCAAACTGTTACACACTATTTGTGTAACAAACTGTTACACACTTCGACACAAAATCAAATCTTTTCGACGCAAGGAATTATAATTTAACACACCACCTAATTCATCGTGTCTAAGATATCTATGTTCATCATAGCTCCTAGTCTTTTGAACACTTTGACTTGCAATCTGATTCTCTGTTTTGCAATGTTCCAACTTCATCTTCTGTTGTGACCATCAACAACATCTCTTCTTCTTCTTCTTCTTCTTCTTGTTTTGCAAACTTTGCGTCACTTTCTTGATTCTTATTCTTTTCTGGACACTTTGTAGAATAATGACCATACTTCTGACAACTAAAACATTGTATGTGACTTTTGTCAGGCTTTCGACCACCACCTCTTCCTGTACCTGAACCACCACCTCTTTGGTTGCTTTGATATGAGGGTTTTTTCTGATTCAACCAACTTTCTTCTTGTTGATTTCGATCAGTCGAATTATTGTAGCCCCCTCTACCTTTATTTCCATTCCTGTAACACCCCATATTTTCCATTATTTAATTTAATTAGATTTTAAATTATTTAATTGGATTAATTGGCATTTTGGTAAATTATTGAGGAATATTGTAGAAATAAACAATTGGGCTTAGTGTAGTGGTTAGCAAAAGGGAGATGTTAACTATGTAAGCCTTATTGAGATATTTTCTATTTTTCATAAAATAAGGAAATTGGAAAAAGAAGGAAATCAGAAGCAAAAGAGAAAGTCTGAGAAAAAGAGAAGATACGTGAAAAGGAGAAGAAGAGGAAGAAGAGGACCTTCGAAGATTCGACTCTAGAGGTAAGGGGGGACTCTTCGGGTTAGTGATTATTATATAATCAGGGGTAGTGAACTGATTAGGATTGTTGTTTGATTCGATTGCATGTTTTGGTTTTTGGGGTTTTTGGGGATTTAGGTTGTTTATGTTGATTTGATGCAATTGATGAATTTGATGAGTGGTTTGGTGTTAAATGACTTCTAAACGTGTTATATTTGTGTTATAATATGTTATTTGATGATGTGTTTGGTATGAGACTGTTTTGTGCGATTTGGATGAAATTGGGAGGAGAAACTTGTTGAAATCGCAGAAAAATTCTGCATCTGCGATGAATGCGTCGACTTAAGCGTCAGGATGCGTCGACCTAAGTATCAGTTTGCGTCGACCTGGGTGACAGCATGCGTCGACCTATAGGGTCAGCGTGCGCATACCCGAGGGTGACAGAAAACCAATGCGTCGACCTGAAGGGGGGTTTGCGTCGACGCATGGCAGCAAATTTTTTACAGATTTTCTAAAGGGCATAACTTTCAAACCGTATAGCCGTTTTGAGCACCGTTTTGAGCGTTGCGAAGCTAATTTAAAGCTTTATGTGATGAGTTGATGAAATGGATAGTAGTCCTATTTGATTTTAAATGGTGATTTAATTTAATTAATGGACTATATCATTGTGTACATATATGTGTGAATGTAACAATGTGTTGTTGTTGTGGTGGTGTAGCCACTTGTGTTACGACCGGCTTTAAATTTTAAGTTATTTTAACCTAAATTATACAGAGTCGCCACCTATATTTTATTAAGGGAAAATATGGGATAAAAACCTAATTAAAGAGTTTCTAGGTAAGTTGAGAAATTAGGGTCGAGGGAAGGTGTTAGGCACCCTTGACCCTTCCTTAAGGTTTTCTAAATGTCTCTAAGGTTTAAGGTTTATAAGAGTATCATGGTAAGGTTTATAAAAAGGTTATGGTTAAAAGTGAAAAGTAGGGCAGAGAATAAGATCTCAAACCTACTTAAATTTAGGGAAAGGAAACTCGTTTCGGTTGCCCGGTTGCCCGAATGCCTAGGTACCTCCTTATTGGAGGATCAGAGTCAACGTAGTTCGAAGGGTTTGTTGGTGTTTTTTATGGGATTGTACACCATTATTTTTGTATGTTGAATTGTGTTTTAGCAAGCATTCGTAGTTTCGCAGTTACCGTAGTTCGAAGTTAAAAATAATAATTTTTGTGTGCAATCCCTATTTTTGTATTTTAATAATTGATTAAATGTTTTAATTGAATTATAAAAATTTGTTTATTATAATGATAAATATAATATTAAAAGTAATAATATTAAATCAATAGTCATATTTATTAATTAAATATTTTAAATAAAATTTAAACGCATTATCAGCGACATACGTTCGATTATCGCTCGAGGCATTAATCGATTTAGTATAATTTTTATATGTATAGGATATTTGATCGATGGAACATAGAAAGTCGATCGATTCAAAGACGCAGTGAAATTATCATTCACTCGTCGTATTATTATTGGAAGGTCGAATTAACTAGATTAAGAAAAAAGTTGATATTATGTATTCAAATTTAATCGGAAGAATTTGATTTAATAATTATGTTAGTATATAAAAAAATGATTTAAATTTATTAGGTATTTTATTGTTGTTTTTTTTTATTAAGATAGGATAAAGGTATTTTGGGATTTTTTATTTAACCAAATGAAAAGAACATATTTTTTAGATTTGTTGTACTTAGGCGTAATCATCTAAGAGTGCACATTTTTTATTTAACTAACTAAGCTTAATTAATCTAATAAGCTAAATTAAATTAAATATAGCTAAATAAGTAAAATCAACGTGGAATATTTTTGTATCTTTGTTATGTACAATGTTTTTTTTTGTTTTGAATTAAATAGATTACATGCATATTTTTGAGCTATTATATTTAGAAAAATGTCAACAAAGAAAATAAATAGAGAGAAATATGGGGTATAAACAAAAGTGAGAAAATAAATGGGCCTAGAATAATATATTAGCACCAAAGCCCACCATCATTATTCTTTTAACCTAAATTCTAAATAAAATGCATTAATAATCATCAAAAAGCAACAAAAGAAGAGGATTACCGGATCGAATTTCTACGGCACAAATGACGAAGGAGGAGGATGGTGGATTCCTTCTCGAATGACGGCGCAACATTTGTTTCCGCAAAAAACAGAGGGTCGCGGATCTGCAGAGGCACGAGGTAGCTCACGTGGACTCGGATCCACTGAGCGATTTCGTCGCGGTGGACGGTTTGTTCCGCAGTGGATGTACGATTAGGGCTTCGGTGTTTGTTGTTTCGGATCCGTTTTAGAAATTGTTTCCGCTTCTTCTTTCCTCCTTTTCTGCAATAACAAGGACAGCAAACAAAAACAAACAACAACAAAATAATGATAGTGATAAATCAATTTGAAATTTATTTGATGGAAAATATTTACAGGTTTGTGATGTTAAAAGGTCTTGAAATTGGTGGTGGTTGTTTATGGTTTAGTGGTGTGGTTTGAGACAATTTTTGTTGTTGTTAGAAAAATGGTGATGGTAACTGCATGTTGTTGTAGTGGTTTTCGGTGATCCCCCTCACTGATGAATTTGTTTTGTTTTTTATAATGAAAAGGAAAATTCAATGGTGGTTAATTTCAATTAAAGGTGGATTGATTTTTATGCAATTTTTAGAATATTCTAATGGTGGTTTTGGAAAGATTTTAATTTTGAATTTTTTGTAATCATTCTGTCTATTAAGAGCAATGAAACCTTCTCTTTTTGTTTTGATGTTTTTATATGCCTTTCAAGATATTTTTGTTGTTACTTTTGTCGATTTTCTTGACTCACGCCACTGAAGCCAATTGACAGCAAGTATGGAACTATAATAATAATTCTAATAATACCACTTTTATTCTTAATCTTAATGTAAGTAACAATTATTATTTATTATAATGTAACAACTATTTTTAATAAGTCAAAGTAACAATAATAAAAATACTTAATAATATTGATAATAATAAACTAATAAAATAAAACTTTGATATTTTAATAACAAAATGTAAAAGCAGTTTAAAAATAAAAATGAAAGAAAAAAAAAATAATACAAGAAAGTTGAATTTGAACTCAAGACCTCACACTTGTAACTTTTTACTTATACTCACTTGTCAAGTGTGCTATTCAATTTATTCAAAAAATAAAATTGCACCATAAAATATGTGAAGTGTCGAGCCAAATTTATTTACTCATACTATACAAATAACTTAAAGTAAACTATTACATATATATTTAAAAAAAATTACTGTTAAAATGTTAGTAAAATTGAATAAAACTTATAAAAACCAAAGTTTAAAAATAATTTAAATGTTAGAATTAAGGCGGGCAAATTTTGGGGTATGACAGCTGCCCCTGTTCAATCTTCTTAAACCTGAAGAGTCAGATAGGCACGTCTGCCTACCGTGATTTAAAGGTAGAAGATTATTGAACACTGAAATACCCTGAAATTTGCACTTGTTGGGAAGAAGTTCCGTGGGAGATGGGCTTAAAGATGCCACCCAGGGTAAATACCAATGTCATGATGCATGTGATGTATGATGCAGTGAGCTTCTCAAAATAAATGAGAGCAATGTATGAATATGGATTATGTATGAATGAGGTATGTAATTGAATGATGCATGACTGTTAGCCATGCTATGTGAAGCATGTTAGTAACTTCGAAAAAGAAAGATAAAACCTTTGCTTGTTATTGGTGAAGTTTTGAAGAGGATCACTGTCGAGGGACTAACGTGATACATAAACCTGGCTAGCAATAGCGAGTGTTCTCCGTTTGCTATGTAGAAGATAATTAACTTGCTATAGTGCTAGCAAGGTTTTGCAGTTTGTAGGTAACCCACTTAATATAGTTCTAGTAAGTCGTCGCAGTTGGTATACCCACTCACTATCGTAGTTTGAGTAAGTCTGTCGTAGATGGTATGACCCACTTACTATAGCTCTAGTAAGTCGTCGCAGTTAGCCATACCTACTTACTATCGTAGTTGGAGTAAGCTTATCGTAGATGGTATGACCCACTTACTATCGTTCTAGTAAGTCGTCGCAGTTAGCCATACCTGCTTACTATCGTAGTTGGAGTAAGTTTATCGTAGATGATATGGCCCACTTACTATAGCTCTAGTAAGTCGTCGCAGTTAGCCATACCTACTTACTATCGTAGTTGGAGTAAGCTTATCGTAGATGGTGTGGCCCACTTACTATTGTTCTAGTAAGTCGTCGCAGTTAGCCATACCTGCTTACTATTGTAGCCGAAGTAAGCTTATCGTAGATGGTGTGACCCACTTACTATTGTTCTAGTAAGTCGTCGCAGTTAGCCATACCTGCTTACTATCGTAGTTTAATTAATCCCAAAAGGGTCACTCGCTATAGCTTTAGCAAGCTCATCTGGACCAATGGGATCCACTTGCCCCGGTGCGGACAATTTTACCTGCATAGAAGATTGCTTTGCAAATGCGTTTTCCTGCATGAAAAAGATTCACTTGTTTGGAGACTCACGACTCGAGGGTCGGAGAAAATAGCATGTCAAATATTCACGACTCGAGGGTCGGAAAGGAAACGATATGTTTAGAAACTCACGACTCGAGGGTCGTACATTCACGACTCGAGGGTCGAAAATCAAACCAATCACAACACGAGGGTTGGAAACATACGACTCGAGGGTCGGAAAACAAACCAATCACAACACGAGGGTTGAAAACATACGACTCGAGGGTCGGAAAACAAACCAATCACAACACGAGGGTTGGAAACTCACGACTCGAGGGTCGGAAACTGGGCTTTTGTAGTATGTGAATGCGCTAGATGATATGTATATGCTAATGTGTATGTATGTATGCTGGTGCAATCCCGAGATTTTATCTCCTTAAACCCACTGAATCTGTTTATTTCATGTTTTCCCCTATACCATGGCTATGCTTATGTCGGCTTGGTAATGTTTATGTATGCGGATAATGCTCATGCATATGTTGATTGATGTATCGAGTGTAATGAAATAATGCCTTCTATAAGACTACCTGAAAAGGTTTCCGGAATGGACATGAATATTTGTCTTAAAGAAGAGTACCTGAAAAGGTTCTTAGAAAGGATAAAATTTGTCTTAAAGACTACCTAAAAAGGTTCTTAGAAAAGGATAAGGAATGTCTTAAAGAAAACTACCTGAAGAGGTTCCTGGAAAGGATGATGAATGTCTTAGAAAAGACTACCTAGAAAGGCTTTTAGAAAAAGAATGTCTTAAAGAAGACTACCTGGAGAGGTTCCTAGAAAAAGAACGTCTTAAAGAAGACCACCTGGAGAGGTTCCTGGAAAGGATGACAATTTGTCTTAGATAAGACTGCCTGAAGAGGTTCCTAGAAAGGATCGTAAGAATTGTCCTAAAGAAGACTACCTAAAAAAGGTGTGGTGTAATGTATCAACCAATGTATGTAATGCATGATTTATATGTATTTTCATGATGCTCCAATGATAGGTTGTTGATAACCAAAGCGTATATAGCTCACTGGAGTTGTAGGTTTGTTTGATAAGGTGGGGTGTGATGCTAGCGCGACTTCTCAATCCCTGTTTTTTTAATTTTGACGATCGTAGTTAGGAGAAAGATTTACTGGGGAAAAAATATGAGGATAGTTTTCCCCTTCATAGTATGTCTTGCCCCAATTTGTTAGGTTTTTGTTAAGATTTGTCTTGATATGAACTTGGACGTAGTTTTATCGTAGTAGGGACTTGAGATGGCTAGCCTCACTAATTTGAATTCGCAGCACGATGCCCCTTGATTAAATGAATCTCGAAATGATTTCAATCTGATGATCTATTTTGAATTAACTCCTTTTGATCGAGCCTCGTAGTGATTGCCCCAACATTTGAAAGTTGAAAGGTCCGCCCTCAATCTGGAGGATATTGAGGGCTAACCGTTATGTGATATCAATTCGATATGAATTGCCCCAATATTTGGATTTTTGAAAGATATGCCCCTGATTGTTATTGCTTCGAGATGTGACCCAAGTTGATTGAATCTTATAATGAATGCCCCTACTCAATAGGATCTTTTGATTATGTGCCCCTATGATCATTGGAATTTTGATCATGATTAGGAGAACCTCTAGATGTAATTCCCCTATTCAGGAGTTTATTAGAAATGATCGCTTTTAATTAAACCAGTTTGAGATCTCCTTGATGCCAAGTATTTATTTGAAAATAAAGTCATCCCCTTTGAAAAGTAATTCTTAGTTATGCACATGCCAGTTTTGAAATTGAAGTTCGTTATGAAATAGAAATGGATGATTATAGATGGATGTTTGAAGAAACGAAGTGGTTAGCAATAATTTAACAAACACAGGAGTCAGTATAACACAATTATGCCAAGTATGCTTTCGTATTTCACCAAGCTTCAATTAGGACTTTTAAAGGTTGTAATGTGGCCATGGCACGTGGTTTTAAGAAACAAATGATATAAGGCTCAAATTTTATATAAACCTGTTGCACCCCAAAATTTGCCCACATAATTTTACATCCATCTGGCTTAGGCCTCTCGCTCATTTGCAATTTCATTCATTAGGTCATCTAGCACTTCATGCATCATTAATCAATAACTTGAAATTGGGATCAAGGATCTTAAAAGGATAAGGTTAATATATACTTTGAAGCATGCAATTGGCCCTTATTTCAAAAAACTTGGGTAGAGATGCGATGAGTATTCTAAGATTCATTGTCATTGAGATTTCTCAAGATTAATCAAAATGAGCGCGGACGTAAGAGAATCAATTGGGAAGAGAAGATTAATTTGGATCCCAGCAACAATAATGTGACAGTGATTCATTTAGAGTTCAAGTTTCGACTATATTTAATATTTAAGAAGAAACCATTTGTAAAGTTCATTCAAGTGAGCATCATGACTCATTACAAGCTTCATTCAGGGTTTTCCACAACAAATTTACAAGCTTAAAGTCCAATTTCACTATGAAGGATCATTACAAAAGGTTCAAATTTACATGTTTACAATTACAATCATTCTTATTTATCCAAGTCTCAAATTACAATTTCCATTACAAGAACAAAAAAAAATCATTACACAATGGTCCATGAAACAATACAAAAAGAAGTCATTACAAGTCTCAATCATAACAAGGAAAATTACAAAAAAAGAAAGAGATCCATTAAGATTGCTATGACTTCATTCAGCTTCATCCTGATTTCACCTCTTGCTTTACTTGGAAAAGATCTCCATGATTCCCCTTGAGTTGTTCATCACATCATCAGCACACCTTTCCTTCATAATCAATCCATAATCAGTCCTTACCTGCTAATAGAAATCAGAAGCTGACAGAAAATATAAGATATTCAGCTGCAGCTCATAAGCTCATCTCATGTCCATACATGTCACATAATTATGCATAATAATTATGCATAAGACCATGCTGTTCAAAATTCAAAAGGGGCAAGACACATTCAAAATTATGGGATTTTATACAAGTCTGCAAGTTCAAAGGAATTCAGTTCAAGCTACATTCAATATAAAGCAGGGCTATATATTCAATCATCAAGTCATCATTCATAATTTATACAATTCAAGAAATTTTAAACTCAGAAAAATCCCTGCATAGATAAATGCAGCAATGCTTTTCAGAAGGAAAACAAGAGAAAGAATCAGAATTTTAACTATCAGCCCCTAACCCCTTCTAACAGTTAACCAACTAACAGGTCTCTAACTTAACAAACTTATAACTAACCTATCAGTTCTCTAACTAACCCTTAACCAACTCTAACCACCTAGCAACTAACCTACCAACTATTTTTAACAGTTCAGTAACAGAATTCAGTTTCAACCCAACCATCCCATAACTACTTTCTAGATTTCTAACTAACCTCTAACCGATTCTATAACTAATAAACAACAGAACTCAACAGAAGAATGAGAGTATTGAGAGCTAACTTTCAGAATCGAGATTCTCCCTCTCTATATAACAGAGGTCTCAGCCATTCTTCACTTTTTTGACTTTCACTCTCCCACCATTTTCTCAATCCTCCACCACTTCTCCATCATTTTCACCTCTGAACTTCTTCACCATTTCACAATCTTCATCTTCACACTCCATTCTCCCTCTTCTTCAACTCTCTGCAATTCCCACATTCATCAACACACAATCTTCTCCAATTCAATCAACAAAGTGTAATAAGAAAGGAGCATGAGTATAATCGAATTGCACTGACCTGTAAAAACGATTCTCTCTGCAATCTTCCTTTGGATTCGAGCTTCAATCCTTCTCCTCTTCACCATCAATAATCAGCATCTCCAACGAGTTACTGGATCTTCGCAGCTTCATACATAATCACCTTCGTCATCACATCAACCTTCAGAGCAAGACAATCTTCAAGCGATGGCATCATCACGCAGCAATAACCATGACAAGTCATTCAAAAATCAGAAATAGGAGAAGAAGGAGCAAGAAAAGAACTCAACTGAAAAGAGAGCTCAAAGATTTACCTCTGGTTTTCCTCAACAACTATCATCAAGCTTCATACTCTCCAGGTAAACGCTACAACTTTCCGATTCTTGCATTCTTTTCATCTACGAGGTGTTAGAGCTTGTTCTGTTGACCAAAACCCCTATGGTGGTAGCTTCTAATTGGATCGAAATTGTTGTGTAAACCGGTTGATATCACTTAGGTTTTCGTTCGTTCCGTTTTGAGGATTAGAGAGTGAGAACGAGAGACTAATGAGGAATCACGTTAGGCTAAACTCGAAATTAGGAAGAAGAGGTCGTTGGTGGTGTGTTCATCACGGTGGCGCTGTAATTTTTGGTCGGAGTAGCTCCGGCGCCGTCGTATTCGAGCGAAAGACGGAGTTGAGTCTGAGAGGAGAAGTTGAATAGTCATAAAATGAACCCTAAATCCCCATTTTGATTAATCTTTTTTCTTATTCTTATTTTAATTTTATTAAAAATCTGATATAAAATTTGGATAAATTAATAATCTGGATACACACCTCCTTGGGCCCAACGATTTGTAAGTCACACCCCCTTGGCCCATGTATCACTCTCACCTTGTTTTTGACATAAGAAAAATGCTGCTGGGCCAGACTCCATGGGCCCTGCGCCCAGTTGCTCTTCACACCAAATATTTCAGTTTACACCCACTGTTTCCTTACATTTTTAATTAATTGGTTCTAATTAGTTTTTATACCATTTCTTTGAGTAATTAAATTGCTAATTTTTCTTACTAATTCTTAGACTTTAATACATAATTGTTGTCATATGAAAATGTTCACAAAAATATTAGTTTAGGCTTTTATTTTAGTTCTTTTGCTTAATTAGAATTCTTGTTTTGGTCATATAAAAATCATAAAAATAAATAGTATCTTTAATTCAATTTTGCACTATATTTTGAATCATTTGTTTTCATGTTTGGTGTTATATTTTCAAGTCATGCTTTTGTACTAATTTTGTACCATTGTTTACTTGTAATTTTTACTTGTAATTGTGGTTTCACTTGTGTGTTCCTTTAGAATTTTAGGACCCATAATCCATAACTTTTAGGTTAGTCTTCCCTTTGAAATCCTATAATTTAGGTAGACTTTAACTTGGCAATTTAGGACTTAGAATCATCTTTTAGTTCTTTTAGATTAAGTTCTTTTCCTTTTTCTTTTCAACTTTAAAACATTAATAAAGGACGACGCGAATCATGCTAAATGCCTTTTTTTAGTGTGAAAGAAATGATTGGGGCGTAGGCCCCGATGTATGTTCTTTCCCACTTAGCGGAAGAGAAATGATTGAGGCGTAGGCCTCGATGTATTTCTTAACCGTTATTTAGAGAAACGATTGTGGCGTAGGCCTCGATGTGCATTCTCTAAATATTCAAAAATTGTATTTCATTTAGAGAAACGATTGTGGCGTAGGCCTCGATGTGCATTCTCTAATTATTCAAAAACTGTATTTCATTTAGAGAAACGATTGTGGCGTAGGCCTCGATGTGCATTCTCTAAATATTCAAAAAACTATTTTAAGGCATGATTCAAGTCACAAATTAAATTCCCTTAAAAGACACCTAACCAAAAACACTTCAAAATATCTAATAAAGGCTCAGAACTAAGCAAAGTAAGGAAGTGATGCGAAGCCTTGTAGTGGGTTTTCGTCCATCATGGAATTACACCTAAAAGACATAAACCAATTTTCCCTCTTCTCTCTCTTGCCTCCGAGGCATTCTTTCTCTTGCCTTCAGGGCATTCTTTCTCCTAATCGGACACGTTATTTCCGCTCCATTCCCAGCTTAAGACTCCAGAGGTCGAGCAGCGGAGTGCGAATGTAACTGTTCAACTAAAAAACACAAAAACAAACAAAAATTAAAGAGCCGAACTACGGCGCTCTGATTCCTGAAAAGGATACGTAGGCATTAGGTCGCGGGGCCTAAGCGAGCACAACTATTTATAAACCTTATTTTCCCCGTGTTTCTTCTTCTTTCATTTGCATGCATTCCCTTAGTAATTAGGCTTTAGATTAATACACCCTTAGAATAGAACAAACATAGGTGGATACCATCGAGTACGATGGGCGTGAGGGGTGCTAGTACCTTCCCCTCGCGTAACCGACTTCTTACCCGATCTTTGGTCGCAAGACCTTTTCTTATCCTATCCTTATTCCAGGTTTTCTGATATTCCTTTCCCTCTTTGGGATAAATATATTGGTGGCGACTCTGTCTGATTTTCGCGAGCGTGCGACAAAACCCACCCAATTCTCCTTGATTTTCTTCAATCCTAAAATTCGTTTAATCCAATGAATGCATTCAATTTGCAAGAGAATTTTTGTAGTCACATAGACGAGGAGTGTAGATAAGGTTCAAGCGTAGATGAGAAGCATAGATGATTCTTGAGATGACAGTCACGAGATTATTCTCCAATTTCCTTGTTTTTAATCCCTTATTTTTGCATGAACCAATCCTTTTGAATTTTGCGGTCCATCGGGATGCCCTGATTTTTTTTGCCTAAGTTTTATTTTTTTGACTTAGCGAGCTTTCTTTTCTTGAAATTGTTCTTTTGAAATTTTGCTTTTTGGATTTTGAATAATGTGACTGCCACTTTGATTATTGTAAGCTTCATTTATCTTGGATGTGAGGAAACAAATGTGCTTGAACCTTTGCTTTAATTGACCCATTCTCATGGGAATAGAATGCACCATTGAATTATTTGAAATCTACCCTGCCCCTGGTTAAAATTAAGGTTGTTTTTATTTATTTCAGAAAATAGAACAAACTCCAACTCCTGGCTCGAGGGGGGTTGACTACGGGTTAACTTCCTTATTTCTCTAGTGTTTAGGATTCGAAATAATGCCTTACATCATCTGCTCGGTTTTGCAATGAAAGCATACGTTAAAATTCGGTTAATTTTAATTACATCATTCTCCCTCAAAGTTTATTAAAAGTGGAAATGGAAAATTGATAATTGAAATGGAAATGTATTGATATTCATAGATACAAAAGAGTGAAATGAATGGATTTCATTCAAAACATGCATGATTATTTTATTAGAATTATTAATCGAAAGGTACAACACTTATACCAAATAACACTTGCGATCATAGAAATTACAATTTGAAATGATAAAACCTATTGATCCTAGGGACATTCTCCTTTGTTGATTCAATGACCTTGTTTTATTTCTTTGTTTTTTGACTTGTAGAAGCAAAGGGTGATCTTTTACTATCCTTGGGTACACCAATCTTGTTGAGAAGGCAGTTGATCTTGATGTATGGGATCTTCAATGATAATTGAATCTGAGGCGTAGGCACAGGAGTATGTGTTAGAACAAGATTTGTTCTGATCAATTATCTTAGTTTTGATGATAACAATAATATGAATTTTGCTTAAGATAATATGGTACTCTAATCCAATGCAATTTCCATTTCAGGAAATATATAAAGAGTATGCATAATTCAGCGCTCAGAAGCTTTGTCTCAAAGGGTTCAGCATGCAACATCAGAACATGGTCTGGCAAGACATCAGAAGATGGTCGAAGCAGAATCAGAACATGGGTCTATGAAAGCATCAGAAGAACAAGAGAACAGAAGCACTGAAGTTCTGATGGTATCACGCTCAGAAGCACTTCAAGGTCAGAAGATCAGAAGATTCTATGCACCAAGCTGTTTGACTCTGATGATATTCAAACGTTGTATTCACAAACATCAGATCAGAAGAAAGTACAAGTGGCAAGCTACGCTGACTGACAAAAGGAACGTTAAAAGCTACTAAAGGCTACGTCAGTAGACACAGCGTGAACAAGGCTCGAGGTAGTTGACAAAAGCGTATAACATTAAATGCGATGTTGTACGGAACACGCAAAGCATTAAATGCACTCAACGGTCATCTTCTCCAATGCCTATAAATATGAAGTTCTGATGAGAAGCAAGGTTAACGATTCTGCACCAAAACAACTCATATTAACTTGCTTAAACTCTGTTCAAATCAAAGCTCAGAATCTTCATCTTCATCAAAGCTCACTACATTGCTGTTGTAATATATTAGTGAGATTAAGCTTAAACGATTAAGAGAAATATCACAGTTTGTGATTATCGCTTTTTAGAAGCAATTGTAATACTCTTAGAATTGATTACATTAAGTTGTAAGGAACTAGAGTGATCGTGTGGATCAGAATACTCTAGGAAGTCTTAGAGGTTATCTAAGCAGGTTGTAACTAGAGTGATCGTGTGGATCAGTATACTCTAGAAAAGTCTTAGAGGGTATCTAAGCAGTTGTTCCTGGAGTGATCAGTGTGTGATCAGAAGACTCTGGAAGACTTAGTTGCTGACTAAGTGGAAAACCATTGTAATCCGTGCGATTAGTGGATTAAATCCTCAGTTGAGGTAAATCATCTCTGCGGGGGTGGACTGGAGTAGTTTAGTTAACAACGAACCAGGATAAAAATAACTGTGCAATTTATTTTTATCTGTCAAGTTTTTTAAAGCTACACTTATTCAAACCCCCCCCCCCTTTCTAAGTGTTTTTCTATCCTTCAATTGGCATCAGAGCGCCGGTTCTAAGGTGCAAGCACTTAACCGTGTTTAGAAAAGATTCAGGAAGAGAAAAACGCTTCAGTAAAAGATGGTTGATGAAAGTGAAAAGTCTACACCTGCATCTACATCTGGCTCTGCTGAGCAATACAACGGTAACAATGGTTATACTAGACCGCCGGTATTTGATGGTGAAAACTTTGAATACTAAATAAAAATAATATTTCTATACGGAAAAAAACTATTATCTACGAAAGAATGGTATTTATGATCCAAATACTTTTTATTTAAAAAGGATATTGGGAAAAAATCTATTATTGATCTAAATATTTTTATATACGAAATTTACTATTGATCCAAATATTTTTGTAAATGATACCTAAACAAAAATGAAGTTTGTATACATGAAAAAAATCTATTATTAAACTAAATATTTTTATATGCGAAAAATGTTATTTATGATCCAAATATTTTTTATTCAAAAATGGAATAGGCCAACAAAATGTATTATTGATCTAAATATTTTTATATACGAAAATTTGATATTGATCCAGAAGTATGAAGCCTTCAAGATGGAGGATGATGAAGACATTGAAAAGATGTTTTCAAGATTTCAAACTCTTACTGCTGGATTGAGAGTTCTTGACAAGGGATACACCAAGGCTGATCACGTAAAGAAGATCATCAGAAGCTTACCCAGAAGATGGGGTCCTATGGTGACTGCATTCAAGATTGCAAAGAATCTGAATGAAGTTTCTCTGGAAGAGCTTATCAGTGCCTTGAGAAGTCATGAAATAGAGCTGGACGCAAATGAGCCTCAAAAGAAAGGTAAGTCTATTGCATTAAAATCCAATATCAAGAAATGCACTAACGCTTTTCAGGCTAGAGAAGAAGATCCTGAAGAATCAGAATCTGAAGAAGAAGATGAACTGTCCCTGATCTCCAGAAGGCTAAATCAACTCTGGAAGACCAAGCAGAGGAAGTTCAGAGGCTTCAGAAGTTCAAAGAAATTTGAACGTGGAGAATCTTCTGATGACAGAAGATTTGACAAGAAGAAGGTCATGTGCTATGAATGCAATGAGCCTGGACACTTCAAGAGATGAATGTCCAAAACTTCAGAAGGAAAATCCCAAGAAGAAGTTTCATAAGAAGAAAGGTCTTATGGCAACCTGGGATGAGTCAGAAGATGATTCAGACTCTGAAGATGAGCAGGCTAACTGTGCGCTGATGGCGACAGAAGATGACGAATCAGAATCTACATCAGAATCAGATTCTGAAGAGGTATTTTCTGAACTTACTAGAGATGAGTTAGTTTCCGGTCTAACTGAACTTCTGGAACTCAAGTCTCAGATTAGTCTCAAATACAAAAAGTTGAAAAAGCTATTTGAATTTGAAACAAAGAAGCTTGAGTTGGAGAATTCTGAATTAAAAGAAAAACTTTTAAAATTATCCAATAATGTTGGATCTCCTTCTGATTCAGAAAAATCCACTCCTAGTCTAAACCATATTCTGAAAGAATATGATTTAAGTTTCAGGAAGTTCTTATCTAGAAGTATTGGCAGAAGTCAGCTAGCTTCTATGATATATGCTGTGTCTGGAAACAAAAGAGTCGGCATTGGTTTTGAGGGTGAAACCCCATACAAACTTGAACCTGTTGATGAAATGAAATTCACATACAAGCCATTGTATGATCAGTTCAAGTATGGCCACTCCCATGATATTAGGCACACTTCACATGCTCAAAGTTTTCACATAACACACACCAAAAAGCATGTGACACAACCTAGGAAATATCATGAAACTCACATTAAGAATTATCATGCTGTTCCCCCTATTGTTTACAATGTTAAACCCAAGTTCAATCAGAACTTGAGAAAATCTAACAAGAAAGGACCCAAGAAAATGTGGGTACCTAAGGATAAGATTATTCCTATTGCAGATATCCTTGACTGCAAAAAGGACAAAGCACAACATGTCATGGTACCTGGACTCTGGATGCTCACGACACATGACAGGAAGAAGGTCTATGTTCCAAGACCTGGTGCTTAAGTCTGGAGGAGAAGTCAAGTTTGGAGGAGATCAGAAGGGCAAGATAATTGGCTCTAGAACTATAAAGTCTGGTAACTCTCCTTCCATTTCTAATGTACTTCTTGTAGAAGGATTAACTCATAACCTCTTATCTATCAGTCAATTGAGTGACAATGGTTATGATATAATCTTTAATCAAGAGTCTTGCAAGGCTGTAAATCAGAAGGATGGCTCAATCCTATTTACAGGCAAGAGGAAGAACAACATTTATAAGACAGATCTGCAAGACCTTATGAGTCAGAAGGTGACTTGTCTTATGTCTGTTTCTGAAGAGCAGTGGGTCTGGCACAGAAGATTAGGTCATGCTAGTTTGAGAAAGATTTCTCAGATTAACAAACTGGATCTGGTCAGAGGACTCCCTAATATGAAATTCAAATCAGATGCTCTTTGTGAAGCATGTCAGAAGGGCAAGTTCTCCAAACCTGCATTCAAGCCCAAGAATGTTGTTTCTACCTCAAGGCCATTAGAACTCTTGCACATTGATCTGTTTGGCCCAGTCAAAACAGCATCTGTCAGAGGGAAGAAATATGGATTAGTCATCGTAGATGATTATAGCCGCTGGACATGGGTAAAATTCTTGAAACACAAGGATGAGACTCATTCAGTGTTCTTTGATTTCTGCATTCAGATTCAATCTGAAAAAGAGTGTAAAATCATAAAGGTTAGAAGTGATCATGGTGGTGAATTTGAGAACAGATCCTTTGAAGAATTCTTCAAAGAAAATGGTATTGCCCATGATTTCTCTTGTCCTAGAACTCCACAGCAAAATGGGGTTGTAGAACGAAAGAATAGGACTCTGCAAGAAATGGCCAGAACCATGATCAATGAAACCAATATGGCTAAGCATTTCTGGGCAGAAGCAATAAACACTGCATGCTATATTCAGAATAGAATCTCTATCAGACCTATTCTAAATAAGACTCCTTATGAATTGTGGAAGAATAGAAAGCCCAACATTTCATATTTCCATCCTTTTGGATGTGTATGCTTTATTCTGAACACTAAAGATCATCTTGGTAAGTTTGATTCCAAAGCACAAAAATGTTTCCTTCTTGGATATTCTGAACGCTCAAAAGGCTACAGAGTATACAATACTGAAACATTGATTGTAGAAGAATCAATCAATATCAGGTTTGATGATAAGCTTGGTTCTGAAAAACCAAAGCAGTTTGATAATTTTGCAGATTGGGATATTGATATATCAGAAGTTGTTGAGCCAAGAAGCAACGCATCAGAAGCAGAGCTTCTCAGAAGCAAAGAATCTGAAGATCAAGTATCAGCTCCTCTGGAGAATCTAAGCATTTCTGAAGAACCATCTGTCAGAAGACCATCCAGACTCAATTCTGGTCATTCAGAAGATGTCATTCTTGGAAAGAAGGATGATCCAATCAGAACAAGAGCATTCCTTAAGAACAATGCAGATTGTCAATTAGGTCTTGTATCTTTGATCGAGCCAACTTCTGTTGATCATGCTCTAGAAGATCCAGACTGGATAATTGCTATGCAAGAAGAACTGAATCAGTTTACAAGGAATGATGTTTGGGATCTTGTTCCTAGACCAGATGGATTCAGTATAATCGGCACAAAATGGGTCTTCAGAAACAAGCTCAGAATGAGAAGATGAGAAACTCTTATGTATGAGTATCTTCTGAAATGAAAACTTTTTCTTAAGAAGTTCTGATTGAAATCAATTAGAAATTGTGATTCAGTTATTACTAACGTTTCATTGTCTAAGTTGATTTAGAATCTCTTTAAAAGCAAAACAGCTGTAACTGGCTATCCAGATGGTAAACACGTGGTCACTACTCCTGGACAAGCGTGCGTGCAGTTGAGGGGACGTCTACGTAGGTAACTGTGCAAATCACGTCTTTTGTCATTATTATCTCTCCTCACGTCACGTAACATTAAATGCTTTTCATCATTTACTCTCTTTCAGTTTTCTATTTATATTCTTCAAACGTTTCTTTTCCCTCTCATATTTCTCTCACTTTGCATTCAGTTTCTTTTTCATTCTCTCTCTTTGTTTTCATATCATAAACCCTAGCAGTTTCCAATATCTGCAAATTCATCATGAATCCATCGTCAAGCTCTGGGAATCAAGATAATGATCGGAAACAAAAGAGAAAGGCAACTGCTGAACCAGAAACCAAACCAAAAAGAGTAAGGATCTCCTATGACCCTCTCAAAGTGTATCAACCCCTTGACGGTTCCCCTCAATCACCTCCCTCTTCAAAGACCTCCACCACCTCTTCCTCCTCATTCATCCTCTCGGAACCACCTTCTTCACCATCTGATATCTCCTCTCCTTCAACCCGTCCATCAGATATTTCTTCATCTCTCTCACACCCTTTTCCCACCAGAACACCTAATCCCTACAGTGTTGTTCTTCCCGACTCCAGGTTCACTGTCAACCCTCCAACCCCTACCACTCAATCATATCTGGAGCTTTTACATTCTGATGTAAATGGCTGGTTGGAGATTCTAGGTGCTGCTCACCTTAACCATCTGGATGAGTATGCTTCAAACAACCTTTGGAATACCTTTCGTCAGGATTTTCTGGCTAAGGCTACAGACACTCAGAGAAGGATTATGTCTGAAGCTCCTGGTGTTCGTGGTCTTCGGTTGGAAGTTGGTGAAAGCAGCCATCACCATCTCATCAGGAACAGAAGTGTTCTTGAAGGGAAGATACCAGCAGATGAGTTGGAAGAAGAAAATCTCTGCAGAGATATCGTGGTGTGGAGACCATGGTTTCCTGTGCTGACTGGAGATTTTCAGTGGCTGTTCAACTGGTTCAGAATGAACCCTTCTGAAAAAGCACCTCACATGGTCTTTCCAGTAGTGGTTTATCCTGCTGAAGTTGCTGGTCCTACTCCTCCAACAAACCTAGCAGCTATTCTTCAAGCGTTGGAAGCTGGAACTTCTGAGCTGCCTGAACCAGAATATGCTAAGGCGACTTCTGAGTCAGACTCAGATGAGGAAATGGAAGATGCACAAGCTGAAGATCTTCCAGAAGATCACCCTGCTGAGATTGCTGTCACTTTTGGCAGAAATTCTGGTGCCTCCTCTTCTGGTGAAACCTCAGCTCTGATGGAGACCTTGGAAACTCTTCATCAGAATCTAGCTATGCTGGCTTCTCGTTTGGACGCGCAAGAAGTAGCCAATGCTGAGTTTCGCTCCTTCATGACAAGGCAAGCTACAAGCACTGACGGGATTCATGATGTTCTGGCGCGGATTTTGCGTAGGCTAGGATCTTAGTCTTTTGGTCTTTGTAGTTTCCTCTCCTTGTTGCATCTGTTTTCCTGCATTCCTTTTGTAATATCTTTTGATTATCAATGAAAAGTTTCTTTGATTTTACATTCTAGTGATTTTATTTGTCGTTTTAATCATCTAAATCTTTTGAAATATTCTTTTTGATGTTATGACAAAAAGGGGGAGAAGATAAATGATAAATGATTTGATTAATCTATCAGTTGCTAGGTAAAGCTCCCACACATTCACTAACAAGAACTGCAAGTTCTATATGGTTTAAGTGTTTTGCAGGTATAAAGAAGTGAAGAGAATCTTCAAAGCAAACACAAGAAGTAAAACCATGGAATCTGAACTCCCACACATTCACTAACAAGAACTGCAAGTTCTATATGGTTTAAGTGTTTTGCAGGTATAAAGAAGTGAAGAGAATCTTCAAAGCAAACACAAGAAGCAAAACCATGGAATCTGAAGCAAGCTGAGTGCTGTCAAGCTTCAGAAATCAGAAGCACTGAAAATAGAATTTGATCCATATTTGTCTATTTGATCTAACAAAATTCTATTTGCTCTGATACATTATTTCAGCCTATATGGCTCTGATACATATAATGTGTTCGAATATATACATTTTATGTTCTAACTCGTTCATGCTGACTTTTGTCGTTTAGTTTTTGTTCTGTAACATTTCAGGATGTAGAGATGCTCTGATGATGCTCTGGTACATTCAACAATGTTCTGATACAAATCTAGCATGAAGTGATGTTGGTAGAAATTCAAAGCTCTGAAGCTATCCGAGGGAAGCAGAAATTCAAAGCTGAGAATGTTCTAAAAGATCCAGAAAACTCAAGTTCTGAAGCTGTCCTAGATGGAAGCAGAAATCAGAAGCTGTGAATGTTCTGAAGATCAAAGAAATTCAAGTTCTGAAGCTGTCCTGAATGGAAGCAGAAATCAGAAGCTGTGAATGTTCAGAAGATCAAAGAAATTCAAGTTCTGAAGCTGTCCTAGATGGAAGCAGGAATCAGAAGCTGTGAGTGTTCTAGGGATCTAAAGAAATTCTAGTTCTGAAGCTGTCTAATGGAAGCAGAAGTCAGAAGCTATGAATTCTCTGAAGACAAAAGCTTATATGATCGTCTCTACCGAAATAATCAGGGAAGTCTTTTATTAAAGTTCTTCAAGTATTTATTTCAGGGGGAGATTATTTATCTCAGGGGGAGATTGTTAATCTCAGGGGGAGACATATTCATATGCTTATGCTATAGCTGTGTAATTTGTCTTTTGCCGTCTGTTCTTTCTGATCGCAAATTCATATCATTTATATATGTTTTTGTCATCATCAAAAAGGGGGAGATTGTTAGAACAAGATTTGTTCTGATCAATTATCTTAGTTTTGATGATAACAATAATATGAATTTTGCTTAAGATAATATGGTACTCTAATCCAATGCAATTTCCATTTCAGGAAATATATAAAGAGTATGCATAATTCAGCGCTCAGAAGCTTTGTCTCAAAGGGTTCAGCATGCAACATCAGAACATGGTCTGGCAAGACATCAGAACATGGTCGAAGCAGAATCAGAACATGGGTCTATGAAAGCATCAGAAGAACAAGAGAACAGAAGCACTGAAGTTCTGATGGTATCACGCTCAGAAGCACTTCAAGGTCAGAAGATCAGAAGATGCTATGCACCAAGCTGTTTGACTCTGATGATATTCAAACGTTGTATTCACAAACATCAGATCAGAAGAAAGTACAAGTGGCAAGCTACGCTGACTGACAAAAGGAACGTTAAAAGCTACTAAAGGCTACGTCAGTAGACACAGCGTGAACAAGGCTCGAGGTAGTTGACAAAAGCGTATAACATTAAATGCGATGCTGTACGGAACACGCAAAGCATTAAATGCACTCAACGGTCATCTTCTCCAACGCCTATAAATATGAAGTTCTGATGAGAAGCAAGGTTAACGATTCTGCACCAAAACAACTCATATTAACTTGCTTAAACTCTGTTCAAATCAAAGCTCAGAATCTTCATCTTCATCAAAGCTCACTACATTGCTGTTGTAATATATTAGTGAGATTAAGCTTAAACGATTAAGAGAAATATCACAGTTTGTGATTATCGCTTTTTAGAAGCAATTGTAATACTCTTAGAATTGATTACATTAAGTTGTAAGGAACTAGAGTGATCGTGTGGATCAGAATACTCTAGGAAGTCTTAGAGGTTATCTAAGCAGGTTGTAACTAGAGTGATCGTGTGGATCAGTATACTCTAGAAAAGTCTTAGAGGGTATCTAAGCAGTTGTTCCTGGAGTGATCAGTGTGTGATCAGAAGACTCTGGAAGACTTAGTTGCTGACTAAGTGGAAAACCATTGTAATCCGTGCGATTAGTGGATTAAATCCTCAGTTGAGGTAAATCATCTCTGCGGGGGTGGACTGGAGTAGTTTAGTTAACAACGAACTAGGATAAAAATAACTGTGCAATTTATTTTTATCTGTCAAGTTTTTTAAAGCTACACTTATTCAAACCCCCCCCCCTTTCTAAGTGTTTTTCTATCCTTCAGTATGTACGTAGCTTGTTTAGTGAAGGGTAGCCTTTTCTCCTTTTAGGACCAAGCTCATTCGAATCTCCAATAGTTAATTCTCCTCTATCAACAATTTAAGACCTTTTTGAGTTCTTCACGGGTCTCAGGAAATCAGCCAGCATAGCGAAGATTGGACAAGGGGCGAAGGTGGAAATGCAAATGCAAATGTATGAATGTAAGACAATGCGTGGGTACGAGGAAAGAAACCCCTACAGGCTAGGGATTATGACATACCAATAGAAATCCCTACAGAATAGGGAATGCGTAGAAGAGAGCATGTGGTGACCGTTCAATAGTCGCCAGATCCCATGGCCGTCGGTAGGCCATGTGACGTGCATTAACAAAGATGTCCTTTGTGGGAAGAACAAGATCTTCAAAAAGGAATCCTTATAGGCTAGGGATTGCAACAAACAAAAGAAATCCCTACAGGATAGGGAATGCGTGGGAAAGAACACATGATGACCGTTCAAGATGGCCACCAGATCTCATGAGTCGTTCGCTTCAAATATAATGGCACTCGGAATAGATATCCGAGGGCATAGATTCAAAGTTTAATAACGGATGACTAGGATTGAATATTGTTGTCTATAGATTCCATGGATTGTTTGCTTCAAATCTGATGGCCCTTAGAATAAATATTTGAGGGCATAGATTCAAAGTCTAATGAACGAATGACTTGGTTTGAATATTGATTGCATACTAACTAAGGATATACGGTATGCGAGCGCTCGGGGATCCGTCAAGGGTCTCCTTATCACGGGGCCATCATGAGGCCACATGTTGCGCACTCGGGGATGGAGGGACGCCCACTTAAACCAAAATCTGAGAGGTCTTATAGACAATGTCAGATTAAAAGGGAATCCCTACAGGCTAGGGATCCAGCTTAAGCGAAATAATACCTTACGAGTCTATGGGATGACATTTGTAAGAGATAACCCTACGTAGACTAAGATTTTCAAGGTAATGTCCCTCTCGGGAAGGTTTCCTGTGATAAAAGTTTCCTTAGTAAGTAGGCTCATAAGTCTGTCCTACGGATTTTCTACCCATCCCCTGAAGGTGGTTTAATTCTAAGGGTCTCACGGGGTCCTTCATATCCTCCAAACTATTTGTTTCTTTGGATTTTTAGAAAGACTCTTTTGTCCATGAGGTTCGAATTTTAGGGGTAGGTTCCCAGAGAGATCAGCCAAATTCTGTATCCTACCCTCGACAAGGTCTAGCCTCGTCTAAGATATTTC
Source organism: Vicia villosa (assembly GCF_029867415.1). Classification (NCBI taxonomy): domain Eukaryota; kingdom Viridiplantae; phylum Streptophyta; class Magnoliopsida; order Fabales; family Fabaceae; genus Vicia; species Vicia villosa. Next base: position 327,370 of record NW_026705019.1, on the reverse strand, counting down.
TCGGAATTCAGCCCACTCTGAGTGGAATTGTCACTAAAGCTCGTAGGCGATGCAAGTCTCCTCTTACTTAGTGACAATTCCCACACTTAAGGTTTAACAACAAATATAAATATATATAACCCAGCAATAATAAGGCAAATATATTTCAAATAATAATATTTAACATTATTAAAGAAATAAAATAAAGAACAATATATAAAGAAAAAGAAATTACCAAATAAATATAAAACAAAAAACCAAAACCTAAACCAAAGAGACATGCCCCAAACCTTAAGTGCTTCTCTGCTTTAAGGGTCCCCAGCAGAGTCGCCAACTGTTACGACCGGCTTTAAATTTTAAGTTATTTTAACCTAAATTATACAGAGTCGCCACCTATATTTTATTAAGGGAAAATATGGGATAAAAACCTAATTAAAGAGTTTCTAGGTAAGTTGAGAAATTAGGGTCGAGGGAAGGTGTTAGGCACCCTTGACCCTTCCTTAAGGTTTTCTAAATGTCTCTAAGGTTTAAGGTTTATAAGAGTATCATGGTAAGGTTTATAAAAAGGTTATGGTTAAAAGTGAAAAGTAGGGCAGAGAATAAGATCTCAAACCTACTTAAATTTAGGGAAAGGAGACTCGTTTCGGTTGCCCGAATGCCTACGTACCTCCTTATTGGAGGATCAGAGTCAACGTAGTTCGAAGGGTTTGTTGGTGTTTTTTATGGGATTGTACACCATTATTTTTGTATGTTGAATAGTGTTTTAGCAAGCATTCGTAGTTTCGCAATTACCGTAGTTCGAAGTTAAAAATAATAATTTTTGTGTGCAATCCCTATTTTTGTATTTTAATAATTGATTAAATGTTTTAATTGAATTATAAAAATTTGTTTATTATAATGATAAATATAATATTAAAAGTAATAATATTAAATCAATAGTCATATTTATTAATTAAATATTTTAAATAAAATTTAAACGCATTATCAGCGACATACGTTCGATTATCGCTCGAGGCATTAATCGATTTAGTATAATTTTTATATGTATAGGATATTTGATCGATGGAACATAGAAAGTCGATCGATTCAAAGACGCAGTGAAATTATCATTCACTCGTCGTATTATTATTGGAAGGTCGAATTAACTAGATTAAGAAAAAAGTTGATATTATGTATTCAAATTTAATCGGAAGAATTTGATTTAATAATTATGTTAGTATATAAAAAAATGATTTAAATTTATTAGGTATTTTATTGTTGTTTTTTTTTATTAAGATAGGATAAAGGTATTTTGGGATTTTTTATTTAACCAAATGAAAAGAACATATTTTTTAGATTTGTTGTACTTAGGCGTAATCATCTAAGAGTGCACATTTTTTATTTAACTAACTAAGCTTAATTAATCTAATAAGCTAAATTAAATTAAATATAGCTAAATAAGTAAAATCAACGTGGAATATTTTTGTATCTTTGTTATGTACAATGTTTTTTTTTGTTTTGAATTAAATAGATTACATGCATATTTTTGAGCTATTATATTTAGAAAAATGTCAACAAAGAAAATAAATAGAGAGAAATATGGGGTATAAACAAAAGTGAGAAAATAAATGGGCCTAGAATAATATATTAGCACCAAAGCCCACCATCATTATTCTTTTAACCTAAATTCTAAATAAAATGCATTAATAATCATCAAAAAGCAACAAAAGAAGAGGATTACCGGATCGAATTTCTACGGCACAAATGACGAAGGAGGAGGATGGTGGATTCCTTCTCGAATGACGGCGCAACATTTGTTTCCGCAAAAAACAGAGGGTCGCGGATCTGCAGAGGCACGAGGTAGCTCACGTGGACTCGGATCCACTGAGCGATTTCGTCGCGGTGGACGGTTTGTTCCGCAGTGGATGTACGATTAGGGCTTCGGTGTTTGTTGTTTCGGATCCGTTTTAGAAATTGTTTCCGCTTCTTCTTTCCTCCTTTTCTGCAATAACAAGGACAGCAAACAAAAACAAACAACAACAAAATAATGATAGTGATAAATCAATTTGAAATTTATTTGATGGAAAATATTTACAGGTTTGTGATGTTAAAAGGTCTTGAAATTGGTGGTGGTTGTTTATGGTTTAGTGGTGTGGTTTGAGACAATTTTTGTTGTTGTTAGAAAAATGGTGATGGTAACTGCATGTTGTTGTAGTGGTTTTCGGTGATCCCCCTCACTGATGAATTTGTTTTGTTTTTTATAATGAAAAGGAAAATTCAATGGTGGTTAATTTCAATTAAAGGTGGATTGATTTTTATGCAATTTTTAGAATATTCTAATGGTGGTTTTGGAAAGATTTTAATTTTGAATTTTTTGTAATCATTCTGTCTATTAAGAGCAATGAAACCTTCTCTTTTTGTTTTGATGTTTTTATATGCCTTTCAAGATATTTTTGTTGTTACTTTTGTCGATTTTCTTGACTCACGCCACTGAAGCCAATTGACAGCAAGTATGGAACTATAATAATAATTCTAATAATACCACTTTTATTCTTAATCTTAATGTAAGTAACAATTATTATTTATTATAATGTAACAACTATTTTTAATAAGTCAAAGTAACAATAATAAAAATACTTAATAATATTGATAATAATAAACTAATAAAATAAAACTTTGATATTTTAATAACAAAATGTAAAAGCAGTTTAAAAATAAAAATGAAAGAAAATAAAAAAAAATAATACAAGAAAGTTGGATTTGAACTCAAGACCTCACACTTGTAACTTTTTACTTATACTCACTTGTCAAGTGTGCTATTCAATTTATTCAAAAAATAAAATTGCACCATAAAATATGTGAAGTGTCGAGCCAAATTTATTTACTCATACTATACAAATAATTTAAAGTAAACTATTACATATATATTTAAATAAAAATTACTGTTAAAATGTTAGTAAAATTGAATAAAACTTATAAAAACCAAAGTTTAAAAATAATTTAAATGTTAGAATTAAGGCGGGCAAATTTTGGGGTATGACAACTTGAATTTCAATTGATTGGGTGGTGTTTTAACATGATTATATGTGATATGACTGAATGATTGTCAATACATGTGCATGCTTATTGGTGATGAAATGGTGAGTTGTAATGAGACGATGCGAAGCATCGGACCGGTGATGTTATAAGTATGACATATGTGTACATTCATTCATATGCATTTTGGTGATGGATCCCGGTGATGTTGTGGATTAGATGGTGGGCATAATTCCCATTGTGCGGAATTTGTGCCGGTTGGACTGTATCTAGATGATGAAAGATCAGTTGGATGGGTTTAGCCCATGTATGGTACCACATGCATAGTGTCAGTCATTCATGTGCATGATAACATAGTATGGCCAAACGATTGTGCATTATACTTGGTGATGTGTTTGTGTTTGGTGCTTGATCAGTTGTTATGAATCTGAATACATGTCGTGATTGGGTGAATGATAATGCTATGATGTTTTATTACTTATGACTGTATAATACTTGTTAATTCGAATGAGACTCACCCTTACATGTTGATATTTTCAGATTAAGGAGTAGCGGCATCTTGGTTTGGTGAGGATAGCTCATAGGCTAGTCCGTAGTCCGTGTCGAGTCATGCTCTGATTTGTAACACTGGGGAACGATAGACTTAAGAGTTATTTATGATACTCTATTTTATTGTTGGATTATGTATCGTTTGGTTATGTTTGGTGATGTTTTACGATACCGTTGAATGACATTCCGTTGTGTCGATGATGTATTTTGATAATTTGTGAATCGTTCCTAATAAAGCATGACGAACGACTTATGGTTTTCATTATTTTCTTAATTGTGGCACCCTTGTTTTATGTTTACTCTGATTTTTATTTTAATTGCCGCGGGGGTTTAGAAGGATGTTACAATAGTGGTATCAGAGCATAGTCGGTCGTTGTGACCGGAGTCTTGTTACTATTTCCTGTATGCGACTAGTGTGTGTATCACTGTCGATACTTTTGTTCTAACGGAATTGTTTTGTGAATAAGCAGAACAATGGCTGGCAGAGGTGGAAGGAATGATGATGCTATTGCAGAGGCTCTGGGCATGATTGCTGGTGTGCTGGGAGGGAATGCCAATGGAGCTGGGATTGGTGCTGACAGGCAGTTTAACAACTTTCAGAGGAACAATCCTCCATTGTTCAAGGGCACGCATGATCCTGAAGGTGCTCAGAAGTGACTTAAGGAGATCGAGAGGATTTTTAGAGTCATCGATTGTGCTGAGAACCTGAAAGTGAGGTATGGTACTCACATGTTGTCCGAAGAGGCTGGTGACTGGTGGATGGCTACTAGAGCTGAACTGGATGCTGATGGTGTAGCCATTTCTTGGGCTGTGTTTAAGAGAGAGTTTTTGAGGAGGTATTTTCCTGAAGACGTTCGAGGCAGGAAAGAAATTGAATTTTTGGAGCTGACTCAAGGTAACATGACGGTACCAGAGTATGCTTCGAAATTTGTTGAGATATCGAAGTACTACGTTCACTACAACAATGATGAAGCTAGTGAATTCTCAAAGTGCATCAAGTTTGATAATGGTCTTCGTGATGAGATCAAGCAAGGAATCAGGTACCAGAGAATTCGGCGATTTGTCGACTTGGTGGACTGTAGTAGGATCTTCGAAGAGGATAACCTTAAGCTGAAGTCATCTCACTCTCGTGAGTTGGTTGACAAGAAAGGTAAGAAGCCTATGGATAGAGGTAAGCCATATGGTAGAGGAAACCCAAAAGCTGGTAATTGGAAAAGGCCTAGTGGGGGAGATTCTGGTGCTCCCGTTAGGTGCTACAACTGTGTTGAACCTGGGCATAGAAGGAACGAGTGCAAGAGCGAGGAGAAGAAGTGCTTAAAGTGTGGTAAGGCAGATCATATTGCTTCAGACTGCAGAATGAGAATCGTGACTTGCTACAACTATGGAGAAGAAGGCCATATCAGTCCGCAGTGCACCAAGCCAAAGAAGGATCAGTTTGGAGGAAAGGTTTTCGCTTTGTCTGGATCAGAGACTACTCCAGAGGATAGACTGATTAAAGGTACATGTTTCATACATGACACACCTTTGATTGCGATTATTGATACTGGTGCGACTCACTCGTTTATTTCATTGGATTGTGCTAAGAGGTTAAATTTAGAGATATCTTGCATAAATGGAAGCATGGTTATTGACACTCTTGCGTCGGGTTCAGTGACCACTTCATCTGCATGTTTGAACTGTCCTATTGATATATTTGGTAGGAAGTTTGGAATGGACTTAGTGTGCCTTCCGCTGGAACAACTTGGCGTTATTTTGGGGATGAACTGGTTGCAATTCAATCGAGTTCATATCAATTATTTTACAAAGACGGCTATCTTTCCTAAAGAGGTCGATGCCGAGGATTTAGCAATGACTGCGAGACAGGTGGCTGAGGCAGTTAAGGACAGGGCATCCGTGTTTATGTTATTTGCATCGATGGAGAGGAAAGGAAAGGCAGTGAGTAGTGAATTGCCGGTGGTATGTGATTTTCCAGAGGTTTTTCCAGAAGATGTTAGAGAGTTGCCACCTGAGAGAGAAGTGGAATTTGCTATTGAGTTGATTCCTGGAACTAGTCCTGTGTCGATGGCACCTTATAGAATGTCGGCATCTGAGTTGACTGAGTTGAAGAGTCAATTAGAAGAGTTGCTGGAGAAGGAATTTATTCGTCCGAGTGTGTCACCATGGGGTACACCGGTGTTATTGGTGAAGAAGAAGGAAGGGTCTATGAGGTTGTGCGTAGACTACAGGCAGCTGAATAAAGTTACTATCAAGAATCGGTATCCTTTGCCAAGGATTGATGATTTGATGGATCAACTAGTCGGAGCAAGTGTGTTTAGTAAGATTGATTTGAGGTCTGGATATCATCAGATTCGAGTGAAGACGGACGATATTCAGAAGACTGCATTCAGAACAAGGTATGGTCATTACGAATATACTGTGATGCCATTTGGAGTTACTAATGCACCTGGTGTTTTTATGGAGTATATGAATAGGATTTTTCATCCCTATCTCGATAAGTTCGTCATGGTGTTTATTGACGACATTCTGATATATTCCAAAAGCGAAGAAGAACATAAGGAACATCTCAGAATTGTGTTGGAGATATTAAGAGAGAAGAAGCTTTATGCCAAATTATCAAAGTGTGAATTCTGGTTAAGCGAAGTAAGCTTCCTTGGTCATGTGATTTCCAAGGATGGTATTGCCGTAGATCCGATGAAAGTAGAAGCTGTGTCTCAGTGGGAAGCTCCAAAGTCTATTTCCGAAATTCGTAGCTTTCTGGGTCTTGCAAGTTACTATCGGAAGTTTATAGAAGGATTTTCGAAGTTAGCTTTACCGTTGACGAAATTGGCTAGAAAAGGGCAAGCGTTTATTTGGGACTCAAAGTGCGAAGAAGGATTTCAAGAGTTGAAGAAGAGGTTGACTAGTGCTCCCATTCTGATTTTGCCAAATCTGACGAAATCTTTTGTAGTGTATTGTGACGCTTCATTAATGGGTTTAGGTGGTGTATTGATGCAAAATCAACAGGTAGTCGCTTATGCGTCGAGGCAACTCAAAGTGCATGAGAAGAATTACCCGACTCACGACTTAGAGTTGACAGCCATGTATTTGTGTTGAAACTATGGAGGCATTATCTGTATGGTTCAAGGTTTGAAGTGTTTAGTGATCATAAGAGCTTGAAGTACCTCTTTGATCAGAAAGAACTTAATATGAGGCAGAGAAGGTGGCTAGAATTCCTTAAAGACTATGATTTTGGTTTGAATTACCACCCTGGTAAGGCAAACGTGGTTGCTGATGCTTTGAGTAGGAAATCCTTACATATGTCTATGCTAATGGTGCGAGAATTGGACTTGATTGAGCAATTTCGAGATTTGAGTTTAGTATGTGAAGGTACTCCTAATAGTATTAAATTGGGTATGCTAAAGTTGACCAGTGGAATTCTTGAAGAAATTCGAGAGGGTCAGAAAACTGATGTTGAGATGGTAGACAGGTTGACTTTGATTAACCAAGACAAAGGAGGTGATTTCAGGATTGATGAGAATGGCATAATGAGGTTTGGAGACCGTGTTTGTGTTCCTGATGTTGCCGAACTAAGGAAGAGTATTTTGGAAGAAGGACATCGTAGTGGAATGAGTATTCATCCTGGTGCTACTAAGATGTACCATGACTTGAAGAAATTATTCTGGTGGCCTGGAATAAAAAAGGAATTAGCTGAATTTGTTTATTCTTATTTGACTTGCCAGAAGTCAAAGATCGAACATCAGAAGTCGTATGGAGCTATGCAACCTTTGTTTATTCCTGAATGGAAGTGGGATAGCATATCGATGGACTTTGTTTCTGGTTTGCCGAGAATAGCTAAGAACTGTGAAGCCATTTGGGTTATCGTAGATAGACTGACGAAGTCTTCTCACTTTATAGCGATGAGAATGGATTATCCTATGTAGAAGTTGGCTCAGTTGTATATTGAGAAAATAGTGAGTCTACATGGTATTCCTTCGAGTATCGTGTCAGATAGAGATCCAAGGTTTACATCTAGATTCTGGGAAGGTTTGCAGAAGGCTTTGGGTACTAAGTTGAGGTTGAGTTCTGCTTATCATCCGCAGACTGATGGTCAAACTGAAAGGACGATTCAATCATTGGAAGATTTGTTGCGTGCCTGTGTATTGGAAAAAGGTGGTACATGGGATAGTTATTTGCCGTTGATTGAATTTACATACAACAATAGCTACCATTCGAGTATTGGTATGGCTCCGTTTGAAGCTTTGTATGGTAGGAGGTGTAGGACACCATTGTGTTGGTATGAATCTGGCGAAAGTGCGGTGATTGGACCGGAGATTGTTCAAGAGACGACAGAAAAGATTATGATGATTCAGGAGAAGAAGAAAGCTTCTCAGAGTCGTCAGAAAAGCTATCATGATAAGAGGCGGAGGACACTTGAATTTCAAGAGGGAGATCATGTGTTTCTGAGAGTGACTCCTACGACAGGTGTTGGTCGGGCACTAAAGTCAAGGAAGTTGACGCCGCGTTTTATTGGTCCGTTTCAGATTACGGAAAGAGTAGGAGGGGTGGCCTATCGTATTGCTTTACCACCGAAACTTGCGAACTTACATGACGTATTTCATGTGTCTAAATTGAGGAAATACATTGCGGATCCGTCCATGTAATCCAAGTGGACGATGTGCAAGTGAAACACAATTTGACAGTTGAAGCCTTGCCTATGAGAATTGAGGATCGAAAGTTAAAGCAACTACGTGGTAAGGAAATAGATTTAGTCCGAGTAGCTTGGGGAGGAGCAGCAGGTGGGAATGTTACTTGGGAGCTGGAGAGTCAGATGAAGGACTCATATCCCAAAATCTTCGTTTGAGGTATGTTTTCGAGGACGAAAACTCTTTTAGTGGGGGAGAGTTGTAACACCCCATATTTTCCATTATTTAATTTAATTAGATTTTAAATTATTTAATTGGATTAATTGGCATTTTGGTAAATTATTGAGGAATATTGTAGAAATAAACAATAGGGCTTAGTGTAGTGGTTAGCAAAAGGGAGGTGTTAACTATGTAAGCCTTATTGAGATATTTTCTATTTTTCATAAAATAAGGAAATTGGAAAAAGAAGGAAATCAGAAGCAAAAGAGAAAGTCTGAGAAAAAGAGAAGATACGTGAAAAGGAGAAGAAGAGGAAGAAGAGGACCTTCGAAGATTCGACTCTAGAGGTAAGGAGGGACTCTTCGGGTTAGTGATTATTATATAATCAGGGGTAGTGAACTGATTAGGATTGTTGTTTGATTCGATTGCATGTTTTGGTTTTTGGGGATTTAGGTTGTTTATGTTGATTTGATGCAATTGATGAATTTGATGAGTGGTTTGGTGTTAAATGACTTCTAAACGTGTTATATTTGTGTTATAATATGTTATTTGATGATGTTTTTGGTATGAGACTGTTTTGGTGCGATTTGGATGAAATTGGGAGGAGAAAATTCTGCATCTGCGATGAATGCGTCGACCTAAGCGTCAGGATGCGTCGACCTAAGTATCAGTTTGCGTCGACCTGGGTGACAGCATGCGTCGACCTATAGGGTCAGCGTGCGCATACCCGAGGGTGACAGAAAACCAATGCGTCGACCTGAAGGGGGGTTTGCGTCGACGCATGGCAGCAAATTTTTGACAGATTTTCTAAAGGGCATAACTTTCAAACCGTATATCCGTTTTGAGCGTTGCGAAGCTAATTTAAAGCTTTATGTGATGAGTTGATGAAATGGATAGTAGTACTATTTGATTTTAAATGGTGATTTAATTTAATTAATGGACTATATCATTGTGTACATATATGTGTGAATGTAACAATGTGTTGTTGTTGTGGTGGTGTAGCCACTTGAATTTCAATTGATTGGGTGGTGTTTTGACATGATTATATGTGATATGACTGAATGATTGTCAATACATGTGCATGCTTATTGGTGATGAAATGGTGAGTTGTAATGAGACGATGCGAAGCATCGGATCAGTGATGTTATAAGTATGACATATGTGTACATTCATTCATATGCATTTTGGTGATGGATCCCGGTGATGTTGTGGATCAGATGGTGGGCATAATTCCCATTGTGCGGAATTTGTGCCGGTTGGACTGTATCTAGATGATGAAAGATCAGTTGGATGGGTTTAGCCCATGTATGGTACCACATGCATAGTGTCGGTCATTCATGTGCATGATAACGTAGTATGGCCAAACGATTGTGCATTATACTTGGTGATGTGTTTGTGTTTGGTGCTTGATCAGTTGTTATGAATCTGAATACATGTCGTGATTGGGTGAATGATAATGCTATGATGTTTTATTACTTATGACTGTATAATACTTGTTAATTCGAATAAGACTCACCCTTACATGTTGATATTTTCAGATTAAGGAGTAGCGGCATCTTGGTTTGGTGAGGATAGCTCATAGGCTAGTCCGTAGTCCGTGTCGAGTCATGCTCTGATTTGTAACACTGGGGAACGATAGACTTAAGAGTTATTTATGATACTCTATTTTATTGTTGGATTATGTATCGTTTGGTTATGTTTGGTGATGTTTTACGATACCGTTGAATGACATTCCGCTGTGTCGATGATGTATTTTGATAATTTGTGAATCGTTCCTAATAAAGCATGACGAACGACTTATGGTTTTCATTATTTTCTTAATTGTGGCACCCTTGTTTTATGTTTACTCTGATTTTTATTTTAATTGCCGCGGGGTTTAGAAGGGTGTTACAATTCCAGCTTCTTTTGCCTTTGTTTGTCAACTGAGCCTGCAAAGCCATATCACTCTTCGACTTGCTTGCTTCTCTTTCAGTCATTCGTTGTTCATGAGATTCAAGCGTCCCTTGAAGCTCTTCCTTTGTCAATTTCGACAAATCCTTCAACTCTCTATAGCCACCACCACGTGGTCGAACTTAGGAGCCAAAGACCTTAAGATCTTCGAAACAACAGCTCTTGTTGTTAATGTTTCTCCACATATCTTGATTTGATTCACTAGTTTCGTAACCCTATTGAAGAAATCAGTTATGCTTTCACTATCTTCCATCTGAAGTAATTCATACGTTCTTTTGTGAGTTTGTAACCTCACCTCTTTCACCTTTTCTGCACCTCCAAAAGATTTATCAAGAATCTCCCAAGCTTTTTTTGAAGATTCTGTATCACTAACCTTTTCAAAATTATCTTGACTCAGACATTGATGGATTATAAAGAGAGCTTTATAATCTTTCTTCTTCAATTCTTTATGTGCAGCCTTTTGTTCCTTCTTCGCACCTTCTGCAAGCGGTTCTATTCCTTCTTTTACAAGATCCCAAAGATCTTGACAACAGAATACAACTTTCATCTGCTTGCACCAATTCTCATAGTTGTCTCCTTTCAGAATTGGTAGTGTTGCTGAAAAAAATGCCCATTCAGATGATTCATTTCCATCGCCATTCTTCTTGCCTTGACTCGATTAACCGGAGCTTTGATACCAGATGTTGGAATTAGACTCTCAAACCTTTGAGTAATTCCTTATCGTTAAAGATGACAATGAAGAAAATAAGAACAAAACTATGATTAGGGTTTGCGGAAATTAAAAGAGAAGAAGAAAGTATTTTCTGCAAAGTTTCTCTCTGCCCACAAAATGTGGAAATTCTGTTATTCACTTGCAACTGCAACTTCTGTGAATACACGTTAATGACTTAATTACAAATAATGAGGGTTATTCCCTATTTATAGATTTAGGTTAGCTTTCTCCCTAAGTCAAAGCCCAAAACTATAAAAGCCCAAAATACCTATTTTGGAACTTAATCAAATCTAATCTATTATAAATCTAAATCAAATCTATCTAGATCTAAAAACAAATTTATGTGTAACAAACTGTTACACACTATTTGTGTAACAAACTATTACACACTTCGACACAAAATCAAATCTTTTCGACACAAGAAATTATAATTTAACATGTTAATGTTTAGACCTATAAATAAGGTTTCAAACAACTAGAAACATGGTCCATTCCATTCAGCCATTATTTACATAACTTTGAATTGTGCAAAACCTATCCGTGTAAGCTTAAAGCTCTAGATTGATTCATTGATTTCAGATTGTCTATTAAGGTTATTAAGGTTTAGTTTATAATTTTAATTGCATTTTCATGATTCTATCTCCTTTTTTTCAAACCTTAGTCTTGTAATTTCATTTTTTGATTGTTGGTTAACACATAAAATTTGTTATTGCTCTAATCTATTTTGATATAATCATTTGATGCTTTCAAACTAGAATGAAGATTATTCGAATTAATCTAAATTTTTGTTTGTGTTAGTACAAATAGGGTTTGTTAGAATCTATCACGGTAGTTATAGAATTTGATTAAATTTGATTTTTAAATTAATTGTATTTTTGTAACAGTTGTAATCTATCTCAGTAAGAATTCATATAAGATTCATTGTCGGTTGATTTGTTAGTTTTATAATAAATCAGAATTAGAATTACAAAAGGGAACAATTCTTTAAACGGTTGATATATCGAATGAACATCGCCATCATCAGTGAATCAATATTTTAATTTGATTGTTAATTTTGTTAAATTGCTCACAATTTACTAAAAACAAAATCCCTAAAATTTACTTTATTATTGCTATTATTATTTTGGTTATGATCAATTTAGTGGTTCTTCGGACGATCAAGGTTAATTATCTTGTACAATATTTTTTAAATTATTTTGATTGCACACAACAACAATCATACATCTTATACATAACATAACAAAGAAAAAAATTATAAATTAAACAACATAGAAGTTAAAGAGCAGTAAAATATAAATTGAAATTGAACAACATTAAAAACGTTATGCTCTAAAGTATACTAGTTACATTTTTATCATCTTCATTTGTGGTCTTTGAAAATTTCAGCATCTTAAGAATATCATTTGTCATCTTCCTATTGTTTTCTCACCTCAATAGACCCTTAGTATTTATGGTGGTGAAATATGGTCAACATTGTTATTATATTGCCATCTGTCTTGATATTGAGATTGGTGAACTTTCGTTTTCCAACAAATTCAGTCGATAGAGATCGATATTCTATCTTAACCATCATTCGATTGTATTCATGGTCTAGGATATTTTTGACTTAGGACATTAGATATTTGAGTTTGATAGTATCAATGATCCTAAAATTAGAGGGAAACTTCTTATCATTGTGAGAAACAATCGCAAGATAAGACACATGATTCACTTTTGTTATGATTTGCTTATAACAACAAAAACATTTTTATATAACAATCAAATTAGTCTAGACCATACATAAGTGTTAGTGTTACCTCGATCATACAAAAATGTCAATGTAATTACGTCTATAAAAAATTGGTCTATCATAGTTTTACCAAGCCTAAAAAGGTCATGGTATGTGATGGAACAAAGGGGTGAGCACCCGAATGAGGCTTGATCGCCCATAGAGTCCTAAGTATAACAAGTATCCCAAAGCCCAAAAAGAAAAGTGGACGTCTAATTGACATTGTAATTTACCCAGTTGGGCGTAAGCCCAAAGCCAACAACCTGTCTCATGTAATTCATGTTGTTATTGAGGTGACTTAGGAGAAACGTCTGAGAAATGTTTGTAAAGGGGGAAAATTGTTTCACCCATGATTGAAGGAAGATTAAGTTTCTTTCGCTCTATATTTTGGGAATGGAATGAGAAAACTGTTTCTTGAATGTCTAGCCCGTGCCTAGAGGATCTTCTATAAAGGCCTCGATCCCAGAATCGAGAAGGCATCACTAACTCCACCAAAAAACCACAAAAATTCTCTTACAACCATTGCGAGCAGACTTCCTCTCATTATTGTACTTCAGGCGAGTACACTTGGCGCCCACCATGAGGATCTGGTAAAACTAACTTGGGCCATACTAAACTTCACTATATAAGTCACTTCAATCATCTTCGCAAGTCTGATGACAAAAATAAGCACCATGACATCTTCTAAAGTGGTCACAACATGGGGGTTTGCCGGAGGCGAAGAATCCGTCTCCTCTCGTAGGAGATACGCTCGACAAGTCTTGTTGTTAGAAGTATTTCCCACTAGACCCCACACCAATTTTAGGAAGGGAGTCAGAACCTGAGATCTTTTTCTTGGGAAAATATGTTGCTGGTATAAATCCTCATGACAATAACCCCATGGTCATAACAGTGCAATGCGATGATTAGGACATAAAGTGGGTACTAATTGACCCAGAGAGTTCAACATATGTCATATTCTTGGACACATTTGAATAAGCAACATGTATCATATACAACAAGAGAATTCTACACACTTCAAGTATACATGTATTCAACATATTTTAAATACATATCATACGATTAGAAACACGACATAGCTCAATCGTTTCAAGATATCAAGTAAATTCAATCACAAATATCACCAAAGTACCAAATTTATACAATTAACACACAACACACAAAATACAATTCACATCAACACAAGTGACTTCAATACAACTCAATGCAACTCAATGCAAATGCATGTGGTACCATGTTATCCTTAGTGAATTTACCGCGTCTCTCATCTCTAGATAAATAACCATCAAAATAAGTGTGTCCTCTTGTAATACGGTGGAAGAACTGACTTTTTATTTCGCAAAACATGTTGCAGTAAGCAAGAGTTGCCACCGACTTTTATTTTATCCAACTTTGGAAAGGCTAAAAGAACAGGAAAGACCTTTGAAAGAGATTGAGTTCGGGGGGTAGGTTATACAAAGGGAAGGTGTAAGCACCCTTTGTGTCCATGGTTATCCATGAGATCTTAATTGCTTAGCTCACTTTGATTTGTTTTGAATTGTTTGAAAGTCCAGTGTGTGTTTAGAAAAACAGTTTGTAAAAGAACTTGACTTTATAATGATTCATCATTCGAATATATACAAAGTACTTGTCTTGAAAGATGTTTTTGAAAAGCAAGGTGTGAAATGTATTTTTTGATTTGTTGTGAGAAAGCACTTAAGAGTTACCTACCCTAAGTTGGTCTTTCTTGTTCTTAAAGTTTTTTGTTTAGGAAAAGGGCTATCCATACCAATTATTAGGCAGGTAGTCCTTTCGTTGGATGTAAGGGACATTGAAGGGTCATCGTATGGTCATCGAAGACAACATGAAAGGATACCTTAGCAATCGAAGGGACAATCATCACTTTTCGTAGGCAGCAACTGAGGGACGAGATCATATATTTGTAGGAAACATTGAGGGACTATGATCTTTGTGATTATTTTTGAATCGAAGGCAACATATGCTAAGGTATCCCTACGTTCGAGGGACTTGACCATTTTTATCAAAAGGAAACATGGGTGGGTTACCCTATGTTAGAACATAGTTTGGTTCTAATCATATTTTAGTGTTTTGATGGTAACAAGCAAACAAATTTTGTATAAAGCAAACATGGTACTCTAATCATATGGTTCTAATTTCAGAAGATGTACCAGTACCAGCAAATAGAACTTGGCACTTATGAGAAGCTAGAGAAATGCAACGTAAGTCATAAAGCAACTTCTGATATTGCACTAGAACATAGTGAACACATCTACAACAGAAGTTGAAGAACAAGGCTGAACAAAAGATCATAAGGAATGATTCAATCAATACTATTGAACGCAACTTCTGATACTGCACCAGAACATCTTGAACACATCCACAACAGAAGTTGAAGAACAAAGGCTGAACGGAAGATTACGAAGTTTGATTCTAATTAAACCGTTGAAGAAATAATCATTAGTGAAACGGCTGCAACTCTTCAAAATCGAAATTCCCAAGGTTGATTGAAGAATCTATCCACATGCAAATTCTTGGAGACAACAAAAGCAAAAAAAACACGCAAACCATTTAATGCTGAATACAAGCTTTGAAGATAATGGTCAAAAATTCTGAAGCTATATATACTCATGATCATTTGAAGAAGACATACAACGAGCGAAAAAGAAGAAAACAAGAAAGAACACACAAGAACACTGCAACTCTGAAAAATCATCAAGTGTGAAGAAAAACTCTCTGAAGCAAAATTTTCGTATTCATATTCTGAGTTCATTATTCCGTACTTAACTTAGTGAAATATCACAATTGTGATTACAACTTTCGAGAAGCAACATTGTACACTATCATCAGAAGTTAATGATCTGACTAAAATAAATTAAATCCTAATTAAAATAAACCCTAATTATAATTATTAAAATCAAAACCTAGAATTTACTAAACTAATTAACAAGGAAAAACCTAAAAGAAAAATTGTTTTTGGTATTATTATTATTATTATTATTATTATGATTTAACATGAATTGAAATTAAAATTAAAATTAATTTGGAAAAAGATGAGCTAACTAATAAAATAGTCCTAATTTATTTGTTAATGATTAATTGGTTAGTGGTTAATTAATTAGTTAAATTAAAGAAAGTAATGAAAATGGTTAAGGAGAAATTGAAAGAAAGGAAGAAAAAAAGCAAAAGGGGTGGTCACGCTGGGAATCGATCCCAGGACCCCAGGATTACCAACACACGCTTCTACCATCTGAGCTATTCGTTGTAATTGTCATGAAATTTCAGCCATACGATCATATGCGTCCACACTTTTCCTTTTAATTTTCCACGCGAGTCAACCGTGGGCCCCAGTCACTTTGAATGGGCCAATACAATGGAAGGAAGAGGCCACGCGTGCAGGTCAAAATTGTTGACCGTCCTTGCAATAACCATACCGGCTGGAAGTGGTGGTAACCACCGTCTTCTCCGGCGGTCTCCATCCTCAAACCCTGCAAAAATCATTAAATCGAGCAACAAAAGACCCTATTTGACTTAAAATTTTATCATGGATTCAAATATGATGTCCTCTTGGCTTGAAACCCCATGAATTACCCAATCCGAGGCTTACAACTCCTTGAAACCTAATAATGGCAAGGCATGATTCTCACGTGAAACCTCACATATAAGTGATCAAATCTGTTCTATCTTATGTCTTGAACACGAACACACACATCAAATATGTCGGGGATGCATAAAAACTCAGAATCGAATTTAAGAAACCTTATCAAACTGTGCACTTGAGAAGACTGATTCTAGGATGCTTCAAGCTTGTGCAATGGCTGGAGGCGGTTCCTGGTGACCTTAGGAAGAAGATGCAATGGTTAGGGTTAACTAAATGTGGCTGCAAGCAAACTTTTTCATGCGCTAGTTTTGTTGATAATTTATGACTTTGAAAGCCCTATTTCCTTCTCCAAATTTCCGTCCCCTATTGTAATACGGTGGGAGAGCTGACTTTTTGAATGTTACGGATAGCAAAAGTCGCCGCCGACTTTTATTTTTTCCAATTTGGAAAGGCAAAAAGAACAGGAAAGACCTTTAAAAGATTGAGTTAGGGGGGTAGGTTATACAAAGGGAAGGTGTAAGCACCCTTTGTATCCATGGTTATCCATGAACTCTTAATTTCTTAGCTCACTTTTGAATTGTTTGAAAAAAGTGTAGTATGTGTTTAGAAAAACAGTTTGTAAAGAGCTTTACCTTTGTAATGATCTTTGTACGGATGTATACAAAGTGTAGTCTTTGAATTTTTTTTTGAAAAGAGGTGTATGAAGTAATTTGAAATGTTTTTGAATTGAGCAAGCAATTAAGAACTACCTACCCTAAGTTTAAAGTCTTTCTTGTTCTTAAAGTCCTTCGTTAAGAGAAAGAGACTATCCACATTATTAGTTAGTGGGAAGTCCTTTCATTGGATGTAAAGGGTCATTGAAAAGTCATCGAATAGTCATAAGGGCTATCCATACCATAAAGAGGGTAGGAAGTCTTATGCATTGGGTGTGAATAGTCATAAAGACAACAAGTAAGGATACCTTAGCATTGGAAGGGACTATCATCAAGATCATTTATATCGTAGGCAACATCGAAGGGACCATGATCTTTAAATCGGAGGGACTATGATGATTTATGTAACACCCCAATTCTACCCAGGCATATAGGTACAAATATCAGAGTATAAAATTAAATTCATAAAAACAATTAGGGTATTACACTTAAGTAACCACATTACCAAACATAACATACTCGTAAAAGATGCGTAACACAAATAATCAAAGAGGAAGGATTCTCATAAACACTTGATAGTATTCATACTTATATATATGCATCGGTAAACAGAATATCCACAACATTCCTCCAAAATACAACGTATGATAAGGTATCCAAAATGCATAATATGAATACATCCAAAGGATCAAATATACATCAAAAAGATCCTATAAGCATCATCTACAAAATAAGTGTTCGATCCCCCCTAGGTGTTACGTATCACGAGCGGACGACACCAAAACGGACGACTACTAAAAGAGCACCTACACTTGCGGATCACCTGCACATTACCCACGAGTAGGTAACATTAAGGCAGAAGGGTGAGAATATAATTCATAATGAAAAGCATGATAAATATAGTAATGCCAACAAGTATCATCAAGAATCATACAACAAAGTAATCCACTAAGTCAACCACAATCAATATATAAGTAATGCGACACATGAATGATAACATAAATTATAAAGACAGACGATGATGAATGAGACTCGACTATGCATATGCATGTGGTTTCAAATCCGGAGTAAAACTCCTCCTTGTCATTATGACAAATACACCTTGCCGAGCATTATGCTGGGACTTTATTCCACTCAGGAAGCCCGCAGGCTGTCGTCATCGAGCATTTAGCTCCCACTGATGACCTCTTGCCACTCAGGCTAATATACCGTTACCGAGCATTAAGCTCCTACTGGTAACCAATGCCCGCAGGCCATCTGTTAACAGCATTTCGCCATTAACGTATTGAAATGTTACGCTGTGCATACAAACGACTCGATTACATAACAACAACAACAATAATATAACTCGGTCACATATCCACATCACACCGGTTATATTAATCCACACGGATACATCACCAAAATTGCCACTCAGGCGTTCAAATTCACACAGCATACATATACCGTCAAAACATACTCGATTAGCAAATATCATTTCACAAAATACATTTATGAAAAAAATCATTCAACCACTAATACACTCCTCTTTATCATAAAGCATGCTCAATAAGCTTCATAACACTTCGAACGGCACGTAGAAACGACCTCCGATTCAAAAGATAGAGCAAAACGAAGTTTGGAAAAACAAGTTTCAGCACTGGCCGCTTAGCGGGTCACAACGGGTCGCTTAGCGAACATTCCAGTAGCAAAATGAAAAAAAAATGCAAGAAGCTCCGCTTAGCGGCGCACTAGCGGTTCCTGCGAAATTTCCATAAATATCTTCTTCCGCTTAGCGGACCCAGGGCCGCTTAGCGAACCTGCGAAAACTCAGAAAAACCAGTTCTGCAACAAACCTGCTAAACCCAAATCAACCATCTCAAAACCTCATGTAAACTTCCCTACACCTCCTACACAATCCATACATGCCATATATTCATGCTAACAACCAATGATTCATGGTTCATTCACTAAATGTAATTAACCTAATAATTCCTTCATCAATAATAAAACATGGAGAAATGTAAAGCAACCATGATCAATGAAGATATCTATCATCATACAACACATACACACCACAAAATCATATTCATAACTTCAAAACTCACAAAACTCATAACCTAACATTTTTGGCCAAAGCATAGAAAATGTACAAGAACAAGAACAAACTATAAGGATCATACAATCAAGATAAACTAGATTCACCCCCTTACCTTGGTTAATCTTGATTCTAGCTTGGTTTGGATTTCTACAATTCTCTTCTTCTCTTTGTTTTTCTCTTCTTTCTCTTCTCTTCACAAGTTTTCTTTCTTTCTCTCCAAAATATCTCTTTTTCTCTCTATAACTCTTTCTATTTCTCTACTTATCATTTTCACCCACTTAACTCTCATTAATTCCAATTTTGGCCCAAATGTTATTAAACATTAATTCTAACCAATTAACACCAAAACCTAATAATTACACACATGGAAAGTAATAAATAAAATATTAACATAATTAATATTTACCGACTGACACGACTCAAAAACGGTAAAATTTAGGAAATGTAGCAAACATCACAATTAATCAGAAAAACACATTTACGGGCGTTACAACCCTCCCCCACTTAAAAGATTTTCGTCCTCGAAAATAAAAATTTACCTGCTACAAACAACTCAGGATAGGAGTCTCGCATCTTACTCTCCAACTCCCAGGTCATACTCTCACCTGCCGCACCTAACCACACGACCTTCACCAAGGCGATCTCTTTGCCTCTCAGAGTCTTAATCTCACGATCCTCAATACGCACTGGCATCATCTCAACCGTCAGGTTCTCACGCACTTGCACATCATCCATCTGAATCACATGGGATGGATCTGCAATGTATCTCCTCAACTGAGACACATGGAACACATCGTGCAGATTAGCAAGACTTGGCGGTAACGCCACCCGATATGCAACTTTGCCAATTCGCTCCGATATCTGATAAGGACCAATAAAACGCGGAGTAAGCTTCCTCGATTTCAAAGCTCGTCCAACACCCGTCATAGGCGTAACTCTTAAGAATACATGATCACCAGCTTGGAATTCCAAATCTTTCCTTCGCTTGTCATGATAACTCTTTTGCCTACTCTGTGAACTTCTCATCTTCTCACGAATAAATTTCACCTTCTCTGTAGTCTCTCTTACCATCTCAGGTCCGAGTACCACACTCTCGCCTGATTCAAACCAACACAATGGAGTTCTACACTTACGACCATATAGCGCTTCAAAAGGTGCCATTCCGATACTAGAATGAAAACTATTGTTGTAAGTGAATTCTATCAACGAAAGATAAGTATACCACGAACCTCCCTTCTCAAGAACACACGCCCTCAATAAGTCTTCTAATGATTGAATAGTCCTTTCGGTCTGACCATCTGTCTGAGGATGATAAGCCGAACTCAACCTCAACTTAGAACCTAGAGCCTCTTGTAAACCTTTCCAAAAATCTGATGTGAATCTCGGATCTCTATCCGACACAATACTCAACGGTATACCATGTAGTTTCACAATCACTTTGATATAAATCTCAGCTAACTTCGCAACTGGAAAAGTGATGTTAATAGGAATAAAGTGAGCAGACTTTGTCAACCTATCAACAATCACCCAAACTGCATCAAAACCTCTCACAGTATTCGGTAAACTCGTCACAAAGTCCATAGAAATACTATCCCATTTCCACTCTGGAATATCCAACGGTTGCAACAACCCTGCAGGACGCTGATGTTCCACCTTCGACTTCTGACATACCAAACACGCATACACAAACTGAGCCACATCTCTTTTCAAACCAGACCACCAAAAGATCTTCTTCAAATCCTGATACATCTTATTGGCTCCCGGATGAATACTCAAACTGCTTCTGTGACCTTCCTCTAAAATCATCTTCTTCAGCTCGGAATCATCAGGTACACAAATCCGACCACGGAATCTCAAAACACCCTGACCATCCACTCTGAAGTCGCCATCATCACTTTGATTTGCTACTATAAACAAATCAACAAGTTTCACATCCATCCTCTGTCTCTCGCTAACGGTTGACAGAAAATCATTCGTCACTTTCAACATACCCAACTTCACACTATCTGGTGTCAATTCACATACCAAACTAAGATCACGAAACTGCTCCAAAAGTTTCCACTCCTCCGCCATCATCGCGGACATATGCAAAGATTTCCGACTCAAAGCATCGGCAACCACATTAGCTTTACCAGGATGGTAATTCAAGCTAAAGTCATAGTCCTTTAGGAATTCCAACCACCTACGTTGTCTCATGTTCAATTCTTTCTGATCAAATAAGTATTTCAAACTCTTATGATCACTAAAGACCTCGAACCTTGCACCGTAGAGATAATGCCTCCAAATCTTTAATACAAAAACAACCGCAGCTAACTCTAAATCATGAGTGGGATAATTCTTCTCATGAATCCTTAACTGCCTCGAAGCGTAAGCCACCACCTTACCTTCCTGCATTAAAACACCACCTAACCCCATATGCGATGCATCACAATACACCACAAACGGTTCCTTAGGATCAGGTAAAACCAAAACCGGAGCTGAAGTCAACCTTCTCTTCAACTCTTCAAAACTCCTTTCACAAACTATGTCCCAAATAAACGCCTTACCCTTGCAAGTAAGCTGAGTTAACGGAAGTGCCAACTTCGAAAAGCCTTCTATGAATCTTCGATAATAACCCGCCAAACCTAAGAAGCTTCTGATCTCAGTAACTGATCTCGGAACCTCCCATTGTAGCACTGCATCTACCTTGGATGGATCCACTGCAATCCCGTTACCTGAAATCACATGACCAAGAAAACTCACCTCTGATAACCAGAACTCGCACTTGGATAACTTAGCATACAGCTGCTTCTCCTTCAAAACCTGTAGCACAACACGCAAATGCTCCTCATGCTCTTCCGGAGACTTAGAATAAATCAAGATGTCATCTATGAAGACCACAACAAACTTATCCAACTGATCATGGAATATGCGATTCATATACTCCATAAACACACCAGGTGCATTACAAACCCCGAACGGCATCACCAAAAATTCATAATGCCCGTACCGAGTCCTAAACGCAGTCTTCTGAATATCCTCCTCCTTCACCCGAATCTGATGGTAACCAGATCTTAAATCAATCTTGCTAAACACACTGGCTCCCACCAACTGATCCATCAAGTCGTCAATCCTAGGAAGCGGATACTTATTCTTAATTGTCACCTTGTTCAACCGGCGATAATCAATACACAACCTCATGCTTCCATCCTTCTTCTTTACCAACAAAACTGGAGCTCCCCATGGTGAAACACTAGGCCTCACAAAATGTTTTGCTAGCAACTCTTCCAATTGTTTCTTCAATTCCACTAACTCTGATGCCGACATTCTATATGGCGCCATAGACACAGGCCTCGTACCAGGAACTAGATCTATGGAAAACTCCACTTCTCTCTTCGGCGGCACATCAGAAAAGTCTTCAGGAAACACTTCGGGAAATTCTCGCACTACTGGGAAATCCCCAACTGCAGCTCGACCTTCCACAGTTAACGATGCAAACACACCAAACAATTGTGCCCCATCTGCCAATAGTCGATTCAACTCCTTGGTAGATAAGACACCAAATCCCGCATCCTTCTCAAGAAATGGAAATGTCACCAACTTATGATAACAATCGATGTGGACACGATTATTCATCAACCAATCCATTCCCAGAACCACGTCTAACTCGTTCATCGGCAAACAAATCAAATCAACAGTAAAGTCCTTACCGAAGATTGATACCGGACAATTCTCACAAACTAAAGAAGTAGTCACCGACCCCATTGCTGGTAAATCGATAACCATCTCACCACCCAAGTCGGACAGAACAAGACCTAATCTTTTA
Organism: Vicia villosa; assembly: GCF_029867415.1. Classification (NCBI taxonomy): domain Eukaryota; kingdom Viridiplantae; phylum Streptophyta; class Magnoliopsida; order Fabales; family Fabaceae; genus Vicia; species Vicia villosa. Next base: position 304,420 of record NW_026705019.1, on the reverse strand, counting down.
ACACAATCGGTGGCTATAAAACAATGCGAAGCACCCGTATCAATAATAGCAATTAAAGAAATGCCATTAATAAAACAAGTACCTCTGATCAGTCGATCACCCTTATCCGTCTGAGTTCCAGCCAACGCAAACACCTTCCCACCAGCTTGAACTTTCTTCTTCGGACATTGACCGCTCATGTGTCCCTCTTCACCATAATTAAAACACACTATTCCCTTGAACGTACAGTCGGATGACATATGTCATGCCCACCCACACTTGAAACATTTCCTCGCGTCACCATTGCAGACATTACTTTTGTGGCCAGGTTTACCACACTTAAAACATACAATCTTAGCAGGAGCATCTCCCCCACTAAACCTTGGTCCATAATTCATCTTTTGCTTACCCTTCCCTCCATCATACGGCTTCCCACGATTCTGCGGACCTTTGTTCCTCTTTTCATTAATCACCTTATGATGAGCATTATTATCCTCATCATAAATCCTACAGCTGTCCACCAAATCTGGAAACACCCGAATCTTCTGATAACCTACCGCCTTCTTGATATCAGAACGCAACCCATTCTCGAACTTAATGCACTTAGAAAATTCTGCTCCCTCACCAACAAAGTGCGGGTAGAATTTCACAAGTTCATTAAACTTTGCCGCATATTCTGACACAGACATGTTGCCTTGAACCAACGCCAGAAACTCAGTCTCTTTCTTTCCACGGTCATCCTCCGGGTAATACTTCCTCAAAAACTCCCTCTTGAACACCGTCCAGGAAACTCTTCACCGGTTGCTTCTAACCTTGCCAAAGTCTCCAGCCACCAATCATCAGCCTCCACAGCTAACTGATGAGTGCCATACCTGACTTTCTGCTCTTGCGTGCAATCCATCACACGAAAGATCCTCTCCATCTCCTTCATCCAAGTCAAGGCTCCCTCGGGGTCATGCGTTCCTTTAAACACAGGAGGATTCTCCCTCTGGAAAGTCGCTAAACTCCGAGACCTTGCATTCTCATCCGTATGCATAGCTTCAACCATAGCTTTTGCAATGCAGCAGCAATAGCAGCGTCATTACGTCCAGCCATCTCTAAACTTCACAATAACACCAAGAGAAGTAAGCCCAAAGAATAACACAAGAATGGTTAGACCAAACGACACGACACTTGGTCGGACAAGACCAACCCGCTCTGATACCACTAATGTAACACCCCAATTCTACCCAGGCATATAGGTACAAATATCAGAGTATAAAATTAAATTCATAAAAACAATTAGGGTATTACACTTAAGTAACCACATTACCAAACATAACATACTCGTAAAAGATGCGTAACACAAATAATCAAAGAGGAAGGATTCTCATAAACACTTGATAGTATTCAGACTTATATTTATGCATCGGTAAACAGAATATCCACAACATTCCTCCAAAATACAACGTATGATAAGGTATCCAAAATGCATAATATGAATACATCCAAAGGATCAAATATACATCAAAAGGATCCTATAAGCATCATCTACAAAATAAGTGTTCGATCCCCCCTAGGTGTTACGTATCACGAGCGGACGACACCAAAACGGACGACTACTAAAAGAGCACCTACACTTGCGGATCACCTGCACATTACCCACGAGTAGGTAACATTAAGGCAGAAGGGTGAGAATATAATTCATAATGAAAAGCATGATAAATATAGTAATGCCAACAAGTATCATCAAGAATCATACAACAAAGTAATCCACTAAGTCAACCACAATCAATATATAAGTAATGCGACACATGAATGATAACATAAATTATAAAGACAGACGATGATGAATGAGACTCGACTAAGCATATGCATGTGGTACCAAATCCGGAGTAAAACTCCTCCTTGTCATTATGACAAATACACCTTGCCGAGCATTATGCTGGGACTTTATTCCACCCAGGAAGCCCGCAGGCTGTCGTCATCGAGCATTTAGCTCCCACTGATGACCTCTTGCCACTCAGGCTAATATACCGTTACCGAGCATTAAGCTCCTACTGGTAACCAATGCCCGCAGGCCATCTGTTAACAGCATTTCGCCATTAACGTATTGAAATGTTACGCTGTGCATACAAACGACTCGATTACATAACAACAACAATAATAATATAACTCGGTCACATATCCACATCACACCGGTTATATTAATCCACACGGATACATCACCAAAATTGCCACTCAGGCGTTCAAATTCACACAACATACATATACCGTCAAAACATACTCGATTAGCAAATATCATTTCACAAAATACATTTATGAAAAAAATCATTCAACCACCAATACACTCCTCTTTATCATAAAGCATGCTCAATAAGCTTCATAACACTTCGAACGACACGTAGAAACAACCTCCGATTCAAAAGATAGAGCAAAACGAAGTTTGGAAAAACAAGTTTCAGCACTGGCCGCTTAGTGGGTCGCAACGGGTCGCTTAGCGAACATTCCAGTAGCAAAATGAAAAAAAATGCAAGAAGCTCCGCTTAGCGGCGCACTAGCGGTTCCTGCGAAATTTCCATAAATATCTTCTTCCGCTTAGCGGACCCAGGGCCGCTTAGCGAACCTTCGAAAACTCAGAAAAACCAGTTCTACAACAGACCTGCTAAACCCAAATCAACCATCTCAAAACCTCATGTAAACTTCCCTACACCTCCTACACAATCCATACATGCCATATATTCATGCTAACAACCAATGATTCATGGTTCATTCACTAAATGTAAATAACCTAATAATTCCTTCATCAATAATAAAACATGGAGAAATGTAAAGCAACCATGATCAATGAAGATATCTATCATCATACAACACATACACACCACAAAATCATATTCATAACTTCAAAACTCACAAAACTCATAACCTAACATTTTTGGCCAAAGCATAGAAAATGTACAAGAACAAGAACAAACTATAAGGATCATACAATCAAGATAAACTAGATTCACCCCTTACCTTGGTTAATCTTGATTCTAGCTTGGTTTGGATTTCTACAATTCTCTTCTTCTCTTTGTTTTTCTCTTCTTTCTCTTCTCTTCACAAGTTTTCTTTCTTTCTCTCCAAAATATCTCTTTTTCTCTCTATAACTCTTTCTATTTCTCTACTTATCATTTTCACCCACTTAACTCTCATTAATTCCAATTTTGGCCCAAATGTTATTAAACATTAATTCTAACCAATTAACACCAAAACCTAATAATTACACACATGGAAAGTAATAAATAAAATATTAACATAATTAATATTTACCGACTGACACGACTCAAAAACGGTAAAATTTAGGAAATGTAGCAAACATCACAATTAATCAGAAAAACACATTTACGGGCGTTACAATTTAAATTAGAGGGACATTTGCTAAGGTATCCCTACGCTCGAGGGACTTAACTATTATTTGTCGAAAGGCAACATAAGAGAGGATTACCCTAAAGGTGAGTGTGTGAACAAAAGTGGTTGATTTATTTAATCCTGAAAATTAGGGTTATTCTAGGTTGATTTTATCTTGCCATACAATCCTATTAACATACATCTAAACAGTTTATAGCAGTTTATAGGTGCGGAAAGTAAAAGCAGAAAAATAAAATCCTATGCTATTACAAGGCTTCGGGGAGGGGGAATACATAGCCAAAAACAGGGGATGTGCGGAAAAGTAAAGGCCCTAATTAATATTACATCACAAAAATTTGCAACCTATACACCTTCTAGAATTTAAATAAATAATTAAATAAATAATTAAATGAATAAAAATTATAAGTAATTAAATAAATAAAAATTATAAGTAATTAAATGAACAAAAATTAACACACATGCGACAATCATAGAGTATGAGATGAGAAGAGAAGATCGTGAATTGAAAAAATTGATGCTCGAAAATAGGTGAGATAAAAACCTAAGTCTAAAGGTTATTACTAAATTAATTATAAACCTAAAATTAAATCAAAGTTAAATTAATAAAATCTAATTACTAAATTAATTATAATCCTAAAACTAAATCAACATTAAATTAATGAAACCTAATTACTAAGTTAATTATAAACCTAAAATTAAATCAAAGTTAAATTAATAAAACCTAATTACTAAGTTAATTATAATCCTAAAATTAAATCAAGATTAAATTAATGAAACTTAATTACTAAGTTAATTATAAACCTAAAATTATATCAAAGTTAAATTAATAAAACCTAATTACTATGTTTTTGTTGATTTTAAGGTTTACCTAAAATAGGGTTTATGGCTAAAAAAATACAGATTTTACCAAGGTTATCAAGGAAGTGACAAGTGATTAGAAAAGGCAATGGAGTGATGGGAGATAGAATTTACACCTGCTCCCCTATGTGCTTCCCTTTGGCCAAAGGAAGTACCTGCAAAAATAGGGTAATAATAATAAGAATAATAATAATAATAATAGTAATAGTAATAACACAAGAAAAGAATTGGGGTTTAGAAAATTAAATTATGGCCAAAATTACGAATAACCTTGATTTGGCCAAAAATCAAAAGGTTTTTGGCCAAATACGAATAACCTTGATTTGGCCAAAAGCCAAAAGGTTTTTGGCCAAAAAAACACTTGGGTACCTCTTGAGGTCAAGGGATAAAGCTCCTTCCACTTGGCCAATCCATAGAAAACCTATTCATAAACCACTACAATGTTACGGTTAAGAAAACAAATGGAAAAATAGAAAGGTGATCAAAATAAAATAAAAAATATATAAAAACCTGATTATAAATCAAATAAATTAAGATAACGAAGCTACAAATTTTTTGAGATTTTTTTAAAAATATGAAAATAGAAATTAAATCAAATCAAATAGAAAAACGAGGAATTTGCGATTTTGAGCGTCGAAATCCTTTATAATCCTATTCTAAAGGAGTATTGTTCCTCGATTTTTTCTGAACTTCTGTAAAAAATTTGGAGCAAATCGAAACACTAGTTTCAGAATTCAGCTGATAGGCTGGAAAATTTATCACTCTGCTGCAACTAGAATTAGAGTGACGGAAGATTATTCGTAACGGTCAGAAACGATGGTAAAGGGTTTTTTGTGGATGGGTGTAAAATTATGAGAGTTGTTGATTGTTAGGGTATGGGAATAGAGAATTTGGTAGAGGTGAATGGTTGGTGAATCGTTAAAAATAAGGGTCGTTAGTTATTTATAAGAAAACATTAGGTTAAAAGGAAAATGGGCTTGACCCTCACTAAGAGCTTAATTTAGTTTATTTTCCTTATTTTGAATTATTTAAATGAATAAATCAAAACAATTGAAATAAAACAATTTAAGGGGTGGTTGGAATAAAACTGTGGCCCAATAAAATGAATTTGCTCAATTTGAATTTTATGTACTGACTCAAAATTTCCCAACTTTCACTAGCCATAATTTTCTCAATTTTCATTATTTGGGAATAATTTTGAATTTGTTGGAAAGCTTAAGGTGTCCTCTTCAATTATTTTTGCATTTGAAGATTTTTATCTTTAAAAATGAGAGGGTAAATTTTAGGGTATGGCACCTATGCATCTGAATATGCTGAGTATATATAGAAGCACAAATTAGGTCAATTCATGGGCTTGGATATCAAGTCATTGGTGAGATGGAAATTTTGATTGAAATATATATTATTTCTTTCTATTTTTGGACAATCTCTCTTCATAACCCTAAGCCACGAAATTTGGACCTTCAAGGTATATTCTTTGGGCCTTTATTTGATCAAAACCAAAGCCATGCAATTTAATTCAATTATTTTACATTTTATTTAATTTATTTGACTTTTAATTGAATAAAATCCAAATAAATTTAAATAAAGGTCAAAAAAAATGAAGATGGATTTAGAGGTCCTTGTTTAGGTCATGGATATGTTGGAAGTCCAAAACTTACGCCCATTAGTCAAGAAACTCAAAATTGCTCAATTGAGGTTTCATGCACTTCTTGAAATTCGATCAACTTGTGCAATTCATATCTACCTCAATTTTGATTATATGAAAGTGTTATAGGGCTTTTTGGAAAGATCAAGATGTTCCCTACAAGCTCCTTTTCGTTTCACCTCAATTGAGTTTACCATTTTCCTGTATGCTTCATTTGAAAAAGATGACTTTTTGTTGACTTTTAGAAGGACCTATGATGTCTTGATCCATATCTCTCAAATGAAGCATTTCTTGGGCTTAGGACCAACATCAAAGTTGTAGAGAATTGAATTTCCTTGAGAATAGGCTTTGGTTGGACAATTTCTGATGAACCATGTGAAAGTTATGGCTGGTCAAAGTTTGGTTGACTTTTTAATTTAAAACCCTAATTTGAAACTTTGGCTTTGTTGATTTCTAATCTTTTCTTGATGAATCATGATTAACCCTTGATAAAATGATGAATGTGACCTCATAATCTTGATGTTGACCAAAAATCTTGAAGTTTGACTGTATTTTGACCATAGTTGACTTTTAGGTCAATATAGTCGACTGTTGATCATTTGGGCATTTGACCGAGCAATCTTGTACTGTGAGGCTTGAAACTTGGTATGAGGATACTTTAAATAAAAAGAGATACCATGAAGTCCACTTGAGGCCTTAGAATTCTAATTTCTTTTGAGAAAACCAAAACCCTAAATCAGAAGCTTACTTAGGAGAAGATAGGCATGCTTGCTTCATGTACCACTTTGAATAGTTGGAGATCTCAGTGATTGAGCCAATTTGTCTTAAAATATGGTGGGCAAATTTTGGGGTATGACACCTCTAGACTTCAAACCCTTCACCACGGTTTGGGACAAATCAGTAGCTCCCACAGAACTACCAAACATTTGTCTCTTTCTCATCTGATAAATGAATGCATGTGCAAATATCGACCACCATATGCAATTAAGACCATCTCTCAATCATAATTATACAAGTATACATCTCACCAATTGATCACATATGAATTCACCACACATTTGCACAAACATACACATAATCATGTAATCAATCACACATGAAAATATCTTCATAACATTCACCAAATAAACACATCACACATAAAATGTAGATAACATAGCTCAACAATGTTATTCTCAAGACAATGGCAATTCACAACATACATACGTGGAAATTCAAGTAACATGTTATCATAAATAATTGCTTCTAAAGTCAACCAAACGATTCCAGAAAATTATGGAAAATTCCCTGCAATTCATGATACATCATAAGCATACAAGACCTAACTCAATTTAACAAAATAGAAAATTTTACAGAACAGCGGGCCGCGCTAAGCGCGACTATGATTTTGCAGCGTTTTCTGCTATGGACAACATTTTGTCTCATGCGAATGTTCATTCCAAAAATCCATTCCAAAAAACAAATAATTAAGGAAATGATGTATTATAACATATACATAACATATAGAATCCTTTAGCATCATAAAAAAAGATTTCATGACATCAATTTTGTAACACCTTTCTAAACCCCGCGTCATTTTAATAAATATATCAGAGGCAATATGAAGCAATATGACCCGCCTTACCACACTTGAAGCAATTCTTTTCCCCACTCTTGCACTCATTCCTTCTATGTCCAGTCTCACCACAGTTGTAGCACGTAACGAGAGCACTAGAATCTCCCCCACTAGGCTTCTTCCAATCACCAGCTTTTGGATTTCCTCAACCATATGGCTCACCTCTGTCCATAGGCTTCTTACCCTTCTTGTCAACTAACTCGCAAGAGTGAGATGACTTCAGCTTGAGGTTATCCTCTTCGAAGATTCTGCTATAATCCACCAAATTGACAAATCGGCGAATCCTCTGATACCTGATACCTTGCTTAATCTCGTCCCAAAGACCATTCTCAAATTCGATACACTTCGAGAACTCACCGACTTCATCATTGTTGTAGTGAACATAGAACTTTGCTATCTCAACAAACTTGGAAGCATACTCTGGCACAGTCATATTACCTTGTTTCAGCTCCAAGAACTCTATCTCCTTCCTTCCCCGAACATCTTCAGGAAAGTACTTCCTCAAAAACTCTCTTGAATATAGCCCAAGAAATAGCTACACCGTCAGTGTTCAGTTCAGCTCTCGTAGTGATCCACCAGTCATCCGCTTCTTCAGACAACATGTGAGTACCATACCTCACTTTCAGATTCTCAACACAATCAATGACTCTGAAAACCCTCTCGATCTCCTTCAGCCACTTCTGAGCACCTTCTAGATCATGAGTGCCCTTGAATAATGGAGGATTGTTCCTCTGAAAGTTCCCCAATTGCCTGTCAGCACCGATCCCAGCTCCATCGGCATTTCCTCCTAGCACACCAGCAATCATGCCCAGAGTCTCGGCGATAGCGTCATGGTTTCTTCCACCTCTTCCAGCCATTGTTCTGCTAATTATAAAACAATTCCATTAGCACCAAAAGTATCGATAGTGATAACTCGCACTAGTCGCAGACAAGGGAATAACCGACACTAAGACTCTATTCACAACAACCAACTATGCTCTGATACCACTATTGTAACACCCTTCTAAACCCCGCGGCATTTTAATAAATATATCAGAGTAAAAACATGCAACCAAGTGTGCCACAATTGTATTTAAACCAAATAAACAAAAAATATGTCATCTGTCATGTATTATTAGGAAACGATTCACCAAATAACAATTCATGTTTATCACAGCGGAATAGTATAACATCACCAATACAAACGAATGGAAACATAATCCAAAACCAAATAAAATAGAGTAATATGGTTAAACTATAAAACTATCGTCCCCCAGTGTTACACTATCAGAGCATGACTGACACGACACTAACTAACAGATGAACTCTACAAGCCATCCTCACCGAGCAATAAGTCGCTACTTCTCAATCTAAAAATGGTCAACATGTTAGGATGAGTCTCATTCGCAATTAATAAATATTATGCATTCATAAGCAACAAAAAAAATCATAATATATCATTCACCCAATTATAACATATTTAGATTTTCAACTATCAGTCATCAAACACAACAAATATATCACCCGACATAACATTAAAATCCATCCAATCATGTTATGACAAAATGCATATGAACCAACTGACACTATGCATGTGGTACCAATAAGCCGTGGAATTAATCCACCTGGCCGATCTAAACATCACCGAGATACAGCCTTACCGACACAAATTCCACATAATGGGAATTATGTCCACCATTGATCCAACATCACCGGGATCCATCACCGAATGCTTATGAATGAATGCGCACGTATGACATACTTTAAAACATCACCAACCCGATGCATCGCATCGTCTCACCATAACTCACCAATTCCATCACCGATAAAGTATGCACATGCTTGTACAATCATTCAATCCTTTACATATTCATCATACAATCATAATAATCAAACTCAAGCTATAACCACATCAATTGCATTGTTACACCTAACATCATATGCACACAATGTTTAATTCCATCAAACTAATTAAATCGAGAATTTAAAATAACACTAGGCCACTGCCCATCTCATTATTTCATCATATAAAATATTTAATTATCTTTGCAACGCCCAAAATGGCACTTAAAAAGGATACACGGATCAAAAGATATGAATTTTCAAAGTTCTGGAAATTTCTGCACAGCAGGGTCCGCTCAGCGACCCACCAGCGGCCTGTGGAAGTAGGGAACTATATTGGGACCTCTGCTTAGCGGGCTAGGTCCACTTAGAGAGCTCTTTTATTTTTTGAAAAACGAACAGCATCCGCTTAGCGAGCCAGGGGCCGCTTAGCGGACGTGCGATTATGCAGAGTTTCACCTCTATGACAGACCTGCGATTTAACACATCCTTCACTCAAAATCACTTCTAAACATTGATTAAAGGTATATAGTCATCAGATACATCATCACACATCATCAAACATTTACAAAAACAGGTTTTTAATCAATAGTTCATGCAATTTCATCAATTACCCTAAACTATGACATTCATAAACCTAACAATCCCAATATATCCAATTGAATCCAATCATATCTTAATCAATTCTATCACCTATAAATCACATAAGATATACTAAAAGGAAGAGTCCCCTCTTACCTTAGCCAAAATCTTGATTCTTACCTCTTTCTCTTCTTCTCCTCTTTGACGTGTTCTTGTTTTTCTCCTCTTTGGCTTTTTACTTCTTTTTTCCATAATTTACCTTATTTTCTTATTTTATGAAAATAGAACTCAACTTTAGTAACGGGCTTAATACTTAATACCCCCTTTTACTAACCACAACACTAAGCCCACTTATCTTATTTCATCATTTCTCCACTTAATTAACCAATTATTCCATCAATTCCAAATAATTAATTGAAATCCCAATTAAATTAATTTACAAAATTATGGGGTGTTAGAATTTTCATCACCTCATTTCAAACCCTAACATTTCAAGTCTATAAAAATGATGAAAAAATCTTAGTTTCATGCTAGTACCCTTGCATAATCATTATACAAACCCATAATAATAGAGAAATCTCACCCTTACTTGTTTTGAGCTTAAAGGGCTGCCTTCGCTTCTCTTCTCCCTTTCTATTCTCTTCTCTTCTCTTCTCTCTTCTTTTCCTCTTTTCTTACCATATTTCTCTTTTATCTTAATTTTGTGAAAACATCTCTAACGCATATTCTAAACGGGAAAATAACACCTCCACTATTTCTCATAGTAACTCAACATAGACCCAATTAACTTATTTTTTCATTTTCACACTTACTAACCCAAAACACAAATATCACAAAACACATTTAATCAATTATCATACCACATAATAATTAATAAAATAAATAAATAATATAATAATTACTACTAAAAACGGGATGCTACAAATGTTGTCTCCAAAATCACAACATAGAGGGTTTGGCGTTTGTATTGGTAACAAATTATATGCAAGTTTGGCCTACCCAAAGTCACATATCAGACAACAACACACGATTTTCTAGTTTGGATGTGGTGGATTATTTCCATCACACGGGGATACATATGAAGTTTATCTCTGACGTCTATCAGCAAGCCAGCAAATATGAAGAATTAGCAAATAAAGTTATACTAAGTGGGATAAAAAAAATTGGACGCCGCCAAAGGCCTATGAGCCAAACAATTTACGAGTTCTCGTGGTCATATCACACTCCCTCTTATTCCACCATCAAGGAAGTGTCATTTATTATGGTTTACGATGTTGACATTATGCTTCTAGTCAAAATTAATACGCCCATTTGGAGGCTTGCAGAATTTAATGAAGAGGAAAATGAGACAAAACTTAGGTGTGCAGCTGACCTAGTCGATGAAACCAATGAAATCACGCACATCAGGGAGTTCACCGCCAATCAGATGGCTGCAAAAAGATATACTTCGAAGGTTATCCCAAGGGAGATGCAAGAAAGCGACCTAGTTCTCATACAAGTGGTCTACCCGATTGGGAAATTTGCTACCTAACAGAGAAGGTTTGTATTGAATATACCAAAATTTACCACATGATGGATATAAACTCGAAGAGCTAAACATAAGACTAATCCCTAGAACATGAAACTCAGTTAATCTAATATAATATTACAACTAATGATTTTGATGTTTCTTGTTGATTAAGGCGAATGTCTTGTCCCACTAATGTGTTTTCTTAAAGATTTTGTTTTAAAAAATTAAAGATATATTCGTAGTCTTTTCCCCATGCAAGGGCGGGTATTTTTTAATGAGGCGCCATATCCTCATGACTATTTGATCTTTACATGTTGGAATGTTATGCTCAAACTTCACTGAAGGATCCTTGTCATCCTATGAGGAAATATACGTTGAATCTTCACTGAAGGATCATTGTCGCCCTACGAGGCAATATACGTTGAACCTTCACTAAAAATTATTTGCCGCCCTATGATGCAATATACATTGTGTGGTGGTCGTTTTCTTTACCTCCCCGTTTCACTTGGGAGGACGGCACGCTAAACCCTTCACGCGAAATTTGGAAGGAGAATGCGCCCGTGGTGGGATGAATTTTGTTTCAGTTCTTCCTACGATATCACACGAACTTTCTTATTTGTCCTACGAGTAGGAAAGGGGAAAAAAGATCTCAACTAAACCCTAGGAGTTTGCTAAGTGTGGGGATTTCACCTAGACTAGAAATTCTGGAGTCCGGGAGGTCGGTTATACATAGGGAAGTGTTTAAACACCCTACATATCTGTAGTATTCTACAGGAACCTTCTCCGTGTCATTGTGATTGTGTTTGCTGCTAATGATTGGGAAAGTTTCTCCTTTGTGTTAGGAGAGAGAATTGAATTGATTAAAGAAAGACAGACAGACAGACAAACTGACTATTTTTGGTATTTTATTAGCTCGCTGAGATTCCTTGTGAACCTCATGCCTACATATCCCTAGTGGAAGTCAGAGCTTAATGTAGTTCGGGGAACTAACTAGGGAAATTAATTATTTTTGGTGCCTTGCTTGAAGCTCAAGGTTGAAGCTTTGAATTAAATCTCTGTTTACAGTAAAGAGACATGAAATCATCTCTACAAAGAGGTATTTGTACTATTCTACCACAAACATTTAAAGGAGTGACAGAATAACTGAATTCATTTCATTCAAGAGGGGGACCTTACTTGTGTATGTGCAAGTATACCAGTCAAATGCCTCTTAAATGAAAGAAAGATGCTCATCCAAATTAGGGAAAGTTACCACATGTCTGGGTTTTACTGCCAGCTCATGCCTTTCAAAATCCTAAATGGGAGACTTGATTAAAATTGAAATTGAAATGGAAATGTTTGTTTGTTTGAATGTGGTAGAGTAGTAAAAATATCTCTCTATAGAGATAAGCTATGTCTATCTACTGTATAAAAGATTTGACTTTAGCTGGCTTGTATGAGGCCCAAGCTTGAGGCTTTTTTGATTGATTAATTAATATATTGAAATGATAACTCTACTGGGGATTAATTACAGGGTATTTTAGTGTTCTGTACAAAGCCCAAAATTGAGGCTGACTCTACTTAGGGAGACTCTATTTATGTGCCTTGTACAAAGCCCAAGGTTGTGGCTAACTGTTGAGGATAATTGAATGAATGACTTTATTTTATATGCCTTATACAAAGCCCAAGGTTGTGGCTGACTCTAGCTAGGGAAAACATTATTTTCTGCCTTGTACAAAGCCCAAGGTTGTGGCAGACTCTTAAATAAACTGAGTATGAATGACTCTATGGGGAAAAGATCCTAGGTGTTAGGAATCTTTGACACATGAAAGTATGGTTTATCTGCCTTGTACAAAGCCCAAGGTTGTGGCTACTGAATGATGAAGAACTCACTGGGGAGACTCTATTATCTGCCTTGTACAATGCCCAAGGTTGAGGCTGACTCTTGACAGGGGAGTTTTATTGTTTGGTGCCTTGTATGAAGCCCAAGGTTGAGGCTATCTATTTTTGTTGGTTTTGACTCTACTGAGGAGATTTTATTTATTGAAAGACTGTTTTTCTTTGGAAGCTAACCCTTTCCAGGGATTTTGACTCAGCTGGAGAAATTATTTGGTGAAAGACTGACTTTATCATGTTTTTTGGAGGCTGACCCTTTCCAGGGGTTTTGACTCTTTTGGGGAAATTATCTCCTAAGAGAAATGAATCTTTATTTTTATTAATTTTATTAATTGACTTTGGAGGCTAACCCTTTCCAGGGGTTTTATATTAAAAATGAAAGAATGTGTGGAAGCTAACCCTTTCCAGGGAATTTTATTGAAATGATTGATTGATTTTAATTGACTTTGGAGGCTAACCCTTTCCAGGGGTTTTGTTAAAAATGAATGGCAGAAAGATTATCTAATGGAGACTTCTTGTTTAAAGCCCAAGATGAAGGCTGACTCAATGCTGAGGAGAAAATAAACATAGATCCTAGACTCTGCTAAGGAAGATTGATGATGATAAGGGTGACAGAGACTGTCCATGTCTCTCATTCCAAAATGTACTCAATGTAGAATTGAGACAAACTTAGCTTGTTTAAAGTCTGGTTTAAATTGGAAGAAACTCACCAGGGTAGGCTAAAAGGTGACTAAAGACCTGTTCCTATGTTTATAAGAAACCATATGGCTCCTTGTATACAAGCTCAAGAGGAAGCTGGAAATGCTTTTAAGAAGCCTGTGGGTCCTTGTACAAAGCCCAAGAGGAGGCTAATCGAGGGTCCTTGTTATAGCACAAGAGAAAGCTATGTAGTTTTGAACTTATTTTGGCTTTAAGCAAATGGGTAAGAGGTTTCACCGGGAATAATTCCTCTTTGGGTGGATGTATCCTATTTATTTGGATTCTAAGGTTTTTGCCAAGATGTTTCACCGGGAATAATTCATCTTGGGGGTTTGAACTACAGATCTCTAATTAGGAAAGAGCCTTCACCGGGAAGACATTCTCAATCCTAGGCCATATTCCTATAATATATATATATAGTTTAACTGTCCTAGGGTTTATACTCAAACGTAGTTCTAAACTAATATATGCACAGTTTATATTTGACAGTAATTTAAATAAAGACTGTAAATTGAAAGCTTGTAAAGCCTAACCTGGATGGAGTGGAGGCCATTGAAGAAGTATGTACAGAGCCTCAACAGTATTTTTGTTGTTTTGTTGATAACAGTTGAATATTTATTATAAACAGTTAATGGTTTTTGAAAGCAGAAGAAGTGAAGATGGACAAAGGTCACATAGGTATCTGAAGAGTTTCACCGGGAATAATGCCCTTCAAATACCAGAAGAATGTTTTGAAAACAGAAAGAAGATTTTGAAAATACAGTTTTGAAAACAAGCTAAGAAGAGAAGGTTTTTGGGACTTACACTCTATTAGAGGCCCAGTACTTTACAGTACTGGTTATGAGAGCAATTTGAAAATGATTTTGAATGATACAAGGTTTTGTTGTTTGAAAACCCTAATCATTTGATTTATTCGGAGATTGAAAACAGTTTTGAATATTGACAAAAGTCAACTTAATCAAAGTAAAAATAAAGATTTTTACTTAATTAAGACCTAAACAATTAGGGTTTTATCATAAACTTTATTTACAAAATGATTAGGTTAAAACAAAGTGAATATATGTATTTAAAGTATTAAAGAAAACACTTAAAACATACTATTTTAAACCTAATAAAAATATATGAAATAAATAATATTTTTATGATTTTTTTTATTATTCCCAAAATAGGTATATTAAATAATAAGTGTGTGAAAAATGAAGTAAAAATAAATTAATTTGATAGGTGAATTAATTGTGTGAAGTTGTGAAGAAATTTAGTGTGAAAAGTGATAAAAAAAATGGTTTTGTCACCTAGAGGGGTTGAACTCACGCCCTCCAAGTCATTGGCCAAAACACCCACCATCTGGGCTACGCGCGCAGTTTGTTTAAGATGCACATCCAACTTATTATATTTTCAAACAAGTAGTAAAACATTGAAAAATAAATGAAGCAAAAAGTCTGGGGCGAGGGGGATTCGAACCCCAGACTTGAGGCATGATGAGACTAAGGGCGTATGTGTGGCCACTGGGGCAAGTTTGTTCAGTCGTTTATAAAACACCTATCACTCAAAATAAAATAAACTTTGCCCTGAGATTTCAAAAATGGCGCGCTTCACCATCTTCGTCTTCAACCTCAAGTTCTCCATTTTTGAATTTCTGAACTTACTCGTTTCTCAACTATTTGCAACGATGTAAACATGAAACTTGCTCTAAATTCACTCACGATTTTGAATATGTAACTAACATGGATTAATATTAACTACATCTAACTAATTTACCAGAAATCGTGAAGAACCCTAAAATTTCAAAATCAAATTAAATGACTATACTGAAAGATAAATGAATGATGATAGAGGGTTTTCAATCCTCTGATGATGCTGAACAAGATAGAATCGAGCTATTTCACAAAGAGTGCTTAAATTAGAGAGGTGAAGTTCAGAAACTTACCTCTGAAAATGGAGGTCGTGAGGATGATAGAGAGCACCTGGGCTTGAATGAATGATCTCAATAGCTTCCCTGAGACTCAATGATGCTAACTGAATGCTTATTGGAGCTTGAATCCTCCTGAATTGCTCTATGGACCTCCCTCGATTTCAGCTTCAAGTGAACATGGAGGTTGTTGAATTTGGAGTTACAGATGAGCTGCAGCCATCTGGTTAGCTTCACTATGACCTGAGGAATGTGCCTGGATGATTGGCTTGGCTCAGAACCTCCTGAATTACTCCATGGACCTCCAACTGCAAATGCTCCAAAGTGAGAGCAACAATGGTGTTCCTCCACTTACAGAAGTGATCCAGGTGCTTGGATCACCTCAAATGACCTCCCTTGAGATGTTAGAATGTTCACTTCCCAAAGATGAGCTCTGGTTTGAAGAAATCGATTCTTCTTGCCAAAGAACTTTGAAAAACAATGAACATGAGAAGAGAAAGAGAAAGCAAGGAATATGGTTGCTTTGGTGTATTTTTCTACTGAATTATGCTCTCCTATTAATAGGCAAATGTCTCAGTACTGAGTGAGAGTGTGAGCTTGCTTAATGGGAGAGTTTTGGTTTCTTAGCCATGAAGAAATTCAAAGAATCTCCAAAATGCAATGATGCATTTTCGGGCTAGCTTCCCCTATCCATTGATTCCATCTGATCTTAGGGGACATTTCAGATGCAAAGTGAGCTCCAATTGGTTGATGAGAAGATTCCTTGGGTGATTCATCAATTTGCCATAAATTCACAAAAGTAATCATTACATAATCACATGTTCTTGTTTTTAGAATCTTCTTCAATTCTTATGGCATGGTGAAAATGAATGCATGGCATGGTTTCAGACATGTTATGGGTCGTGTAGCATCCATTAGTGAAGCAAAATGCACAAAATTGCAAAGTTCCAATTTGCACATGACCTATAATTTTACTTCATGAGGCCAACTTTGAACAAGCATAACTCCTAGCTCAAATTGAATTTGGAGAAGGTTGAACACAATTTGGAAAGCCCTAAACATCTACTTCAAATCATTAGTTTATGTCTTCTTCAGAATCATTTGGGAAATTTGTGAAAAATGAGCCCAAAGTTGGATGAAAACTAGGTTAAAACACTTAGAAAAATTTCTAAGTGTTTATGACCTAAACTTCAAAATTTCCAAAACTTCATAAATGGTTGATCTTTTGAAAAAAGTTCCTTTGTAAGATGTTGTTTTATTTTGCAAGATCTACAACTTTCATGTTGGAAGTTTTTTGAGTTGTGTAGGTGAAATTTTGAGTTCTCACCATGCCTTTAAAAACCCTAATTCCCGACTTTTTGCTCCTTGATGAATTTCTTTGAATTTCTTTGGTCAAATGACTTTGACATCCATATATTGATGATATTGATCTTTGAAAGTCATTTTTTGACCAAAAACCTTAAAAGTCAATGATGATCCCACACAGTTGACTTTTCCTGACAAAGTGAATTTTTTGGGCTTTTGTGTAGAAATAAGATCTTTTCCTCAAATGAATGGTGTAAATGGATTATATTGAGGTAGTAGATATTCTTGAATCATGTCTTGAGTTTTGGATCCATGCCCTGATTAAAAGTCAACTATCTTGGTGAATTAGGTCAAAAACCCTAATTGTCGACCAGAGGACAATGATGACTGTAGACTTTGAACTGAGGTGTAATGTCCAGTGGATCTTGTCATATGAGTTGTTTGAAGATGATTGATGTCTTTGAATGGTCCCTTAGGGCTTTTTAGGGTTTCCCAAAGGTGATCCCTGATTTTAGTCCTTGATAGGCTCTAAACCCTAGTCTGTTGATCTGAGTAATCCTGTACTTAGATGACTGGGTATCTTAATCAATCATAGGTGTAATAATGAGGCTTTTGAGTCTTATGATTGTATTAGAGACTAATCCCTCTATTGATTGATCCTTTGCCTGAGTTTTCTTGTCTTTGAACACCCTTGATTGAATGTTAGGCTGTTCTGGATACTTGCCTCGACTTGATGAAAAATCCTGAAGATATGTCATCTCAGGGGGGGGCAAAAATTAGGGTATGACACATTGGACCTTCACTGAAAGATCCTTTCCGCTCTATTAGGAAATATACACTAGACATTCACTAAATGATCATTACTACCATACCAGCCGATATATGCTAGACCTTCACTAAATGATCCTTGTCGTCCTATGTGTTAAGAAAAACAAGTATTAGTAGTATGGGTAAGTCCCACATTGGTTAGAAATATGGAGACTTGAGCATTTAAAAGTGAGAGAACCCACACACCTATCACCTTAAGGTTTTGAGTGAGTATGTGATGTGTCTCTCACAAGGGGTGTTAGTCATAAAGCAAGACCCCAATGTAAAAATGTTCCCTCGTGTTGACCCCCAAATCGATAGCCCCAACAGCAGTATCATGAGCCTTTGATTCGAGTGAAGGGATCTGCTTACTTGTATCGAAGTTCCCTCGGGTAGGAGGTGGCGTGTTGAAAAGTGTCAACGGAGGTACACATGTGTGATAAAAAAAGAGTTTCTGCTTGAGGGGAAACATTAGGGATAGACTCACACTTGAGGAGGAGTCTTAAGAATAGCAAGTGTGAGTAGTGTGAGGAAGTCTCACATTTGTTAGAAATATGGAGACTTATAAGTGGGAGAATCCACACACCTATAACTTTAAAGTTTTGGGTTACATGTAGTGTATCTCTCACAAGGTGTTTTATTCATAAAGAAAGACCCCAATGTAAAAATATTCCCTCGTGTTGACCCTTGAATCTATAGTCCCAACACTTAAAGCAATATACATTGGTTCTTCACTAAAGAAAACATTGTCGCTCAATAAGATAATAAAGTTGATGAATACTTTGTGCATATGAGGCCAAAGGCTCTTCATAATAAGGATGTAGCATCTTAAGTATCCCCCCGAAGAAGAGATTCCTTCTATAGATAAAACTTAACAATTCTTCAAAGAAAAATATCACAACCTAAATTTTTAAGATGTTTTGTGTAATATTGCCTGTAATAATCGTATGTCTAATCGTTTTAGATTATATTATTTAGTTTAGGTATAAATACAAAATAATTTCTTATTTTTAATTGAATCATAAAATATATATTTTTTATGATACAACTTAGACTATCTTCAATAATTTGCAAATTCAACACCCTTCTTTTTCACTTTTTACACTTCACATCATCTTATTTCTCTTCAACCTAATAATTCAACACTCGTTCAACTTTTACTCACTACAATGGTTTTTGTTTAATAAAATTTAACACCTTACCCCGCCACTTTATTTCATATTTTTATTTTCTTTTATGTTTTTGTGATTATATATTAATAACAATTGTCGATTGAAATTAAATTAAAATAATTAAGACTTAAAATTTTATTTTAATTTTTTTAATTTAATAATTTATTTTAAATTTATTTTGGCTTAAAAAGTCTTTTGGTCCCTGTAAGATAGCATGTTTTTGATTTTCGTCCCTGTATTTTTTCTTGAATTAAGTCCTTAAATGTTGAATTTCTCTTAGATTTCGTCCCTAAAACTAAAATCCAGTTTCCTGCAAATTTTTCTTCGGATTTTCCTGCAGATTTTAACTTAAGGCACTAAAATAAAAAAGATTTTAATATTAAGGGATTATTTCTAAGAAAAAAAGATATAGGGACGAAAATAAAAAACACGCTAACACCAACCAATGATTTAAACCTTTTTATTTTTCTAATTTTACATTCTTAATTAATTTTTTATTTGCAAGTAATAAAGACGAGATATATGGATAGTCATTATTAAAACAAAAAAATTTCAAAAAATTTAAAAGAGAATACAAACACTAAACACACAACACACCTAAAATGAAACACATAACTTAATCAGTACAATAGAGTCAACTTAAAAATAAGAATTTAATGGAGGCTAAATAGAACAATTAGAGAGAAAAAAATGGATTTTTTTACTTTGTCCATGTCATACCCTAATTTTGACCCCCCCTTGAGATGTCACATCTCCAGACACTTCATCAACTCAAGACAAATACACAGAGCAGTCACTTGGTTTCCTAGTACTCAGTCGAGGGTGTTCAAGAACAAAGAAGCTCAGGAAAAGGATCAATCAATAAGAAAATGACCTCTAATACAATCATAGGAATCAAGGTGATTCATTCACCCACCTATGATAATCAGGCACCAGTCATCAGGACTCAGGTTTGCTCAGGTCACCAAACTAGGGTTTAGAGCCCATCAAGGACTAAAATCAGGCCCCACATCTGGGAAACCCTAAAAAGCTCCAGGGCATCACTCAAAGTTTTCAATCCTCCTTAAATGATCCTGTTATACCCCAAAATTTGCCCGCATCTTTTTTCAAGAAAACTCCAATCTGGAAATTAAGAGTCTCATATAATCATGGAGCTCATAGGGAAGATATAATCATGGAGCTCTGGAAATTAAGAGTCTCATATAATCATGAAAACTCCAATCTTTTTTCAAGAAAACTCCAATCTGGATACTTGCCTCGACTTGATGAAAAATCCTGAAGATATGTCATCTCAGGGGGGGGCAAAAATTAGGGTATGACAGATGCCCCTATTTAAGTTTCTTTTATTTGGAGGGAGAGAGATTGAGATCTCGATCTCTCCTGCATAAAAGAGACTTAAATATCAAAGAATGCCCGAATTTTGGGCGCTCCTGAGATGATAAAATCTTTGCATAATTTGATCCCGTTGTCGCACTTGGCGGGGGACGAGGAGACAAACTCTTGTAGAAATACTTGATGTGGATTCTGGTGAATGGATGGCCATGTAGAATGCGCAATCCATCTTCTTTAACTAAGTGTTGATACTTAGAAAAAGGTAAACAACCTCCCCCTTGTTTCGGATGTCCATATCTCGAAACTGGTCTCAGTTGCGTTTGGACAATATCTCAGATAAAGAGAAAATTTCCAACGGTTTGTTTCCTCATCAAACTTCTTACCAGCACTTGGAGGTAAGATACCATTTGATGGTAAATAAAGAAACTTCAAAGGTTTGTTTCCTCATCAAACTTCTTACCAGCACTTGGAGGTAAGATACCATTTGATGGTAATAAAGAAACTTCAAAGGTTTGTTTCCTCATCAAACTTCTTACCAGCACTTGGAGGTAAGATACCATTTGATGGTAATAAAGAAACTTCAAAGATTTGTTTCCTCATCAAACTTCTTACCAGCACTTGGAGGTAAGATACCATTTGACGGTAATAAAGAAACTTCAAAGGTTTGTTTCCTCATCAAACTTCTTACCAGCACTTGGAGGTAAGATACCATTTGATGGTAATAAAGAAACTTCACCATCTTCCCTTTTGACTTGGCATCTTTGAAAGATTGTCATATGGGCCCGCTCTTTTGAGGGGCTAATGACTTTGTTTGAAGGCGGACGAACCGTTTTCGGGGTGGAAACTGCCATTCGTCGACTGGTGCCTGGGGAATCAACAAACTGTTTTCCTAAGGGGAAAACTACCATTTATCGACTCTGTGGGGAACTAAACATCCCTGAAACAGACAAACTGTTTGAAGAAACTGCCATTTGTCGATCTCTTGAGTATTTAACAGACAAACTGTCTTTCCTTGGGAAAAGACTACCATTTGTTGACTTCGCTGGGGATCATGAACTATCTTCTGGACGAAGACTACCATTCACTAATTCCGCTGGGGAATTATTTGTCGATCTGCTGGGAGATTCTGAATTATTTTCTTTGACGAAAAAGTGGCATCTCTCGACCTTGCTGGGGAAATACCAAACCATCTATTGACTTGCTTGGTGAGATCCTTGTGTATGAACTGTTGTTTCAAAGGAAAAAGTTTCTCCGGAACTTGCAGGGGAAACTCGAGTTCATGCCTAAATGACTCAGGCATTCACAGGATCAAAGCCTGATTCGGCTATGCAATTATGATGTAATGTATGCATGAATATTATGACAATGATAAAATGTAAAGTGAATGTGAATAGAATTGTCGCGGATGTAAAATCCTAAGATACGACTGAAATTCTTGTGGATCAGAAGATGTCCTTTTCTTGGAGTTCGAACTCTGTCGGGAATATCTGGTTATCAGTTGTCCGCTGTCCGAAATGAGTAATATGAATTGAAGTAAAGATCCGTCATCGGGAGATGTTCGCAAAGCGACCTCATGGGGAAATCTTGGTTCCCGGAGTCTCAACCGTTCTCGGAGCAACTGTTTGCATTCTTCCTATTGTTTGTAAACCTTAGAAAGAAATTTCACCTTTATTTTTGCAAGTAAATTCATTTTTATTTTATGAAAACATTTGTTTCAAGAAAATGACTGTTTAAACTTAAAATGCATTTCAAGAAACTGAATAAGACTAGATTGCAAAGGAAAAGCACAAGGCTCAAATTATTATATATGGAATGGTAATCAGCCAAATGCTTGATTCCATGGAGTATTTACAAAAGTTGGAAATTGGTAATTTTCGGGAAAAGGGCTACGATGAAACGTGACGACCGTTATCTCTCCCTTCCACTCCGAGTTGCGCTGTATTCGTGCTTCGTAGAAGATGACCTACTGCTGATGAATACTCCGCTATGGATTTTGAATGATCAAGTGTGTCCTGAACACAGTTACTTGCCATATATCCCTAACTTTTGCGTAAACTACCCCTTTCGGGTTTTAAGTCTACCGGGATTGATTATTTATTTTTTTATGTCTCTAACTTTTGCCTGAATCGCCCTTTCGGGTTTTCGATTCACCGAGACGCTCTTTTTTGCCTAAGTCGCTCTTTGCGAGTTTTCAACTTAGCGAGCTGTTCTTTTGTTTATTTAGGCGAAGTATTTCTTGACTGCGTCGACGTTCACAGGACGGGTGAATTCTTCTCCATCCATAGTCGTGAGTATTAAGGCTCCTCCTGAGAAAGCTCTCTTGACCACGTAGGGGCCGTCATAATTGGGAGTCCATTTCCCTCTCGAATCTGTGAGAAAAGATTGAATCTTTTTGAGTACAAGGTCGCCTTCTTTGATTGTGCGAGGTCGAACCTTTTTGTCGAAAGCTTTCTTCATTCTTTGTTGATATAGCTGTCCGTGGCATAAAGCTGTCATGCGCTTTTCTTCGATTAAGTTCAATTCATCGAATCTGCTTTGACACCACTCGGCTTCTGTTAATTTTGCCTCCATCAAGACTCTCATTGATGGAATCTCAACCTCTATAGGTAGGACTGCCTCCATGCCATATACAAGGGAGAAAGGAGTTGCTCCAGTCGAAGTACGTACTGATGTACGGTAACCATGAAGAGCATACGGGAGCATTTCATGCCAATCTTTGTAAGTGATGACCATCTTCTGAATGATTTTCTTGATGTTTTTGTTAGCTGCTTCTACAGCTCCATTCATCTTTGGTCTGTAAGGAGATGAGTTGTGATGTTCGATCTTGAATTCTTCACAAAGCTCCTTCATCATTTTGTTATTCAAATTTGACCCATTGTCAGTGATTATCTTGCTAGGAATGCCGTAGCGACAGATGATGTGATTCTTGATAAACCTGACGACAACTTGTCTTGTAACGTTTGCATATGAAGCTGCTTCAACCCATTTGGTGAAATAGTCTATGGCTACCAAGATGAAGCGATGTCCGTTGGACGCTTTTGGTTCGATCATTCCAATCATGTCGATTCCCCACATGGAGAAAGGCCAAGGGGAAGAGAGTATGTTGAGAAGAGATGGTGGCACATGAATTCTATCGGCGTAGATCTGGCATTTGTGACACCTCTTTGCGTACTGGTAGCAATCTGACTCCATCGTCAGCCAATAATATCCTGCTCTCAGTATTTTCCTTGTCATGGTATGTCCATTGGTGTGAGTACCAAAGGAACCTTCATGTATTTCTCTCATGAGTATTTCTGCTTCTTTTCTGTCAACGCATCTGAGCAGAACCATGTCGAAGTTTCTCTTGTACAGAACATCTTCATTCAAGAAGAATCTACAAGCTAACTTTCTCAAAGTCTTTCTATCTTTCTTTGACGCCCCAAGAGGGTACTCTTGCTTTTGAAGAAAGTTCTTGATGTCGTGATACCACGGTTTGTCGTCGATGATTGCTTCTACTGTGAAAACATGAGCGGGCCTATCCAGGCGCATAACATCGATCCGAGGAATGTCATTCCAATGATTTATCCTAATCATGGAAGAGAGTGTGGCTAATGCATCAGCCAAGTTGTTTTCTTCACGAGGAATGTGATGAAAATCTACCCTGTCGAAGAATGGTAACAATCTTCTCGCGTAGTCTTTGTAAGGAATTAGCCCTGGTTGGCGTGTTTCCCATTCTCCTTTGATTTGATTGATGACCAAAGCAGAATCTCCATATACATCCAAGTGTTTGATTCTTAGATCCATGGCTTCTTCGAGACCCATGATGCAAGCTTCATATTCGGCCTCATTGTTTGTGCATTTGAAAGTTAATCTGGCAGTAAATGGAATATGGGTACCCTGAGGTGTAACAATGATTGCCCCAATTCCTCGTCCATAAGCATTGACAGCTCCGTCAAAGATTAAGCCCCACTGGGATCCTATCTCAGGTCCTTCGTCTGGTAGTGGCTCGTCGTAATCTTTCATCTTGAGGTACATGACGTCCTCGTCCGGAAAGTCGAAACTGGTTGATTCATGACCATTGAGTGGGTGGTGAGCCAGGTGCTCAGCTAGAATGCTTCCTTTCACGGCTTTCTGTGCGTGATACTCAATGTCGTATTCTGATAACAACATCTGCCAACGGGCAATTCTCCCGGTTAAAGCAGGCTTCTCAAAGATGTACTTGATTGGATCCATATGAGAGATCAAACAAGTAGTATGTCGAATCATGTACTGGCGGAGACGCTTGGCAGCCCAGGCCAAAGCACAACACGTCTTCTCGAGCATGGAGTAGCGGGATTCACAGTCAGTGAATTTCTTGCTCAGGTAGTAGATGGCATGCTCTTTTCTCTTCGTCTCGTCTTGCTGTCCAAGGACACAACCCATGGAGTCTTCTAAGACGGTTAAGTACATTATCAAAGGTCTTCCTTCCACTGGAGGAGACAAGATGGGTGGTTCGAGCAGATATTCCTTAATGCTGTCGAACGCTTTCTGACAATCGTCTGTCCAGACGCAACTTTGATTTTTCCGTAGAAGTTTGAAAATAGGAGCGCAAGTTGCAGTCATGAGATATATGAATCTCGAGATGTAATTCAGACGTCCAAGAAATCCTCTAACTTGTTTCTCGGTTCTGGGCGAAGGCATTTCTTGAATTGCCTTGACTTTGTCTGGATCTACTTCAATTCCTCGTTTGCTGACAATGAAACCAAGGAGTTTTCCTGAGTAGACACCAAAGGTGCACTTGTTGGGGTTCAGGCGAAGCTGAAACTTCCGTAAGCGTTGAAATAACTTTGTCAGATTTTGTATGTGATCTTCTTCATTTTCTGATTTGGCAATCATGTCGTCCACATAGACTTCCACTTCTTTATGCATCATGTCGTGGAAAAGCGTAGTCATGGCTCTTTGATAAGTTGCCCCTGCGTTCTTTAGTCCAAAAGGCATAACACGATAGCAGAACGTGCCCCAGGGGGTGATGAAAGCTGTTTTTTCCATGTCTTCAGGTGCCATTTTGATTTGGTTGTATCCTGAAAATCCGTCCATGAATGAGAAAACTTTGGATTTTGCTGTACTGTCTACCAACATATCAATATGTGGTAAAGGAAAATCATCCTTAGGGCTAGCTTTGTTCAAATCTCTGTAGTCGACGCACATGCGGACTTTTCCGTCTTTCTTAGGAACGGGAACAATGTTAGCTAACCACTGAGGGTATTCTGAAGTGACGAGGAAACCTGCGTTGATCTGCTTTTGAACTTCCTCTTTAATTTTCATGGCCATCTCCGGATGAGTTCTTCTCAATTTTTGCTTGACCGGAGGGCATTCTGCTTTTAATGGCAAGTGATGCTCCACTATACTGGTATCCAACCCTGGCATATCTTGATAAGACCAAGCGAAAACATCTGAGAATTCTTTGAGCAGCTGTATCAAACTCTCTCTGATCTCTGAACTGAGCGAAGCTCCAATCTTAACCTCCTTTCTGTTTCCATCGGAACCAAGGTTAATGATCTCTAGAGGCTCATTGTATGGCTGAATGGCCTCTTCCTTTTGTTGAAGTAACCGTGAAATTTCCTTTGATATTTCTTCGTCTTCTTCTTCCTCTGCCTCGAATACAGGAAACTCAAAGCTTGGAGAAGTCATACGGTCGCACGTTTCAACGGGGTATTTTATGATTAATCTGCATATGTGTGATAAGTTTTATTTAGACAACGAGGGAAGACTCGGTGTATGCAGTTAATGATTTTTTTTGATGTTTTTAAGGGTGTTTTTTAGGATTACCAATTTCCGAAAAAAAGAAAAGGAAAAACTAAACGAAGGAACAAAATGACATTTTTATTTATGGACAGTCATTTTTCGAAACAAAGACCCTATAAAACAAAACTCTATTGATTTGGGCAAAGCAAAGAGGGACATTTAACTAAGAAATAGTAAAATGCAAAGCCCTATGAAACATCTCTTCACCCTGGGCCATGGTGAGAGGACAAAATAATGGTGAAAGTTCCTACTTAGGAGTGCGAACAACAGTTGAAACTTCAACAGCTGTCCAGTAGTGGCGAACCCCATTGTGCACTAAGTAATCTGGAACCTTAGGCTTAAGCTGGCCTGTGGTAGGTCTTGATTTACCAACCACTGTCTTTGCAACACTCAGACGATCTTCTTCTACTTCAGCAGACTGAGCGGTGTGAGCATACCCATTTCCAAGTGGAGTATGTCGAACTTTCTTTTGAGGAAACTTCCAATCTTCTGAATGGAGAGACTCGTTGTCGGAGACACTTTCGAGATCATCCTCTTCTATATTTTGGTCTTGCTCTTCTCCTAAGATGGCATTGACTAGATATGTGAACTCTAGATCCGTAGCCTCGGAAGGTGACTTAGGGATATAATCCTCAATGATGATTTCACCAGTAGATGATGATGAATAGCAAGGGTTATACATCTCTTTTGGCTGAGAGAGGTACTCATAATCAATGTTCCATCCAGTTGGAACAATGTCTTCAAGAGAGATTCTTGAACTTTCAGGAGCGGAGTATTTCACCATGTAGTCGAATTTTCCGCTTGGTTCTCCTAATGTATCCCAAGTCTCTTCGGGGATAGGAGGAACTTCTTCTGATGAACCATGACTTCTGGTGGTGAAGCTGTCAGTAACTTCATCACTGCTTGGTTGAGTCTTACTTTCAGATCCTTTAGTCGGATAACAGCAAGGTGGATCAGACTCTGGTAGGGAGATATATCCTGCTTTGTTAAGATAGGATAACCATTCCTCTTCATCGGTGTTTTCCATACCGATGGTATTGACTGTTTGTTGAACAGGTTGAAGAAAACCTCCACTGCAGAAAGTTTCTTGAATTGGAAGAACTACCTCAATTCCTGGAATAGTCTTTGATGATGTTGGAAAGAATCCAACTCCTGTTCTGTTCTTGTTGTTGGTAGGAATATTAATGTGCCCCCAACAACTGGTAGTGCCATCCTTTATAACTTGGATTGCATCTTTGTATGAAGAGATAGACGCTGCTTTCTCCTTTCCTTTGTCTAAGGAAAGTGCTTGGAATTTAGTTCCAACAACTTCTTTTGGTTCTATGTCGGAGAATGATGACAGGTTGCTGACGATCAGAGCTCGTTCTCCACATACGGTTACCAATTTGTCATTTCTTATGAACTTCAGTTTCTGATGAAGTGTTGAAGTAATTGCCCCAGCCTCATGAATCCATGGGCGACCTAGCAAACAACTGTATTGTGCCGGAATGTCCATAACCTGGAAAGTGATTTTGAACGTCTGAGGTCCAATAGTTATGGGAAGATCCACTTCTCCGAAAACTGACTTTCTTGATCCATCAAATGCTTTGACGATGACATGACTTTTTCTTAGAGGGTAATCTTCGAAAGATAATCTTGACAATGTTGATTTAGGCATGACGTTGAGAGAGGATCCATTGTCTATTAGGACTCCTGTGAGTACATCACCCATGCAGCCAACTGAGATGTGAAGTGGAAGATTGTGGTCCACTCCTTCTTCAGGAAGATCTTCGTCACAGAAACTTAGGTTAGTTCCGGCGGAGATGTTGGCAACGATGTTGTTGAATTGGCTTATAGTAACACTTGGTTCTACGAAAGCTTGTTCCAAAACTTTCTGTAGAGCTTCCCTATGAGCTTCAGAACTCAATAGCAGGGAAAGAACAGAAATCCTAGACGGAGTATGTAGTAATTGGTCTACAATGTTGTATTCACTCCTCTGGATTAACTTTAAGATCTCATCATTTTCTTTCGCTTGAACAGCATTGGTCGGATGATTGTCTTGCTTATGTGGTACTTCCTCCGAAGGTTTCTCCACATTTTCTGTCGTTCTGTTGAAGACTCGTCCACTTCTGGTGACTCGACTAACATCAGCAATGTTGACAACAGACGGTAATGGTATTTCCTTGCCATTTTCAATGAATGTAGTGTTGTACTTGTATGGTATAGCCTTGCTGGACTCATATGGTACAGAACCTGGTAAGTAGATGACTAGTGGTGCGACTGCTGTCTTCCTGCTATCATACTTGACTTGCATAGGTTCAACTTGATTAATTTGAGGAGATATGGTAAAGACTTCATCATCTTCTCTGTTGGCAAGAACAGTAATGGTATTGTCATCCATCAGCTTTTGAATGTCGTTGCGAACACGCAAACATCCTCGTGAATTTCTTCGACAGATTTCGCATCTACTGTAAGCGTGGAAATCTGTTCCAAAGTAGGCAAGTCCATTTAAAGTTTTGTGGAACCTGACTACCGATCCTTCAAGGTCTTCAACTTTGTAGATTTTGTATTCTCCTGGACATCCTTGAACCATGTTGATGTCATGTTCAGTTCTGACTCGGATATGTTGAATCCATCCTAAGTCCATTTGTTCTTGTAATGCAGCTTGAACTACGACACATCCTTGATTATTCTTTGGACAAATTTCACATGTGAAGTAGTTGTGAGGTGGTACATGACCGTACCCAGCTTGTTTAGCGTGCATCCTGACAAGATTTTCCCCTATCTGACGAATGTCGTAGATTTGAATGACATTGGGGTGTTGATCTATCAGATTTACTGAAGCTTCTTTATGATGCGGCAAAGGATTTGCTTGGACGTTTGGATTAGTATCTTTGAAGGATAGCATTCCGCTTTTCACTAATCGTTGGACGTCAATCTTGAAAGATAAACAGTTCTCAATATTGTGACCTGGTGCCCCCTGATGATAGGGACAAGATTGGTCAGCCTTATACCATGGTGAGGAACTATTTGTTGTAATTTGGAGGTCGAACCTGCTGCTGAGGTTGCTGCGACCTTTGTTGAATTTGTTGTTGCGAGACCTGAGGTTGATAAGCTGGCGCTGAGTTAACAACCGGAGTTATTGTTGCAACTTGAGGTTGGAATTTCTTCTTGATTTTGTGCAAGACATTGCTGACATCTTGATCCTTTTTCTTCTGGAAAGAAGTTCCATACTTCCTTGGACCAACAGAAGATTCTGGTTCTTTGTTCAGGCGTCCTTCTCGAACTGCTTCTTCTAAACGCACACCCATGTTTACCATCTCGGTAAAGTCACTTGGACAGTTCAGAGATTCGTACTTTTCGAGACCTCGGAGAGGCCTTCGTCAAGAAGATCTTAATTGCGTTGATGTCGACGAAATCGTTAATGTTAGGGAACAAAAACAATCCGTAGATAAGCAAAGCCAAGACTTCCTCAAAAACGCTCATATCCTGGATGCTGACGAAGTACCTAGCTTGATCAAACAGGAATTTGGAGGGCAATCCTTGAATTCCTCCTCTACTCACCATATGAGTTCTGATGTCGACTACGTTCAAAGGAGTAGTTGCAGCAATGATAACGTCATCAGGATTCTTTTCCAAACCGGAGTACGGATCTTGCGCGTACACGGGTATTCCAATCAGACGAGAGTACTCCTCCAACGTAGGCATGAGATGATAATCTGGAAAGGTGAAGCAGTGATACGTTGGATCGTAAAACTGTACCAAGGTGGGAAGGATCCCATCCACCATGTTGGTATTGAGCAAAGGCAGAAGTTTTCCATACTTCTCCTTGAAAGCCTGGGGGTTGACCACCAGTTTTCCGAGCTTTCCCAGTTCCTCGACCTGGGGAATCTTGAAGGTGTATTTCCTAGCTCTCTTTCTTCCGTAATCCATAATATAGATCCTTAAGTCCTTTCTCCGTTTCTCTCTTTCTCTGAAGTTCAAAACGTTCGTTATTTAGTTTCCTTGAAAAACGACTCGAAAAAGACTCTTTTTTTTGTTTTTAGTTGTTTATTAATGAATGATGCATGAATGCATGAATGCACACACAAGAGTTTTAAACAAACATGGCGTTGAAGGGTATAGTGGTCATGAAGTCAAAACGCAATCCCCGCCCCAATGGTAAACTAAGGTTAAGGATTTTTGTACCTGTAGAACGGGTTCTAGGGGTCTCAGAGTTTTTGCTCAACCTTAAAGATACGTTGATTGGTATCTATAAGAGAGTTTTCTCTGAGTGTAGTATCTGCGTGACAATTACTTTCGTAATCACCGCTCTACGTCCTAAAAAAGGCTTTAAGTGGGGTTAATGTGTTTCTAGGTCCTCCTGGTACAAATCAGTCTCGGAATGCAGTGGCGCAGTTAATCACAACCAGCCAGGCAAATCCCAAGAGTAGACTTGGAAACCAAGATTAGAGGGCCTTCACCGGGAAGACATCCTCCATCCTATCTTATGTTGCACTCAAATCCGGGTATAGGATTTCTCACCACAAGGGGGAATCAAGCCCTTTCCCGATACAGAATAAACAAAGTAAACAAATATATATGCAACAATCACATGATATGACACAGAGGTTAGGCAGGACCTCTCTTGTTTGAGGGGGAATTTGGCATCCCTAATTCCTCATTGGGGCTGGACCAGCAACAGGTCAACCATTGGTTTGGATGAAAAACCAAGGTTTTTAACACTTATATCCCCAGCAGAGTCGCCATTTTTCTGTGGTGGTCGTTTTCTTTACCTCCCCGTTTCACTTGGGAGGACGGCACGCTAAACCCTTCACGCGAAATTTGGAAGGAGAATGCGCCCGTGGTGGGATGAATTTTGTTTCAGTTCTTCCTACGATATCACACGAACTTTCTTATTTGTCCTACGAGTAGGAAAGGGGAAAAAAGATCTCAACTAAACCCTAGGAGTTTGCTAAGTGTGGGGATTTCACCTAGACTAGAAATTCTGGAGTCCGGGAGGTCGGTTATACATAGGGAAGTGTTTAAGCACCCTACATATCTGTAGTATTCTACATGAACCTTCTCTGTGTCATTGTGATTGTGTTTGCTGCTAATGATTGGGAAAGTTTCTCCTTTGTGTTAGGAGAAAGAATTGAATTGATTAAAGAAAGACAGACAGACAGACAAACTGACTATTTTTGGTATTTTATTAGCTCGCTGAGATTCCTTGTGAACCTCATGCCTACATATCCCTAGTGGAAGTCAGAGCTTAATGTAGTTCGGGGAACTAACTAGGGAAATTAATTATTTTTGGTGCCTTGCTTGAAGCTCAAGGTTGAAGCTTTGAATTAAATCTCTGTTTACAGTAAAGAGACATGAAATCATCTCTACAGAGAGGTATTTGTACTATTCTACCACAAACATTTAAAGGAGTGACAGAATAACTGAATTCATTTCATTCAAGAGGGGGACCTTACTTGTGTATGTGCAAGTATACCAGTCAAATGCCTCTTAAATGAAAGAAAGATGCTCATCCAAATTAGGGAAAGTTACCACATGTCTGGGTTTTACTGCCAGCTCATGCCTTTCAAAATCCTAAATGGGAGACTTGATTAAAATTGAAATTGAAATGGAAATGTTTGTTTGTTTGAATGTGGTAGAGTAGTAAAAATATCTCTCTATAGAGATAAGCTATGTCTATCTACTGTATAAAAGATTTGACTTTAGCTGGCTTGTATGAGGCCCAAGCTTGAGGCTTTTTTGATTGATTAATTAATATATTGAAATGATAACTCTACTGGGGATTAATTACAGGGTATTTTAGTGTTCTGTACAAAGCCCAGAATTGAGGCTGACTCTACTTAGGGAGACTCTATTTATGTGCCTTGTACAAAGCCCAAGGTTGTGGCTAACTGTTGAGGATAATTGAATGAATGACTTTATTTTATATGCCTTGTACAAAGACCAAGGTTGTGGCTGACTCTAGCTAGGGAAAACATTATTTTCTGCCTTGTACAAAGCCCAAGGTTGTGGCAGACTCTTAAATAAACTGAGTATGAATGACTCTATGGGGAAAAGATCCTAGGTGTTAGGAATCTTTGACACATGAAAGTATGGTTTATCTGCCTTGTACAAAGCCCAAGGTTGTGGCTACTGAATGGTGAAGAACTCACTGGGGAGACTCTATTATCTGCCTTGTACAATGCCCAAGGTTGAGGCTGACTCTTGACAGGGGAGTTTTATTGTTTGGTGCCTTGTATGAAGCCCAAGGTTGAGGCTATCTATTTTTGTTGGTTTTGACTCTACTGAGGAGATTTTATTTATTGAAAGACTGTTTTTCTTTGGAAGCTAACCCTTTCCAGGGATTTTGACTCAGCTGGAGAAATTATTTGGTGAAAGACTGACTTTATCATGTTTTTTGGAGGCTGACCCTTTCCAGGGGTTTTGACTCTTTTGGGGAAATTATCTCCTAAGAGAAATGAATCTTTATTTTTATTAATTTTATTAATTGACTTTGGAGGCTAACCCTTTCCAGGGGTTTTATATTAAAAATGAAAGAATGTGTGGAAGCTAACCCTTTCCAGGGAATTTTATTGAAATGATTGATTGATTTTAATTGACTTTGGAGGCTAACCCTTTCCAGGGGTTTTGTTAAAAATGAATGGCAGAAAGATTATCTAATGGAGACTTCTTGTTTAAAGCCCAAGATGAAGGCTGACTCAATGCTGAGGAGAAAATAAACATAGATCCTAGACTCTGCTAAGGAAGATTGATGATGATAAGGGTGACAGAGACTGTCCATGTCTCTCATTCCAAAATGTACTCAATGTAGAATTGAGACAAACTTAGCTTGTTTAAAGTCTGGTTTAAATTGGAAGAAACTCACCAGGGTAGGCTAAAAGGTGACTAAAGACCTGTTCCTATGTTTATAAGAAACCTGATGGGTCCTTGTATACAAGCTCAAGAGGAAGCTGGAAATGCTTTTAAGAAGCCTGTGGGTCCTTGTACAAAGCCCAAGAGGAGGCTAATCGAGGGTCCTTGTTATAGCACAAGAGAAAGCTATGTAGTTTTGAACTTATTTTGG
This sequence comes from Vicia villosa, assembly GCF_029867415.1. Taxonomy (NCBI): domain Eukaryota; kingdom Viridiplantae; phylum Streptophyta; class Magnoliopsida; order Fabales; family Fabaceae; genus Vicia; species Vicia villosa. Next base: position 271,110 of record NW_026705019.1, on the reverse strand, counting down.
CTTTAAGCAAATGGGTAAGAGGTTTCACCGGGAATAATTCCTCTTTGGGTGGATGTATCCTATTTATTTGGATTCTAAGGTTTTTGCCAAGATGTTTCACCGGGAATAATTCATCTTGGGGGTTTGAACTACAGAACTCTAATTAGGAAAGAGCCTTCACCGGGAAGACATTCTCAATCCTAGGCCATATTCCTATAATATATATATATAGTTTAACTGTCCTAGGGTTTATACTCAAACGTAGTTCTAAACTAATATATGCACAGTTTATATTTGACAGTAATTTAAATAAAGACTGTAAATTGAAAGCTTGTAAAGCCTAACCTGGATGGAGTGGAGGCCATTGAAGAAGTATGTACAGAGCCTCAACAATATTTTTGTTGTTTTGTTGATAACAGTTGAATATTTATTATAAATAGTTAATGGTTTTTGAAAGCAGAAGAAGTGAAGATGGACAAAGGTCACATAGGTATCTGAAGAGTTTCACCGGGAATAATGCCCTTCAAATACCAGAAGAATGTTTTGAAAACAGAAAGAAGATTTTGAAAATACAGTTTTGAAAACAAGCTAAGAAGAGAAGGTTTTTGGGACTTACACTCTATTAGAGGCCCAGTACTTTACAGTACTGGTTATGAGAGCAATTTGAAAATGATTTTGAATGATACAAGGTTTTGTTGTTTGAAAACCCTAATCATTTGATTTATTCGGAGATTGAAAACAGTTTTGAATATTGACAAAAGTCAACTTAATCAAAGTAAAAATAAAGATTTTTACTTAATTAAGACCTAAACAATTAGGGTTTTATCATAAACTTTATTTACAAAATGATTAGGTTAAAACAAAGTGAATATATGTATTTAAAGTATTAAAGAAAACACTTAAAACATACTATTTTAAACCTAATAAAAATATATGAAATAAATAATATTTTTATGATTTTTTTTATTATTCCCAAAATAGGTATATTAAATAATAAGTGTGTGAAAAATGAAGTAAAAATAAATTAATTTGATAGGTGAATTAATTGTGTGAAGTTGTGAAGAAATTTAGTGTGAAAAGTGATAAAAAAATGGTTTTGTCACCTAGAGGGGTTGAACTCACGCCCTCCAAGTCATTGGCCAAAACACCCACCATCTGGGCTACGCGCGCAGTTTGTTTAAGATGCACATCCAACTTATTATATTTTCAAACAAGTAGTAAAACATTGAAAAATAAATGAAGCAAAAAGTCTGGGGCGAGGGGGATTCGAACCCCAGACTTGAGGCATGATGAGACTAAGGGCGTATGTGTGGCCACTGGGGCAAGTTTGTTCAGTCGTTTATAAAACACCTATCACTCAAAATAAAATAAACTTTGCCCTGAGATTTCAAAAATGGCGCGCTTCACCATCTTCGTCTTCAACCTCAAGTTCTCCATTTTTGAATTTCTGAACTTACTCGTTTCTCAACTATTTGCAACGATGTAAACATGAAACTTGCTCTAAATTCACTCACGATTTTGAATATGTAACTAACATGGATTAATATTAACTACATCTAACTAATTTACCAGAAATCGTGAAGAACCCTAAAATTTCAAAATCAAATTAAATGACTATACTGAAAGATAAATGAATGATGATAGAGGGTTTTCTGTAACACCCCAAATTCTACCCGAAACTATAATTAAAAATCAGAGTATAAATTCCAAACAAGTTCATTTGAGGTATCACATATTCGTCATTTCAAAAATAATTACGGCTTATTTGCCTTCATATAGATACATAGCACAGGAATTTAAAACGGACAATTAAATCATTATTCAAAAATCACTTTGTTTCAAATTAAATAATTAACTCACAGCGGAATCATCAAACTTCATAAATATTCAAATCAAGTCGTAGCATCATTGCATAGTAACTTTAAGTTGCAATTTAAAACATAATTCACTTAAAAATTCAGCAAACAAAATAATAAATAAAACAATCGTTTTATTCCCCCCGAGTGCTACGTATCAGAGCAAGACACCAACTCGAATAACAGCAACTAAAGACTTCATAAAATCACTTCAAACTTTCACCGCTATCTTGAGTACCTGTCAATTTCCCATGGTAGGGAAACATCATTCAGAAAGGGTGAGATATCTACCAATATAAACAAACGCATGATAAACAATATATTAGAATTTAATCATACGAAATTATCACGTTACAGCTTTCAGACTACATTTATAATAACAATTAACCTGAACAGTTATATTAACAAAAATCAATAACAACAACATATTAATAGTTATAAAAACTATTTCTCATCTTCCAGACAATACCTGTCACAACACGTCATTAGTATAACAATTTATAATTACAACTCCATATTATCACAATTTAACAACAACTCAAGTCACATCACGTCACAATTAAATCACACTCATGCCACATACAATGAGACTCTACAACTGCACATGCATGTGGTACCCAGGGCTTCAGCCCCCATCGCCAATTGCCAGTTAAATAGAGGCATCAAGGCATAAGCCTTCGTCACTAATTTGCCAATCCAGGCCGTCGCCAAAAATGCATATGTATATGAATGCAACAAACACACACAACAAACAACATCATCGTCACAAGGCATAAGCCTATATCGTCGCTATACTAATAAATAGAGGTATACATCGTCATTGAAACATCCTTCAACATCGCATAAAACAACAACAATTATCACCACAACAATAACTAATTTCATCGAATCAACACGACAGAATCACAACAAATAATCAGGAATAATTTCCTACGAAATTAACCCCCCACATATCATTCATCATGAGTCCGGTTATAGAGTTAGAACCCCACCCCTTACCTTGTATTCGGAGTCCGTTCTACAATTCTACCGATCGAAGCCATCTAGCCTTAGCTCCCAACCATTGCCTCTTTTAATCAGAATCAAAAGTTGAAAATTTTCCCAAATATGCAGCTACAGTGCGATGATCATATCTCACAACTCAGACCTTATTTTGAAGATCCCAACGGTCAAAAGTTAGCTATAGGTGTTGCGAACCTACCCACAAAATTTGGTGACGATCCAACGGTTAACGAATCGGGGATCTTCGATTTAGTGAGACTGCTGCAAGAAAAACGGGAATGAATTTCTCTCCTATTTTCTCTCTTCTCTACAACTTCCCATGACCAATTCCCCAAGACTTTTTCTCTTCTAATTAGCCTAATCCTTATCTTAACTTAATTTCATTAAACCTAGTGGGCCTAACATTCACACCCCACGTTTTACTACCACCATCACTTAATTAAGTCCATATAGTAAATTTAGTATTTCTTCAATACTATTTCTACAACTTAATCAATTAATTAATTAATCGACTAATTAATCATAAAACCCATGTCAACAATTCTCAACACTCCACAAATTCAATAATTAAATTCGAAATAATTTGAAAGTATTTAATTAGATAATTAATTAAATACCGGGTGTTACAACTCTCCCCCACTTAGAATATTTTCGTCCTCGAAAATTTATCCGATACACCCATCTTCAACTTCACTTCCACGTCCAACCATCAAACATAACAACCCATTGACACATCTCAAATCGACTACACATATGTCGACCATTCCGGTACTTCTTCAACATAACCGTTACTAACTTGTAAACTATTTCAACGCTATTCGAAAGTGCGAACATCGACGCCATGCGGCGACACTCTTTACGGTATCTCCAAAACTTCTCAAATGGTACACTAATTCTTAAAATTTATTTTCAACAAACCTATTAATTACTCCTTAAATTCACTCAACTTTGACGGTGACGTCCTGTGCGGCACCAACAAACAAGTCCAGTTCCAAGGACAAGCGTAACCGCAAATTCCATCTCTTTCCAACATCATCCTGTTATAAATAAGTCTATTACAGCTTCTGAAACCATTTTTAAAATACATTTCATCTCGTTAGCTTTCCAACGCTTCAAACGGGACTCAAATCGGATGTCCAGAACTCAAGTTATGAATTTTTGAAGTTTCACAAAACATTCAGCAATTTCCTGCGTTTTGCTTACGGAATTTCCACTCCAAAACTCATTTTTCTTCAACTTAAACATATTCCAAAAAACTCTTAACATATCTCCTCACTCCCCAAACTTTTTATAACTCGAGAGACACATTCTTTTGCCGAAATTCAGTTTTTGAAACACCCAGACAACAATCCTCTTTGCGAACTTGCAACTGAACCACATCCGAGAAGCAAAGCTTCTCCCCCACTTCGCTCAAACTAATTCCTGCAACAACCAGAAAGCAACAAGTACCGACAGTGTTGTACACACTTGTCGCGTACAAAGGGATAAACAATAATTAGACGACTCTGGCCGGACGGACCGACCTGCTCTGATACCACTTATGTAACACCCCAAATTCTACCCGAAACTATAATTAAAAATCAGAGTATAAATTCCAAACAAGTTCATTTGAGGTATCACATATTCGTCATTTCAAAAATAATTACGGCTTATTTGCCTTCATATAGATACATAGCACAGGAATTTAAAACGGACAATTAAATCATTATTCAAAAATCACTTTGTTTCAAATTAAATAATTAACTCACAGCGGAATCATCAAACTTCATAAATATTCAAATCAAGTCGTAGCATCATTGCATAGTAACTTTAAGTTGCAATTTAAAACATAATTCACTTAAAAATTCAGCAAACAAAATAATAAATAAAACAATCGTTTTATTCCCCCCGAGTGCTACGTATCAGAGCAAGACACCAACTCGAATAACAGCAACTAAAGACTTCATAAAATCACTTCAAACTTTCACCGCTATCTTGAGTACCTGTCAATTTCCCATGGTAGGGAAACATCATTCAGAAAGGGTGAGATATCTACCAATATAAACAAACGCATGATAAACAATATATTAGAATTTAATCATACGAAATTATCACGTTACAGCTTTCAGACTACATTTATAATAACAATTAACCTGAACAGTTATATTAACAAAAATCAATAACAACAACATATTAATAGTTATAAAAACTATTTCTCATCTTCCAGACAATACCTGTCACAACACGTCATTAGTATAACAATTTATAATTACAACTCCATATTATCACAATTTAACAACAACTCAAGTCACATCACGTCACAATTAAATCACACTCATGCCACATACAATGAGACTCTACAACTGCACATGCATGTGGTACCCAGGGCTTCAGCCCCCATCGCCAATTGCCAGTTAAATAGAGGCATCAAGGCATAAGCCTTCGTCACTAATTTGCCAATCCAGGCCGTCGCCAAAAATGCATATGTATATGAATGCAACAAACACACACAACAAACAACATCATCGTCACAAGGCATAAGCCTATATCGTCGCTATACTAATAAATAGAGGTATACATCGTCATTGAAACATCCTTCAACATCGCATAAAACAACAACAATTATCACCACAACAATAACTAATTTCATCGAATCAACACGACAGAATCACAACAAATAATCAGGAATAATTTCCTACGAATTTAACCCCCCACATATCATTCATCATGAGTCCGGTTATAGAGTTAGAACCCCACCCCTTACCTTGTATTCGGAGTCCGTTCTACAATTCTACCGATCGAAGCCATCTAGCCTTAGCTCCCAACCATTGCCTCTTTTAATCAGAATCAAAAGTTGAAAATTTTCCCAAATATGCAGCTACAGTGCGATGATCATATCTCACAACTCAGACCTTATTTTGAAGATCCCAACGGTCAAAAGTTAGCTATAGGTGTTGCGAACCTACCCACAAAATTTGGTGACGATCCAACGGTTAACGAATCGGGGATCTTCGATTTAGTGAGACTGCTGCAAGAAAAACGGGAATGAATTTCTCTCCTATTTTCTCTCTTCTCTACAACTTCCCATGACCAATTCCCCAAGACTTTTTCTCTTCTAATTAGCCTAATCCTTATCTTAACTTAATTTCATTAAACCTAGTGGGCCTAACATTCACACCCCACGTTTTACTACCACCATCACTTAATTAAGTCCATATAGTAAATTTAGTATTTCTTCAATACTATTTCTACAACTTAATCAATTAATTAATTAATCGACTAATTAATCATAAAACCCATGTCAACAATTCTCAACACTCCACAAATTCAATAATTAAATTCGAAATAATTTGAAAGTATTTAATTAGATAATTAATTAAATACCGGGTGTTACATTTTCAATCCTCTGATGATGCTGAACAAGATAGAATCGAGCTATTTCACAAAGAGTGCTTAAATTAGAGAGGTGAAGTTCAGAAACTTACCTCTGAAAATGGAGGTCGTGAGGATGATAGAGAGCACCTGGGCTTGAATGAATGATCTCAATAGCTTCCCTGAGACTCAATGATGCTAACTGAATGCTTATTGGAGCTTGAATCCTCCTGAATTGCTCTATGGACCTCCCTCGATTTCAGCTTCAAGTGAACATGGAGGTTGTTGAATTTGGAGTTACAGATGAGCTGCAGCCATCTGGTTAGCTTCACTATGACCTGAGGAATGTGCCTGGATGATTGGCTTGGCTCAGAACCTCCTGAATTACTCCATGGACCTCCAACTGCAAATGCTCCAAAGTGAGAGCAACAATGGTGTTCCTCCACTTACAGAAGTGATCCAGGTGCTTGGATCACCTCAAATGACCTCCCTTGAGATGTTAGAATGTTCACTTCCCAAAGATGAGCTCTGGTTTGAAGAAATCGATTCTTCTTGCCAAAGAACTTTGAAAAACAATGAACATGAGAAGAGAAAGAGAAAGCAAGGAATATGGTTGCTTTGGTGTATTTTTCTACTGAATTATGCTCTCCTATTAATAGGCAAATGTCTCAGTACTGAGTGAGAGTGTGAGCTTGCTTAATGGGAGAGTTTTGGTTTCTTAGCCATGAAGAAATTCAAAGAATCTCCAAAATGCAATGATGCATTTTCGGGCTAGCTTCCCCTATCCATTGATTCCATCTGATCTTAGGGGACATTTCAGATGCAAAGTGAGCTCCAATTGGTTGATGAGAAGATTCCTTGGGTGATTCATCAATTTGCCATAAATTCACAAAAGTAATCATTACATAATCACATGTTCTTGTTTTTAGAATCTTCTTCAATTCTTATGGCATGGTGAAAATGAATGCATGGCATGGTTTCAGACATGTTATGGGTCGTGTAGCATCCATTAGTGAAGCAAAATGCACAAAATTGCAAAGTTCCAATTTGCACATGACCTATAATTTTACTTCATGAGGCCAACTTTGAACAAGCATAACTCCTAGCTCAAATTGAATTTGGAGAAGGTTGAACACAATTTGGAAAGCCCTAAACATCTACTTCAAATCATTAGTTTATGTCTTCTTCAGAATCATTTGGGAAATTTGTGAAAAATGAGCCCAAAGTTGGATGAATACTAGGTTAAAACACTTAGAAAAATTTCTAAGTGTTTATGACCTAAACTTCAAAATTTCCAAAACTTCATAAATGGTTGATCTTTTGAAAAAAGTTCCTTTGTAAGATGTTGTTTTATTTTGCAAGATCTACAACTTTCATGTTGGAAGTTTTTTGAGTTGTGTAGGTGAAATTTTGAGTTCTCACCATGCCTTTAAAAACCCTAATTCCCGACTTTTTGCTCCTTGATGAATTTCTTTGAATTTCTTTGGTCAAATGACTTTGACATCCATATATTGATGATATTGATCTTTGAAAGTCATTTTTTGACCAAAAACCTTAAAAGTCAATGATGATCCCACACAGTTGACTTTTCCTGACAAAGTGAATTTTTTGGGCTTTTGTGTAGAAATAAGATCTTTTCCTCAAATGAATGGTGTAAATGGATTATATTGAGGTAGTAGATATTCTTGAATCATGTCTTGAGTTTTGGATCCATGCCCTGATTAAAAGTCAACTATCTTGGTGAATTAGGTCAAAAACCCTAATTGTCGACCAGAGGACAATGATGACTGTAGACTTTGAACTGAGGTGTAATGTCCAGTGGATCTTGTCATATGAGTTGTTTGAAGATGATTGATGTCTTTGAATGGTCCCTTAGGGCTTTTTAGGGTTTCCCAAAGGTGATCCCTGATTTTAGTCCTTGATAGGCTCTAAACCCTAGTCTGTTGATCTGAGTAATCCTGTACTTAGATGACTGGGTATCTTAATCAATCATAGGTGTAATAATGAGGCTTTTGAGTCTTATGATTGTATTAGAGACTAATCCCTCTATTGATTGATCCTTTGCCTGAGTTTTCTTGTCTTTGAACACCCTTGATTGAATGTTAGGCTGTTCTGGATACTTGCCTCGACTTGATGAAAAATCCTGAAGATATGTCATCTCAGGGGGGGGCAAAAATTAGGGTATGACACATTGGACCTTCACTGAAAGATCCTTTCCGCTCTATTAGGAAATATACACTAGACATTCACTAAATGATCATTACTACCATACCAGCCGATATATGCTAGACCTTCACTAAATGATCCTTGTCGTCCTATGTGTTAAGAAAAACAAGTATTAGTAGTATGGGTAAGTCCCACATTGGTTAGAAATATGGAGACTTGAGCATTTAAAAGTGAGAGAACCCACACACCTATCACCTTAAGGTTTTGAGTGAGTATGTGATGTGTCTCTCACAAGGGGTGTTAGTCATAAAGCAAGACCCCAATGTAAAAATGTTCCCTCGTGTTGACCCCCAAATCGATAGCCCCAACAGCAGTATCATGAGCCTTTGATTCGAGTGAAGGGATCTGCTTACTTGTATCGAAGTTCCCTCGGGTAGGAGGTGGCGTGTTGAAAAGTGTCAACGGAGGTACACATGTGTGATAAAAAAAGAGTTTCTGCTTGAGGGGAAACATTAGGGATAGACTCACACTTGAGGAGGAGTCTTAAGAATAGCAAGTGTGAGTAGTGTGAGGAAGTCTCACATTTGTTAGAAATATGGAGACTTATAAGTGGGAGAATCCACACACCTATAACTTTAAAGTTTTGGGTTACATGTAGTGTATCTCTCACAAGGTGTTTTATTCATAAAGAAAGACCCCAATGTAAAAATATTCCCTCGTGTTGACCCTTGAATCTATAGTCCCAACACTTAAAGCAATATACATTGGTTCTTCACTAAAGAAAACATTGTCGCTCAATAAGATAATAAAGTTGATGAATACTTTGTGCATATGAGGCCAAAGGCTCTTCATAATAAGGATGTAGCATCTTAAGTATCCCCCCGAAGAAGAGATTCCTTCTATAGATAAAACTTAACAATTCTTCAAAGAAAAATATCACAACCTAAATTTTTAAGATGTTTTGTGTAATATTGCCTGTAATAATCGTATGTCTAATCGTTTTAGATTATATTATTTAGTTTAGGTATAAATACAAAATAATTTCTTATTTTTAATTGAATCATAAAATATATATTTTTTATGATACAACTTAGACTATCTTCAATAATTTGCAAATTCAACACCCTTCTTTTTCACTTTTTACACTTCACATCATCTTATTTCTCTTCAACCTAATAATTCAACACTCGTTCAACTTTTACTCACTACAATGGTTTTTGTTTAATAAAATTTAACACCTTACCCCGCCACTTTATTTCATATTTTTATTTTCTTTTATGTTTTTGTGATTATATATTAATAACAATTGTCGATTGAAATTAAATTAAAATAATTAAGACTTAAAATTTTATTTTAATTTTTTTAATTTAATAATTTATTTTAAATTTATTTTGGCTTAAAAAGTCTTTTGGTCCCTGTAAGATAGCATGTTTTTGATTTTCGTCCCTGTATTTTTTCTTGAATTAAGTCCTTAAATGTTGAATTTCTCTTAGATTTCGTCCCTAAAACTAAAATCCAGTTTCCTGCAAATTTTTCTTCGGATTTTCCTGCAGATTTTAACTTAAGGCACTAAAATAAAAAAGATTTTAATATTAAGGGATTATTTCTAAGAAAAAAAGATATAGGGACGAAAATAAAAAACACGCTAACACCAACCAATGATTTAAACCTTTTTATTTTTCTAATTTTACATTCTTAATTAATTTTTTATTTGCAAGTAATAAAGACGAGATATATGGATAGTCATTATTAAAACAAAAAAATTTCAAAAAATTTAAAAGAGAATACAAACACTAAACACACAACACACCTAAAATGAAACACATAACTTAATCAGTACAATAGAGTCAACTTAAAAATAAGAATTTAATGGAGGCTAAATAGAACAATTAGAGAGAAAAAAATGGATTTTTTTACTTTGTCCATGTCATACCCTAATTTTGACCCCCCCTTGAGATGTCACATCTCCAGACACTTCATCAACTCAAGACAAATACACAGAGCAGTCACTTGGTTTCCTAGTACTCAGTCGAGGGTGTTCAAGAACAAAGAAGCTCAGGAAAAGGATCAATCAATAAGAAAATGACCTCTAATACAATCATAGGAATCAAGGTGATTCATTCACCCACCTATGATAATCAGGCACCAGTCATCAGGACTCAGGTTTGCTCAGGTCACCAAACTAGGGTTTAGAGCCCATCAAGGACTAAAATCAGGCCCCACATCTGGGAAACCCTAAAAAGCTCCAGGGCATCACTCAAAGTTTTCAATCCTCCTTAAATGATCCTGTTATACCCCAAAATTTGCCCGCATCTTTTTTCAAGAAAACTCCAATCTGGAAATTAAGAGTCTCATATAATCATGGATTTTTATTTCAACAAATATCCTGACATATGAAATGCTTAGTTTTTAGAATTTTTCTTATACAGTAATTTGGCTTGCAGTTGAATTTATTCTTACGCAAACGCCAAATACTGTTTATTACTTCACACATGCTATTTATTTATTTACAGATAAATAGTACTGACACAATTGGTACAAAGTTAAATCTTTTTGCAGGCGCAGAATCAGGAAACTCAGACTGTACTGGTAATAAGTAGATTATTATTATCTTTTGTTTCCCACTAATTGTTGTACTATATTCCATTATTTTCAAAAATCTTTTCAAATCTCTTTTTCACAAATCAAATCTCTCTTTTTCCCAACACTATCATACACTTTCTTTCAAATCTTACTTCCACTCAAATTTTCCTTTTGTACGGAATCACATCATTCCCCAACGTCTCTATCCTTCTTTCCACTCTATAAATACCTCTCATTTTTTCATAAAAATCTCACATCAAATTCTAATTCATCTCTCAAATTTCTACTTCATAATCCATCCTTTTCCCCGACAAAATGGCGAAGCGGTGGGAAACGTGTTTTCTTATGATCATCACCATTGCTACGGTGATCATGTCTTTCTTCTGTCTACATAGCCCGGAACACTGTGGACCTGGGATGCTTATGCTCCCAATCATCTACATGTTACTATTTGTAGCATGGGTTATCAATCGTCATTCTTAAAATTTGCCGTATTTCTTATTTCTTAAATGTACCGTTTATTCGTACTGTTCAATATAGTATGTAATATTTGTACTGTCAGTATTAAATGTTGTACTATTTGTCATAATATTGCTTAATTACTCAGATAATATTTTGTGTGTTTTCTGCCAGTCAAATATTCATTTTTCTGTGCATTAAATGGTTTTCAGGGTTATTATCGGTAATTTTGCCCGCATACAGTAAATATTAGTTATTTATTATGTCTGTTTTTTTTAACAAGTCATGTAAATAAACTTTCATTTTTCACATAAAACAAAAACAACAAAAAAAGAAAATTAACTTTGACTGTTGATTTTTCATTCTAACTGCTACGTCAATATCTGAACAGTCAATTGACAGCCAAACTGCTGGCAATACAATTCTCAGTGTTTTGTACCATCAATCAAATCAATCTTTCACAATTCAAAATTCCAAGATTTTTGTTCTAGAAGTCTTCTGAATATCACGCGATTAGCAGAGACTCAACACTGCACAAAAATCATGTACGCTTAACTGTCTCCTACACAAACAGTCCCTGACTAGGGTTTTCTTGTTTTACAGGAGAAACAAGCTTTTGAGACCTCAAATGGATTTCATGCACATCCATATATCTCAAAGTACCATCATACAAATTTTCAAACTTCAATTCACTCAGACGCACCGTCAGCAGCTCAAACAGTCAACAGACGACCCGTTTGACCAAAAAGTCAACAGACAGTCAAAAATGAAATTTTTTGTCAAAGTCCATATTTTGTCAAAGGATTCATCATTTGATCATTGGATGATCATAATTCATCAAGGAAAGATCAAAAATCAACAAAACCCTAAGATTCAAAATTAGGGTTTTTGCCTGAAAAGTCAACTCAACTTTGACTGGTCATAACTCTCTCATCCTTCATCCAAAAAATTCAAACCAAATCTCATTTTGAAGGAAATTCAATTATCTTTCAAATGCAATTGATCCCATGGTCATTGCATTCACCATTTGAAAAATATGACCAAAGACATTACAGGTCATTTTCAAAGTCAACAAAAAGACACTTTTTTCAAAAGGACACACAAGGAGCATCAAAAATCATTTTGACATGAGACCAAAGCCATTGGTTAGAGGACTCTTTGAGGTTTCCAAAAAGTGCAAGATCTCCTTCATATAACAAAAATTGAGGGATTTACACCTTGTTGAAGTTGGCTAAATTTTGGGAAAATGCATGAAATCAACATTGCTCAAAAATGTATTTTTTCCAAATGGGGCCAAGTTTTCATGATTCAAACATCATTTCCATAATATTATGGGCCTCCCACGACCAAGACAAGGCCCATACCATTTTTATCCATTTTTGGCATAATTTTATCTTACTTTAAGATTAAATTAAAAGGAAAAATGAATGGATAATGGTTAGCTTACAATCTAAGCATGACTCACCCAAGGAATCTCTGATTTTCTGCAGAGAATTGAAGAGCAAGGCAAGAGCATTGAAGAGAAGAAGACTTGGTCAACAATTCAAAGGTTTTTAATATAAAAAAATCAAGAATTCCACAAAGGCAACTAAAGGCTTCTTAGCTTCAATTCTAAGCACTTCAATGCCTATATATAGGCTACAATACTTCAGCAATGAAGGGAGAACGAATTCAGAATCAAACTCTTGCTTGTAATACATTTGTAACCTCTTAAAATATTCAAAGAATTTTGAAATTCGAATTCTAAGTTTAAGTTAGTTTCAATACAAAATAAACACTCAAACACGTTCCTTGAACTTCACTGAACCTATCCAGATCATTTGCAAGCTTTGAAACTCATTGAATCAAACACTACAGGTCACGATTTGTCCAAACTAAAACTGACTTGTATCTCATAACACAAGCATATCTAGCACGATGTAGACATATATTTGAACTTGGTGTGGTGTGTAGATCATTTCTGGAACTTTAATTGAGTTTTAGACGCTTACACACGAAGTTACCATTCTAGGGTTCATAACCTCAAAATCAGGGCTTTCTGAAATAGGCAAAATTAGAGGATCTAAGTGGTACCATTGAGTTCGTATGGATCAGACGAGTTGAATGGATAGGTCGCGCCAAATTTATTTTTACGTTTGACCCTATTCGCTATTTTGCAGGTTTAAGCATCATGTATTATAGCGCTTTTTTACAAAAGCGCTGTTATAAGTGTTGTCTGGAGGTTGAAGACGAAGACGTGTCTCCCCCCCATTGGTTCAGACGCGCGCGTGTTTTTTTTGAATTTGTCTCTGATTCTGTGCTTTGCAGGTGTAACTTTTACCACGTGCCTCAATGTCTGGACCATCTGATCTCATTTAATGAACCATCCAACGCCTCAGAATGAATCCTCATACCATGGACTCTCAGATTAATCACACATGATCATGTATCCTTTTATTTTCTATTTTATTTTAATTTTCTTTGCAAAATTAATTAAAAATAGTTTTAAAAATCCAAAAAATGCACAAAAAATATTTTTACACTTCTAAAATAATATATTATTTTCTGAAATAAAAATATTTTATTTTTCTTCAAAATTTTAATATTTTGCATAATTAATTAGTATATATTTATATATTTGCTTTTTAATTATTCTAACCAATCAAAAAATCATAAAAAAAATTGTTCTTTATATAAAATATTATTTATATATTATAAACTAATTTTGTACATATTTTGAATAATTTTCTCTCTAAGTTTTAATTATTTGTATAATTATTTGCATAATTATGTTTTAATTAGCTTAATCAATTTCAAATCAATTTCAAAAATTCCAAAAAAATTAGTTTTGTTTTAAAATTAATTGACAAATATTTTGTACATATTTTAAACTTAATTTCTAGGTTTAAATCTATTTTCATCTTTTTTCTTCATTTTAATTTAATTAATCATGCATTAATTATAATTAAAATCAATCATAAAAAAAATCCAAAAACATGCCTTTTATTTTTCTTGCAATTTAAATTCCTAGATAAATGTATAGGATGTCAAATTCATGTAAATAGGCTAGTTTACATTTCCTGCACAATCGATGTAATAGCGTAGATTTACTTTCCGCACTTTACATTTCCGCATTTTAATTTCCAGCAAATATAAACTGCGTGTATGTCAAAGATAAAATTGAACCGTTAGATCACTAACTTCAAAGATAAAATATCTGAATCCAATCACAATCACATTTGCACCTCTTAAGGTAATCCCTTCTCATTCTTTTCAAAATCAAAGTCAAAATTCTACTGTTTCGAGTACAAAATCGAACCTTTTGTTTGTATCCGGTGTAAGGATAGATTTTTAAAGGAAATAGGATAAAGACCTTACAACTCAGGGTAGACCTCCTAGTTTGCTTGCTCAAATCAAAACAAACAAAATTCTCATACACTGTTGTTTTTTCAAAACTTTCCAAAAAGACAATACTTTGTATACATCCAAACACGGATCATTACAAAGTTAACGTTCTTTTCAAAACATCTTTCGAAAGATAAACAAACATTTTGTATACATCCCCACAAGGATCATTACAAAATTCAGTTTACAAAGGTATTTGAAACCACATATGAGCATTCTAAAGCAATTGAAAAGTAATCGAAAAACAAGTGAGCTAAGCAAACTTAAGAGCCCATGGATAACCATGGATACAAAGGGTGCTAACACCTTCCCTTTGTATAACCTACCCCCTTACCCAGAATTTCTTAAAGGTCTTTTTTCTGTTTCTTTTATAAACCTTTCCTTAATTGGATAAAATAAAAGGTCGGTGGCGACTCTGTGAATTTTCAAAAATGCGAAAGCATAAGTGATAAAAAAGAGTCAGTTCACGTATCTCTCCCGCTCAGAGGTATGGCCCGAAAAAAACGGAGGTCCACAGATCCCTATGACAATATCCAATGGGAATTTTACTTCAATCCAGAGGCCACAGTCATCAATTTCATCTGGCCTACAATTAGGGTTTTTGACCTAATTCACCTGGACAGTTGACTTTTAATCAGGACATGGTTCCACAACTCAAACCATGGCTCAAGATACTCTAATACCTCAATATGTTCCATTCATATCACTCATTTGAGGAGAAGAGCTTGATTCATCACAAAAGCCCAAGATATCACTTCATTTGGAAAAAGTCAACTATACAAGATCACCTTTGACTTTTAGGGTTTTGGATCAAACCATGACATTTAAGGATCAATATCATCAACATATGGTTATTGAATTAGTTTGACCAAGAAAAATCAAGAAAATCAATCAAGAATCAAAAAGTCAAAGATTGACTTTTCATACTTAGAAATATTTCCAAGTGTATAAAGGTCTCTTTTTTCAAAACTTTGGAAGAGAATATCTCAAAATTTCAAGTACAAACTGAAAAAAACTTCCAACATCAAATTTGTAGATTTTGGTCCAGTGAACAACTTTGTCACATATATTTTTTTGGCTAAAAATCAACCATTTAAGAGATATGGAGCTTCAAAGTTGCTGCCTAAACAAAAATAGTGAAAAACCCTAGTTTTTCTTCAAACTTTATGGGTCATTTTCACTAACTTCCTTAAGGATTTTGAAGAAACTCCTAACATATGGATTGAAGTACATGCCAAGGGTTTTCCAAATTGTGTTCAACCATCTTCAAATTCATCATGAGCTAAGAGATATGATTGATCAAAGTAGGGAATTTGAAGTGAAATTATAGGTCATGTCCAAATTTGAATTTTGCAAATTTTGTGTTAATGCCTCTACCAATTGATGCATCCTCATCCATGAGATATCAGAAGAGATTGGAAGGAATCAAATGCACTATTTCATCATTTTTGGCCAAGTTGCGAAAATTCAATGCCATGTGATTAAGTAATCATTACAAATTTGGAATCTTGATGAATCACCAAAGACTCTTCTCCTAAGCAAATTCGAGGCTTCTCTGCATCAAAAATGATCCCTAAAGATTAGATTAAATCGAGGGCTAGGGCTTGGGATCAAGAGGAATCAAATTTCCATCATTGCATTTTGGATATTTTTGAAATTTCTTCATAACCAAGAAACCAAGTTAACCTCACTAAGCAAGCTCACTCTCCCTAATTGCTCTGAATCTTTTGCCTATAAATAGAAGAGCATACCTCAGTATTCAACACACCAAAGCAACATAAAATCTTGCTTTCTCCTTCTCTCCCTCATACTTAGGTTTTTCAAAGGTTCTTTGGCAAGAAGACTCGGATTCTTTAAACCAGAGCTATTCCTTTGAAAGTAAGTATTCAAACACATCAAAGGGGTTATTTAGAAGTGATCCAAACACCTGGAACACTTCTGTACATGGAGGATCATCATCTTCACCTCTCACTTGGAGCTACATCAGTTGAGGTCGAGCAAGAAGTTCTGGGGAGTTCTAACCCAAGCTAAGCATCTCAACACCTTCCTGGGGGATCACTGAAGCTATTTGGATCGCTGCAGCAGCTCTGTAACACACTTTGATCAGAGCCCGATCTTCATTTTTGAGGTAAGTTTCATGAACTTCAAACTCTATAATTCATGCATGATAAATTAAAAATGAAGTTACCAACAAGTTTATGCACCTGAGAGGATCATTAACCCTCAGTCAATTGCATCATATCACGCATATAGAGTATTTCATGTTAATTTTCAGTTTTAGGGTTCTTAGTGTTCATACGTGTGAATTTTAAGTTACACTGAAAATAAATGAAATTAAAGAGCACCATCATGATCCTCGTCCAAAAACGTGCAAAATCCATGTTTACATATTTGGATTTGGTTGAGAAACGAGAGAGTTAGGGATTCAAAAATTATGAGCTCAAGGTTGAAGATGAAGATGGTGGCGCGCGAAATTTGAATTTCCTGGTTTTGTGTGTTGGTCATAAGGGCGTGGGTTCAAACAATAGTGAGGCCAAAACCAATTTTTTACCACTTGTTTATTTCATTTTTCTTCACAACTTTAACCAATTAATTCACCTATCAAATTAAATCATTTTTACTTGATTTTTCACACACTTGTCATTTAATATATCTATTTTATGAACAAACCAAAAAATCACAAAAATATTAATTATTTGATTTTTTATATTAGGGCTCATCTCAGGAGTCGTGATCCCTCCGAAGTAGGGCTCATCCCAGGAGTCGTGATCCCTCCGAAGTTCAAGACTCCAACCTTTGCTAAGTACGACGGAATCTCTTGTCCTAAACTGCATTTGAAATCATATGTGAGGAAGATTCAACCTCATACTGCTGATAAGAAGCAATGGATCCACTTTTTCCAAGAGAGCTTATCTGGAACTCAACTCGAATGGTTCAATCAACTGGAGGGTATCAATATCCGTACTTGGGAAGACATGGCTGTTGCTTTCTATAAGCAATACCAATACAATACTGATCTCGCGCCAACCCGCATGCAATTACAAAGCATGTCTATGGGCTCTAATGAAAGCTTCAAAGAGTACGCCCAGAAATGGAGAGATCTGGCAGGCAGAGTTCAACCTCCTTTGGATGACAGAGAGTTGGTTGATATGTTTATGAGCATGCTAACTGGCCCTTTCTATAGTCATTTGCTGGAAAGTTCATCATCTAGATTCACTGAGCTTATACTAATTGGGGAACGCGTCGAGAATGGCATCCGAAGTGGTAAGATTCAAGTGGCTACATCCTCAGGTGTTACGAAGAAGCATTTCAATGGGAAGTCAGAGGCCAATGTTGTGTATGGTCAGAAAAGGAGTAACCATGACCAATCTGTTGGGGTAGCTCGGATCTCCACACCGGCACTTCAACAAGGTCGTCAAAACAAGCAAGACACGCCTAGACGTCAGTTCACAAGATCAATATGTCACTGGCTCAGGCATTACAAAACCTGTTGAAGTCAGAGTTGATCACTTTAAAGGATCCCCCTAAGAATCCTAGTACTTCTACTCGTGGCTATAATCCCAATGTGAGGTGTGCATATCACTCTGATAGTCCCTGTCACGATACGAATAACTGCTGGACATTGAGGAACAAGATCCAAGATATGATCGATGTTGGGGAAATTGAATTTGATCCTCCTGAGACTCTAAACGCGACTGCTAATGCTGTGGATAGCTGGAAGGAGGGACTTTCAGATCATTAGTTTTACTTTCATTTGCAATTTCTTTTCTATTTGTTTAAACATTCGACTTATGATAAACATTATCTGTTCTAATAATCATCATTAGTGCATTGCATATGTTTGTCTTGAATAAATTATTTCGCTATCACTCATTTAAACTGTATCTTTAATCTATTTATGTTTTGTGATATTCAACTCCTGCTAAGCTGTAAACCTTTTGAGGGAGGATGATGAAAACGATGCCGCAACCCCATGCACTAAGCTTTTGAACGGACTATGCTGACGATGTACAGGCATTGTTTCAATTCCTAAACAGTGGAGATATAAGGATGTTAATCCCTAGTCAACCCCTTGGAGCCTAAGAAGTAGGAGTTTTCTTTCTTGTACAGTTCAAAACCCTTAATCATAACCTGGGGCAGCGTAGTTACTCAGTTAACTCAATTATACTAGCTGTTAATATCCAAAAAAAATAAAAGAAAAGTTGTTAAGTCAAAACCTATGAAGGAGACTTATCAAAATCGAAACATCTCGCTCACTGTAATCTCAAAATATACAGTTCAGGCAAAAGTTAGGGATAACAAAGTCAAAAAAGAGGTCACTACAAATCCTCGACGAAAGAAAAAGAATTACAAAAAAGGACGACTGCCTGTCCAAATAAACCTCTGGTGCTTCAACCATCATAAATGTCAATGTTTCGACTTCAAGCTCTGCTAGGACTTAAAGGAAAAGTTAACTGAGCAGAGGATCAAAGAACATCCCGAAGATTGGGATGGGTGCAAATAAACTTTGAGCCATTATCTTTTGTTTCTTAAATCGTGAACCTAGCCACGTTACAACTCTTAAAAGTCCTAACTGAAGCATGGTTAGTTCGAAAGTGTATTGTCACCAAAAGGTATCCTGACTCCTTAAGGTTTATCATGAATGCTGAGTCGATATCTCGTTTTTACAAACATCACGTTTTTACAAATATCACGCTTTTACATCTCCTGTTTTAATGTTTTTCAAAAAAACTTAAGACAAACATATGCATTGCATCTCATGAATTCATTATTAAACATATTTTGCTACATAACTTCAAATGTTAGCATCAGGAAGAACCTGCACAAGGTACGACTAATGACTAAAAGTCATCCTGATAGACGAAACCATTTCAGGAGCAACATCTCTTACGCTTGAATCAGTTGATTAGAAGTCAATGAATACAAGGGGCATGACATGCTTTGTCCAATCAATCAGGGGCAATTAAGTCAAGATTCCAAGAATCTCTCAAGAATGCCAAACAATCAGGGGCATGCACCCAAGTGGGTCTGAAGCAACCTCTCGATCAGTCAGGGGCATCATCCTCAGTTTATGATTACTAGGGGAAGGTCACCCATAGTATATATCTCAGAAGGTCCTCACAAGGCGAATCTCTCCAGAGTCCCTACTTACAAGGGCAAAGCTAGGCAAGGCCTGTTTGACACTTCGAACTCATTGGTGTATCCCAATCAACACAAGCCAAAGAATGGCAGTCACTATAATACTGGGGGAAACGTTCAAGACATCCATGCCTTCCCACAGAGCCAGTGTCACAGGAACATATCCCCACAAAGTAATCATTAAGAAGATATCTTCAAATATTCTCGTCCCAACAAAGATTTAGTTCCTCAACGGAGTTTACATCTTCGACACTGCCGGTTCCCCGGCACGTTTCTCTTCTCCAAACAGGGTTATTCATCTCTCTTATCCCCAGTTAGGGTACATCAAGATCAATCATTCAAATGACTATCCCCAAGCAGAAATCATAAATCCCCAGCTGAGCATCTTCAAAATAAGATCAGACATCAAAATCACAATGATATAGAGATTTATTTTCTCAATCAAGAAAAATCACTAATATATTCTAGATAGCATAAACATATTCATACATTTCATACATTACTTCATAATAAACATACAAGTTTCTCATTTATTTTGAGAGACTCTTCACATAATACATGCATCAGGACATTGCATAAAGACTAACTTTACCTTTTTCGGGATACAGGTACAAGCAGATAAACAAAATCTCCAATCTTCCAAGATCTAATTCAGTTACTACGAACGGCGCTGACACGATCAACATTCCAAGATCTAATTTTATCATCACGAACGGTGTAGACATGATCAACATTCAAAGATCTAATTCGGTCACCACGAACGGTACCGACACGGTCAAAGAAAGAGACAGACTTAATCATGACACTCAATTCAGAAAAGATCACGACAATGAAGTCACGACAACTTAGTTACGATAATGGAATCACGACAACTGAGTCACGATAATGGAATCACGACAACTGAGTCAAGATAATGGAATCACAACAATTGAGTCACGATAATGGAATCACGACAACTGAGTCACGATAATGGAATCATGACAACTGAGTCACGACAATGGAGTCACGACAATGGAGTCACGACAATGGAGTCACAACAATGGAGTCACGACAATGGAGTCACAACAATGGAGTCACGACAATGAAGTCACGACAATGGAGTCACGACAATGAAGTCACGACAATTGAGTCACGACAATGGAGTCACAACAATGGAGTCACGACAATTGAGTCACGACAGTGGAGTCACGACAATGAAGTCACGACGATGGAGTCATGACAATAGAGTCACATATCTAATCCCGGTATTCAGTTCAGAAACGAACATGACAATTGAGTCACGACAATGGAGTCATGACATTAGAGTCACGACAATCAATTCACTTATATGATCCAGACGCTCAGGGCAATCGAGACAACAACTTAATTCCGACATCACAGATACGGTCTAACGTACAACCCGTCCTTCAGCCTAACATACGGATTTCCAGACATTTAACAATGAAAATTAGATCTGGTCTAACGTATGACCTATCTTTCAGCCTAACATACGGCTTTCCAGACATTTAACAATGCAAATTGGATCCGGTCTAACGTACGACCTATCCTTCAGCCTAACGTATGGCTTTCCAGACATTTAATGCAAACTGGACCCAGTCTAACGTATGACTCGTCCTAAAGTACAACCTAATGTACGACTTACTTTGACACTTATCAATACAGTGGATTCAGTCTAAGGTACGACTCATCCTAAGTATATCCTTCAGATACGGTCTAACGTTGGACGTATTCTGACTCTCAAGTCTATCAAAGTTGGATGGCATCTTTAAGCCCATCTCAATCAAGTCTCTCAATATCCAGATGGCATCTTTTAAGCCCATCTCAATCAATTCTCTGAATAACTTGGTGGCATCTTTAAACCTATCTCCAAAAAAAAATCCCTGCATCATCAAGGGCAAATTTCTTGGTATTCTAGTGTTCAATCCTCTTCTACCTTCAGATTTCGACAGACCCACAAGTCAATCTACATCCTCAGGTTTAAGAAGATTGAACAGAGGCAGCTGTCATACCCCAAATTTACCTACCACATTTTTATACTCAAGCTCATTTGAATATCAAAGGCTCAAGTCTTGATAACATGCACCACTCTCCCAAGCAATAAGCCTTTGAACTAGGGTTTTTGCCTTTCTCAAAGGAAACTCAAGTTATAATACCTCAAGTGGACTTCATGGCTTCCCACATGTCCCAAGTAATCCCTATGCCAACTTTCAATCCCTAATTCCCAAGATTGCTCATTCAACTGCTCAAATGATCAATAGTCGATTAGTTTGACCTAAAAGTCAACTGTGGTCAAAGTATAGTCAAAATTCCTGAATTTTAGTCAACATCCTTATTTTGAAGTATAATTCATCATTTGATCAAGGATTGATCATGATTCATCAAGGAAAGTTCAGAAATCAACAAAACTCAAAGTTTCTAAATTAGGATTTTTAACCTAAAAGTCAACTGAACTTTGACCAGCCATAACTTTCACATGGAACATCAGAAATTTTCCATCCAAAGCTCATTTTGAAGGATATTGAATTCTCTACAAATTTGTCTCTCACTTGCCAAGTCTAAAAATGCACCATTTGAGAGATATGAGCCAATACATTACAGGTCCTTTTAGGGTTTGAAGTTTGTTTTCTTCGGGTTCCAACCTACAAGCTGTTTCAGGACGTAAAAACCACGCCGTTGAAATTGTGAGGCTTGATTTAAGGGTTTTGGGTACTTTTACGGATTGTTTAACGTAAATTATGTGAGTTTAATATTTGCAGACAATAGCTACCAAACGATTTGTAACTAAATCCTGGTAAAGCCGAAGCAATATTGTGGCCAGTGACTTGTTGAAGACGGTGAACAGTGGGTTTGAATTGTTGACCAGACGTGGAGAGCTACCATTCGCCGGTCAAAGATCCCACGCATTCTCTCCTCACACGATTGGTTGTCCGCTACAACCTGGGACCCACGCGCGTTCTTCGTTTGACAATTCCAAAACGAGGTGATCCAATGTATGTAAATCAGCCCACGCAATGGATTTACAATAAGATTCAGTGGTTCAGATGGTAACGTCTCCTTTGGTGACTCAAGTGGCCTCAGTTCGATTCCCAGGCCAGCCAGTGTATTTTTTTACATCTCTATTTTCACGTGATCACATACATAGGCCCAGCGTGTCCCCACGGTACACCTTCATGTCCTCACCATCAGATCACCAGCGCTTTGGATCCAACATACCTGGAGTGAAGGCTCATCATAAGGATCTCTGGCTTCGCCACATTCAATCAAAGCCCTGGTTTTTCTAATTTTTTCTACTATTTTTTATTTGTTTGTTTAGATTGTTTTTTTCTTATTAAACATTTTTTTAATTGATAATTTAATTTCGTTTAATTTAGATTAATACAATTTAGTTTTAATTTAGGTAGTAATTATTTAATTTTCAATCTAGGTTTAATTAGTTATTTTAATTAATATTAATAATTTTTTAATTTAGGTTTAATTAATCATAAAATTTTTAGACTTAGCTTAATTTAATCAAATTTAATTTTAGGCTAATTATTTTTAGGGTTTAATAATAATTAGTAATTTTAGGTTTTTATCTCTAACCCTAGCCTTAAAAGGTCACATTTTGGTAGGTGTTGTCCATTAACGCACTCTTTTCAAACCTTATTTAGGTCACAACAAGTTTTCTTGATAAGCCTCAGGGGTTTAGTGTTAGGGTTTGCATTTCCTTTTAACCTGATATTTTTGCCTTTTATTTGGCTTTATTATGTTTACCCTATTATTTATAATCTCGTCTTTATTATATTATTATTGTTGTGATGTTCTGCCAGGGGTATTATTTACTTAATTATTTCTTTGGGTTTTCCCACAAGTTTTTGCCATATTATGTAACTGCTCACAGGATGTAATAGCTTAATTAGGATTTTTCTCCGCCTTTATTTTCTGTCCACAGGTGTTTATTGTAATAGCGTAGGAATTTATATTTTCTGCCTTTTAATTCTGCTTTATATAACTGCGTGGTTAGTAATAATAGGGAGTGACAAGCCTGCTAATAAATTTAGTTTGCCTAATTACAAGATAAATATTCGAACTGAATCACTTGATTGTGCACCCACATAACTTTAGGGTAACCTCTCTTGCTGCCTTGTTGCCTGTTGCCTTGTGAATTTAAAAATAGTCAAGTCCCTCGGATACGACGATACCTTAGCAAATGTTGCCCTCAGTTCATTATCATCACTAAAGATCATAAGTCCCTTCGATGTTGCCTTCGGTTACATCACTAAAGATCATAAGTCCCTTCGATGTTGCCTTCGGTTATATGATCTTGTCCCTCGAGGTTGCCTATGACATGATGATGATAGTCCCTTTCGATTGCTGAGGTATCCTCACCGGTTGCCTAAAAATGACTATTACATCCTTCCCTTAGACTACCTGCCTCTTTATGGCAGGGACAGTCTTATGGCGAACGATATTTCTCGATGACCCTTCAAAATCCAATGAAAGGACTACCTGCCCTCTTTATGGTATGGATAGCCCTTTCCCATTAAAGTCTAAAAGAACAATTTTTCTAAACTTAAGGGTAATTGCTTTTAATTGCTTGCTCTTTTTCAAATTTAAATCAAAATCTTTTCCCACTTCTTTTCAAAAATCAAATTCAAAAAGGCTACGCATATTTTACAAGCTAAAGTCCTTATTCAAAAATCTTTTCTAAACACATACGACACTTCAAACATTTTGAAAACAAAGTGACCTAAGCAATTAAGAGCCCATGGGTAACCATGGATACAATGGGTGCTTACACCTTCCCTTTGTATAACTTACCCCCCGAACTCAAAGTCTTTTAAAAAGGTTTTTTTCTGTTCTTTTAGCCTTTCTATATATTGGATAAAATAAAAGTCGGTGGCGACTCTTGCTATCCGCAACATTTAAAAAAGTCAGTTATCCCACCGTATTACAGGACTGGCGACTCCACTGGGGATTTTTTTCGAATAAAAGAGGGGTTACCTTAAAGTTTAGGATCACTTAAATGTTTTATATTGTTTTCTTTGCTTGCTTTATTTTAAAGGTTGCTTGGGATTTAAATGAAGGACGAATCCTATACCCGGATTCAAGTACACTTAAGATAGGAGTGGCATAGTCATGGCGACCTCTTTCACATATGTGGGAGATGAGTCAATATGAAGTTCACACTTAAATTAGGACTCCATAGATATATACACACCTTGCTCAAATGAGGGAGGTCTATGTATGTACCTTTGGGTGCGCCGGAGCTTAAGGACCTTTAGTTACCCTTTAACCCATCTTGGCCTTTAGGACGTAGTGGGGGGGCTACTCTTGACAAATATTGAGGGCCTAGTCGCTACCCGATACTACAACTCAGATAGGTTCTTTCTTAAAGTATCATTGCATGATGCAAATGCATCATGTCCGAGGGTGCTTTAGAGGGGCTAACAATTCTGAGTAACTGGTAGAACCCTGTTGCTGAAATCTCTTTATCCATAGATGTACCTTTGGGGAAGGGTAATTACCTGGTCAGACTCCATGCTAGCCTTTAAACCTAAGGACACTTGTATGACTTGCTTGTATGTGCTGCTAACCCTTTGATTTCCTTGCAGGTTTTGTTGTAGGACTTGTTTGTCCTTACTATCTTACGCTTTGCCTGATGCACTGCATTCGCATAACATCATGACATCATAACATCATAACATCAAATGTTAACTAACCCTTTCAAGGATCTTAGGAATTTAGGGCGTACAATTTCAGGTGCTCTTATCAAGGACTGAATTCCTATCAAGGGGCAAGGGGATTTATTTTCCTCTGGCCATAAACCTTCCAATTCAGAGACTCAGTACCTATAAAGGGGAAAGAGGGTTTATTTTCCTCTAGTCATGTACCTTCAAATTCAGAAGTATCCCGAATCAGAGGCTATGACCCACTGGATATGGTGAGCTTGATTCCCATATCAGAACATCTAAGAATCAGAGTTCTTCAAACGAAGATGCGAACAAATCATTTTCTAATGTTGCTAACTAAATTCCTTAAAGATCCTTGAAAACATTGCATCTGCATTCATAATATCGCATAGCAGGTTTCTTACAATAGGTCTCTCATCCTTCCTCGCTGTTTATTTCAGTACAAATGGATCTCGAGCAATCAGTCAAAGACCTCCAGGCTCAGAACACCCAGTTCCAAGCTTTGATTCTGAATTTGGCCAAGGGGCAAGACGAGCTAAAAAACCTCTTGACCAAGATGGAGAAAAAGCCTAGAAGATTTGCGGGTGTCCTTAACATGGGAAGAAGATTCCGAGGACCACTCAAGAAAGCTGAAGAAGTCAAGGTTTCCGAAGAGGATGACAATGAACAAAAGGACGACGCTAGTGTCAAAACTGATGCAAAAAGCAACCATGAATCTGCCAATCCCTCTGAGGAAGAAGGAGACTACTACTATGAGGTAGAATATCCAGAAGAAAAATACAGACAGCTGGAGGAACGAATGAAGGCCATGGAAATCCAGAAGGTACCAGGGTTAGATTTTGAGGAACTAGGGCTCATCTCAGGAGTCGTGATCCCTCCGAAGTTCAAGACTCCAACCTTTGCTAAGTATGACGGAATCTCTTGTCCTAAACTGCATTTGAAATCGTATGTGAGGAAGATTCAACCTCATACTGCTGATAAGAAGCTATGGATCCACTTTTTCCAAGAGAGCTTATCAAGAACTCAACTCGAATGGTACTATCAACTGGAGGGTATCAATATCCGTACTTGGGAAGACTTGGTTGTTGCTTTCTATAAGCAATACCAATACAATACTGATCTCGCGCCAACCCGCATGCAATTACAAAGAATGTCTATGGGCTCTAATGAAAGCTTCAAAGAGTACGCCTAGAAATGGAGAGATCTGGCAGTCAGAGTTCAACCTCCTTTGGCTGACAGAGAGTTGGTTGATATGTTATGAGCATGCTAAATGGACCTTTCTATAGTCATTTGCTGGGAAGTTCATCATCTAGATTCACTGAGCTTATACTGACTGGGGAACGCGTCGAGAATGGCATCCGAAGTGGTAAGATTCAAGTGGCTACATCCTCAGGTGTTACTGTGGTGTCGTTTTCTTTACCTCCCCGTTTCACTTGGGAGGACGGCACGCTAAACCCTTCACGCGAAATTTGGAAGGAGAATGCGCCCGTGGTGGGATGAATTTTGTTTCAGTTCTTCCTACGATATCACACGAACTTTCTTATTTGTCCTACGAGTAGGAAAGGGGAAAAAAGATCTCAACTAAACCCTAGGAGTTTGCTAAGTGTGGGGATTTCACCTAGACTAGAAATTCTGGAGTCCGGGAGGTCGGTTATACATAGGGAAGTGTTTAAACACCCTATATATCTGTAGTACTCTACAGGAACCTTCTCTGTGTCATTGTGTTTGTGTTTATTGCTAATGATTGGGAAAGTTTCTCCTTTGTATTAGGAGAAGGAATTGATTTGATTTGAAAAGACAGACAGACAGACAGACTGACTATTTTTGGTATTTTATTAGCTCGCTGAGATTCCTTGTGAACCTCATGCCTACATATCCCTAGTGGAAGTCAGAGCTTAATGTAGTTCGGGGAACTAACTAGGGAAATTAATGTTTTTGGTGCCTTGCTTGAAGCTCAAGGTTGAAGCTTGGAATTAAATCTCTGTTTACAGTAAAGAGACATGAAATCATCTCTACAGAGAGGTATTTGTACTATTCTACCACAAACATTTAAAGGAGTGACAGAATAACTGGATTCATTTCATTCAAGAGGGGAGTCTACTTGGTTGATCAAGTATGACAGCCATCGTGCCTCTAAAATGAAAGAAAGATGCTCATCCAAATTAGGGAAAGTGTACAAGTCTGGGGATGTGCCAGAGCATGTCTTTCAGAGTCCTAAATGGGAGACTTTGATTGAAATTGAAATTGAAATGTTTGTTTGTTTGAATGTGGTAGAGTAGTAAAAATATCTCTTTATAGAGATAAGCTATGTCTATCTACTGTATAAAAGATTTGACTTTAGCTGGCTTGTATGAGGCCCAAGCTTGAGGCTTTTTGATTGATTAATTAATATTATTGTTTCTGGGAGATGACTCCAATGGGGATTAATTACAGGGTATTTTTGTGTTCTGTACAAAGCCCAGAATTGAGGCTGACTCTACTTAGGGAGACTCTATTTGTGTGCCTTTGTACAAAGCCCAAGGTTGTGGCTAACTGTTGAGGATAATTGAATGAATGACTCTATTTTGTGTGCCTTGTACAAAGCCCAAGGTTGTGGCTGACTGTTGCTAGGGAAAACATTATTTTCTGCCTTGTACAAAGCCCAAGATTGTGGCGGACTCTTAAATGAATTAAGTATGGATGACTATATAGGGAAAGATCCTAAGTGTTAGGAATCTTTGACACATGAAAAATATGGTTTATCTACCTTGTACAAAGCCCAAGGTTGTGGCTACTGAGTGATGAAGAACTCACTGGGGAGACTCTATTATCTGCCTTGTACAATGCCCAAGGTTGAGGCTGACTCTTGACAGGGGAGTTTTATTGTTTGGGTGCCTTGTATGAAGCCCAAGGTTGAGGCTAACTGTTTTTGTTGGTTTTGACTCTACTGAGGAGATTTTATTTATTAAAAGACTGTTTTTCTTTGGAAGCTAACCCTTTCCAGGGATTTTGACTCAGCTGGAGAAATTATTTGGTGAAAGACTGACTTTATCATGTTTTTTTGGAGGCTGACCCTTTCCAGGGGTTTTGACTCTTTTGGGGAAATTATCTCCTAAGAGAATGAAATTATTTATTAATTGACTTTGGAGGCTAACCCTTTCCAGGGGTTTTGTATTAAAAATGAAAGAATGTGTGGAAGCTAACCCTTTCCAGGGATTTTGAAATGGAGGTTGATTTTAATTGACTTTGGAGGCTAACCCTTTCCAGGGGTTTTGTTGGAAATGAATGGCAGAAAGATTATCTAATGGAGACTTCTTGTTTAAAGCCCAAGATGAAGGCTGACTCAATACTGAGGATGACCCAAAGCATGGATCCTAGACTCTGCTAAGGAAGATTGATGAAGATAAGGGTGACAGAGACTGTCCATGTCTCTCATTCCAAAAGGTGTACTCAATGCAAAATTGAGACAAACTTAGCTTGTTTAAAGTCTGGTTTAAATTGGAAGAAACTCACCAGGGTAGGCTAAAAGGTGGCTAAAGACCTGTTCCTATGTTTATAAGAAACCTGATGGGTCCTTGTATACAAGCTCAAGAGGAAGCTGGAAATGCTTTAAAGAAGCCTGTGGGTCCTTGTACAAAGCCCAAGAGGAGGCTAATCGAGGGTCCTTGTTATAGCACAAGAGAAAGCTATGTGGTTTTGAACTTATTTTGGCTCTAAGCAAATGGGTAAGAGGTTTCACCGGGAATAATTCCTCTTTGGGTGGATGTGTCCTATTATTTGGATTCTAAGGTTTTTGCCAAGATGTTTCACCGGGAATAATTCATCTTGGGGGTTTGAACTACAGATCTCTAATTAGGAAAGAGCCTTCACCGGGAAGACATTCTCAATCCTAGGTCATATTCCTATAATATATATATAGTTTAACTGTCCTAAGGTTTATACTCAAACGTAGTTCTAAACTAATATATGCACAATTTATATTTGACAGTAATTTAAATAAAGACTGTAAATTGAAAGCTTGTAAAGCCTAACCTGGATGGAGTGGAGGCCATTGAAGAAGTATGTACAGAGCCTTAACAGTAATTTTTGTTGTTTTGTTGATGACAGTTGAATATATGATAAACAGTTAATGGTTTTTGAAAACAGAAGAAGTGAAGATGGACAAAGGTCACATAGGTATCTGAAGAGTTTCACCGGGAATAATGCCCTTCAAATACCAGAAGAATATTTTGAAAACAGAAAGAAGATTTTGAAAATACAGTTTTGAAAACAAGCTAAGAAGAGAAGGTTTTTGGGACTTACACTCTATTAGAGGCCCAGTACTTTACAGTACTGGTGTAAAAGCAATTTGAAAAATGATTTGGAATGATGCAAGGTTTTGTTGTTTGAAAACCTTAATCATCCGTTTAATCAGAGATTGAAAACAGTTTTGAATATTGACAAAAGTCAACTTAATCAAAGTAAAAATAAAGATTTTTACTTAATTAAGACCTAAACAATTAGGGTTTTATCATAAACTTTATTTACAAAATGATTAGGTTAAAACAAAGTGAATATATGTATTTAAAGTATTTAAGAAAACACTTAAAACATACTATTTTAAACCTAATAAAAATATATAAAATAAATAATATTTTTATGATTTTTTTTATTATTCACAAAATAGGTATATTAAATGATAAGTGTGTGAAAAATGAAGTGAAAATAAATTAATTTGATAGGTTAAATAAATATGTGAAGTTTGTGAGAAAATGAAAGAAATTGTGTGTTAAAAAAAATAGTTTTGGCCCTTGGAGGGTTTGAACCCACGCCCTCTAGGTCACACACTCAAAACAAACACCACTGAGCCAACGCGCGTGTGGTGATAGTAACTTGCATTCATTTGGTTATGTTTCAAAACAACTAGTAAATCATTGAAAAATAAAAGAATCAAAAAGTCTGGGGCGAGGGGGATTCGAACCCCAGACTTGAGGCATGATGAGACTAAGGGCGTATGGGAGGCCACTAGGGCAAGTTCGTTCAGTCGTTTAAGGAACGCATACCATTCAAAATAAAATAAACTTTGGCCCCAGATTCAAATTTTGCGCGCCATGGCCATAGTCATCTTCTTCCTCGAGCTCAAAGATTTTCAAAATCCTAACTCTCTGGTTTCTCAACTAAATGACATGATGTAAACATCAATCTTGTTCTAAATTTCCTCACGAATCCAGATATGTAACTAACATTTATTTATATGAACTATAGCTACCTAATTTCTCAGAAAACTCTAAGAACATATAAACCCTAAATTTGAAATTAAATGATAAACAAGATGAATAAATGCAAGATGATAGAGGGTTTTCAATCCTCTGATGATGCTAAACAAGATAGAATCGAGCTTTAACTCAGTGAGTGCTTAAATTAAAGAGGTGAAGTTCAGAAACTTACCTCTGAAAATGGAGGTCGTGAGGATGATTGAGAGCAACTGGGCTTGAATAAATGATCTCAATAGCTTCCCTGAGACTCAATGATGCTAACTGAATGCTTATTGGAGCTTGAATCCTCCTGAATTGCTCTATGGACCTCCCTCGATTTCAGCTTCAAGTGAACATGGAGGTTGTTGAATTTGGAGTTACAGATGAGCTGCAGCCATCTGGTTAGCTTCACTATGACCTGAGGAGTGTGCCTGGATGATTGGCTTGACTTGAAACCTCCTGAATCACTCTATGGACCTCCAACTGCAAATGCTCCAAAGTGAGAGCAACAATGGTGTTCCTCTACTTACAGAAGTGATCCAGGTGCTTGGATCACCTCAAATGACCTCCCTTGAGATGTTAGAATGCTCACTTTCCAAAGATAAGCTCTGGTTTGAAGAAATCGATTCTTCTTGCCAAAGAACTTTGAAAAACAATGAACATGAGAAGAGAAAGAGAAAGCAAGGAATATGGTTGCTTTGGTGTGTTTTTCTACTGAAGTATGCTCTCCTATTTATAGGCAAATGACTCAGTACTGATTGAGAGAGTGAGCTTGCTTAGTGAAGCAAGTTTGGTTTCTTAGCCATGAAGAAATTTCAAAAAATATCCAAGTGTGATCATTGCATTTTCGAGCCAGCTCCCCCATCTATTGATTCTATCTGATCTTAGGGAACATTTCAGATGCAAAGTGAGCTCTAATTGGTTGGTGAGAAGATTCCTTGGGTGATTCATCAATTTGCCATAAATTCACAAATGTAATCATTACATAATCACATGTTCTTGTTTTAGGAATCTTCCTCAATTATCATGGCATGGTGAAAATGAATGCATGGCATGTTTTCAGATGTGTTATGGGTCATGTAGCATCCATATTTGAGGTCATGTGCACAAAATTTCAAAGTCCAAAAATGATGCATGACCTATAATTTCACTTCATGAGGCCAACTTTGAACAAGCATAACTCTTAGCTCAAAATGAATTTGGAGAAGGTTGAACACAATTTGGAAAGCCCTAAACATCTACTTCAAATCATTAGTTTGGAGTTTCTTCAAAATCCTTTGGCAAATTTGTGAAAAATGAGGCCAAAGTTGGAAGAAAACTAGGTTAAAACACTTAGAAAAATTTCTAAGTGTTTATGACCTAAACTTCAAAATTTTCAAAACTTCATAAATGGTTGATCTTTTGAAAAAAGTTCCCTTGTAAGATGTTGTTTTATTTTGCAAGATCTACAACTTTCATGTTGGAAGTTTTTTGAGTTGTGTAGGTGAAATTTTGAGTTCTCACAATGCCCTCAAAAACCCTAATTCCCGACTTTTTGCCCCTTGATGAATTTCTTTGAATTTCTTTGGTCAAATGACTTTGACATCCATATATTGATGATATTGATCTTTGAAAGTCATTTTTTGACCAAAAATCTTAAAAGTCAATGATGATCCCACACAGTTGACTTTTCCTGACAAAGTGAATTTTTGGGCTTTTGTGTAGAAACAAGATCTTTTCCTCAAATGAATGATGTAAATGGATTATATTAAGGTAGTAGAGATTCTTGAATCATGTCTTGAGTTTTTGATCCATGCCCTGATTAAAAGTCAACTATCTTGGTGAATTAGGTCAAAAACCCTAATTGTCGACCAGAGGACAATGATGAGTGTAGACTTTGAACTGAGGTGTAATGTCCAGTGGATCTTGTCATATGAGTTATTTGAAGATGATTGATGTCTTTGAATGGTTTCCTGGGGCTTTTTAGGGTTTCCCAAATGTGATCCCTGATTTCAGTCCTTGATTAGGCTCAAAACCCTAGTTTGGTGACCTGAGTAAACCTGTACTCAGATGACTGGATGTCTAATCAATCATAGATGAGAAAAATGAAGTCCTTGAGCCCCATGATTATATTAGGGACTCATCCTTGTATTGATTGATCCTTTGCCTGAGCTTTCTTGTCTTTGAGCATCCTCGATTAGATACCAGATGGAGAAGTAACTGCTCTGGAAACTTGTCTTGACCTGATGAAAAATCCTGAAGATATGCCATCTCAGGGGGGTCAAAAATTAGGGTATGACAGATGCCCCTATTTAAGTTTCTTTTATCTGGAGGGAGAGAGATTGATATCTCGATCTTTCCGGCGTAAAAGAGACTTAAATATCGAGGAATGCCCGAATTTTGGGCGCTCCTGAGATGTTGTAATTGATAAAATCTTTGCATGACTTGATCCCGTTGTCGCACTTGGCGGGGGATGAGGAGACAAACTCCTGCAGAAATACTTGATGTGGATTCTGGCGAATGGATGGCAGTATAGGATGCGCAATCCATCTTCTTTAACTAAGTGTTGAAACTTAGAAAAAGGTAAACAACCTCCCCTTTGTTTCGGATGTCCATATCTCGAAACTGGTCTCAGTTGTGTTTGGACAATATCTCAGATAAAGAGAAAATTCTCCAAAGATTTGTTTCCTCATCAAACTTCTCATCAGCACTTGGAGATGAGACGCCATTTGATGGTAGTAAAGAAACTTCAAAGGTTTGTTTCCTCGTCAAACTTCTTACCAGCGCTTGGAGGTAAGATGCCATTTGACGGCTGTAAAGAAACTTCAAAGGTTTGTTTCCTCGTCAAACTTCTTATCAGCGCTTGGAGATAAGATGCCATTTGACGGTTGTAAAGAAACTTCACCATCTTCCCTTTTGACTTGACGTCTTTGAAAGAATGTCATATGGCCTCATGATCTTTTGAGGGGCTAATGACTTTGTTTGAAGGCGGACGAACTGTTTTCGGGGTGAAAACTGCCATTCGTCAACTGATGCCTGGGGAATCAACGAACTGTTTTCCTAAGAGGAAAACTGCCATTCATCGACTCTGTGGGGAGTTAAACATCCCAGAAACAGACAAACTGTTCGAAGAAACTGCCATTTGTCGATCTCTTGAGTATTTAACAGACAAACTGTCTTTTCTTGGGAAAAGACTGCCATTTGCCAATTGCTAGGGGAGCAAACTGTCTTCTACTGGGAGAGACTGCCATTTGTCGACCCTGTCATGAAAGAAAGTGAGCAAACTGTCTTCTGCTGAAAGAGACTGCCATTTGCTGACTTTGTTATGATAGAAAGTGAGCAAACTGTCTTCTGCTGAAAGAGACTGCCATTTGCTGACTTTGTTATGATAAAAAGTGAGCAAACTGTCTTCTGCTGAAAGAGACTGCCATTTGCTGACTTTGTTATGAAAGAAAGTGAGCAAACTGTCTTCTGCTGAAAGAGACTGCCATTTGCTGACTTTGTTGGGGAATCTGAACTATCTTCTGGACGAAGACTATCATTCGCTGATTCCGCTGGGGAATCATTTGTCGATCTGCTGGGAGATTCTGAATTTTTCTTTGACAAGAAGTGGCACCTCTTGACCCTGCTGGGGAAATACCAAACCTGTAGGGAATTCCAAAATGTGAAGCAGACTATCTTATCTGAAAAAGACTGTCGAATGTCGCTCTGCAGGAGAATCTCGGCTGAGGAATTCCAAAAGTGAACAAACTATCTCCTTGAGGGAGACTACCATTTGTTGACTTGCTTGGTGAGATCCTTGTGTATGAACTGTTGTCTCGAAGGAAAAAGTTTCTCCGGAACTTGCAGGGGAAACTCGAGTTCATGCCTCAATGACTCGGGCATTCACAGGATCAAAGCCTGATTCGGCTATGCAATTATGATGTAATGTATGCATGAATATTATGACAATGATAAAATGTAAAGTGAATGTGAATAGAATTGTCGCGGATGTAAAATCCTAAGATACGACTTGAAATTCTTGTGGATCAGAAGATGTCCTCTTCTTGGAGTTCGAACTCTGTTGGGAATATCTGGTTATCAGTTGTCCGCTGTCCGAAGTGAGTAATATGAATTGAAGTAAAGATCCGTCATCGGGAGATGTTCGCAAAGCGACCTCATGGGGAAATATTGGTTCCCGGAGTCTCAACCGTTCTCGGAGCAACTGTTTGCATTCTTCCTATTGTTTGTAAACCTTAGAAAGAAATTTCACCTTTATTTTTGCAAGTAAATTCATTTTTATTTTATGAAAACATTTGTTTCAAGAAAATGACTGTTTAAACTTAAAATGCATTTCAAGAAACTGAATAAGACTAGATTGCAAAGGAAAAGCACAAGGCTCAAATTATTATATATGGAATGGTAATCAGCCAAATGCTTGATTCCATGGAGTATTTACAAAGTTGGAAATTGGTAATTTTCGGGAAAAGGGCTACGATGAAACGTGACGACCGTTATCTCTCCCTTCCACTCCGAGTTGCGCTGTATTCGTGCTTCGTAGAAGATGACCTACTGCTGATGAATACTCCGCTATGGATTTTGAATGATCAAGTTTGTCCTGAACACAGTTACTTGCCATATATCCCTAACTTTTGCGTAAACTACCCCTTTCGGGTTTTAAGTCTACCGGGATTGATTATTTATTTTTTTATGTCTCTAACTTTTGCCTGAATCGCCCTTTCGGGTTTTCGATTCACCGAGACGCTCTTTTTTGCCTAAGTCGCTCTTTGCGAGTTTTCAACTTAGCGAGCTGTTCTTTTAATTATTTAGGCGAAGTATTTCTTGACTGCGTCGACGTTCACAGGACGGGTGAATTCTTCTCCATCCATAGTCGTGAGTATTAAGGCTCCTCCTGAGAAAGCTCTCTTGACCACGTAGGGGCCGTCATAATTGGGAGTCCATTTCCCTCTCGAATCTGTGAGAAAAGATTGAATCTTTTTGAGTACAAGGTCGCCTTCTTTGATTGTGCGAGGTCGAACCTTTTTGTCGAAAGCTTTCTTCATTCTTTGTTGATATAGCTGTCCGTGGCATAAAGCTGTCATGCGCTTTTCTTCGATTAAGTTCAATTCATCGAATCTGCTTTGACACCACTCGGCTTCTGTTAATTTTGCCTCCATCAAAACTCTCATTGATGGAATCTCAACCTCTATAGGTAGGACTGCCTCCATGCCATATACAAGGGAGAAAGGAGTTGCTCCAGTCGAAGTACGTACTGATGTACGGTAACCATGAAGAGCATACGGGAGCATTTCATGCCAATCTTTGTAAGTGATGACCATCTTCTGAATGATTTTCTTGATGTTTTTGTTAGCTGCTTCTACAGCTCCATTCATCTTTGGTCTGTAAGGAGATGAGTTGTGATGTTCGATCTTGAATTCTTCACAAAGCTCCTTCATCATTTTGTTATTCAAATTTGACCCATTGTCAGTGATTATCTTGCTAGGAATGCCGTAGCGACAGATGATGTGATTCTTGATAAACCTGACGACAACTTGTCTTGTAACGTTTGCATATGAAGCTGCTTCAACCCATTTGGTGAAATAGTCTATGGCTACCAAGATGAAGCGATGTCCGTTGGACGCTTTTGGTTCGATCATTCCAATCATGTCGATTCCCCACATGGAGAAAGGCCAAGGGGAAGAGAGTATGTTGAGAAGAGATGGTGGCACATGAATTCTATCGGCGTAGATCTGGCATTTGTGACACCTCTTTGCGTACTGGTAGCAATCTGACTCCATTGTCAGCCAATAATATCCTGCTCTCAGTATTTTCCTTGTCATGGTATGTCCATTGGTGTGAGTACCAAAGGAACCTTCATGTATTTCTCTCATGAGTATTTCTGCTTCTTTTCTGTCAACGCATCTGAGCAGAACCATGTCGAAGTTTCTCTTGTACAGAACATCTTCATTCAGGAAGAATCTACAAGCTAACTTTCTCAAAGTCTTTCTATCTTTCTTTGACGCCCCAAGAGGGTACTCTTGCTTTTGAAGAAAGTTCTTGATGTCGTGATACCACGGTTTGTCGTCGATGATTGCTTCTACTGTGAAAACATGAGCGGGCCTATCCAGGCGCATAACATCGATCCGAGGAATGTCATTCCAATGATTTATCCTAATCATGGAAGAGAGTGTGGCTAATGCATCAGCCAAATTGTTTTCTTCACGAGGAATGTGATGAAAATCTACCCTGTCGAAGAATGGTAATAATCTTCTCGCGTAGTCTTTGTAAGGAATTAGCCCTGGTTGGCGTGTTTCCCATTCTCCTTTGATTTGATTGATGACCAAAGCAGAATCTCCATATACATCCAAGTGTTTGATTCTTAGATCCATGGCTTCTTCGAGACCCATGATGCAAGCTTCATATTCGGCCTCATTGTTTGTGCATTTGAAAGTTAATCTGGCAGTAAATGGAATATGGGTACCCTGAGGTGTAACAATGATTGCCCCAATTCCTCGTCCATAAGCATTGACAGCTCCGTCAAAGATTAAGCCCCACTGGGATCCTATCTCAGGTCCTTCGTCTGGTAGTGGCTCGTCGTAATCTTTCATCTTGAGGTACATGACGTCCTCGTCCGGAAAGTCGAAACTGGTTGATTCATGACCATTGAGTGGGTGGTGAGCCAGGTGCTCAGCTAGAATGCTTCCTTT
The DNA here is from genome assembly GCF_029867415.1 of Vicia villosa. Taxonomy (NCBI): domain Eukaryota; kingdom Viridiplantae; phylum Streptophyta; class Magnoliopsida; order Fabales; family Fabaceae; genus Vicia; species Vicia villosa. The sequence continues at coordinate 233,641 of NW_026705019.1, read as the reverse complement.
CACGGCTTTCTGTGCGTGATACTCAATGTCATATTCTGATAACAACATCTGCCAACGGGCAATTCTCCCGGTTAAAGCAGGCTTCTCAAAGATGTACTTGATTGGATCCATATGAGAGATCAAACAAGTAGTATGTCGAATCATGTACTGGCGGAGACGCTTGGCAGCCCAGGCCAAAGCACAACACGTCTTCTCGAGCATGGAGTAGCGGGATTCACAGTCAGTGAATTTCTTGCTCAGGTAGTAGATGGCATGCTCTTTTCTCTTCGTCTCGTCTTGCTGTCCAAGGACACAACCCATGGAGTCTTCTAAGACGGTTAAGTACATTATCAAAGGTCTTCCTTCCACTGGAGGAGACAAGATGGGTGGTTCGAGCAGATATTCCTTAATGCTGTCGAACGCTTTCTGACAATCGTCTGTCCAGACGCAACTTTGATTTTTCCGTAGAAGTTTGAAAATAGGAGCGCAAGTTGCAGTCATGAGATATATGAATCTCGAGATGTAATTCAGACGTCCAAGAAATCCTCTAACTTGTTTCTCGGTTCTGGGCGAAGGCATTTCTTGAATTGCCTTGACTTTGTCTGGATCTACTTCAATTCCTCGTTTGCTGACAATGAAACCAAGGAGTTTTCCTGAGTAGACACCAAAGGTGCACTTGTTGGGGTTCAGGCGAAGCTGAAACTTCCGTAAGCGTTGAAATAACTTTGTCAGATTCTGTATGTGATCTTCTTCATTTTCTGATTTGGCAATCATGTCGTCCACATAGACTTCCACTTCTTTATGCATCATGTCGTGGAAAAGCGTAGTCATGGCTCTTTGATAAGTTGCCCCTGCGTTCTTTAGTCCAAAAGGCATAACACGATAGCAGAACGTGCCCCAGGGGGTGATGAAAGCTGTTTTTTCCATGTCTTCAGGTGCCATTTTGATTTGGTTGTATCCTGAAAATCCGTCCATGAATGAGAAAACTTTGGATTTTGCTGTACTGTCTACCAACATATCAATATGTGGTAAAGGAAAATCATCCTTAGGGCTAGCTTTGTTCAAATCTCTGTAGTCGACGCACATGCGGACTTTTCCGTCTTTCTTAGGAACGGGAACAATGTTAGCTAACCACTGAGGGTATTCTGAAGTGACGAGGAAACCTGCGTTGATCTGCTTTTGAACTTCCTCTTTGATTTTCATGGCCATCTCCGGATGAGTTCTTCTTAATTTTTGCTTGACCGGAGGGCATTCTGCTTTTAATGGCAAGTGATGCTCCACTATACTGGTATCCAACCCTGGCATATCTTGATAAGACCAAGCGAAGACATCTGAGAATTCTTTGAGCAGCTGTATCAAACTCTCTCTGATCTCTGAACTGAGCGAAGCTCCAATCTTAACCTCTTTTCTGTTTCCATCGGAACCAAGGTTAATGATCTCTAGAGGCTCATTGTATGGCTGAATGGCCTCTTCCTTTTGTTGAAGTAACCGTGAAATTTCCTTTGATATTTCTTCGTCTTCTTCTTCCTCTGCCTCGAATACAGGAAACTCAAAGCTTGGAGAAGTCATACGGTCGCACGTTTCAACGGGGTATTTTATGATTAATCTGCATATGTGTGATAAGTTTTATTTAGACAACGAGGGAAGACTCGGTGTATGCAGTTAATGAAATATTTTGATGTTTTTTTAGGGTGTTTTTTAGGATTACCAATTTCCGAAAAAAGAAAAGGAAAAACTAAACGAAGGAACAGAATGACATTTTTATTTATGGACAGTCATTTCTTGAAACAAAGACCCTATAAAACAAAACTCTATTGCTTTGGGCGAAGCAAAGAGGGACATTTTCCTAAGAAATAGTAAAATGCAAAGCCCTATGAAACATCTCTTCACCCTGGGCTATGGTGAGAGGACAAAATAACGGTGAAAGTTCCTACTTAGGAGTGCGAACAACAGTTGTAACTTCAACAGCTGTCCAATAGTGGCGAACCCCATTGTGCACTAAGTAATCTGGAACCTTAGGCTTAAGCTGGCCTGTGGTAGGTCTTGATTTACCAACCACTGTCTTTGCAACACTCAGACGATCTTCTTCTACTTCAGCAGACTGAGCGGTGTGAGCATACCCATTTCCAAGTGGAGTATGTCGAACTTTCTTTTGAGGAAACTTCCAATCTTCTGAATGGAGAGACTCGTTGTCGGAGACACTTTCGAGATCATCCTCTTCTGTATTTTGGTCTTGCTCTTCTCCCAAGATGGCATTGACTAGATATGTGAACTCTAGATCCGTAGCCTCGGAAGGTGACTTGGGGATATAATCCTCAATGATGATTTCACCAGTCGATGATGATGAATAGCAAGGGTTATACATCTCTTTTGGCTGAGAGAGGTACTCATAATCAATGTTCCATCCAGTTGGAACAATGTCTTCAAGAGAGATTCTTGAACTTTCAGGAGCGGAGTATTTCACCATGTAGTCGAATTTTCCGCTTGGTTCTCCTAATGTATCCCAAGTCTCTTCGGGGATAGGAGGAACTTCTTCTGATGAACCATGACTTCTGGTGGTGAAGCTGTCAGTAACTTCATCACTGCTTGGTTGAGTCTTACTTTCAGATCCTTTAGTCGGATAACAGCAAGGTGAATCAGACTCTGGTAGGGAGATGTATCCTGCTTTGTTAAGATAGGATAACCACTCCTCTTCATCGGTGTTTTCCGTACCGATGGTATTGACTGTTTGTTGAACAGGTTGAAGAAAACCTCCACTGCAGAAAGTTTCTTGAATGGGGAGAACTACCTCAATCCCTGGGATAGCTTTCGATGATGTCGGAAAGAATCCAATTCCTGTTCTGTTCTTGTTGTTGGTAGGAATATTAATGTGCCCCCAACCACTGGTAGTGCCATCCTTTATAACTTGGATTGCATCTTTGTATGAAGAAATAGACGCTGCTTTCTCCTTTCCTTTGTCTAAGGAAAGTGCTTGGAATTTAGTTCCAACAACTTCTTTTGGTTCTATGTCGGAGAATGATGACAGGTTGCTGACGATCAGAGCTCGTTCTCCACATACGGTTACCAATTTGTCATTTCTTATGAACTTCAGTTTCTGATGAAGTGTTGAAGTAATTGCCCCAGCCTCATGAATCCATGGGCGACCTAGCAAACAACTGTATTGTGCTGGAATGTCCATAACTTGGAAAGTGATTTTGAACGTCTGAGGTCCAATAGTTATGGGAAGATCTACTTCTCCGAAAACTGACTTTCTTGATCCATCAAATGCTTTGACGATGACATGACTTTTTCTTAGAGGGTAATCTTCGAAAGATAATCTTGATAATGTTGATTTAGGCATGACGTTGAGAGAGGATCCATTGTCTATTAGGACTCCTGTGAGTGTATTACCCATGCAGCCAACTGAGATGTGAAGTGGAAGATTGTGGTCCACTCCTTCTTCAGGAAGATCTTCGTCACAGAAACTTAGGTTAGTTCCGGCGGAAATGTTGGCAACGATGTTGTTGAATTGGCTTATTGTAACACTTGGTTCTACGAAAGCTTGTTCCAAAACTTTCTGTAGAGCTTCCCTATGAGCTTCAGAACTCAATAGTAGGGAAAGAACAGAAATCCTAGACGGAGTATGTAGTAATTGGTCTACAATGTTGTATTCACTCCTCTGGATTAACTTCAAGATCTCATCATTTTCTTTTGCTTGAACAGCATTGGTCGGATGATTGTCTTGCCTATGTGGTACTTCCTCCGAAGGTTTCTCCACATTTTCTGTTGTTCTGTTGAAGACTCGTCCACTTCTGGTGACTCGACTAACATCAGCAATGTTGACAACAGACGGTAATGGTATTTCCTTACCATTTTCAATGAATGTAGCGTTGTACTTGTATGGTATAGCCTTGCTGGACTCATACGGTACAGGACCTGGTAAGTAGATGACTAGTGGTGCAACTGCTGTCTTCCTGCTATCATACTTAACTTGCATAGGTTCAACTTGATTAATTTGAGGAGATACGGTAAAGACTTCATCATCTTCTCTGTTGGCAAGAACAGTAATGGTATTGTCATCCATCAGCTTTTGAATGTCGTTGCGAACACGCAAACATCCTCGTGAATTTCTTCGACAGATTTCGCATCTACTGTAAGCGTGGAAATCTGTTCCAAAGTAGGCAAGTCCATTTAAAGTTTTGTGGAACCTGACTACCGATCCTTCAAGGTCTTCAACTTTGTAGATTTTGTATTCTCCTGGACATCCTTGAACCATGTTGATGTCATGTTCAGTTCTGACTCGGATATGTTGAATCCATCCTAAGTCCATTTGTTCTTGTAATGCAGCTTGAACTACGGCACATCCTTGATTATTCTTTGGACAAATTTCACATGTGAAGTAGTTGTGAGGTGGTACATGACCGTACCCAGCTTGTTTAGCGTGCATCCTGACAAGATTTTCCCCTATCTGACGAATGTCGTAGATTTGAATGACATTGGGGTGTTGATCTATCAGATTTACTGAAGCTTCTTTATGCTGCGGCAAAGGATTTGCTTGGACGTTTGGATTAGTATCTTTGAAGGATAGCATTCCGCTTTTCACTAATCGTTGGACGTCAATCTTGAAAGAGAAACAGTTCTCAATATTGTGACCTGGTGCCCCCTGATGATAGGGACAAGATTGGTCAGCCTTATACCATGGTGAGGAACTGTTTGTAGGATTTGGAGGACTCCTTGTCTGGATGAGTCCTTTTGCCAGTAATGTTGGAAACAATTCTGCATACGGCATTGGTACGGGGTCAAAGGCAGGATACCTTGGAGCCCGATTGTTGTAATTTGGAGGTCGAACCTGCTGCTGAGGTTGCTGCGACCTTTGTTGAGTTTGTTGTTGCGAAACCTGAGGTTGATAAGCTGGCGCTGAGTTAACAACCGGAGTTATTGTTGCAACTTGAGGTTGGAATTTCTTCTTGATTTTGTGCAAGACATTGCTGACATCTTGATCCTTTTTCTTCTGGAAAGAACTTCCATACTTCCTTGGACCAACAGAAGATTCTGGTTCTTTGTTCAAGCGTCCTTCTCGAACTGCTTCTTCTAAACGCACACCCATGTTTACCATCTCGGTAAAGTCACTTGGTGCACTTGCAACCATTCGTCCGTAGTAAAATGGACTTAAAGTTTTGAGATAGATTTTTGTCATTTCTTTCTCTTCAAGTGGTGGACAAATTTGAGCAGCAACTTCACGCCATCTCTGAGCGTATTCCTTGAAGCTTTCTCTATCCTTTTGAGTCATGGCCCGGAGTTGATCTCTGTCGGGAGCCATATCCAGATTGTACTTATACTGTTTGACGAAGGCCTCTCCGAGGTCTCGAAAAGTACGAATCTCTGAACTGTCCAAGTTCATGTACCATTTGAGTGCAGCACCAGTCAGGCTGTCTTGAAAATAATGAATGAGCAATTGTTGATTATCAGTCTGAGTTGACATTCTTCGAGCGTACATCACAAGATGACTTTGTGGGCATGAATTCCCTTTGTACTTCTCGAATTCTGGTACTTTGAATTTGTGAGGAATCTTAACATTTGGAACCAGACAGAGGTCTGCAGCATTCTTCCCAAATAGATCTTGTCCTCGGAGAGTCTTGAGTTCCTTCTGCATTTGCAGAAACTGTTCTTGGAACTCGTCCAATCTTTCATACACGCCAGCGTCCTCACTTGGGGCGTGATGATATACTTGTCCGCCTTGCGGGGGAAAAGTATGCATAATGGGCTGTGGAGAAGCCATGACAGCAGATCTCGGAATCTCAGCATTCTGTTGTGCGAAACCCATTGCCGTTGCTCTTGGAACTTCAATTTCCAGAGGTTTGTAACCCTCCGGTGGACGCATATCCATGGTGACTTTTGGAGCTTCAGAAGCTGGAGGTATGTACCCTTCTGGAGTAAAGTTATACGGCATGCCCCAAGGTCGATCAGGCGGCATGGTATACTGAGGAATAGGAGTAGAAACAATCTCGGAAACCACAGTCCTTTGTGGTTCTTCTGGCGTTGGTCGATTCTGCGCAACTACCAGGGCTTCTACCATACTATTGAGTCTTTCAACAGTACCTTTGAGAGTATTAATCTCTTCTCTGAGTTCTTCATTCTCTTGCTCAAAGTCTTCCATTCTTTTCTTGCGACTTGAACGAGTGTTGTATGGATGAGACAGCTTGAAAGTCTTGGTTCACCTCCTTCTCCTCCTCTCTTTCTGGAGAAAGGAAAGTGACTATTAGATCCGCGACAATTCTCGTGTCAGTGCGTACAACTAAAGCGATGTATGATATGCAATTAAGTTATTATTTTTCAAGGAAACACCATAATTACGTTATGAAACATCAAACTTTTATTAATTAAGCGAAAACGCCGTTTTTTACACACTTTGAAAATGGAAATACAGAGAAACTGAGAGAAAGGACTCTAAAACTTTGATGATGAGCCGACTTCACGTTCTAACATCTTCTTCTGTTTCTTGAGCTGAGCGTTCTCTGACGTGAGCTGATCGATGATCCAGGAAGCAGGAGGGATATGATGAGAAAGTGACGTTTGTGTCACTTGTCGATCGAGCACTTCAAGTAACTCATCCTTCCTTCTTAGGATGTTTTGAATTTCAACATTTTCCGTGTTGACAATTCGATACTTGTTCCTCCAAGCATTCCTTTCTTGGCATACCTTGTTTAATGCCGCTTGCAGTTTTTCAACATCGGTGGAGAAAAGGTAAATTGGTTCCCTTAGGGGAATAGGTTCTTGATGTTGATATGGCATCCTGAGCTTGAATGCTCTGACGCGTACCCATTGAAGGTAAGGATCCAGGGAGATGCGAAGATGTTTTCCTAACAATCTTCTCCCTTTGCTGTGAACAAGACGCCAGGCTTGGACAATTTCCTTCTTCAGCATGTTGCCATGATCGTCGATGTTCTTGAAGAACAGACCCTCCAATTGGATGTTACTTGGTATATTTTTCATGGGATAGCCGTATTGACGACGGGCTAAAGCTGGATTGTAACTGATTCCTCCCTTAGTTCCAATAAGGGGTATGTTGGGAAAACTTCCGCAACTGAAGATGATCTTGGTTTCGTCGTTGTCAGGACTACACCAATCAATGTCTGTATGAGTGAGAGACATGATTTTCTGTGACCAGTAAAGGCCATCCCTCATGTTCCAGAAAGTGCTAGACTTTGGCAGGTGCGAAACGAACCATTCGTATAACAACGGTACGCAGCATGTGATTAATCCTCCTCGCTGCAGGTTTCTTGAATGCACAGAGTGATAAGCATCCGCAAGCAAGGTTGGAACTGGATTTCCAATTAAGAAGATCTTAATTGCATTGATGTCGACGAAATCGTTAATGTTAGGGAACAAAAACAATCCGTAGATAAGCAAAGCCAAGATTTCCTCAAAAGCGCTCATATCTTGGATGCTGACGAAGTACCGAGCTTGATCAAACAGGAATTTGGAGGGCAATCCTTGAATTCCTCCTCTACTCACCATATGAGTTCTGATGTCGACTACGTTCAAAGGAGTAGTTGCAGCAATGATAATGTCGTCAGGATTCTTTTCCAAACCGGAGTACGGATCTTGCGCGTACACGGGTATTCCAATCAGACGAGAGTACTCCTCTAACGTAGGCATGAGCTGATAATCTGGAAAGGTGAAGCAGTGATACGTTGGATCGTAAAACTGTACCAAGGTGGGAAGGATCCCATTCACCATGTTGGTATTGATAAAAGGAAGAAGTTTTCCATACTTCTCCTTGAAAGCCTGGGGGTTGACCACCAGTTTTCCGAGCTTTCCCAGTTCCTCGACCTGGGGAATCTTGAAGGTGTATTTCCTAGCTCTCTTTCTTCCGTAATCCATGGTATAGATCCTTAAGTCCTTTCTCTGTTTCTCTCTTTCTATGAAGTTCAAAACGTTCGTTATTTAGTTTCCTTGAAAAACGACTCGAAAAAGACTCTTTTTTTTTGTTTTTAGTTGTTTATTAATGAATGATGCATGAATGCATGAATGCACACACAAAAGTTTTAAACAAACATGGCGTTGAAGGGTATAGTGGTCATGAAGTCCAAACGCAATTCCCGCCCCAATGGTAAACTAAGGATAAGGATTTTTGTACCTGTAGAACGGGTTCTAGGGGTCTCAGAGTTTTTGCTCAACCTTAAAGATACGTTGATTGGTATCTATAAGAGAGTTTTCTCTGAGTGTAGTATCTGCGTGACAATTACTTCCGTAATCACCGCTCTACGTCCTAAAAAACAAGGCTTTAAGTGGGGTTAATGTGTTTCTAGGTCCTCATGGTACAAATCAGTCTCGGAATGCAGTGGCGTAGTTAATCACAACCAGCCAGGCAAATCCCAAGAGTAGACTTGGAAACCAAGATTAGAGGGCCTTCACCGGGAAGACATCCTCCATCCTATCTTATGTTGCACTCAAATCCGGGTATAGGATTTCTCACCACAAGGGGGAATCAAGCCCTTTCCCGATACAGAATAAACAAAATAAACAAATATATATGCAACAAACACATGATATGACACAGAGGTTAGGCAGGACCTCTCTTGTTTGAGGGGGAATTTGGCATCCCTAATTCCTCATTGGGGCTGGACCAGCAACAGGTCAACCATTGGTTTGGATGAAAAACCAAGGTTTTTAACACTTATATCCCCAGCAGAGTCGCCATTTTTTCTGTGGTGTCGTTTTCTTTACCTCCCCGTTTCACTTGGGAGGACGGCACACTAAACCCTTCACGCGAAATTTGGAAGGAGAATGCGCCCGTGGTGGGATGAATTTTGTTTCAGTTCTTCCTACGATATCACACGAACTTTCTTATTTGTCCTACGAGTAGGAAAGGGGAAAAAAGATCTCAACTAAACCCTAGGAGTTTGCTAAGTGTGGGGATTTCACCTAGACTAGAAATTCTGGAGTCCGGGAGGTCGGTTATACATAGGGAAGTGTTTAAACACCCTATATATCTGTAGTACTCTACAGGAACCTTCTCTGTGTCATTGTGTTTGTGTTTATTGCTAATGATTGGGAAAGTTTCTCCTTTGTATTAGGAGAAGGAATTGATTTGATTTGAAAAGACAGACAGACAGACAGACAGACTATTTTTGGTATTTTATTAGCTCGCTGAGATTCCTTGTGAACCTCATGCCTACATATCCCTAGTGGAAGTCAGAGCTTAATGTAGTTCGGGGAACTAACTAGGGAAATTAATGTTTTTGGTGCCTTGCTTGAAGCTCAAGGTTGAAGCTTGGAATTAAATCTCTGTTTACAGTAAAGAGACATGAAATCATCTCTACAGAGAGGTATTTGTACTATTCTACCACAAACATTTAAAGGAGTGACAGAATAACTGGATTCATTTCATTCAAGAGGGGAGTCTACTTGGTTGATCAAGTATGACAGCCATCGTGCCTCTAAAATGAAAGAAAGATGCTCATCCAAATTAGGGAAAGTGTACAAGTCTGGGGATGTGCCAGAGCATGTCTTTCAGAGTCCTAAATGGGAGACTTTGATTGAAATTGAAATTGAAATGTTTGTTTGTTTGAATGTGGTAGAGTAGTAAAAATATCTCTCTATAGAGATAAGCTATGTCTATCTACTGTATAAAAGATTTGACTTTAGCTGGCTTGTATGAGGCCCAAGCTTGAGGCTTTTTGATTGATTAATTAATATTATTGTTTCTGGGAGATGACTCCAATGGGGATTAATTACAGGGTATTTTTGTGTTCTGTACAAAGCCCAGAATTGAGGCTGACTCTACTTAGGGAGACTCTATTTGTGTGCCTTTGTACAAAGCCCAAGGTTGTGGCTAACTGTTGAGGATAATTGAATGAATGACTCTATTTTGTGTGCCTTGTACAAAGCCCAAGGTTGTGGCTGACTGTTGCTAGGGAAAACATTATTTTCTGCCTTGTACAAAGCCCAAGGTTGTGGCGGACTCTTAAATGAATTAAGTATGGATGACTATATAGGGAAAGATCCTAAGTGTTAGGAATCTTTGACACATGAAAAATATGGTTTATCTGCCTTGTACAAAGCCCAAGGTTGTGGCTACTGAGTGATGAAGAACTCACTGGGGAGACTCTATTATCTGCCTTGTACAATGCCCAAGGTTGAGGCTGACTCTTGACAGGGGAGTTTTATTGTTTGGGTGCCTTGTATGAAGCCCAAGGTTGAGGCTAACTGTTTTTGTTGGTTTTGACTCTACTGAGGAGATTTTATTTATTAAAAGACTGTTTTTCTTTGGAAGCTAACCCTTTCCAGGGATTTTGACTCAGCTGGAGAAATTATTTGGTGAAAGACTGACTTTATCATGTTTTTTTGGAGGCTGACCCTTTCCAGGGGTTTTGACTTGTTGCACCCCAAAATTTGCCCATCTAATTTTACCGCTAATTGGCTAAACTTCACATTCATTTGCATACCTCCATTAAGTCATCTAACATTCGCATATCATTAATAAATAAATCAAGTAGGGGATCAAAGTCCATGGAACAAATTGAAGGTCTCACTTGATTTTGGAGTTCTATACTTTACAAGCTTGGTCCAACTAAAATGCTCTTGATGTGTATCGTGGTCTTAACTTATGGTCACGTGGATTAAGATTTACTTCTATATTCATATGACAAATGAAGAGTTTCTCTTATGGAGTTGGAATCAATAATGAATGTGTGCAAAATTGAATTGTATATGGTATTGTGGCGGATCGGTTCCACTTTACAGGCTACTTGATAGAAGGATTGATTTTTGGTTTCTTCCACCTTATGCTTTGGTTTATTTAAGAGTATAAAGAGTTAAATCTCAAACTCGAAGCCTAGGAGGAAAATACTCACTCAAGATTCAAAACTTTGTTCGTTGGTATTTCGAGCCTAACATAAAAGCATACACTACTATTCGTCCAAAGTTCAACACCATTATTTATATTACAAAACTCAATCTCAAAGGGCACCATTACATATTGTTTAACCACAAAAAATCCAATCGTTCAAATTTTCACCATTACATTCCATCAAAGAAATACATTCAAAGAACCATTTCAAGTCCAAGAGACCTTTACATCATGAAACATTACAAAAGAATAAATACTAAAACTATCTATTATTTGTCCATTCACTTTGTCCTCCATTGGCATATTTTCTTCAAACCACTTCATCATCCCTTCACTTTAATTAACCACTGCCACGATCCAAACAGCTCTGCAAAGAAAAGCTTCACAAATCAAAACCAGAATCCTTCAACACAATTCCAACTCAATTCAGCAGCTTTGCACAAGAAATAGACACTAATTCATTCAATACAGCCAGTTCATGTTCATACAATTGATCATTCCCACAAAATTCTACACAAAATAAACCCTTCCTAACAGAACCTCATACTTCAAACTAACAGCTTTGTAACAAATATACCCTCACTGTGATAACAGAAAATCAAACAACCTAACTACCTAACAGATTTCCAACTAACATCATAACTAACTCCTTCTAACCTCTAACTGTCACATAACAAACTTTTAACAGAATAACAGAATCCAACAGAATGTAACAGAAAAGCAGAGATTGAGCTACCTGAGAAGATCTATATAACAGACTTCTTCACCTTCATTCAAGCCTCTCCACCATTTTCCCCGATTCACTTCATCAGTTTTCACGATCTTCATCTTTCTCCACCAATCATCACTCCAATCCTCTCTCCCTCCATAATCCACTCATCTTCTTCACAACCTTCACTCTGTTCCCATCTTCTCCCCCCTTCTCTGAACTCATCATCTTCATCACCTTCAACTCACCTTCTCAATCTTCAACTTCCACCATAACCGAATTCATCTCAATCCTCAATCTCATCTCTTAATCTTCAATTCACATAACTTCAGCCAATCCTGCAGAAAAATTAACAAACAGAACCAAACTCTTCATTTTGCACAAGATTCATACAACAGGAAGAAAGAGTTGAAGCCGAAGAAATTGATAGAAACAGAGGCATACCTTGAAGCTTCTTGGAGTCGTTCCGTTTGGAGACACAAAACCGGCGTCCAACGTCTTTAATCTCCTCAGAAAAATCAGTTCCTTTCATCTTCAATCAACCATAAGCTTCGAGGAAATCATCAACATCATCAATCTGCAATTGCGCGAAGAACAATATCCAATTCTTGAATATCCAATTCAGAAACTCCTCACATCTTCAATCTGAGGTATCATCATCGCATCTCTTCAAATCCGCACATCACAAAACCAGAAAAAAGATCTCGCTCATGTTTCTTCACATTAAGAACCTTCATCGCATCCTTCATTAGTCAACAACTCCGTCAATTGCAACATCGAAGCGAGAAGAGATCGTTGAGAGACGAAGAGAGGCCGAGATAGGGACGTTGTTCTCATGGGCGAAGATTAGCGGCGGTGTTCGAAGCTTTGCTTGGATATCGATCGGAGAAGAAGAAGAGAGGGCCGCCATCGTTTGTGAGAAGAGGAACTGAGTTCAGGAATTCCAATCGTCACTTGCGGTAACCCTAAAATCCCCTTTTCGTAATTATTTTTATTTTATTTTAATTCATCTTTTTTTTATCTTTTAATTTAAGATTGAATGTGAAATAAACCTGATTAATGGTACCATAAAGTCTGATTAATTGTTATTAGTTAGGTTTAAATGCGAAATCTGATTAATGGATATTGAATGAAATCTGAACTTGGACTATAACAATAACTGTGGGCCTGCAAATGTTTTACTAATTCATACCCCCTCTGGGCCCATATCACGTTTTGCCACAAGAAAGTCTGATAACAAAAACCCTTTGGGCTGGGCCCTGCTCCCAGTTTCTATTCAAACCACTATCTTCAATTTTCACCCCTAATCACATTTTAATTTTAATTTTAATTAGTTTTTTTTTGCTATTTCTCTTAGTGATTAATTGCTAATTTTTCTACTATTCTCTTAGACTTTTAATCATGATTTTTGACATATAAAAATAATCACTAAAAATATTAGTTTTAGGCTAATTGTTTTAATCCTTTTTGCTTGACTTGTAATTCAATTTCTCCCATAAAAATCGACATAAAAATAATAGTATTTTTAATTCATTTTAGTACTATATTTTGACTTGTTGCTTCATGCTTGTATATAACTTTGTACCATTGTGTTACTCACTATTGACTTCTAATTGCGATCTTTATTTTCATATTTCCTCTAATCCTAACCTTAGGTAGAAACCATGATAATCTTAGGTAGAAATTCCCTTCATGCTTAGGCTAGTTTCTTTTCCTTTTCAACCTTAAAACATCTAACAAATACTTGACTTAATTTCCCATAAAAAATACCAAGAAAACTCATAAAAAATGACTAATAAATACTTTGACTAATAAAAAGGGAATGGAAGCTTGTAACTTCCCTTGCTTAAGGGATGTTCGAGTGCTTGGGGCTCCCTTGCTTAAGGGTTCCATTCAGGCGTAAGTTCCCAACCTCTAAAAAACACAAACCAAAGAGTAACTCGAGTTTCCCTTGCTTAAGGGATTTCCTCGAAACGCTCAAACTCTCTTCTCTATCTCGCCTCTGAGGCATTCTTTAATCGGACACGTTACTTCCGCTCCATTCCCAGCTTAAGACTCCAGAGGTCGAGCAGCGGAGTGCGAATGTAACTTCGTCCACTAAAAAACACAAAAACAAACAAAAACTAAAGAGCCGAACTACGGCGCTCTGATTCCTGAAAAGGATACGTAGGCATTGGGTCGCGGGGCCTAAGCGAGCACAACTATTTAAAACCTTATTTTCCCCGTGTTTCTTTTGTATTCATTTGCATGCATTCCCTTAGTAATTAAGCTTTAGATTTATACACCCTTTAGATAGCAACAAACATAGGTGGATACCATCGAGTACGATGGGCGTGAGGGGTGCTAGTACCTTCCCCTCGCGTAACCGACTTCCGTACCCTATCTCTGGTCGCAAGACCTTTTCTTATCCTTTTCTTATTCTAGGTTTTCTGATATTCCTTTCCCTCTTTGGGATAAATATATTAGTGGCGACTCTGTTCATTTTCGCGAGCGTGCGACATGACTCTTTTGGGGAAATTATCTCCTAAGAGAATGAAATTATTTATTAATTGACTTTGGAGGCTAACCCTTTCCAGGGGTTTTGTATTAAAAATGAAAGAATGTGTGGAAGCTAACCCTTTCCAGGGATTTTGAAATGGAGGTTGATTTTAATTGACTTTGGAGGCTAACCCTTTCCAGGGGTTTTGTTGGAAATGAATGGCAGAAAGATTATCTAATGGAGACTTCTTGTTTAAAGCCCAAGATGAAGGCTGACTCAATACTGAGGATGACCCAAAGCATGGATCCTAGACTCTGCTAAGGAAGATTGATGAAGATAAGGGTGACAGAGACTGTCCATGTCTCTCATTCCAAAAGGTGTACTCAATGCAAAATTGAGACAAACTTAGCTTGTTTAAAGTCTGGTTTAAATTGGAAGAAACTCACCAGGGTAGGCTAAAAGGTGGCTAAAGACCTGTTCCTATGTTTATAAGAAACCTGATGGGTCCTTGTATACAAGCTCAAGAGGAAGCTGGAAATGCTTTAAAGAAGCCTGTGGGTCCTTGTACAAAGCCCAAGAGGAGGCTAATCGAGGGTCCTTGTTATAGCACAAGAGAAAGCTATGTGGTTTTGAACTTATTTTGGCTCTAAGCAAATGGGTAAGAGGTTTCACCGGGAATAATTCCTCTTTGGGTGGATGTGTCCTATTATTTGGATTCTAAGGTTTTTGCCAAGATGTTTCACCGGGAATAATTCATCTTGGGGGTTTGAACTACAGATCTCTAATTAGGAAAGAGCCTTCACCGGGAAGACATTCTCAATCCTAGGTCATATTCCTATAATATATATATAGTTTAACTGTCCTAAGGTTTATACTCAAACGTAGTTCTAAACTAATATATGCACAATTTATATTTGACAGTAATTTAAATAAAGACTGTAAATTGAAAGCTTGTAAAGCCTAACCTGGATGGAGTGGAGGCCATTGAAGAAGTATGTACAGAGCCTTAACAGTAATTTTTGTTGTTTTGTTGATGACAGTTGAATATATGATAAACAGTTAATGGTTTTTGAAAACAGAAGAAGTGAAGATGGACAAAGGTCACATAGGTATCTGAAGAGTTTCACCGGGAATAATGCCCTTCAAATACCAGAAGAATGTTTTGAAAACAGAAAGAAGATTTTGAAAATACAGTTTTGAAAACAAGCTAAGAAGAGAAGGTTTTTGGGACTTACACTCTATTAGAGGCCCAGTACTTTACAGTACTGGTGTAAAAGCAATTTGAAAAATGATTTGGAATGATGCAAGGTTTTGTTGTTTGAAAACCTTAATCATCCGTTTAATCAGAGATTGAAAACAGTTTTGAATATTGACAAAAGTCAACTTAATCAAAGTAAAAATAAAGATTTTTACTTAATTAAGACCTAAACAATTAGGGTTTTATCATAAACTTTATTTACAAAATGATTAGGTTAAAACAAAGTGAATATATGTATTTAAAGTATTTAAGAAAACACTTAAAACATACTATTTTAAACCTAATAAAAATATATAAAATAAATAATATTTTTATGATTTTTTTTATTATTCACAAAATAGGTATATTAAATGATAAGTGTGTGAAAAATGAAGTGAAAATAAATTAATTTGATAGGTTAAATAAATATGTGAAGTTTGTGAGAAAATGAAAGAAATTGTGTGTTAAAAAAAATAGTTTTGGCCCTTGGAGGGTTTGAACCCACGCCCTCTAGGTCACACACTCAAAACAAACACCACTGAGCCAACGCGCGTGTGGTGATAGTAACTTGCATTCATTTGGTTATGTTTCAAAACAACTAGTAAATCATTGAAAAATAAAAGAATCAAAAAGTCTGGGGCGAGGGGGATTCGAACCCCAGACTTGAGGCATGATGAGACTAAGGGCGTATGGGAGGCCACTAGGGCAAGTTCGTTCAGTCGTTTAAGGAACGCATACCATTCAAAATAAAATAAACTTTGGCCCCAGATTCAAATTTTGCGCGCCATGGCCATAGTCATCTTCTTCCTCGAGCTCAAAGATTTTCAAAATCCTAACTCTCTGGTTTCTCAACTAAATGACATGATGTAAACATCAATCTTGTTCTAAATTTCCTCACGAATCCAGATATGTAACTAACATTTATTTATATGAACTATAGCTACCTAATTTCTCAGAAAACTCTAAGAACATATAAACCCTA
This sequence comes from Vicia villosa, assembly GCF_029867415.1. Lineage (NCBI taxonomy): Eukaryota > Viridiplantae > Streptophyta > Magnoliopsida > Fabales > Fabaceae > Vicia > Vicia villosa. Next base: position 217,421 of record NW_026705019.1, on the reverse strand, counting down.
AATTTGAAATTAAATGACAAACAAGATGAATAAATGCAAGATGATAGAGGGTTTTCAATCCTCTGATGATGCTAAACAAGATAGAATCGAGCTTTAACTCAGTGAGTGCTTAAATTAAAGAGGTGAAGTTCAGAAACTTACCTCTGAAAATGGAGGTCGTGAGGATGATTGAGAGCAACTGGGCTTGAATAAATGATCTCAATAGCTTCCCTGAGACTCAATGATGCTAACTGAATGCTTATTGGAGCTTGAATCCTCCTGAATTGCTCTATGGACCTCCCTCGATTTCAGCTTCAAGTGAACATGGAGGTTGTTGAATTTGGAGTTACAGATGAGCTGCAGCCATCTGGTTAGCTTCACTATGACCTGAGGAGTGTGCCTGGATGATTGGCTTGACTTGAAACCTCCTGAATCACTCTATGGACCTCCAACTGCAAATGCTCCAAAGTGAGAGCAACAATGGTGTTCCTCTACTTACAGAAGTGATCCAGGTGCTTGGATCACCTCAAATGACCTCCCTTGAGATGTTAGAATGCTCACTTTCCAAAGATAAGCTCTGGTTTGAAGAAATCGATTCTTCTTGCCAAAGAACTTTGAAAAACAATGAACATGAGAAGAGAAAGAGAAAGCAAGGAATATGGTTGCTTTGGTGTGTTTTTCTACTGAAGTATGCTCTCCTATTTATAGGCAAATGACTCAGTACTGATTGAGAGAGTGAGCTTGCTTAGTGAAGCAAGTTTGGTTTCTTAGCCATGAAGAAATTTCAAAAAAATATCCAAGTGTGATCATTGCATTTTCGAGCCAGCTCCCCCATCCATTGATTCTATCTGATCTTAGGGAACATTTCAGATGCAAAGTGAGCTCTAATTGGTTGGTGAGAAGATTCCTTGGGTGATTCATCAATTTGCCATAAATTCACAAATGTAATCATTACATAATCACATGTTCTTGTTTTAGGAATCTTCCTCAATTATCATGGCATGGTGAAAATGAATGCATGGCATGTTTTCAGATGTGTTATGGGTCGTGTAGCATCCATATTTGAGGTCATGTGCACAAAATTTCAAAGTCCAAAAATGATGCATGACCTATAATTTCACTTCATGAGGCCAACTTTGAACAAGCATAACTCTTAGCTCAAAATGAATTTGGAGAAGGTTGAACACAATTTGGAAAGCCCTAAACATCTACTTCAAATCATTAGTTTGGAGTTTCTTCAAAATCCTTTGGCAAATTTGTGAAAAATGAGGCCAAAGTTGGAAGAAAACTAGGTTAAAACACTTAGAAAAATTTCTAAGTGTTTATGACCTAAACTTCAAAATTTTCAAAACTTCATAAATGGTTGATCTTTTGAAAAAAGTTCCCTTGTAAGATGTTGTTTTATTTTGCAAGATCTACAACTTTCATGTTGGAAGTTTTTTGAGTTGTGTAGGTGAAATTTTGAGTTCTCACAATGCCCTCAAAAACCCTAACTCCCGACTTTTTGCCCCTTGATGAATTTCTTTGAATTTCTTTGGTCAAATGACTTTGACATCCATATATTGATGATATTGATCTTTGAAAGTCATTTTTTGACCAAAAATCTTAAAAGTCAATGATGATCCCACACAGTTGACTTTTCCTGACAAAGTGAATTTTTGGGCTTTTGTGTAGAAACAAGATCTTTTCCTCAAATGAATGATGTAAATGGATTATATTAAGGTAGTAGAGATTCTTGAATCATGTCTTGAGTTTTTGATCCATGCCCTGATTAAAAGTCAACTATCTTGGTGAATTAGGTCAAAAACCCTAATTGTCGACCAGAGGACAATGATGAGTGTAGACTTTGAACTGAGGTGTAATGTCCAGTGGATCTTGTCATATGAGTTATTTGAAGATGATTGATGTCTTTGAATGGTTTCCTGGGGCTTTTTAGGGTTTCCCAAATGTGATCCCTGATTTCAGTCCTTGATTAGGCTCAAAACCCTAGTTTGGTGACTTGAGTAAACCTGTACTCAGATGACTGGATGTCTAATCAATCATAGATGAGAAAAATGAAGTCCTTGAGCCCCATGATTGTATTAGGGACTCATCCTTGTATTGATTGATCCTTTGCCTGAGCTTTCTTGTCTTTGAGCATCCTCGATTAGATACCAGATGGAGAAGTAACTGCTCTGGAAACTTGTCTTGACCTGATGAAAAATCCTGAAGATATGCCATCTCAGGGGGGTCAAAAATTAGGGTATGACAGTTACGAAGAAGAATTTCAATGGGAAGTCAGAGGCCAATGTTGTGTATGGTCATAAAAGGAGTAACCATGACCAATCTGTTGGGGTAGCTCGGATCTCCACATCGGCACTTCAACAAGGTCGTCAAAACAAGCAAGACACGCCTAGACGTCACTTCACAAGATCAATATGTCACTGGCTCAGGCATTACAGCACCTGTTGAAGTCAGAGTTGATCACTTTAAAGGATCCCCCTAAGAATCCTAGTACTTCTGCTCGTGGCTATAATCCCAATGTGAGGTGTGCATATCACTCTGATGGTCCCAGTCACGATACGAATAGCTGCTGGACATTGAGGAACAAGATCCAAGATATGATCGATGCTGGGGAAATTGAATTTGATCCTCATGAGACTCCCAACGCGACTGCTAATGTTGTGGATGGCTAGAAGGAGGGACTTTCCGATCATTAGTTTTACTTTCATTTGCAATTTCTTTTCTGTTTGTTTAAACATTCGACTTATGATAGACATTATCTGTTCTAATAATCATCATTAGTGCATTGCATATGTTTGTCTTAAATAAATTATTTCGCTATCACTCATTTAAACTGTGTCTTTACTCCATTTATGTTTTGTGATATTCAACTCCTGCTAAGCTGTAAACCTTTTGAGGGAGGATGACGAAAACGATGCCGCAACCCCATACAGTATGCTTTTGAACGGACAATGCTGACGATGTACATGAATTGTTTCAATTCCTAAACAGTGGAGATATAAGGATGTTAATCCCTCGTCAACCCCTTTGAGCCTAAGTAGGAGTTTTCTTTCTTGTACAGTTCAAAACCCTTAATCATAACCTGGGGCAGGGTAGTTACTCAGTTAACTCAATTATTCTAGTTGTTGTTTACACAAATAATGATGGATTCCCTCAACCATTAAGTCAGGCAGTCAATATCCAAAAAAAAAAGAAAAGAAAATTTGTTAATTCAAAACCTATGAAGGAGACTTATTAAAATCGAAACATCCCGCTGACTGTAATCTCAATATAAATAGTTCAGGCAAAAGTTAGGGATAACAAAGTCAAAAAAGAGGTCACTACAAATCCTCGACGAAATAAAAGAATTACAAAAAAGGACGACTGCCTGTCCAAATAAACCTCTGGTGCTTCAACCATCATAAAGGTCAATGTTACGACTTCAAGCTCTGCTAGGACTTAAAGGAAAAGTTAACTGAGCATAGGATCGAAGAACATCACGAAGGTTGGGATGGGTGCAAATAAACTTTGAGCCATTATCTTTTGTTTCTAAAACCGTGAACCAAGCCACGTTACAACCCTTAAAAGTCCTAACTGAAGCATGGTTAGTTCGAAAGTGTACTGTCACCAAAAGGTATCCTGACTCCTTAAGGTTTATCATGAATGCTGAGTCGATATCTCGTTTTTACAAACATAACGTTTTTACAAATATCACGCTTTTATATTTCATGTTTTAATGTTTTTCAAAAAAACTTAAGACAGACATATGCATTGCATCTCATGAATTCATTATTAAACATATTTTGCTACATAATTTCAAATGTTAGCATCAGGAAGAACCTGCACAAGGTACGACTAATGACTAAAAGTCATCCCGATAGACGAAACCACTTCAGCAGCAACATCTCTTACGCCTGAATCAGTTGATTAGAAGTCAATGAATACAAGGGGCATGACATGCTTTGTCCAATCAATCAGGGGCAATTAAGTCAAGATTCCAAGAATCTCTCAAGAATGCCAAACAATCAGGGGCATGCACCCAAGTGGGTCTGAAGCAACCTCTCGATCAGTCAGGGGCGTCATCCTCAGTTTATGATTACTAGGGGAAGGTCACCCATAGTATATATCTCAGAAGGTCCTCACAAGGCGAATCTCTCCAGAGTCCCTACTTACAAGGGCAAAGCTAGGCAAGGCCTGTTTGACACTTCGAACTCATTGGTGTATCCCAATCAACACAAGCCCAGGAATGGCAGTCACTATAATACTGGGGGCAACGTTCAAGACATCCATGCCTTCCCATAGAGCCATTGTCACAGGAACATATCCGCACAAAGTAATCATTAAGAAGATATCTTTAAATGTTCTCGTCCCAACAAAGATTTAGTTCCTTAACGGAGTTTACATCTTCGACACTGCCGGTTCCCCGACACGTTTCTCTTCTCCAAACAGGGTTATTCATCTCTCTTATCCCCAGTCAGGGTACATCAAGATCAATCATTCAAATGGCTATCCCCAAGCAGAAATCATAAATCCCCAGCTGAGCATCTTCAAAACAAGATCCGACATCAAAATCACAATGATATAGAGATTTATTTTCTCAATCAAGAAAAATCACTAATATATTCCAGATAGCATAAACATATTCATACATTGCATACATTACTTCATAATAAACATGCAAGTTTCTCATTTATTTTGAGAGACTCGTTACATAATACATGCATCAGGACATTGCATAAAGACTAACTTTACCTTTTTCGGGATACAGGTACAAGCAGATAAACAAAATCTCCAATCTTCCAAGATCTAATTCAGTTACTACGAACAGCGCTGACACGATCAACATTCCAAGATCTAATTTTATCATCACGAATGGTGTAGACACGATCGACATTCAAAGATCTAATTCGATCACCACGAACAGTACCGACACGGTCAAAGAAAGAGACAGACTTAATCATGACACTTAATTCAGAAAAGATCACGACAATTAAATCACGACAACTGAGTTACGATAATGGACTCACGACAACTGAGTCACGATAATGGAATCACGACAACTGAGTTAAGATAATGGAATCATAACAATTGAGTCACGATAATGGAATCACGACAAGTGAGACACGATAATGGAATCACGACAACTGAGTCACAACAATGGAGTCACGACAATGGATTCACAACAATGGAGTCACGACAACGGAGTCACGACAATGAAGTCACGACAATGGAGTCACGACAATGAAGTCACGACAATTGATTCACGACAATGGAGTCACAACAATTGAGTCACGACAATGAAGTCACGACGATGGAGTCATGACAATAGAGTCACATATCTAATCCCGGTATTCAGTTCAGAAGTGAACATGACAATTGAGTCACGACAATGGAGTCATGACAACAGAGTCACGAAAATCAATTCACTTATATGATCCAGACGCTCAGGGCAATCGAGCCAACAAGTTAATTCCGACATCACAGATACGGTCTAACGTATGACCCATCCTTCAGCGTAACATACGGCTTTCCAGACATTTAACAATGAAAATTAGATCCGGTCTAACGTATGACCTATCTTTCAGCCTAACATACGACTTTCCAGACATTTAACAATGCAAATTGGATCTGGTCTAACGTGCGACCTATCCTTCAGCCTAACGTATGGCTTTCCAGACATTTAATAAAAACTAGACCCAGTCTAACGTATGACTCGTCCTAAAGTACAACCTAACGTACGGCTTACTTTGACACTTATCAATATAGTGGATTCAGTCTAAGGTACGACTCATCCTAAGTATATCCTTCAGATACGGTCTAACGTTGGACGTATTCTGACTCTCAAGTCTATCAAAGTTGGATGGCATCTTTAAGCCCATCTCAATCAAGTCTCTCAATATCCAGATGGCATCTTTTAAGCCCATCCCAATCAATTTTATGAATAACTTGGTGGCATCTTTAAGCCAATCTCCAAAAAAAAATCCCTGCATCATCAAGGGCAAATTTCTTGGTATTCTAGTGTTCAATCCTCTTCTACCTTCAGATTCCGACAGACACACAAGTCAATCTACATCCTCAGGTTTAAGAAGATTGAACAGAGGCAGCTGTCATACCCCAAATTTTCCCACCACATTTTTATACTCAAGTTCATTTGAATATCAAAGGCTCAAGACTTGACAACATGCACCACTCTCCCAAGCAATAAGCCTTTGAACTAGGGTTTTTGCCTTTCTCAAAGGAAACTCAAGCTCTAATACCTCAAGTGGACTTCATGGCTTCCCACATGTCCCAAAGAATCCCTATTCCAACTTTCAATCCCTAATTCCCAGGATTGCTCATTCAACTGCTCAAATGATCAATAGTCGATTAGTTTGACCTAAAAGTCAACTGTGGTCAAAGTACAGTCAAAATTCCTGATTTTTAGTCAACATCCTTATTTTGAAGTATAATTCATCATTTGATCAAGGATTGATCATGATTCATCAAGGAAAGTTCAGAAATCAACAAAACTCAAAGTTTCTAAATTAGGGTTTTTTTACCTAAAAGTCAACTGAACTTTGACCAGCCATAACTTTCACATGGAACATCAGAAATTTTCCATCCAAAGCTCATTTTGAAGGATATTGAATTCTCTACAAATTTGTCTCTCACTTGCCAAGTCTAAAAATGCACCATTTGAGAGATATGAGCCAATACATTACAGGTCCTTTTAGGGTTTGAAGTTTGTTATCTTTGGGTTCCAACCTACAAGCTGTTTCAGGACGTAAAACCCACGCCGTTGAAATCGTGAGGCTTGATTTAAGGGTTCTGGGTACTTTTACGGATTGTTTAACGTAAATTATGTGAGTTTAATAATTGCAGACAATAGCTACCAAACGATTTGTAACTAAATCCTGGTAAAGCCGAAGCAATATTGTGGCAGGTGACTTGTTGAAGACGGTGAACAGTGGGTTTGAATTGTTGACCAGACGTGGAGAGCTACCATTCGCCGGTCAAAAATCCCACGCATTCTCTCCTCACACGATTGGTTGTCCGCTACAGCCTGGGACCCACGCGCGTGCTTCGTTTGACAATTCCAAAACGAGGTGATCCAACGTATGTAAATCAGCCCACGCAATGGATTTACAACAAGATTCAGTGGTTCAGATGGTAACGTCTCCTTTGGTGACTCAAGTGGCCTCAGTTCGATTCCCAGGCTAGCCAGTGTATTTTTTTACATCTCTATTTTCACGTGATCACATACATAGGCCCAGCGTGTCCCCACGGTACACCTTCGTGTCCTCACCATCAGATCACCAGCGCTTTGGATCCAACATACCTGGAGTGAAGGCTCATCATAAGGATCTCTGACTTCGCCACATTCAATCAAAGCCCTGGTTTTTCTAAACTTTTCTACTATTTTTTATTTGTTTGTTTAGTTAGTTTCTTTCTTATTAAACATTTTTTTAATTGATAATTTAATTTAGTTTAATTTAGATTAATACAATTTAGTTTTAATTTAGGTAGTAATTATTTAATTTTCAATCTAGGTTTAATTTGTTATTTTAATTAATATTAATAATTATTTAATTTAGGTTTAATTAATCATAAAATTTTTAGACTTAGCTTAATTTAATCAAATTTAATTTTAGGCTAATTATTTTTAGGGTTTAATAATAATTAGTAATTTTAGGTTTTTATCTCTAACCCTAGCCTTAAAAGCTCACATTTTGGTAGGTGTTGTCCATTAACGCACTCTGTTCAAACCTTATTTAGGTCACAACAAGTTTTCTTAATAAGCCTCAGGGGGTTAGTGTTAGGGTATGCATTTCCTTTTAACCAGATATTTTTGCCTTTTATTTGCCTTTATTATTTTTACCCTATTATTTATAATCTCGTATTTATTATATTATTATTGTTGTGATGTTCTGCATGGGATATTATTTACTTAATTATTTCTTTGGGTTTTCCCGCAAGTTTTTGCCATATTATGTAACTGCTCACAGGATGTAATAGCTTAATTAGGATTTTTCTCCGCCTTTATTTTCTGTCCACAGGTGTTTATTGTAATAGCGTAGGAATTTATATTTTCTGCCTTTTGATTCTGCTTTATATAACTGCGTGGTTAGTAATAATAGGGAGTGACAAGCCTGCTAATAAATTTAGTTTGCCTAATTACAAGATAAATATTCGAACTGAATCACTTGATTGTGCACCCACACACCTTTAGGGTAACCTCTCTTGCTGCCTTGTTGCCTGTTGCCTTGTGAATTTAAAAATAGTCAAGTTCCTCTGATACGAGTGTCATACCCCAAATTTGTCCTACCCTTTAACTTTAATCTGGCTTAGGCTTCGCATTCACGTACATACATCACTCAGGTCATAATCCATACCCATGCATTCATATCATAGGTGTTATTCAAGGGCCAGCAAGAAAAAGCTCCGTTGCAAAGAAGCATGATCAGAGAATGAGAAAACTGAGGTATAATCATGTGGCTCTATGTTCATTGAAGTCCTCCTGGATTGGAGTGTCTCTCTGCTTCAAGTCAGGGCATTGATTAGAGGGTACAAGCTTGCAAGTCATCTGGTTCTTTAAATCAGGGTTTCTTTGACTAAAGTCAACCAGTTGACTTTCTGGTCAACATTTAATCAGAAGTGGCTTCTATGTGTGGAAAACTTCTCATACTGACTGTGTGGATGTGTTTGTTTGACTGGATGTGAGTGGAAGAGATTTAATCGGGAATTTCATCAATAGTCAGAAAAATCGGAACAGTTGATTTTTGGGTCAAAATCGGGAAAATTATTCGAATATTGACTTTTGGTGGAAAACCGGTCAAATAAAGTCAAGGAAATGAGAAAAGTCAAGAAATAATCAAAACTGCCAAATTTGGAAAGTTAGTTGAAATGGGAACTTGCCAAAAGAGGAAAGTTCTACACTTAAAGAATTTTTGAGTGAATTTCCAATTGGCTGAGCAGCTGACTTCAGGTTCGATTATCATGTTGGAAACGACAGAATTTTAAGACAAGCTCAATATCAAAAGCGTTCAAATCATAGCCCTCTACAATTCTCTAGTTGGTAGTTTTTCCATTTGAAGCTTTATTCAAGAGTTATGTTGGTTTGAAGTTAGAAGAAATGCATTTGTTCAAGTCATTCAGCGAGGCAGATTTTTGGTCATACGTGAAGCATTTTGACAAACATGTGGTGTGCCATATCTCAAGCCAATTTTAGAGTTCTATAAAAATTCCATGGAAGCAAACTTGGTATGCTACCATTCTTTGCCATGTCCTCTACACATTAAAACAAGAATTAATCCATTTGGGTGAGTATTGAACCAAATGTGAGTCTTCAAAGTCGTGCCCTCGCAAGGCTCATATCACGCATCCAGTCAAGCCAGGATCCAGGTCACGCGCGTGGCCTTTTGTCAAACACGTGGTGAGCGATATATAAGCTCGATTCAGGGATTCCATAAGCCTCCATTTGGTTTAAACTTGATACCAAACTCTTCCTTTCCATGTCAGCTTCACAGTGATCCTAAGTTTGAGGTAAATAGAGAGCCTTAGCTAGAGATGCATATGAACAAAGTGGGCATGTTGAATGTCCACTTAATGTAGAGCTTCAAGCCAAAAAAATCTGCAACACGTGCATGATCCATCAGCGCCTTGCTCCAATTAGCCATGCAACATGCTGAGTATAAGAAAGCATGCAAAAATCAGCTCCATCTATCACGTGCTTGTTCACCAAGTGGAAGGAAAAGTTACGCTACACTCGTGCACATTACAACACTCCATGAGCCTTCATACTATATAAGCCAAGCTCCCTCACGAACGCAAGGGAGGATCATCACACACACATTCATTCCTCACTTTTCCAGATTCTTCATACTCTCATTTCTCTTTCTCCTCTTCATTCTCCCATCTCTCTCCACTCTTTTCCTTCTCTGAAAAGTTTGTTACACACTGTAACAAACTCGTAACCGCCACCACCACCATCAACCATAACCGGCAACCTTCATCATCATCCACCACCGTAACAAACATAAAAAACTTCTCAAACCACCACAACCTCCACTCAAAAACCGTCATCATCACTGCCATTGCACCATCATCACTCTTCGCATCCGACCTCGATTATCATCATCTTTTCCGATTCATAACCATGTCGCCACCCTTGCTTCACCACTACTGAAAAACTGAGTGTTTAGAAGTCAATGGAAGCATCCGTCGCGCACGCATCAAGATCCGACAAGTAAAGAATTGAAGCTCTCCGAGGATCTGCATTCAAGAGTCGCTCCAGGTGAGTTTTCTTTTCGCTTGCAGTGTAAAAGCATGTGTTGGATTTAGTGCTACCACATTTGCAAAGTGAGTGATGCATCCTACGCATGAATCTTGAATTTGTTTCGGTTTCCATGATGCGAATGCTTAGATAATACGTATGAGTTCCTTGAATCATAAGGACTTTGGTGATGCGTGTAGCCTGCGTCTTAGTCAACTTTCATGGAGTTAGGGCTATACAAACGTATTTGGTTGTGGATATAGAGGGACTTTTATCGAAGATGGAGTCCAGATTCGGACTCAGTGGAGGAAACCGAGTCGAACAGTGATAGTCCCGTTCATTTCTGGGCAGGAACATGGCTGGCTCCGGCGGGCGTCATCGGAGAAGACGACCGGAACAGTGGTTCCGGCGTCTGTTAGTTCTCCATTCATCCTTTCTGCCTAGCTTAGGTGTCTCTCTTCTATTGGTCAGGTTCCCATTATTTTGTAACTTTGTTTTTTCCCAATCATTGACTTGTGAGGTGGCGTCGTGTGATTAGCCAAGGACTTATTTTTGTTTTATTCCCTTAAGTGATCCTGTGACCAATTGATTTTTCTATGCATTGTTGTTCCATGTCACGTAAATAAAACCATATGCTAAATAAATGCATGCTGAACAACAATAGTCACATGCTGAATAAAATAATGAACAAAATAAAAATGAGGTAAAATTAGATTGGTTTGTGAAATGATTGGGCCATGGACTTGAGCTGCGTTTGGGCCCTCACCCATTTTCAGAATCACACACTATCATCGCTAATGCACCACCATGTTCTAAACTGGGCCTCTATGCGCCCATGCTATCTCCACCCCCAGTTTCCTGGCCCATCTCACTTTTAACGTGATTTTAGTTCATTCAAAAAACTGCTATTACACCTCCCTGCAGTGTAGATTAGATTTTCATTTTAATTTTTGTTTTGCTTTTATTTTTAGCTCATAATTCCAATTTTAAATCAAGTAAAATGTATAAAATTGTTCATAGATATTTTAGGGTATGTAAATAATTGTCATGATTTTTGTTAATTTTTCTCAATTGTTTTAATCCTTTTAATAAATCTTTTTCTTCACAATACGTTTGAATTTCCTTTGATTATTACTTCCTTGTAAATAATTCTTCAATAGACTTAGGAGTTGATTTTTAATCTCGATTTTTGTATAGAATTAATAGATGTATGTGCGCTTGTGAATATTGTTTGTTTGCTATAATTCTCAATTTTGTTTGCCGCATATTAATTTTCCTTTACCTATTCCATGTATAGTTTTTGTTAATGAATTGTATAGTTTATCATTTTAATCCCCATGTGTAGACAACTTAGACTAGATTAGAAAAATAGGATTAGTTCCCGTTTGCATTCTTTTTCTTTTCCAACTTTTAAAATACTTAATAAATATCGATGAAGATCATACCGTTACTATATTTCATAGTAGGAAAGAAATGATTGGGGTGTAGACCCCGGTGTATGTTCTTTCCTACTTAGCGGAGAAGAAATGATTGAGGTGTGAAGCCTCGATGTATTTCTTAACCGTTGTTTAGAGAAACGATCGTGGTGTAGGCCTCGATGTGCATTCTCTAAATATTCACAAAAGAACTCTTTTTGTATCTCCTTTACTTAGCGGAGAAGAAGTGATTGAGGTGTGAAACCTCGATGTATTTCTTAACCGTTATTTAGAGAAACGATTGTGGCGTAGGCCTCGATGTGCATTCTCTAAATATGCAGAACAAAACTCTTTTTGGTATGATCTGAGTCACAAACAAATTCCCTTAAAAAACACCAACCAAAAACACTTAAAACACTAATAAATGGTCAGATTTAAAACAAAGTAAGGAAGTGATGCGAAGCCTTGTAGTAGGTTCTCGTCATCATGGAATTACCCTAAAAGACACAAACCAATCTCTTTTTTCTTTTCTTAAGGGCAAGTTATCTCCGCTCCATTGCATCCTAGGCGATCCCTTATGCAAGAGCGTGAGCGTTAACGCCGCCCAACTAAAAAACACAAAACAAACAGAAAATCTTTAGCCGAGCTACGGTAACTCTGATTCCTGAAAAGGATACGTAGGCAGCGGGGTAGGGCCCGTGCGAGTACAATTCTTTATTTTCCCTACGTTATGCATTCATTCGCATTTAGACATAGACATAGTTATACACCCTTTAGATAGAAACAAACATAGGTGGATACCATCGAGTACGATGGGCGTGAGGGGTGCTAGTACCTTCCCCTCGCGTAACCGACTCCCGTACCTTGATTCTCTGGTCGCAAGACCCTGTTCCTTCCTTTGTTAGGTTTTCTGATATTCCTTTCCCTTATGGGATAAATATATTGGTGGCGACTCTGTTCATTTTTCGCGAGCGTGCGACAGCTGGCGACTCTGCTGGGGATGTTGCTAGACCTGTTGCTGGTCCATCCTTAGTGAGTCGATCCTAGCCTGCGTTTGTTTGTTTATTTACTGGGTGTTTATTTATTTTTATGTCTATAGCTTGTATATATGTTTGCATGTTTATTTTTCTGCTTGCATATCATGTTTATTTCTGTTTGCACATCATGCATATGGATTATATTCTGTGTTCCTTGGGGTCTTCTGTTCTGTTTTGCAGGTTGGGTGGGATGTTTTATGAGGTAAAAGGCCCAATACCCAGGCCAGAGTGACACATAGGATACCTAGGATAGAGTGGATAGTCATGACGCCAACAGAATGTCAGGTTCTGTTGATTGCGATCATGAGACCCACGACCAGTCGAGGTTCAAATGAGATACCGTTGTTGGCATGTATTTGCGACAATGATGGTGTTTCAGGAGAACTGATAACGCTGGAAGCCATTGACCTACCTTGACCTAGATTCACCTGTGAGTGGGGTGGGATATACATGACAGGTACCGTTGGTGACTATTCTGTTCTGTTGGTGACTATTGGTTTTCCTGGTATTCAAAAAGGTGTCGGACCTTTGATCCTGTGACATTTGACCTGTATCAGTTATTCAGAGGATTGTACAGTGGTTACTAAGATTATATGGACCGTGGATCCCATGCTTTTGCATTGCATAACATCATTGCTTTGTCCACTCCATTTATGAAAGATCCTAAAGTCTATTTCCAAAAAAAAAAGAGAAAAGAAAAGAAAAGAAAAGAAAAGATATGTAAAAGAAAAGGAAATAGAAAAGCAAAAAAGGAAAGAAAAGATATTCTATACAAAAAAAAAAGAGAGAAACTTTGATTCCAAAAAAGAAAAATGAAAGTGTGTGAAAAGACTTTAGGATCCCTCATAAATGAAACATGCATTCATACTATCATGCATTTCATGGTTCTTTCAAAGACTTATGGGACCATTTCTATTCAGATTCCAAGATCAACAACAGATTTGACTTCTCACCGCCACAACTCCAAGATCAACTATGGAACAACTCCGTGAGGAAATGGATGAGATGAAGGAACAAATGGGTCATCTTATGTTGGAGATGCAAGACTTGGTCCATAATCAGGATGCACTAAAAGAAGAGAATAGTCAGTTGAAGACCCAGTTAAGCTTGGTTATGGAAATTCTAAAAACAATACTAAGAAAGGAAGGGGATGTTGTTCCTACTGCTGCAACAGAAGTTGTTGATCCCTTCTCTTCAGTAGGATCCCTTCCTACTCATGGAATACCTCAGGAAGTTCCTCCTCAACTCCATGTGCCATTACCTCCATGCCAATCTGTTCTTCAAGGAGGCCAAATGTGTGGGAAAAAGCCTAAGAAACCTCAGAGAATTCTCAATCCTATCCCGATGCCTTACGCTCAGTTACTTCCCCGTTTGCTGGAGCTTCAGTTGGTTGAGCTACGAGAGTCGGCTACGCCTGAAAAGCTTCCCCCCAACTTTGATGCCAATGCTCGATGCGAGTTCCATTCCGGGGCACCTGGCCATGACGTTGAGAATTGTAGGGCGATGAAACACAAAGTCCAAGATCTCATTGACTCCAAAGTAATATCATTCACTCAAAATGGCTTGCGCATAAAACGAAGAGTTCATGCATAAGTGAATGCCCGTATTCCAGAAAGTATCACGAAAAAAAAGAAGAATATAATAATAAGCCCAAATGGAGTCAAGGCTCCTCAACTATGGCAATCATCATTTCATTTCCGCATTCTCATTTCAGCATTTCCTGTTTTGTAGAAGGCTACTTCCTTGTTTGAACTCATTGGTATAATAATAATGAAAACACCACAAATTCTCGAGCAACTTTGTCAGAATCTTTTTCAAAAAGTAATCAAGAATGTTTTGTAGAAGCATCTCTCATTCTCAAGGTTCTGGTGCTCAGTTATATCTGCGGAGGTTGGTGTTTCAGTTGATGTTTTGGTCTTTCCTTACAATAGTAGCTTCTCTAAGTTTGGTGACCATGCAAGGTTCCTCCATGTTTGATGGCAAATACTTCTTCAATGACTATGCTTGGGGCTCCCGCACGAGGGATAAGCAAGACGTACTCTTATCTTGAGCATTGCATTATTCGCATTGCTCGAATCCCTAAAAGCATTACGAATTCTTGGGTGACTTCGTCAGAGTCTTCTTCCGTGTGGTAATCAAGAGTGTTCTTCATAATGCTTCTCATCCTCGAGTTGCTTCCTCGTTTGTCAGAATTTAAATTGGTTAAGATTCGTGTTTTGGGCCTTCTTCACCACAAGTAGCTCTCTTGAGTTTGATGACCATACCAGATTCTTTCCATTTTATGAAGGCGAATACTTCTTCAGCATCTATACTTGGGGCTCCCGCACGAGGGATAAGCAAGACATACTCTTATCTTGAGCATTGCATCACTCGCATTGCTCGAATCCCTAAAGTAAGGCAAAAGTTTACAACTCATGGGTGACTTTGTTGGAGTTCTCTTTTGAAGTAATCTGAAGTGTTTGGAAGGAACTGCAGAAAGTATTCAAGCTCAACAAGTCCAGACGGAGTCAAGTCTCCTCAACAACGACACTCATTTAGTTTCTTACTGCATTCTCATTGTAATTTTTCATTTGTGTGTTTAAGCATCAATAGCATGTAAAAACTTGTTAATTTCTGAATGAAAATCATAATACATTGTTTATGTTTGTCTTGAAGTAATCCATTCGTTATCACTCATAAAAATGTTTTTGGCATTACGATACCAACTTTACTAATCGCTTGCTTACGCAAAAAGCTGAGGGAGAATGATGAAAGATAAAAATGAAAAATCTCTAATCATGTGTTTTCGAATAAAAACCCTACTGAGGATGTACAGGCATTGTTTCAAATCCCCAAACACCGGAGATATAAGGGAGGTAGACCCTCGTTAACCCCTTTGAGCCTTGGAGAAGGAGTTTCTTTTCTAATCATAAAAACCCTTATTTTAACCTTGGGGCAGGGTAGTGTCATTTAACTTGATCGAGTGTTCAGAACTCACCAAAAAGGTATGAATCTAAGGATACAACAAGGGTTATCCTTCAAAAGGTTGAGGAATTTCAAAACAGCAATGATTATCCTTATTCCATCAAGAGGTCAAAAGATGACGATGCCACAATGGTTATCCTTCATCAATCAAAGAATGAGGCGGTCACAATATTTCGAACAAATCGAGAGCAACGCGAGATCACACGACTTGTTCAAAAAGTGAATAAAAAAAAAAGAAAGCCCGCTAAGTCAAAAACTTGAAATAAGTGACTTAGGCAAAAGTTAGGGCATCCCGCTGGACTCCAAAATAAAATTCAAGAGAATTTGTCCAGGCAAGAGTTAGGGAAAGCAGAAGCGAAAACAAGAATTACAAAATAAAAATCCTCATCAAAGGAACAAAGTCGTGTGATGATCAATCAGAAGAATGCAAGATGAAGTGACTGCCATGTCCAAAGAACCTCATTGATTCCTCAACCATTTCAAATTCCTTGTAAGGAATGAACACTCATGTCGAGTTAATCGAACATAGGACTGGAGAACATCACGAAGGGGGTGGGTACAAATAATTTTGAGCCTAAAAACCTTTGTTTTCTGAAAACCGTGAACCCGGCCAAGTTACAACCCTTAAAAGTCCTAATTGAAGTAGGGTTTATTTCGAAAGCGCACCCCGAAGAGATAGCGTTTAACTGACTCCCAATGAAGCGAGACTCATATCCATGTTGGTATCGCATGCTTGCTTTATCTTCTATATGCAAAAATCGAGGTTGTGTCAACTAGCGATTCAATCACAAGAGGTCGCAACCTCATTTCAATAAAAAGTTTCTTTAAACTTCAAGACTAACGTACACTTTGCATTAGAATTATCATTCCTAGAATTAACATTCTTTTGCATACAAACATCTGCTTAAACATCAAAGAAATTTCAGGATGAGAATCAGTGAGTAACTTGATTATGTCAAAGTACAACAGACTTGAGAACTCCGAGGAGGAAAAGCTAAGCATCTCAAATGTTGACAATCAAGGGGCAAGTTATCCAAAGAACTCCGTTGGGCATGAACAGTTAATGCCTTCTTCGATTACCTTGAGGGGAAGAGTTTGAAGACTCCGTTTGAACGTGGTGAAGTTGTTTCCACGTTTGTTTGACTTCAAAACAAAGAAAGCTTGAGGATTCTGAGTAAGATGTGCCTAATCAGGGGCAATTGAATCGAGGTTGGACCTCTCAAATTCAGTATATCTGGGGCAATCATGTCGATAAATCTCTTCAAGCTTTGATCAATCTGGGGCAATCAAGTCGAGGAATCTCTCTCAAATTCAACCAATCTGGGGCAGTTACGTCGAGATTTGACAAATCTCTCCAAGGATCCACTGGGGCAATCTCCTTCATGGGTCATGAAACTTGGGGCACGATCTTCTGAATTTTAGTGTCCTCTCCCTAATCATAGGAGTTTATTTCTCCTGGAACCTTGGTCTCTCCCTAAGCATGGAGTTTATTTCTCCCGAGAGTTTGTTCCATTCTTCAAGCATAGGAGTTTATTTCTCCTAGGAGTTGTCCTACTTCCCTAATCAAAGTTCCTTATTTGGATTTCTCATCCCCAACATGGTGAATCAAGGGAATCTCCTCAAGCTGAAAATCCTCCAAGCAAGTGGCACACGGTGAGGAGTCAGGAATTATTCTTCAAGTCAAAGAAGGTGCATTTTACAAATCAAAGTCCAATATCTGTTGGCACCTCCACATGGTCCTTAACACTAGGGGGATTCTCCCTGGTGTTTACCTCATCAATGCCTTTATTTGGCATCCTGCATATAGTGTTCACTGCATATAACATTGCATCCTCAAAAGCGTAGCATATTCATCAAAATGGATCATTACGCCATATAAATTCAAACATGCATAACAAAGCATAAGCCAGATAATCAGAATCAGTACTTACTCAAGACAATAATACATCCCCACACAAAGGGTTGTCTTTACAAATTCTGATTGATATCTGCTATTACATTTCTAATCTCTTCCAACCGCGGTGCCGATGCGAGGTATCTTCAATCTCTGATGAGTGTCTGACACAATGTCTCCTTTTGTCCCTCGATGTCGAGTCGATGTTGAGTCATAGGTCGCACGAGATCTTTTCCTTCCAGTTTTGAAGTTCGTACGAGATCTTCTCCCGACGTTGAGTCATAGGTCGCACGAGATCTTTTCCTTTCAGTTTTGAAGTTCGTACGAGATCTTCTCCCGATGTTGAGTCATAGGTCGCACGAGATCTTTTCCTTCCAGTTTTGAAGTTCGCACGAGATCTTCTCTCGATGTTGAGTCATAGATCGTAAAAGATCTTATTCTTTCAGTCCTGAAGATCATGCTTAGGTCTTCTCCTGATGTTGAGTCGATGTTGAGTCATAGATTGTAAAAGATCTTATTCTTTCAGTCCTGAAGATCATGCTTAGGTCTTCTCCTGATGTTGAGTCGATGTTGAGTCATAGATTGTAAAAGATCTTATTCTTTCAGTCCTGAAGATCATGCTTAGGTCTTCTCTTGATGTTGAGTCGATGTTGAGTCATAGATCGTAAGAGATCTTATTCTTTCAGTCCTAAAGATCGTACGAGATCCTCTCCTGATGTCGAGTCGATGTTGAGTCATAGATCGTACGAGATCTTTTTCCTTTCGGTCATTGTTTCATACAACCACTCTCTTTGAAAACCCCGCATCGGCACCGCTACTACGTTATAAGCTATCTCCATTCAAACCCATTACCCACTGTAAATTCTTCCACCAAAAAAAAAAACAGAAACAAAATTCTCTTTCCCCAGCAGATATCAAACAAAAATAAGGATAACAGCCACTCCATCTCCTCAAGACAAATTTCGGGTCTCCGATATTTAATCTCCTTCTACTTCGAATGTTCGATAGGCTGGCGCCAATCTCGCCTTCGAGTATAAGACGATTAAATAGGGGCAGCTGTCATACCCCAAATTTGTCCTACCCTTTAACTTTAATCTGGCTTAGGCTTCGCATTCACGTACATACATCACTCAGGTCATAATCCATACCCATGCATTCATATCATAGGTGTTATTCAAGGGCCAGCAAGAAAAAGCTCCGTTATAAAGAAGCATGATCAGAGAATGAGAAAACTGAGGTATAATCATGTGGCTCTATGTTCATTGAAGTCCTCCTGGATTGGAGTGTCTCTCTGCTTCAAGTCAGGGCATTGATTAGAGGGTACAAGCTTGCAAGTCATCTGGTTCTTTAAATCAGGGTTTCTTTGACTAAAGTCAACCAGTTGACTTTCTGGTCAACATTTAATCAGAAGTGGCTTCTATGTGTGGAAAACTTCTCATACTGACTGTGTGGATGTGTTTGTTTGACTGGATGTGAGTGGAAGAGATTTAATCGGGAATTTCATCAATAGTCGGAAAAATCGGAACAGTTGATTTTTGGGTCAAAATCGGGAAAATTATTCGAATATTGACTTTTGGTGGAAAACCGGTCAAATAAAGTCAAGGAAATGAGAAAAGTCAAGAAATAATCAAAACTGCCAAATTTGGAAAGTTAGTTGAAATGGGAACTTGCCAAAAGAGGAAAGTTCTACACTTAAAGAATTTTTGAGTGAATTTCCAATTGGCTGAGCAGCTGACTTCAGGTTCGATTATCATGTTGGAAACGACAGAATTTTAAGACAAGCTCAATATCAAAAGCGTTCAAATCATAGCCCTCTACAATTCTCTAGTTGGTAGTTTTTCCATTTGAAGCTTTATTCAAGAGTTATGTTGGT
Organism: Vicia villosa; assembly: GCF_029867415.1. Lineage (NCBI taxonomy): Eukaryota > Viridiplantae > Streptophyta > Magnoliopsida > Fabales > Fabaceae > Vicia > Vicia villosa. Next base: position 198,025 of record NW_026705019.1, on the reverse strand, counting down.
TTGAAGTTAGAAGAAATGCATTTGTTCAAGTCATTCAGCGAGGCAGATTTTTGGTCATACGTGAAGCATTTTGACAAACATGTGGTGTGCCATATCTCAAGCCAATTTTAGAGTTCTATAAAAATTCCATGGAAGCAAACTTGGTATGCTACCATTCTTTGCCATGTCCTCTACACAATAAAACAAGAATTAATCCATTTGGGTGAGTATTGAACCAAATGTGAGTCTTCAAAGTCGTGCCCTCGCAAGGCTCATATCACGCATCCAGTCAAGCCAGGATCCAGGTCACGCGCGTGGCCTTTTGTCAAACACGTGGTGAGCGATATATAAGCTCGATTCAGGGATTCCATAAGCCTCCATTTGGTTTAAACTTGATACCAAACTCTTCCTTTCCATGTCAGCTTCACAGTGATCCTAAGTTTGAGGTAAATAGAGAGCCCTAGCTAGAGATGCATATGAACAAAGTGGGCATGTTGAATGTCCACTTAATGTAGAGCTTCAAGCCAAAAAAATCTGCAACACGTGCATGATCCATCAGCGCCTTGCTCCAATTAGCCATGCAACATGCTGAGTATAAGAAAGCATGCAAAAATTAGCTCCATCTATCACGTGCTTGTTCACCAAGTGGAAGGAAAAGTTACGCTACACTCGTGCACATTACAACACTCCATGAGCCTTCATACTATATAAGCCAAGCTCCCTCACGAACGCAAGGGAGGATCATCACACACACATTCATTCCTCACTTTTCCAGATTCTTCATACTCTCATTTCTCTTTCTCCTCTTCATTCTCCCATCTCTCTCCACTCTTTTCCTTCTCTGAAAAGTTTGTTACACACTGTAACAAACTCGTAACCGCCACCACCACCATCAACCATAACCGGCAACCTTCATCATCATCCACCACCGTAACAAACATAAAAAACTTCTCAAACCACCACAACCTCCACTCAAAAACCGTCATCATCACTGCCATTGCACCATCATCACTCTTCGCATCCGACCTCGATTATCATCATCTTTTCCGATTCATAACCATGTCGCCACCCTTGCTTCACCACTACTGAAAAACTGAGTGTTTAGAAGTCAATGGAAGCATCCGTCGCGCACGCATCAAGATCCGACAAGTAAAGAATTGAAGCTCTCCGAGGATCTGCATTCAAGAGTCGCTCCAGGTGAGTTTTCTTTTCGCTTGCAGTGTAAAAGCATGTGTTGGATTTAGTGCTACCACATTTGCAAAGTGAGTGATGCATCCTACGCATGAATCTTGAATTTGTTTCGGTTTCCATGATGCGAATGCTTAGATAATACGTATGAGTTCCTTGAATCATAAGGACTTTGGTGATGCGTGTAGCCTGCGTCTTAGTCAACTTTCATGGAGTTAGGGCTATACAAACGTATTTGGTTGTGGATATAGAGGGACTTTTATCGAAGATGGAGTCCAGATTCGGACTCAGTGGAGGAAACCAAGTCGAACAGTGATAGTCCCGTTCATTTCTGGGCAGGAACATGGCTGGCTCCGGCGGGCGTCATCGGAGAAGACGACCGGAACAGTGGTTCCGGCGTCTGTTAGTTCTCCATTCATCCTTTCTGCCTAGCTTAGGTGTCTCTCTTCTATTGGTCAGGTTCCCATTATTTTGTAACTTTGTTTTTTCCCAATCATTGACTTGTGAGGTGGCGTCGTGTGATTAGCCAAGGACTTATTTTTGTTTTATTCCCTTAAGTGATCCTGTGACCAATTGATTTTTCTATGCATTGTTGTTCCATGTCACGTAAATAAAACCATATGCTAAATAAATGCATGCTGAACAACAATAGTCACATGCTGAATAAAATAATGAACAAAATAAAAATGAGGTAAAATTAGATTGGTTTGTGAAATGATTGGGCCATGGACTTGAGCTGCGTTTGGGCCCTCACCCATTTTCAGAATCACACACTATCATCGCTAATGCACCACCATGTTCTAAACTGGGCCTCTATGCGCCCATGCTATCTCCACCCCCAGTTTCCTGGCCCATCTCACTTTTAACGTGATTTTAGTTCATTCAAAAAACTGCTATTACACCTCCCTGCAGTGTAGATTAGATTTTCATTTTAATTTTTGTTTTGCTTTTATTTTTAGCTCATAATTCCAATTTTAAATCAAGTAAAATGTATAAAATTGTTCATAGATATTTTAGGGTATGTAAATAATTGTCATGATTTTTGTTAATTTTTCTCAATTGTTTTAATCCTTTTAATAAATCTTTTTCTTCACAATACGTTTGAATTTCCTTTGATTATTACTTCCTTGTAAATAATTCTTCAATAGACTTAGGAGTTGATTTTTAATCTCGATTTTTGTATAGAATTAATAGATGTATGTGCGCTTGTGAATATTGTTTGTTTGCTATAATTCTCAATTTTGTTTGCCGCATATTAATTTTCCTTTACCTATTCCATGTATAGTTTTTGTTAATGAATTGTATAGTTTATCATTTTAATCCCCATGTGTAGACAACTTAGACTAGATTAGAAAAATAGGATTAGTTCCCGTTTGCATTCTTTTTCTTTTCCAACTTTTAAAATACTTAATAAATATCGATGAAGATCATACCGTTACTATATTTCATAGTAGGAAAGAAATGATTGGGGTGTAGGCCCCGATGTATGTTCTTTCCTACTTAGCGGAGAAGAAATGATTGAGGTGTGAAGCCTCGATGTATTTCTTAACCGTTGTTTAGAGAAACGATCGTGGTGTAGGCCTCGATGTGCATTCTCTAAATATTCACAAAAGAACTCTTTTTGTATCTCCTTTACTTAGCGGAGAAGAAGTGATTGAGGTGTGAAACCTCGATGTATTTCTTAACCGTTATTTAGAGAAACGATTGTGGCGTAGGCCTCGATGTGCATTCTCTAAATATGCAGAACAAAACTCTTTTTGGTATGATCTGAGTCACAAACAAATTCCCTTAAAAAACACCAACCAAAAACACTTAAAACACTAATAAATGGTCAGATTTAAAACAAAGTAAGGAAGTGATGCGATGCCTTGTAGTAGGTTCTCGTCATCATGGAATTACCCTAAAAGACACAAACCAATCTCTTTTTTCTTTTCTTAAGGGCAAGTTATCTCCGCTCCATTGCATCCTAGGCGATCCCTTATGCAAGAGCGTGAGCGTTAACGCCGCCCAACTAAAAAACACAAAACAAACAGAAAATCTTTAGCCGAGCTACGGTAACTCTGATTCCTGAAAAGGATACGTAGGCAGCGGGGTAGGGCCCGTGCGAGTACAATTCTTTATTTTCCCTACGTTATGCATTCATTCGCATTTAGACATAGACATAGTTATACACCCTTTAGATAGAAACAAACATAGGTGGATACCATCGAGTACGATGGGCGTGAGGGGTGCTAGTACCTTCCCCTCGCGTAACCGACTCCCGTACCTTGATTCTCTGGTCGCAAGACCCTGTTCCTTCCTTTGTTAGGTTTTCTGATATTCCTTTCCCTTATGGGATAAATATATTGGTGGCGACTCTGTTCATTTTTCGCGAGCGTGCGACAACGAGGATACCTTAGCAAATGTTGCCCTCAGTTCATTATCATCACTAAAGATCATAAGTCCCTTCGATGTTGCCTTCGGTTATATGATCTTGTCCCTTGAGGTTGCCTACGACATGATGATGATAGTCCCTTTCGATTGCTGAGGTATCCTCACTGGTTGCCTAAAAATGACTATTACATCCTTCCCTTAGACTACCTGCCTCTTTATGGTAGGGACAGTCATATGGCGAACGATATTTCTCGATGAACCTTCAAAATCCAATGAAAGGACTACCTGCCCTCTTTATGGTATGGATAGCCCTTTCCCATTAAAGTCTAAAAGAACAATTTTTCTAAACTTAAGGGTAATTGCTTTTAATTGCTTGCTCTTTTTCAAATTCAAACCAAAATCTTTTCCCATTTCTTTTCAAAAATTAAATTCAAAAAGGCTACGCTTATTTTATAAGCTAAAGTCCTTATTCAAAAAACTTTTCTAAACACATACGACACTTCAAACATTTTCAAAACAAAGTGAGCTAAGCAATTAAGAGCCCATGGATAACCAAGGATACAAAGGGTGCTTACACTTTCCCTTTGTATAACTTACCCCCCGAACTCAAAGTCTTTTAAAAAGGTTTTTTCTGTTCTTTTAGCCTTTCTATATATTGGATAAAATAAAATTCGGTGGCGACTCTTGCTATCCGCAACATTTAAAAAAGTCAGTTCTCCCACCGTATTACACATAGTCTCCAAACTATGTTTCCTCAGCAGTCATCCACAACCTTGGACTTCGTACAAGGCAGAAAATAATGTCTCCCTAGGTAGAGTCAGCCACAATTCTGGGCTTTGTACAGAACACTAAATAAACCTTTCAATAAAATAAAACAAACCCTCTCCAGTTAGAGTCAGCCACAATTGTGGGCTTCATACAGAACACAAATTCCTTCAGTCAAAGTCAATTCCCAATGGAGTCATCTCCCAGAGTCAAATAAAACCTCTTTTAAGCCTCAAGCTTGGGCCTCATACAAGCCAGTCAAAATTCAAATCTTTTATACAGTAGATAGACATGATTTATCTCTATAGAGAGATACTTCTCCTAATTCACCACATTCAAAAATACAAACATTTCAATTTCAGTTTCAAACATTCTCCCATTTAGGACTCTGAAAGGCATGCTCTGAGGCACACACACCCAAACTTGTACACTTTCCCTAAACTGGTTGAGAATCTTTCTTTCATTCAAGAGACACGCGACTGACATACTTGCACACACACACATGTAAGGTCCCTCTCTTATGAAACGAACCCAGCTTTTCTGTCACTTCAAATGTTTGTGGTGGAATAGTAGAAATACCTCTCTGTAAAGATGACTTCATGTCTCTTTCCTGTAGACAGAGATTTAATTCAAGCTTCAACCTTGAGCTTCAAGCAAGGCACCCAAAAATAAATTCATTTTCCTAATTAGTTCCCCAAACTACAAAAAGCTCTGACTTCCATTAGGGATATGTAGGCATGAGATTCACAAGGAATCTCAGCGAGCTAATCAAAAACAAAAAACAGTCAGTTCATTTGTCTTTCAATCAATTCTCTCTCCTAACACAAAGGAGAAACTTTCCCAATTAAGTAGCAAACACAAACACATAGACACATAGAAGGTTCCCGTAGAGTACTACGGATATGTAGGGTGCTTAAAACCTTCCTTATGTATAACCGACCTCCCGGACTCCAGAACTTTTGATTAGGTGAAATCCCCACACCTAGAAAACTCTTAGGGTTTATTTGAGATCTTTTTCCTCTTCCTCCTTGTAGGATAATTAAAAAGTTCGTGTGCTATCGTAGGAAGAATTGAAATAAAATTCATCCCACAAGGGCGTCTCTCTCCTTCCAAATTCTGTGTGAAGGGTTCGGCGTGCCGTCCTCCCAAGTGAAACGGGGAGGTAAAAAAACGACACCATAATCCAAATCAAATGAACGAAGACTCTATTTATAAACAAAAAATGTGATGAATTTTGGTGAAAATAAAAATAAATAAAAAATTGTTTTTCTATAAAATAATTGACTCCAACTAATTAAGGTGGGATAAAAATATAAACAATCACAAATAGGGGTGGAAATAGGCTCGGTCGAGCTAAGCTTTGCCAAACCTGAACCCGCCCTGTCAAAAAAAATCGAAGCCTAAGTCTGACCTGTTGTAACACCCGTATTTTCTAATTTTAATTTAATTGAAATTTAAATTAATAATTAGGATTATTTCGGTTTTGTAAAACTAATTGATCAAGATTGGTTTATGGGATTGGGCTATGTGTGATACTAGTAAGAAGGGGGTGTTATGTTGGTAAAGCCCTTTTACAAATTAAAAGTCTATTTTTCATAAAAATAAGGAAATTGGAGAAGAAGGAAATAGAACGTGAAAGAAGAGCTGAGAAGTAGAGAACTCAGAGAACGTGAAAGAGCAACAGAAGAGAAAGAGGACCAATCAAGAATCTTTGACTAAGGCAAGGGGGGACTCTTCTGGTTAGCATCTCTTATCGTGTTATAGGTGATAGGGCATGTTTTGATGTATTGTTTAGGTCAATTTGATTATATGTTAGATTGGGGTTTAGGATGATTTTGAAAAGAATCATGTAATTTGATGTTACCCATGTTGAATTTTATGTATAATTGTGTGTGGATTGATGTTATGGTATGAATATAGTGTTTATTGATGTGTTGCTGTGTTCATCCATAGAAAGTAGATCTGAGAACATGAGTTTCTAAACAATTGAGTGGAAAGTTGGGTTTTTATGTGTAAAACTGATATAGGATAATAGATTGATGAAGTTGGATGAATCTTATATATTAAAGTGTGCAAAAATTCTGTTTTAGACTCAAAATTGCAGACTGTTAATGGTGAAAACGAATGGAAAATGGACTGGTACGATTGCAGGTTTTGGAGAAGTCGCTGGCGATTCACGTATGATACGCGTATGAGGGACGTTCCCAAGAGCCGTACGCGTTGGTACGCTTCCCTGTCCCGTCGTAATGCAGCCTTCTGCCGGTACGTGTATGAGAGGAGGTGATACGCGTATGAGAAGCGTGATACGCATATGAGGCGTTTTCTGTGAGAATCATCCTCTGCTGAAATGCGTATGGTACACGTATGGACAGGCTGTGTGCAGGATTTTCCGTTTTGTGATTTTTGAAAGTTTGATGAGGCATAACTTTTGAACCAGTGGCCTATTTTGAGTGTCGTTTCGAGTATAATGAACCTTATGAAGTAACCTTTGTGATGAATGATGATTTGATTGTATTTGAATGATGCTAATATATATAAACATGATTTGATGATGATGGTGATGGTTTGAATATGAGACGATGTTGTTCATCGGATCGATGATGGTATAAGTGTGTTATATATATGTTTGCTTTCATTCATAATCATTTGTTGAGGGCTGTATCCAGATGATTGTTGTGGATCAGTGAAGGGCATCATTCCCATTGTATGGAATTTATGCTGGAAGGGCCTTATCTTGATGAAGTTGGATCAGTCGGTGGGTTATTCCCATTGATTATGTTGGTACCACATGCATAGTGTCAGTTCATTCATATGCATGATTTTCATAACATGATTGAATGTGTTTTAATGTTATGGTTTGATGATGTGTTGTTTGTGTGATGGTGAAATGTCTGAATATAATACAATTGGGTGAATAATATACCTATGATGTGTTATTGTTTATGATGCAATAATATTTGTTAATTGTGAATGAGACTCACCCTTACATGTTGTCATTTTCAGATTGAGGATAGCGACTTTCGACTTGGTGAGGATTAGCTCATAAGTCAGTGTGTTTAGTATAACATCAGGTGTCATGCTCTGATATTGTAACACTGGGGAACGCGAGTTTTTGAGTTTATAAGTTTATGACTCTATTTGCTTTTGTATTGAGTTATTTTGTGGAAATAGTATCAAAGATGCTGTGCTTATCTGTGTGATTAATTTTACGCTGTGTTAACATGAGATGTTATGAATTATGATGAATTTTCCTTAGTGAATGCATGACAATGACGTATGATGTTTTGTTTTTAAATTGAATTGTGGCACCCTTATTTCATGTTACTCTGAATTATTTATTTAATTTTCGTTGGGTTTAGAAGGGTGTTACAATAGTGGTATCAGAGCATAGTCAGTCGGTGTGACCAGAGTCTTAGTCTCAGTCTTCCTTGTGTATGCGACTAGTGCGAGTTAACCTTGTCGATACTTTTTTCTGACGAAATTGTTTGTGATTTAAGCAGAACAATGGCTGGAAGAGGTGGAAGAAACCATGATGCGATTGCTAAGGCTTTAGGGATGATTGCTGGCGTGCTTGGAGGGGATCCCAATGGAGCTGGTATTGGTACTAACAAGCAGTTGGGAGATTTTCAGAGGGACAATCCTCCGTTGTTCAAAGGCACTCACAACCCTGAAGGTGCTCAGAAGTGGCTGAAGGAAATCGAGAGAATTTTTCAGAGTGATTGATTATGCTGAGAACTTGAATGTGAGGTATGGTACTCACATGTTATCAGAGTAAGATGACGACTGGTAGATTGCTACCAAGACAGAGCTGGAGACCGATGGAATAGAAACCACTTAGGCTGTGTTCAAGAAGGAATTTCCGAGTAAATACTTTCCTGAGGATGTTCGGGGGAGGAAGGAGATTGGGTTTATGGAGCTGAAGCAAGGCAATATGACAGTTCCAGAGTACGCTGCCAAGTTTGTAGAATTGGCAAAGTATTACACTTATTTCAACAATGATGAGGCCAGTGAATTTTCGAGATGCATCAAATTTGAGAATGGTCTTCGTGATGAAATAAGGCAAGGTATCAGATATCAGAGAATTCGACGGTTTGCTGATTTGGTTGATTGTAGAAGAATATTCGAGGAAGATAATATCAAGATGAAGTCATCTCACTCTCGCGACTTGGTTGATAGGAAAGGTAAGAAGCATATGGATAGAGGTAAGCCATGTGGAAGATGTAAAGCCGTTGATTGGAAGAAGCCTAGTGGGGGAGACTCCATTGCTTTTGTCAGATGCTACAACTGTGGCGAGGTTGGACACCGTAAGAATGAATGCAAGCTTGTTTAAAAGAAATGCTTCAAGTGTGATAAAGTGGGTCATATTGCTGCTGGCTGTAAGAAGAAGGTTGTAACTTTTTATAACTATGGTGAAGAAGGTCACATTAGCCCATAGTGTACTAAGCCAAAGAAGAACCAATCTGGAGGAAAGGTTTTTGCTTTGAATGGGTCAGAAACCACTCCTGAAGATCGATTAATTAAAGGTACGTGTTTCATTCATGGCACGCCTTTAGTTGCAATTATAGATACTAGAGCGACTCACTCTTTTATTTCTTTGGATTGTGATAAGAGATTGAATTTAGAAATACTTGACATAAATGGAAGTATGGCTATTGACACTCCTGCATCGGGTTCAGTAACTACTTCGTCTGCTTTCTTGAATTGTCCAGTCGATACTTTTGGTAGGGAATTCAGAATGGGGTTAGTGTGTCTTCCGTTGAAACAACTTGATGTAATCCTGGGAATGAACTGGTTGGAATTCAACCGTGTTCATATCAACTATTTTTCGAAGACGGTGTTATTTCCTGAGGCTATTAGTGCTGACGATCTGGCTACAACTTCTAGACAAGTGAATGAAGCCATTGAAGACGGTGCAACAATGTTCATGTTGATTGCATTGACGAGCTTGAAGGCGAAGGTAGTGAGTAGTGAACTACCAGTGGTATGTGACTTTTCGGAAGTTTTCCTAGAGGATGTGAACGAGTTACCGCCAGAAAGAGAGATAGAGTTTGCTATTGAATTAATTTCGGGAAGTATTCTTGTGTCGATGGCACTGTATCGTATGTCACCATCTGAGTTGGCTGAACTGAAGAAACAATTGGAAGAATTGCTTGAAAAGAAATTCATTTGTCCGAGTGTTTTTCCGTGGGGTGCGCCTGTGTTGTCGGTAAAGAAGAAAGAGGGTTCTATGAGACTGTGTTTAGATTACCAATAATTAAACAAGGTTACTATCAAGAATCAGTATCCATTGTCGAGGATTAATGATTTGATGGATCAGCTAGTTGGAGCATGTGTATTTAGTAAGATTAATCTAAGGTCTGGGTATCACCAAATTTGGGTGAAAGAGAACGATATTCAGAAGATTGCATTTAGAACGAGGTATGGTCATTACCAGTATTCGATAATGCCGTTTGGAGTTACTAATGCACCTGGTGTTTTTATGGAATATATGAACAGGATCTTCCATCCTTATCTTGATAAATTCGTGGTGGTATTTATAGACGATATTCTGATATATTCTAAGGACGAGGAAGAGCATGTGGAACATCTCAGAATTGTGTTAGAGTTGTTAAAAGAGAAGAAACTTTTCGCCAAATTGTCAAAGTGTGAATTTTGGTTGGATGAAGTTAGTTTCCTTGGGCACATGATTTCTAAGAATGGTAATGTTGTTGATCCTACGAGGATAGAAGCGATATCTCAGTGGGAGTCTCCGAATTCAGTATCAGAAATTCGCAGTTTTCTTGGTCTTGCAGGTTACTATAGAAAGTTCATTGAAGGCTTTTCAAAGTTAGCATTGCCGTTAACTAAATTGACAAGAAAGGGTCAAGCGTTTATTTGGGATTCGAAATGTGAGGAAGGATTCCAAGAATTGAAGAAGAGGTTGACTAGTGCTCCTATTTTGATTTTTCCGAATCCGACAAAATCGTTTGTGGTATATTATGATGCGTCACTGATGGGTTTAGGTGGTTTATTGATGCAAAATCAGCAAGTAGTCGCTTATGCGTCTAGACAACTCAAAGTGCATGAAAGGAATTATCCGACTCATGATTTAGAGTTGGCAGCAGTGGTTTTTGTTTTGAAGTTGTGGCGACATTATTTGTATGGTTCCAGATTCGAAGTGTTTAGTGATCATAAGACTCTGAATTATCTTTTTGATCAGAAGGAGCTTAATATGAGGCAGAGGAGGTGCCTAGAATTCCTTACAGATTATGATTTTGGTTTGAATTACCATCTTGGTAAAGCAAACGTGGTTGTTGATGCATCGAGTAGGAAGTCCTTACATATGTCGATGCTAATGGTGAAAGAATTGGATTTAATTGAACAATTTAGAGATTTGAGTTTGATATGTGAAGGTACTCCTAATAGTGTTAGATTGGGTATGCTAAAGCTGACTAGTGGTATTCTTGAAGAGATTAGAGAAGGTCAGAAAGTTGATGTTGAGTTGGTCGATAAGTTAACTCTGATTAACCAAGGTAAATGCAGTAAATTCAGAATCGACGAGAATGGTATAATGAGGTTTGGTGATCGGGTTTGTGTTCCTGATGTTGCTAAGCTTCAAAAGAATATTTTGGAAGAAGGACACCGTAGCGGATTGAGCATTCATCATGGTGCTACTAAGATGTACCATAATTTGAAAAAGTTGTTTTGGTGGCCTGGAATGAAGAAGGAAATTGCAGAGTTTGTTTATTCTTGTTTGACATGTTAGAATTCAAAAATTGAGCATCAGAAGCCATCTGGATTTATGCAACCGATGTTTATTCCTAAATGGAAGTGGGATAGCATATCAATGGATTTTGTTTCTGGTTTGCCGAGAACTGTTAAGAATTGTGAGGCTATCTGGGTTTTTATGGACAGGTTGACGAAATCTGCTCACTTCATACCGGTAAGAAGGGATTATTCGATGGAGAAGTTGGCTCAATTGTATATTGAAAAGATAGTTATCTGCATGGTATTCCTTTGAGTATCGTGTCTGACAGAGATCAGAGATTTATGTCTAAGTTCTGGTAAGGTTTGCAGAAGGTTTTGGGTACTAAGCTGAGATTGAGCTCTGCTTGTCATCCGCAGACTGATGGACAGACTGAGAGGACGATCCAATCGTTAGAACATTTGTTGCGTGCTTGTGTGTTAGAAAAAGGAGGTGCTTGGGATAGTTATCTGCCTTTGATTGAGTTTACCTACAACAATAGTTATCATTCGAGTATTGGCATGGCTCCGTTCGAGGCTTTGTATGGTAGGATATGTAGAACGTCGTTGTGTTGGTACGAATCTGGTGAGAGTGTTGTAATCGGACCAGAAATTGTGCAACAGACTGCGGAAAAGATTAAGATGATTTAGGAGAAAATGAAAGCTTCTCAGAGTCGTCAGAAGAGTTATCACGACAAGAGGAGGAAGACACTTGAGTTTCAAGAGGGGATCTTGTGTTTATGAGAGTTACTCCTATGACGGGTATTGGTCGAGCTTTGAAGTCAAAGAAGTTGACACCATGTTTTATTGGTCTGTTTCAGACTTCGGAAAGAGTAGGAGAAGTGGCCTACCTGTCATACCCCAAAATTTGCCCTCCTCTTTTCATCTCCAATAACTCAAGGCTCAGGGGTTCTTCTCAAGCAACTCTCTCCTAACCGAGGGTCTCAAAACTAGGGTTTGCAGGTTATCAAAGGAATTTGAGTGTCTAAAGTCTCAAATGGATCCCAAGGTGTCTCACATGTATCAAGGCACCTCCAGGTCAAAATTCAAGCTTATATTCCAAGGATTGCTCATTCAATGGCTCAGATGATCAATGATCGACTATGTTGACCTAAAAGTCAACTATAATCAAAATACAGTCAAACTTCAAGATTTTTGGTCAACATCAAGTATGTGAGGTTATATCCATCATTTGATCAAAGGTTGATCATGATCCATCAGTAGAAACTCAGAAATGAACAAATGCAAAAGGTTCAAATTAGGGTTTCTTTAGGAGAAAGTCAACGCAACTTTGACTGACCATAACTTTCACATGGAGCATCAGAAATTTCCCAACCAAAGCCTATCTTGAAGGAAATTTGATTCTCTACAACTTTGTCTCTCACAAGCCAAGGCTATAAATGCTTCATTCAAGAGATATGGCGCAATACATTATAGGTCCCCCAGAAAAGTCAACAAAAACACCTTTTGGGTCAAAGCTCATAACTTGAGCATGGAAGCTTCAATGAAGATGAAACCAAAAGGAGTGTTTAGAAGACACTTTGAGCTTTCTAAAAATCCCAAGAACATCTCAAGATGATAAAAATTGAGCAAGATACAAGTTGCGGAAGTTGAATAATTTTGAAGAGGTGCATGAAGAGAAATGCTTGTCAAAATCAATTTTCTTCCAAATGGGCCCAAGTTATTTTGTTCTAAACTTATTCATCAGCCCATCTATGGTCTCTACACTCAATAGCACGCCCCTTGCTATTTGATTTTATTTATTTTGGAATTATTTCCATTTAAATACAAATTAAATTAAATAAAAATATGGAAACAAGGAACAATTGTATATGGGCTTTGCTTTCACTTGTCTTGAGGTCCAAGATAGCCCATATAACATGTCAATTTCGTGCACAAGCTTCAAGGGCAAGAAAATAGCAAGTTTTGGAAAGATTGCATGTTGATTTTTCAATCAAATATTTCCATCAATGCAAGATATTATTGACACAAAACCTAACCCTAAATACTCCATATATTCTAAAATATTAGTAGGGGAAAGGGGGACAAAAAGAACCGGCCATGGATAGAAGAGTTCACGTTGTAAACATCAAGAATTGAGAGTACAAGCAACCTCTCATAGCAGCGAATCTCAAGCAATTCTAGTGATGGAATCATCTCCCTGAAGGTGTAAAGGAACGTTCCCAATCATCAACAGGCCCAAAACGCACCCTGTCATCGCGTCCGAAGGTATTTCGTTTTTTGGCAAAAATTAGCAATCTCAAACCTTCGATTCATTCAGTATTAATCGTATTCATTCGTTCCTATATGCATCTAAGGTCATTTAGAGTCAATTGGACGTGCTTGTTTGAAGCTTTAACGCAGGTTTAGCGCTTTGCCATTGTTAGGGCAAAGCTTCCTTTAATTTTCGTTTACATAGTGGCAGCCGATTTCTTGGAGTAGAATAGGTGGCGACTCTAAATGTTTAATTTTAGGGCAGGTTGCTACAGCTGGCGACTCTGCTAGGGACAACTTAATAGTGAATACTGTGCTCCTATAGGTTTTGGCAGGGTTTAGGTTTGGCGCATTTTAGGGTTTGGCAAACTTGCCATTTTTAGGGTTTGGGGAAGGTTCATCTTTATACTAAATATTTTATTTATTTGTTTTGCTTTTTGTCATTGGTTTTTTTATTGAATGTTTTATTTAAAATGTTTGATTATATATTATATGCATTGCTGGTTTTTTTTATGTTGTGTTAAACCCTAAGTGTGGGAGTTAACTTTGAGATCAGGGGGGAATCGAATCGCCTACGAGTCTCATTGATAACTCCACTCGGAGTGGGTTGAATATTCGGAAATATCCAAAACGAGGCTTGACTTTGTTGAGGGCAGGACTGGATAGTCAGCTGATCTCTCCGAGAACCTACCCCAAAAATTCGAACCTCATTGGATAAAATGAGTTGTTCTAAAATCCGAAGAGACAAAAAGTCTCGGAGGCTACGAACGACCCCATGAGACCTTCTAGAACCCCCCATGGAAAGGGTAGGCTCCCTAAAGCCGCTACGTCGAACCTATCAACCTAGGACTTTTGGGCTTATGTACTTATTATATGTTTGCAATCTATATGCTTCGAGTACCTATGTGTTTCAATTTTGCAGGTATCCCTACGTATTCCCTAGCCTATAGGGATCCTATTCTTAAAATCGTGTCCTTCGTACGAAGGACACCTTCGTTAGCATACGTCGATTGGCCTCTCGATGGCCATGAGTTCGAGTGACTGTCCTGAACGGTCACTCTATGCTTGCTCCTACGCACTCCCTAGCCCGTAGGGATTTTCCTTTTACACCTTCGTATTTTTACAACCACGTGTCCTTCCCACGAAGGACGTCTTCATTAACGCGTGTCGATTGGACTCTCGATGGCCATGAGATATAGTGACTGTCTTGAACGGTCACCTCGTACTTACTCCCGCACACCCTCTAACTTGTAGGATTTGGATTTCCATCTATACATCCTTCATTCCCTAGCATGTAGGGATTTCTTTTCATCCGATATCGTCCTTAGATAGGTTGCGTTCCGCATAGGGAACCTTCCCACGAGGGACAACTTCATTGGTACACGTCTATCGGCCTCTCGATGGCCATGAGACTTGGCGACTGTCTTGAACGGTCACCAGCCGCTACCTTCTGCATACTCCCTAATCTAAGGGATTTCCATTGGCGTGTCATAACATTTATCCTACGAAGATTCCACGAGGGTCCAATGTCGCCTCTAAGGTTATCCCTAGGATCACATGTCACCCGTCTGCATTGCATGCAAGGAGTTATAATACAAGGAGTCTTGTGCATACGCATGCATTTGCATTTTCATGCATCCATACATTTACATTGACATTTACATTTGCATTCATATCTTCGCCCGCACCCACACTTACCGTGCTAGCCGATTTCCCGAGACTCGTGGAGAAAAATTAAAGAGGAGAAAGAAGGAGGATAAACAATTAAGAATGATCTTAAGGAAAAGAGGACGCCTTTCACCATGCCAGCCACATGCCCACTCCTTGTCGTAACAGGATTGTGAATGCAACAAAGGTTATTATCGAGCAAGGATTAGTTCAACAAAGAAGTTCCCTCATAGATACACTCAAGGGGTATCTAGTCATAAGGGGGTTCATCTACGAACATAGCAAACTTACAAGGACGCTCTACGATAACCCGGGGGCAAGGATTAATCCAACTAGGGCAATACCCTGAACAAAAATGCGTGACTACAATGGAGGGAATACGACATATGTTAACTCCATACCAAGGGGCAAAAAGGCCGTAGGTTTTTCTATCAATCTACAAACTTTGAAGGCTGCAAATGGTGTGGTGCTATCCTTAAAAAAAAAAAGGGGAAAAAGAAGTTCAGTCAAAGGAAACTCATGAAGTTCCGATACAACGAAAAACCCACAGCTTACAATTATTTCCGACAGGTTTGACGTGCCCAAGGAGAATTCGAGATTACCCTTCACTTCTACAAGTCAACGAACTAAGGAGTAAAACAAAGTCGACGGATTCACAAAGGAGATTGCCCTTAGGATTAATAGGTTTATCTTTCAAGTTGTATTTCCTACGATCACAAAATGCTATTTGATGTAAAACGTTGTACCTTTCGAATAGTAATTCAATAAAATAATCATGCATGTTTCGAAATCAATTCTTTTGCTCCGCTCTTGCATTACTACGACTTTCCATTTCAAATTATCTTTCAAATTATCACTCCCAATCACTAACAAACTTGAGGGAGAATGACGAATACAAATAACTAAGTCCAGCTAAATATATGCTTTCAAGGTAAAACCGAACCGACGATGTACAGGCATTGTTTCAAATACCTAAACAGTGGAGGTATAAGGATGTTAATCCCTCGTCACCCCCTCGAGCCAGGAGTTGGAGTTTGTTTCTACTTTTCAAAAAAACCCTTGATTTCAACCAGGGGCAGGGTAGATTTCAATTAACTAAATGATATATTTTGGTTGTCAAAAGAATCAGTCAATCTAAGCAAAGGATTCAAGCATATCTTCTTCCTCGCATTCATCAAAAGAAACGAGGAAGCAATGGAGATAATGTTCACAACATCTTCTTCCTCAATATATCATTCAAGATCGAGGACGTATCAAAGACGAAGTTTGCAAATCAAAATCAACATGGCAGTCACAACATTCAAATATCCAAGGATCAATATTTCCAGAGGATCATTCAAAAAAAAAGGAGGAAAAACGCCCGCTAAGTCAAAAGGGAAAATTTCAGGAAAGAAAACAAAAATGATTTATGCAAAAATTAGGGCATCCCGATGGATCGAACCCAAAGGAGTTGGTTCATGCAAAAATAAGGGATAAAAACAAAGGCGAAATACAAAGGATAATCTTGTGACTGCTAAACCATCAAAGCTTCACATCAATGCTTGGATCTTCACAACATTTCTTTAGTGCTTGGATCTCTACTAAGGCTTCTGCTCAACATCAAAACTGAAACGATTCTTTTGCAGACAAAGCACATTCATTGAATTAGGCGAATTTTAGGATATGGAGAACATCAAGGAGAAAGGGGTGGGATAAATAAATTTTTAGCCTTACATCCATTGTTTCTTAAAACATAAACCAGGCCAAGTTACAACATTCAAAAGTCCTAATTGAGGCAAGGTCAACTATGAAAGCATATTAAGCAGGATTTGTTATACTGACTCCTAAAGTTTGTTAAAACTATTTCTAAACCACTGCGCTTCTTCAAGCATTCATTTCTAAATCATCCCGTCCTAATTCATAACGGACTTCGATTACAAAACTTGCATTCGCATTGCATTGAAGTTACTTCTCAAAGGGTACAACACCATCTATGGATATACACTTAGCAAAAGGCGATCATTGCTGGTAAAGACTCTTGAATGGGGAAACCACGTCCAGAGGGTTTTCCTAAACAGGGGCATACAACCAAACATCCTATTAACTAGGGGCACTCTGTAGCGGGGAAAATCTGATATCAAAGCCATAGGATGACTCGAATCAATATTTCAGTGAAAGTCGCCACCGCGCTTTATTGTTTCCAAAGGAAAAGGGAAAAGAACGAAAAAACCCAAAGTTTGTTTTTTAAAACAAAAAGAAGAGATCTTAGGTACGGGTGTTGCTTATACGAGGGGAAGGTTTTAAGCACCCCTCATATCTGTGGTACTCCACAGGGACCTTTTTGAAAATCTGTGTCGTGTGTGTGCTAAAAAAGGGTTTATTTTATTTTTAAAATAAGCTCGGCAAAGCGTTAAGCCTTGGGCCTACATACCTCCTTGGTGCAATGGAGAAGTCAGAGCTAATGTAGTTCCACTTAAAGGGAAAACATTTTTTAAAAAAAACGAATAAACACTTTATCGTCGCCGGAGAGAAATACTCAGCCATTGATCTTGAGCATGAGAACAAACGAGTTCTTTGCATCGCAAATGAAAGAAGGGCTCCAACTCGGATAAAATCGACGAGTATGCCACTAGCTCTCTCACGCGGAAAAGATCTCATTATATCAATCAATTTCAAAATCGTGGGGTATAACCACTCGTTTCGACAATTAACGGTGTCTAAACTTTTGAAAGAAAATGCCAACAAGGGCAAAAGATATTTTAAGAAAGAGGTTTTGAAAAGGTTGCAAACATAAGAAGGTTTTTGAAAAAGGGAGAAGATTTTGAAAATTTAAGAAGGGGAGGAGATGAAGAGGCTATCCTATTGCGTAAAATAAAAGCTAAGGAAAGAAACGGTCTAACCGAAGAAGAAGCCAACACTTGACATTATGAGTCCAGGTAGATTTCCCATCCTTTGGAATTATCGATACCAACACATTAACACTTGGGGATCCAGATGAACTTATTATTTTAGCACCACTTTGCATTAAGCACATTAAGATTCTGACGAAAATCGGGCAGAGTAACGACTGTTTTCGGGTAAAATCCTTATCTCAATGCCTTGGAATTAACCATCAAGGGCTTTCAAGGAAATACCTGCACATACAAACAGACAACAATCCAATGCCAGACAGAATAACAGCAGAGTAATAACAGAATAAGAGTCCAGAGGCACTAGGTCCATAAGTCCGAATCTCCAAAATGCTAGGGATAGTAACCAATAGTCCAAAGAGAGCCTTATGTGTTTTTTAGATTTTGGTTGTTTATTAGTGTTTTAGCATAAAAATAAAGTATGGTCCAAGTGGACAAAAGGAAAATAGCGGAAGCATAAACATATGTCCAAGTGGACAAAGAGAAAATAGCGGAATTATAAACGTCCAAATGGACAAAGAGAACATGGCGGAATGTAAATATGATGAAATGATAAAATAAAGCGATAAAGCGAGAAATATAAAGAGCGGTATAATAAATGGCGGAAATTAAAGTTAGTTGTAAGATGTTAAAGATAACCATCTTGAAACTTGTCAAGTATGTTATCAAAGTTAGTAATGAAGATCAATGGTGAGTGAATGATGTACTCAGATTTAAGGTCAATGGAAACTTATCAGAAGCTTGATAAAATCATAGCGACTACACGATAAATTTTCATAAGTCATAAATCAACCGCATACAATTCTCTTCCATATTTGATCTTTTATCGAGTCGGGACAAATGTAGGAGAACTCTCCATGTATCAAGATCATCAATAAAAAGAAATAAGAAGGAGAAGAAGAAATGATCTAGCCTTTATCAAGAATCCATAGAATTCTCAAGATATCAAGACTTTCATCGATCAAGAGAAAATAAGATGAAAAAAAAGATAAGAATGAAAACAAATTGATCTAGTCTTTATCAAGAATCCATAGAATTCTCAAGATATTAAGACTTTCATCGATCAAAAGGAAATAAGATGAAAAGATAAGAATGAAAACAAATTGATCTAGTCTTCATCAAGAATCCATAGAATCCTCAAGATGTCAAGACTTTCATCGATCAAAAGAAAGATAAGATGAAAATAAGAATGAAAACACAAAAGATAATCAACTCACACTATCATTAATATCATTCATCCATTTTGGTGGATTAGGTCATTTCAAACCTATCAACACCCTAGATCCAATGATATTAATGAAGTGTAGGAAGAAGGAAGCCAAAACAAGCACAAAAAAGGCAAAAAACCACATTCTGCCTGCTGGAAATCGATTTCATGCAGGGGGAAATCGATTTCCATAGTGCAGTTTTCAAAAAAAACAAGTTACGTTCAGCAGGAAATCGATTTCAGCCTTAAGGAAATCGATTTCCTCAGTGTAAATTTCAGCAAAAACAGCATTTAAAGGCATGAAACTTGATTTGAACAAATATACAAACACCTTATGATCACACATCAACTAGAGCACGAATTTTCCATCAAATCACCAACAAATATCATCAATATAGCATCAAAGATGCATTGAACACAAGCAATAAAGATCTACATCATGGATCTAGCAAATTACCACTTCTTGAACAAAGATTTTGGAGTAGCTTCAAGAGCAAGCACAAGGTGTGTAGATCCTTCAAATTTGGAGATGATCAAACAAAGAAAAGAGTGAAATGTAGGAGGCTTAGTTCAAAATTAGCAAGATTCAATGTGAATCTCACTAATCTTATGAAAATGAACTTTGAGTGAGGGTTTTGGAAAGGGTGAGAAATGAATTTGCAAGCAATTTTTTGGCTCTCCAAGCTTGAGAAATGAGAGAGTAGTGGGCTCTATTTATAGGATGAGAGCAAGAGTAGTGGTAGTTTGGTCTTTTTGCATTTGGTAATTAGCTTGTGTTTAATTGGTGATTAAAGTGGCAATTAAATGGTAAAAAGTGGTAAAATGGGGTTTAAGTGGGTTTAATGAAGAGAATTATTTTGATGAGGTGGAAAATTGGTACAATGATCAAATAAAAAGGTGCCAAAATGATGTCAAGCTTCCTTCCTTATATTTTTTTTGAATTTCGCCTTAAGGAAATCGATTTCCCCAGGAGTAAAATCGATTTCACTCTGTTCCAGAAGAGAATTTGGCGCAAAATACACTAGGGAAATCGATTTACCCAGGAGGGAAATCGATTTCATGCTGTCCAGAATGTGATTTTGTTGAAGATTGCTGCAGGGAAATCGATTTACCCAGTAGGGAAATCGATTTCATCAGTCAAAAATTTGAAAAATGCCTTGTTTATTGCATGTCTTGGCTTGGTACCTACAAAACAAAAGCCTACAAAGAAACAAAGCAATGTTTTTGGTATTTGGGTTAGTATAATATGCATACGAGATAAACAATCAATGGTGCTTGATGGTCCCTCTTATTGATGAGGTGAGTGCAACACCATAAACAAAACTTCCAAGTGAAGCTCTTGATTAGTGATTGGGATATGAATGATATAGGATCTTAGGGTCAAAAATTGGGGTATGACACACTCTTCCTAAAGTTCAATCGACTTGGGGCACGTCTCGGGGCAATAATAATCAGGGGCATGTCAAACATGGGAATTCAAATTCAAAGGATAGAACACTATGGATAGCCCTCCATATCCTGGAGATCAAGGGCGTACCTTTCAATCTAAACGTCGAAGCATACGACAAGGTTATTTCTCGGGGCACTTCCCTCATAACTTGGAGATCATAGGCATCTTTTCCCACTAAGCATTGGGGTATTGGATATCAAATCCATAAAGAAAACCTTAAAAGGGTTAAAGGCGTGGCTAAAGGCGTGGAATATTTCAAAAAGTCAAACTGGGGCAAGGCGCACAACAAAATAAAAAGGTGTTCCCACACTTTACAGATCTTTCTCCTAACTACGATCTTCAAAAACAGGTATCGGGGAATCGCGCTAGCATCACACCCCACCTTATCAAACAAACCTGCAACTCCAGCGAGCTATATACGCTTTGGTTATCAACAACCTATCATTGGAGCATCATGCAAATACATATAAATCATGCATTACATACATTGGTTGATACATTACACCACACCTTTTTAGGTAGTCTTCTGTAAGACATTCTATTTCTAAGAACCTTTCTAGGTAGTCTGCTCTAAAACAATCATCGCCATTTCCAAAAAAACCTTTTCAGGTAGTCTTCTTCAAGACATTCCTTTTTCTAAGTTCCTTTTCAAGTAGTCTTCTTCAAGACATTCCTTTTCTAAGTTCCTTTTCAGGTAGTCTTCTTCAAGATATTTCTTTCTCTAAGTACCTTTTCAGGTAGTCTTCTTCAAGACATTTCTTTTTCTAAGTACCTTTTCAGGTAGTCTTCTTTAAGACAAATCCTACGATCCTTTCTAGGAACCTCTTTAGGTAGCCTTCTTTAAGACAAATTCTCATCCTTTTCAGGAACCTCTTCAGGTAGTCTTCTTTAAGACATTCTAAGAACCTTTCTAGGAAGTCTTTTCTAAGACATTCATTGTCCTTTCTAAGAACCTCTTTAGGTAGTCTTTTCTAAGACATTCATCATCCTTTCCAGGAATCTCTTCAGCAGTCTTATTTAAGACGAATTGTCATCCTTTCTAGGAATCTTCTCAGGTGGTCTTCTTTAAGACAAATTTCATCCTTTTCAAGAACCTCTTCAGGTAGTCTTCTTTAAGACATTTCAGGAATCTCTTCAGGTAGTCTTCTTTAAGACATTCTACGAACCTTCCTAAGTAGTCTTTTCTAAGACATCCGCTATCCCTTGCTAAGAACCTTTTTAGGTAGTCCTTCTTAAAGACATCTTTCAGCCTTTTCAGGTAGTCGTCTTTAAAGACATTCTTCATTCCTTGCTAAGAACTTTTTTAGGTGATCTTCTTTAAGACAAATTTCTATCCTAAGAACCTTTTCAGGTAGTCTTATTTAAGACGAATTTTCGTATCCATTCCAGAAACCTTTTCAGGTAGTCTTATAGAAGACATTATTTCATTCAACACATTACTTTGTTCCACTCATCAACCAAACATACACATGAACATAAGCATAGCCGCGGTGTAGGTGAAAATATGGAGTAAACAAGTTCAACGGGTTCAATAAGGAGATAAAACCTTGGGATTGACATCAGCATCAACATACATACATATGCATTAGCATATGCATATCATCTAGTGCATTCAAATACTGCAAAAGCCCAGTCTCCAACCCTCGTGTTGTGATTGGTATATTTTCCGACCCACGTATCGTGAGGTTTCCAACCCTCGTGTTATGATAGGTGTATTTTCCGACCCTCGAGTCATGAATATTTGGCATGCTACTTTCCCCGACCCTCGAGTCGTGAGTCTCCAAACAGGTGAATCTTTCTTATGCAGGTACGCTTGTCAGAACAATGGCAGGCAATTCCTTTGAAACAGGTAAGTTTGCTAGAACTATAGCGAATGATCTCTTCTTATGCAGGTACGCTTGTCAGAACAATGGCATGCAATTCCTTTGAAACAGGTAAGTTTGCTAGAACTATAGCAAATGATCTCTTCTTATGCAGGTACGCTTGTCAGAACCATGGAAGGTAATTCCTAATGGTGCAGGTGAACTCGTCCGAACCAGGGCAAGTGATCCTAATGGTGCAGGTGTAGTTGTCCGAACCAGGGCAAATAATCCTAATGGTGCAGGTAAGCTTGTCCGAACAAGGGCAAGTGACTGCTAATGGTGCAGGCGAGCTTGTCAGAACTATGACAAGTAATCCCTAATGGTGTAGGAGAAATTTGTCCGAACCAGGGCGAATAATCTAAATGGTGTAGGTGAAATTTGTCCGAACCAGAGCAAATGATCCAAATGGTGCAGGTAAGCTTGTCAGAACTAAGACAAGTAATCCTACTGGTGCAGGTGAACTTGCTAGAGCTATAGCAAGTGATCCTTTTCGGGGTTCACAAACTACGGAAACTTGCTAGAACTATAGTAAGTGGGGGTTCACAAACTGCGAGTCGTCGCTATTGATAGTTACGTTTACCGATCACGTCAGTCCCTCGGCAGTGATCAAAGGGGTTTCACAAAGGGTTTTATAACAAGATTTTCAAAAAAAGTTTCTCAATTGGGTTTATCACGTTAGTCCCTCGGCAGTGATCTTTTCCAAAACGTCATCAACAACAATCAAAGGTGTCATCTTTCTTTTCAGAGTTACTAACATAATTTAATTAACAATCATGCATCATTCAACTAACATACTTCATTCATACATATTGCATATACATACACCGCTCTCATTTATTTTGAGAAGCTCACTGCATCATGCATCGCATGCATCATAAACATTGCATAAGGTCAAGGTTGCCTTTTTAGGCCACGTTACGATCTAAATGCGTAGCTCCTTCAAAAAAGAGCGTCTGCTTCATAGTAAAAAAAAAGAAGAGAGAGAAAGAATGGTATTCACCTTGGATGGCATCTTTAAAGCCCATCTCCCACTTAACTTCTTCCCAACAAATGCAAATTTCGGGGCATTCTCAGTTTCCAATCATCTTCTACCTTTAGATCACGATAGGCAGATGTGCCTATCTGACTCTTCAGGTTTAAGAAGATTGAACAGGGGCATCTGTCATACCCCAAAATTTGCCCTCCTCTTTTCATCTCCAATAACTCAAGGCTCAGGGGTTCTTCTCAAGCAACTCTCTCCTAACCGAGGGTCTCAAAACTAGGGTTTGCAGGTTATCAAAGGAATTTGAGTGTCTAAAGTCTCAAATGGATCCCAAGGTGTCTCACATGTATCAAGGCACCTCCAGGTCAAAATTCAAGCTTATATTCCAAGGATTGCTCATTCAATGGCTCAAATGATCAATGATCGACTATGTTGACCTAAAAGTCAACTATAGTCAAAATACAGTCAAACTTCAAGATTTTTGGTCAACATCAAGTATGTGAGGTTATATCCATCATTTGATCAAAGGTTGATCATGATCCATCAGTAGAAACTCAAAAATGAACAAATGCAAAAGGTTCAAATTAGGGTTTCTTTAGGAGAAAGTCAACGCAACTTTGACTGACCATAACTTTCACATGGAGCATCAAAAATTTCCCAACCAAAGCCTATATTGAAGGAAATTTGATTCTCTACAACTTTGTCTCTCACAAGCCAAGGCTATAAATGCTTCATTCAAGAGATATGGCGCAATACATTATAGGTCCCCCAGAAAAGTCAACAAAAACACCTTTTGGGTCAAAGCTCATAACTTGAGCATGGAAGCTTCAATGAAGATGAAACCAAAAGGAGTGTTTAGAAGACACTTTGAGCTTTCTAAAAAGCCCAAGAACATCTCAAGATGATAAAAATTGAGCAAGATACAAGTTGCGGAAGTTGAATAATTTTGAAGAGGTGCATGAAGAGAAATGCTTGTCAAAATCAATTTTCTTCCAAATGGGCCCAAGTTATTTTGTTCTAAACTTATTCATCAGCCCATCTATGGTCTCTACACTCAATAGCACGCCCCTTGCTATTTGATTTTATTTATTTTGGAATTATTTCCATTTAAATACAAATTAAATTAAATAAAAATATGGAAACAAGGAACAATTGTATATGGGCTTTGCTTTCACTTGTCTTGAGGTCCAAGATAGCCCATATAACATGTCAATTTCGTGCACAAGCTTCAAGGGCAAGAAAAGAGCCAATTTTGGAAAGATTGCATGTTGATTTTTCAATCAAATATTTCCATCAACGCAAGATATTATTGACACAAAACCTAACCCTAAATACTCCATATATTCTAAAATATTAGTAGGGGAAAGGGGGACAAAAAGAACCCGCCATGGATAGAAGAGTTCACGTTGTAAACATCAAGAATTGAGAGTACAAGCAACCTCTCATAGCAGCGAATCTCAAGCAATTCTAGTGATGGAATCATCTCCCTGAAGGTGTAAAGGAACGTTCCCAATCATCAACAGGCCCAAAACGCACCCTGTCATCGCGTCCGAAGGTATTTCGTTTTTTGGCAAAAATTAGCAATCTCAAACCTTTGATTCATTCAGTATTAATCGCATTCATTCGTTCCTATATGCATCTAAGGTCATTTAGAGTCAATTGGACGTGCTTGTTTGAAGCTTTAACGCAGGTTTAGCGCTTTGCCATTGTTAGGGCAAAGCTTCCTTTAATTTTCGTTTACATAGTGGCAGCCGATTTCCAGGAGAAATAATGTCACCACTGGTTTGGTAGAAGCCGTATCAGGGGATCTGGGTTGTTTCTTGGCTTTGTGTGATCCTATTTTGCAGGTTGCAAGCTGGTGCAAGGATTGCTTAAAGATCCAAGGAAATCCGCAGGAAATTCCCCAATAAAACCCGAACCTAAATCCGCAGGTAAGTAGGTTGAGGATGATGAACAGTTGCTGCGAAAGAGAGTGACGAGCGTGGCGCGAAGCTATTTGGTAGTCAACCATCCATGTTCTCTTCCTTCTCCTCATTGGCCAGTCAAAGAATCAAGTTTCCTCTCACTACATCTCATTGGTTCACGCTAAGATCAGTGGGCCCCAGGTTGACTGACTTTCTTGAATATCCCAATTATTGTGTGTTTTGTATATATTTTTTTATTTACTATATTATCAACAAGAAAAGTTGGCACGCATGGCAATGGAAGAGCATGGGAATCAAGAAGTCCTGGGTTCGAACCCCAGGAGTGCAGTTTATATTTTTACAAGACTTTCCCACAAAATCCAGCCCACAAAATCCAGCGCAGCACACCCATGAAAACCATCATTCACCTTCGTCCTCTCACCACAAGATCTCCGATAATCCAGATCTAACGCCCAGGAAAATGCATACACACCATAGACCTTCAAAGGCCACGCACATAGGATCTGATCCAGGTTTTTTTTATTTATTCTCTTTATATTATTTGTATGCAACTTAAATGTTTATTTAATTGTAAAAAAAGGGGTATAGATTTAATTTAATTAATTTTAATTAGGATTAGAGTATAATTAAAATTAGGACTAGGGCTATATTAGATTTTAGGATTTATTCTCCTCATTATATCGATTATTTTCGATTTAATTTATTTAAGTATTTTTAATTATAAAATCACAAAAAACCCTAGAAAAGGCATTAGGATTTGTCCAATCCCATTAGTCTTCAAGCCAAAACATTAGGATTTAATTTATTATTCGTTTCGACTAAATTTATTGGTCGCGATGGATAATAATCGATCCTTTAATTGTCAATTAAACATAAATCCAAATAAACTTATTTTGCTAAATGGTTTTAACCAAAGCTATTGGTTACGATGATTAGCATTTCCTCTGCATTAAAAATTCGTTATTATTTTTAATCAAATCTATTGATTATGAGGGATAACGATCAAATTAAATAATCAAAACACATTAATTTGCTAACGGTGATAATCGAATCAATCGATTAGAATAATTAGCAGTGCTTTTATTAATCTGTTAATTATGGTTATCAAACCTATTGATCATCGCGATTAATGGTAACAAATTAAAGTCAGGGTTGTACGCCCAAACATTTAAAACACACTAAACCACGTAACTACAGATTTCCATCACTGCGATTTTCAAATCTACGATAAGGTAATTCAAAATACCTTCGAACTTCGCATTTCAAAAACTACGATAAGGCAACTCAAAAAGCCTTCAAACATCTTCATATCAAAATCTAAGGCGTACAACCCTGCCCCGAACTACGTAGACTCTGATCCTCCATAAGGAGGTACGTAGGCACTTGGTAACAAGGCGAGTCTCCTTCTCTCTAAATCTCATTTTTTCCCGTTTCATTTCCCTTAATTATTTAACCCTCGAAAGCATAAACCTTACCTTAATACTCTTAGCCATAAAACTGTTAACCTTAGATTCAAAGCCATAGGAAAGGGTTGAGGGTGCCTAACACCTTCCCTCGACTTGAATATAGTATCTTACCCTGATCTCTTAACTGCGTAGGTTTCCTATTCGCCTTGGTAGAATAGGTGGCGACTCTAAATGTTTAATTTTAGGGCAGGTTGCTACACTACCGTATTGCTTTGCCTCTGATGCTTGCAAATTTACATGATATATTTCATGTGTCTTAGTTGAGGAAATACATTGCGGATCCATCCCACATGATCCAAGTAGACGACGTGCAGGTGAAAGACAATTTAACGGTTAAGGCTTTACCTGTGAGGATTGAGAATCAAAAGCTAAAGCAATTGCATGGCAAAGAGATAGCCTTGGTCAGAGTAGCTTGGGGAGAACCGGCTGATGGGAATGTTACCTGGGAGCTAGAAAGTCAGATGAAGGACTCCTATCCGGAACTCTTTACTTGAGGTATGTTTTCGAGGACGAAAACTCTTTTGCTGGGGGAGAGTTGTAACACCCGTATTTTCTAATTTTAATTTAATTGGAATTTAAATTAATAATTAAGATTATTTTGGTTTTGTGAAATTAATTGGAAAAGATTGGTTTATTGCATTGGGCTATGTGTGATACTAGTAAGAAGGGGGTGTTATGTTGTAGCGGGGAAAATCTGAGATCAAAGCCATAGGATTGACTCGACTCAATATTTCAGTGAAAGTCGCCACCGTGCTTTATTGTTTCCAAAGGAAATGGGAAAAAAACGAAATAAAACCCAAAGTTTGGTTTTAAAACAAAAAGAGATCTTAGGTACGGGTGTTGATTATACAAAGGGAAGGTTTGAAGCACCCCTCATATCTGTGGTACTCCACAGGAACCTTTTTGAAAATATGTGTTTATTAAACGATATCGTGTGCGACAAGAAAGGGTTTGTTGGAATTTTAAAAGAATCTCGGCAAGACATTACGTCTTGTTCCTACATACCTCCTCGGTGCAATGGAGAAGTCAGAGCTAATGTAGTTCCGCTTAAAAGGGAAAAAGATTTTTAAAAGGAATAAACACTTTATCATCATCGGAGAGAAATACTCAGCCATTGATCTTGAGCATGAGAACAAATGAGTTCTTTGCATCGCAAATGAAAGAAGGGCTCCAACTCAGATAAAAATCAACGAGTATGCCACTAGCTCTGTCATGCGGAAAAGATCTCATTATATGAATCAATTTCAAAATCGTGGGGTATCGCAACTCACTACAATAATTAATCGCGTCTAAACTTTTGAAGAAAAGCCACTAAGGGCAAAAGATATTTTTAAAGAAAAAGGTTTTAAAAAGGTGGCAAACACAAGAAGATTTTGGAAAAAGGGAGAAGATTTTGAAAATCTAAGAAGGGAGCAAGAGATGAAGAGATTATCCTAGAGCATAAAATAAAAGCTAAGGAAAGAACGATCTAACCAAAAAGAAGCCATCATTTGACATTAAGAGTCAAGGTAGATTTACCATCCTTTGGACTATCAACACTAAGCCAACACATTACCACTTGGGGATCCAGATGAACTTATTATCTTTAGCACAACTATGCATTAAGCACATTAAAATTCAGACGAAAATTGGGCAGAGTAACGGCTGTTTTCGGGTAAAATCCTTATCACGACGCCTTGGAATTAACCATCAAGGGCTTTCGAGGAAATACCTGCACACACAAAAAGACACCAATTCAATTCCAGACAGACAGAATAACGACAGAGTAACAACAGAATAATAGGGTCCAGAGGTACTAAGTCCAAAAGTCCAGGTCTCCAAAATGCTCAGGATAGTAATCAATAGTCCATATGGCCTTATGTGTTTTTTAGATTTTAAGTTGTTTATTAATGTTTTAGCACAAAAATAGAGTATGGTCCAAGTGGACAAAAGGAAAATAGCGGAAACATAAACAAAGCGTCCAAATGGACAAAGACAAAATGGCGGAATATAAACATCCAAATGGACAAAGACAAAATGGCGGAAACATAAACATGATGAAATGATAAAATAAAGCATAAAGCGAGAAATATAAAGAGCAATATAATAAAAGTGCGGAAATTAAAGTCAATTGTTAGATGTTAAAGATAACCATCTTGAAGCTTGTCAAGTATGTTATCAAAGTTAGTAATAAAGATTAATGGTGAGTGAAGGATGTTCTCGGATTTAAATTCAATGAAAGTTTATCAGAAGCTTGATAAAATCATAGCGACTACACGATAAACTTCCATAAGTCTTAAATCAACCACATACAATTCTCTTCCATGTTTGATCTTTTTATTCGGGACACAAAATGTTGCGCTATGTTAAGCAGATCGCCAAGTGATTTATGTAGAAATCACCCTACAACGAGGCCGGTCAACAATTTATGTGCTAATGCATGCAAGAGAAGCGATATATAGATCACTCTCCGAAAGCAATACCACACGAAAAGAAAATAGGTAGCGAGCTAGTCTTTACCAAGAATCCATAAGAATTCTCAAGGTATCAAAGACTTTCATCGATCAAAAGAAAAAGAAATAAAAGATGGAACCACATTCAAAAGCTCCTTCCATCTCTAAGTTCAATCACTTAATTTTGCGGATTCGGATTTTTATCTTATCGACGCTCTAAGTCCATTGACATTAAAGAGGAATTAGGCCTCTAATTTGTGATTCAAAGAAAATATCAAAAGAAAGGAGTAGAAGAAGAGTTAAAACCAAAAACAAGTTTAAAATGAAAAAAAAAAAGCAAAAAGCTGCCAGGAAATTGATTTACCTCTGCAGGAAATAAATTTCCTGAGTGTGGAAATCAATTTACCTCTGTAGGAAATCGATTTCCTGAGTGCAATTTTCACATCTGGTCAATGTGCACAAATTTTCCATCAAATCTTCACCAAATGTCACCAATATAGCATCAAAGATGCATCACACACAAGCACAAAATAATCACATTGTGGAATATAAAAAAAGGATATAGAAATTTACCAAATCTTGAACAAAACTTGGATCTTCTTCAAGAACACACCAACACAAGTCTTGATTGTAACACCCTTCTAAACCCCGCGGCAATTTTTAAACAATTATATCAGAGTAAAACATAAACACAAGGGTGCCACAATTATATAAAATAAATAAACCAATCATGGTCAAGTCATGCTTCATTAGGAAACGGTTCACCAAAACATAATCATGTTTATCACAGCGGAATACTAAACATCATCAAATACAACCAAATGGAATCATAATTCAACACCAAATAAATTGGATAATTTCATAAAACTCTATAACTATCGTTCCCCAGTGTTACAAATCAGAGCATGACCGACACGGCCCAACATAAACGGATAAACTCTATGAGTCATCCTCACCAAGCACTAATGCCGCTACTCCTCAATCTGAAAATGACAACATGTAAGGGTGAGTCTCATTCTCAATTAGTAAATATTATGCAATTCATATTCATAAGCAACAAGCATCATAATATATTGTTCACCCAATTATACATATTCAGATTCACATCCATTATTAATTCACACAATAATAGATTACAACACACACTACAGAAATCCATACAATCATATTATGACAGAATGCATATGACACAACTGACACTATGCATGTGGTACCAATAAACCGTGGAATCAATCCACCTAACCGATCTACGCCTCATCGAGATACGGCCCACCGACACAATTTCCACACAATGGGAAATATGTCCACCAACGATCCAAACATCACCGGGATCCAACATCAATGCATATGAATGAATGAAACACATATAACATACTTAAAACACACCGAATCACGATGAACAACTCATCTCAACACCACATCACCGAATAAGTATGTACATGTTTTCAACATCATTCAAATAGTCATGCATCCATCACAATCATAATAACAAATCACAACCAATTCATCATCACATCAAACACATTGTCACACCTATCTCATATGCACACAATGTTCAATTCTCATCAAGTAATTAAATCTAGTTTTTAAGGAAATAAAGTCGACTAATACCAATATTCATCATTCATCATATAAAACATTTAATTACTTGCACAACACCCAAAACGGCACTAAGAAATGATTCACGGATCAAAAGATACGTTATTTTGAAGTTTGGAAAAATTCACACACAGCAAGGTTCGCTCAGCGGAGCAAGGCAGAAGCGAAATCCTTCAGACCCCCGCTCAGCGGACCTCAAGCGACGTCAAACAGGAGCGAACTACGTTGGGACCTCCGCTCAGCGGACCCCCCTCCGCTCAGCGGACCTGCGATTTCAGCAAACCCCAAGTCTGCGACAGACCCTGCGATTTCACTCCCTTTTCACCCAAAAACGAATCCAGACATCACATACAGGTATATAATCATCATACATTCAATTATACACCATAAAACATCATCCAAACTCATTATTAACCAATTAGTTCACACAATTATCATCAATTCAATCCAATTATAACACCCTAACCTAACAATCCCAATATCTAATTGAACCAAACCATACATCAATCTACCTATCACCTAAGATCACATAAGAGATACTAAAAGGAAGAGTCCCCCCTTACCTCGATGAATTTATTGAATGCCCTCCTTCCGGTTTCACGTTCTTGCCTCTTTCTCTTCTCTTGCTCTTTTCACGTGTTCTTCTTTTTCTCCCCAAATGGTTCCTTTTTCTTATTTTATGAAAAATAAAATAAAATAAATTAACCACAACTTAGTAAAAGGCCTAACTAATTAGCACCCCTCTTTTACTATCACCACACCATAAGCCCAATAGCTCTTACTCCCTCATTTTCCAATTAAATCCAATTTAAATTCTAAAATTCCAATTATTTAATTTAAATCCAAATTAAATTAATAAACTGAAATTATGGGTGTTACAACTCTCCCCCACTAAAAGAGTTTTCGTCCTCGAAAACATACCTTAGACAAAAAGTTCCAGGTAAGAGTCCTTCATCTGGCTCTCTAACTCCCATGTAACATTTCCACCGGCTGGTCCTCCCCAAACCACTTTCACCGTTGCTATATCTTTACCTCGCAACTGCTTCACTTTACGATCTTCAATCCTCATAGGTAACGTCTCTACAGTCAGATTATCTCGCACCTGTATATCATCTACTTGAATCTCATGAGACGGATCCGCAATGTATTTCCTCAACTGAGATACGTGGAACACATCATGCAAATTAGCGAGTGCAGGCGGTAAAGCAACCTGATAAGCAACCTTTCCAATCTTCTTAGTAATCTGAAATGGACCAATGAAACGCGGAGTTAACTTCTTCGACTTCAAAGCTCTCCCAATGCAAGTCATCGGAGTAACTCGCATGAATACATGATCTCCTTCCTTAAATTCAATATCCTTCCTTCTTTTGTCATGGTAACTCTTCTGACGACTCTGAGAAGCTCTAATCTTTTCCCGAATCATCTTGATCTTTTCTGTAGTTTGTTGCACAATCTCCGGTCCAACCACCGTATTTTCTCCAGATTCGTACCAACACAAAGGAGTTCTACATCTCCTACCATACAATGCTTCCAACGGAGCCATACCAATACTCGAATGATAACTATTGTTGTAGGTAAACTCAACCAAAGGTAAATAACTATCCCAAGCACCACCTTTTTCTAATACACAAGCTCGTAGCAAATCCTCTAACGATTGAATCGTTCTCTCCGTCTGTCCATCTGTCTGCGGATGATAAGCAGAGCTCAACCTCAACTTAGTACCTAAGGCTTCCTGCAATCCTGCCCAAAACTTAGAAGTAAATCTCAGATCTCTATCCGACACAATACTAGCTGGAACACCATGCAAACTCACTATCTTCTCGACATACAACTGAGCCAACTTCTCCTTCGGATAATCCATTCTTATTGGAAAAAAGTGAGCAGATTTCGTCAACCGGTCTACAATAACCCAGATAGAATCACAATTCCTGCTCGTTCTAGGTAAACCAGATACAAAGTCCATAGAAAGTCTATCCCACTTCCAATCCGGAACAAACAACGGTTCCATCAATCCAGACGGTTTCTGATGCTCAATTTTCGACTTCTGACAAATTAGGCAAGCATAAACAAACTCAGCAATTTCCTTCTTCATTCCAGGCCACCAAAATAATTTCTTCAAATCATGATACATCTTGGTAGCACCAGGATGAATACTCAATCCACTTCGGTGTCCTTCTTCCAGAATACTCTTTCTGATCTCAGCAACATCGGGTACACACACTCGGTCTCCAAACCTTATAACACCATTCTCGTCAATTCGGAATTCACCTCCTCGACCTTGGTTAATCAATGTCAACTTATCTACCAATCCAACGTCAGATTTCTGTCCGTTTCTAATTTCTTCAAGGATATTATTAGTTAACTTTAACATTCCCAACTTAACGTTATTAGAAGTACTTTCGCATACTAAACTCAAATCTCGGAATTGTTCAATTAAATCCAATTCTCGCACCATTAGCATAGACATATGCAATGACTTCCTGCTCAATGCATCAGCAACAACATTTGCTTTACCAGGGTGGTAATTCAAACCGAAATCATAGTCCTTCAAAAATTCTAACCATCTTCTCTGTCTCATATTGAGCTCTTTATGATCGAAGAGATACTTCAGACTCTTATGATCGCTGAATACCTCAAATCGAGAACCATAGAGATAATGTCTCCACAACTTCAACACAAACACCACAGCCGCCAATTCCAAATCATGAGTCGGATAATTCTTTTCATGAATTTTCAACTGTCTTGAAGCATAGGCCACTACCTGCTTATCTTGCATCAAAACACCACCTAAACCCATCAGTGAAGCATCACAGTACACATTGAAAGACTTCGCTGGATTAGGCAAAATTAAGATCGGAGCACTCGTCAACCTCTTCTTCAAATCTTGAAAACCTTTTTCACATTCTGAATCCCATACAAATACTTGTCCTTTTCTTGTTAACTTAGTCATTGGTAATGCCAACTTCGAAAATCCCTCAATGAACTTTCTATAGTAACCTGCCAGACCAAGAAAACTACGAATCTCTGAAGCATACTTTGGCGTCTCCCACTGAGATACTGCTTCTACCTTCATAGGATCCACTGCGATACCGTCCTTCGTAATTACATGGCCAAGAAAACTTACTTCCTCCAACCAGAATTCACATTTAGACAATTTCGCATACAATTTCTTCTCCTTCAATAACTCCAACACCACTCTTAAATGATCTGCATGTTCTTCATCACTCTTCGAGTAAATCAGAATGTCGTCAATGAACACTACCACGAACTTGTCAAGATACGGGTGAAATATCCTGTTCATATACTCCATGAAAACACCAGGTGCATTAGTAACACCAAATGGCATAACAGAATATTCATAGTGTCCATACCTCGTTCGGAATGCCGTCTTCTGAATATCTTCTGCCTTCACACGAATTTGGTGATATCCAGACCTCAGATCAATCTTGCTAAACACGCAAGCTCCAACCAACTGGTCCATCAAGTCGTCAATCCTCGGCAAAGGGTATCGATTCTTGATTGTCACTTTGTTCAGTTGTCTATAATCAACACATAGCCTCATTGAACCTTCTTTCTTCTTAACCAACAGTACCGGTGCACCCCACGGTGACACACTAGGACAGATAAACTTCGTCTCCAACAATTCTTCTAACTGTTTCTTTAGTTCAGCCAATTCTGATGCCGACATGCGATACGGTGCCATCGACACAGGACTAGTTCCAGGAATCAATTCTATAGCGAACTCCACTTCTCTTTCAGGTGGCAACTCACTAACATCTTCTGGAAACACTTCCGGATACTCATTCACTACCCGTAGCTCACCAGTGCTATCGCCCCCTTTCACTTCCATCGAGGAGCACAACATAAACACCACCGCTCCATCATTGATAGCCAAATTCATCTGTTTGACTGACATAGTCAAATCCTCAACACTAACCTCTTCAGGAAAGATAACCGTCTTCGTAAAACAATTGATATGAACTCGGTTAAATTGCAACCAGTTCATCCCTAAAATGACGTCAAGTCCTTCAAGAGGAAGGCATACTAAATCCATTCCAAACATCCTACCAAATATGTCAACAGGACAGTTCAAACAAGCACAAGAAGTAGTTACTGAACCCGACGCAGGAGTGTCAATAACCATACTTCCATGAATAACAGATATTTCTAATCCCAATCGTTTAGCACAATCCATTGAAATGAACGAATGAGTCGCTCCAGTATCTATAATAGCAACTAAAGGTGTGTCATGGATAAAACACATACCTTTAATTAGACGATCTTCTGGAGTAGTCTCTGACCCAGACAAGGCAAAGACTTTTCCACCAACCTGATCCTTCTTCGGTTTAGTGCAGTGCGGACTGATGTGACCCTCTTCGCCGCAATTGTAGCAAGTCACAATCTTCATCCTACAATCTGAAGCAATATGACCCTCCTTACCACACTTGAAGCATTTCTTCTCTCCACTCTTGCACTCATTCCTTCTATGCCCAGTCTCACCACAGTCATCTCCACTCTTGCACTCATTCCAATCCCCAGCTCTAGGATTTCCTCTACCATATGGCTTACCTCTATCCATAGGCTTCTTACCTTTCTTGTCAACCAACTCGCGAGAGTGAGATAACTTCAGCTTAAGGTTATCCTCTTCAAAGATCCTACTACAGTCCACCAAATCGACAAATCGCCGAATTCTCTGGTACCTGATCCCTTGCTTGATCTCATCACGAAGACCATTCTCAAACTTGATGCACTTTGAGAATTCACTAGCCTCGTCATTGTTGTAGTGAACGTAGTACTTCGCCAACTCGACAAATTTCGAAGCATACTCTGGTACCGTCATATTACCCTGAGTCAGCTCCAAAAATTCAATCTCTTTCCTGCCTCGAACATCTTCAGGAAAATACCTCCTCAGAAACTCTCTCTTGAACACAGCCCAGGAAACAACTACACCATCAGCATCCAATTCAGCCCTGGTAGCCATCCACCAGTCATCAGCTTCTTCGGATAACATATGAGTACCATACCTCACTTTCAGATTCTCAGCACAATCGATGACTCTGAAAATCCTCTCGATCTCCTTAAGCCATTTCTGAGCACCTTCAGGAT
Organism: Vicia villosa; assembly: GCF_029867415.1. NCBI lineage: Eukaryota > Viridiplantae > Streptophyta > Magnoliopsida > Fabales > Fabaceae > Vicia > Vicia villosa. The sequence continues at coordinate 162,198 of NW_026705019.1, read as the reverse complement.
CATGTGTGCCCTTGAACAACGGAGGATTGTTCCGCTGGAAACTTTTCAGCTGCCTGTCAGCACCAATACCAGCCCCATTGACATTCCCTCCCAGTACACCAGCAATCATGCCCAGAGCCTCAGCAATTGCATCGTCGTTTCTTCCTCCTCTTCCAGCCATTGTTCTGCTAAATATAAAACAATATTCATTAGAACAAGATGTATCGATAGTGTCAACCTTACACTATTCGCATACGAGGGATTAACTGACACTAAGACTCTGACTCAAACGACCGACTATGCTCTGATACCACTATTGTAACACCCTTCTAAACCCCGCGGCAATTTTTAAACAATTATATCAGAGTAAAACATAAACACAAGGGTGCCACAATTATATAAAATAAATAAACCAATCATGGTCAAGTCATGCTTCATTAGGAAACGGTTCACCAAAACATAATCATGTTTATCACAGCGGAATACTAAACATCATCAAATACAACCAAATGGAATCATAATTCAACACCAAATAAATTGGATAATTTCATAAAACTCTATAACTATCGTTCCCCAGTGTTACAGATCAGAGCATGACCGACACGGCCCAACATAAACGGATAAACTCTATGAGTCATCCTCACCAAGCACTAATGCCGCTACTCCTCAATCTGAAAATGACAACATGTAAGGGTGAGTCTCATTCTCAATTAGTAAATATTATGCAATTCATAAGCAACAAGCATCATAATATATTGTTCACCCAATTATACATATTCAGATTCACATCCATTATTAATTCACACAATAATAGATTACAACACACACTACAGAAATCCATACAATCATATTATGACAGAATGCATATGACACAACTGACACTATGCATGTGGTACCAATAAACCGTGGAATCAATCCACCTAACCGATCTACGCCTCATCGAGATACGGCCCACCGACACAATTTCCACACAATGGGAAATATGTCCACCAACGATCCAAACATCACCGGGATCCAACATCAATGCATATGAATGAATGAAACACATATAACATACTTAAAACACACCGAATCACGATGAACAACTCATCTCAACACCACATCACCGAATAAGTATGTACATGTTTTCAACATCATTCAAATAGTCATGCATCCATCACAATCATAATAACAAATCACAACCAATTCATCATCACATCAAACACATTGTCACACCTATCTCATATGCACACAATGTTCAATTCTCATCAAGTAATTAAATCTAGTTTTTAAGGAAATAAAGTCGACTAATACCAATATTCATCATTCATCATATAAAACATTTAATTACTTGCACAACGCCCAAAACGGCACTAAGAAATGATTCACGGATCAAAAGATACGTTATTTTGAAGTTTGGAAAAATTCACACACAGCAAGGTTCGCTCAGCGGAGCAAGGCAGAAGCGAAATCCTTCAGACCCCCGCTCAGCGGACCTCAAGCGACGTCAAACAGGAGCGAACTACGTTGGGACCTCCGCTCAGCGGACCCCCCTCCGCTCAGCGGACCTGCGATTTCAGCAAACCCCAAGTCTGCGACAGACCCTGCGATTTCACTCCCTTTTCACCCAAAAACGAATCCAGACATCACATACAGGTATATAATCATCATACATTCAATTATACACCATAAAACATCATCCAAACTCATTATTAACCAATTAGTTCACACAATTATCATCAATTCAATCCAATTATAACACCCTAACCTAACAATCCCAATATCTAATTGAACCAAACCATACATCAATCTACCTATCACCTAAGATCACATAAGAGATACTAAAAGGAAGAGTCCCCCCTTACCTCGATGAATTTATTGAATGCCCTCCTTCCGGTTTCACGTTCTTGCCTCTTTCTCTTCTCTTGCTCTTTTCACGTGTTCTTCTTTTTCTCCCCAAATGGTTCCTTTTTCTTATTTTATGAAAAATAAAATAAAATAAATTAACCACAACTTAGTAAAAGGCCTAACTAATTAGCACCCCTCTTTTACTATCACCACACCATAAGCCCAATAGCTCTTACTCCCTCATTTTCCAATTAAATCCAATTTAAATTCTAAAATTCCAATTATTTAATTTAAATCCAAATTAAATTAATAAACTGAAATTATGGGTGTTACAACTCTCCCCCACTAAAAGAGTTTTCGTCCTCGAAAACATACCTTAGACAAAAAGTTCCAGGTAAGAGTCCTTCATCTGGCTCTCTAACTCCCATGTAACATTTCCACCGGCTGGTCCTCCCCAAACCACTTTCACCGTTGCTATATCTTTACCTCGCAACTGCTTCACTTTACGATCTTCAATCCTCATAGGTAACGTCTCTACAGTCAGATTATCTCGCACCTGTATATCATCTACTTGAATCTCATGAGACGGATCCGCAATGTATTTCCTCAACTGAGATACGTGGAACACATCATGCAAATTAGCGAGTGCAGGCGGTAAAGCAACCTGATAAGCAACCTTTCCAATCTTCTTAGTAATCTGAAATGGACCAATGAAACGCGGAGTTAACTTCTTCGACTTCAAAGCTCTCCCAATGCCAGTCATCGGAGTAACTCGCATGAATACATGATCTCCTTCCTTAAATTCAATATCCTTCCTTCTTTTGTCATGGTAACTCTTCTGACGACTCTGAGAAGCTCTCATCTTTTCCTGAATCATCTTGATCTTTTCTGTAGTTTGTTGCACAATCTCCGGTCCAACCACCGTATTTTCTCCAGATTCGTACCAACACAAAGGAGTTCTACATCTCCTACCATACAATGCTTCCAACGGAGCCATACCAATACTCGAATGATAACTATTGTTGTAGGTAAACTCAACCAAAGGTAAATAACTATCCCAAGCACCACCTTTTTCTAATACACAAGCTCGTAGCAAATCCTCTAACGATTGAATCGTTCTCTCCGTCTGTCCATCTGTCTGCGGATGATAAGCAGAGCTCAACCTCAACTTAGTACCTAAGGCTTCCTGCAATCCTGCCCAAAACTTAGAAGTAAATCTCGGATCTCTATCCGACACAATACTAGCTGGAACACCATGCAAACTCACTATCTTCTCGACATACAACTGAGCCAACTTCTCCATCGGATAATCCATTCTTATTGGAATAAAGTGAGCAGATTTCGTCAACCGGTCTACAATAACCCAGATAGAATCACAATTCCTGCTCGTTCTAGGTAAACCAGATACAAAGTCCATAGAAATTCCATCCCACTTCCAATCCAGAACAAACAACGGTTCCATCAATCCAGACGGTTTCTGATGCTCAATTTTCGACTTCTGACAAATTAGGCAAGCATAAACAAACTCAGCAATTTCCTTCTTCATTCCAGGCCACCAAAATAATTTCTTCAAATCATGATACATCTTGGTAGCACCAGGATGAATACTCAATCCACTTCGGTGTCCTTCTTCCAGAATACTCTTTCTGATCTCAGCAACATCGGGTACACACACTCGGTCTCCAAACCTTATAACACCATTCTCGTCAATTCGGAATTCACCTCCTCGACCTTGGTTAATCAATGTCAACTTATCTACCAATCCAACGTCAGATTTCTATCCGTTTCTAATTTCTTCAAGGATATTATTAGTTAACTTTAACATTCCCAACTTAACGCTATTAGAAGTACTTTCGCATACTAAACTCAAATCTCGGAATTGTTCAATTAAATCCAATTCTCGCACCATTAGCATAGGCATATGCAATGACTTCCTGCTCAATGCATCAGCAACAACATTTGCTTTACCAGGGTGGTAATTCAAACCGAAATCATAGTCCTTCAAAAATTCTAACCATCTTCTCTGTCTCATATTGAGCTCTTTATGATCGAAGAGATACTTCAGACTCTTATGATCGCTGAATACCTCAAATCGAGAACCATAGAGATAATGTCTCCACAACTTCAACACAAACACCACAGCCGCCAATTCCAAATCATGAGTCGGATAATTCTTTTCATGAATTTTCAACTGTCTTGAAGCATAGGCCACTACCTGCTTATCTTGCATCAAAACACCACCTAAACCCATCAGTGAAGCATCACAGTACACATTGAAAGACTTCGCTGGATTAGGCAAAATTAAGATCGGAGCACTCGTCAACCTCTTCTTCAACTCTTGAAAACCTTTTTCACATTTTGAATCCCATACAAATACTTGTCCTTTTCTTGTTAACTTAGTCATTGGTAATGCCAACTTCGAAAATCCCTCAATGAACTTTCTATAGTAACCTGCCAGACCAAGAAAACTACGAATCTCTGAAGCATTCTTTGGCGTCTCCCACTGAGATACTGCTTCTACCTTCATAGGATCCACTGCGATACCGTCCTTCGTAATTACATGGCCAAGAAAACTTACTTCCTCCAACCAGAATTCACATTTAGACAATTTCGCATACAATTTCTTCTCCTTCAATAACTCCAACACCACTCTTAAATGATCTGCATGTTCTTCATCACTCTTCGAGTAAATCAGAATGTCGTCAATGAACACTACCACGAACTTGTCAAGATACGGGTGAAATATCCTGTTCATATACTCCATGAAAACACCAGGTGCATTAGTAACACCAAATGGCATAACAGAATATTCATAGTGTCCATACCTCGTTCGGAATGCCGTCTTCTGAATATCTTCTACCTTCACACGAATTTGGTGATATCCAGACCTCAGATCAATCTTGCTAAACACACAAGCTCCAACCAACTGGTCCATCAAGTCGTCAATCCTCGGCAAAGGGTATCGATTCTTGATTGTCACTTTGTTCAGTTGTCTATAATCAACACATAGCCTCATTGAACCTTCTTTCTTCTTAACCAACAGTACCGGTGCACCCCACGGTGACACACTAGGACAGATAAACTTCGTCTCCAACAATTCTTCTAACTGTTTCTTTAGTTCAGCCAATTCTGATGCCGACATGCGATACGGTGCCATCGACACAGGACTAGTTCCAGGAATCAATTCTATAGCGAACTCCACTTCTCTTTCAGGTGGCAACTCACTAACATCTTCTGGAAACACTTCCGGATACTCATTCACTACCCGTAGCTCACCAGTGCTATCGCCCCCTTTCACTTCCATCGAGGAGCACAACATAAACACCACCGCTCCATCATTGATAGCCAAATTCATCTGTTTGACTGACATAGTCAAATCCTCAACACTAACCTCTTCAGGAAAGATAACCGTCTTCGTAAAACAATTGATATGAACTCGGTTAAATTGCAACCAGTTCATCCCTAAAATGACGTCAAGTCCTTCAAGAGGAAGGCATACTAAATCCATTCCAAACTTCCTACCAAATATGTCAACAGGACAGTTCAAACAAGCACAAGAAGTAGTTACTGAACCCGACGCAGGAGTGTCAATAACCATACTTCCATGAATAACAGATATTTCTAATCCCAATCGTTTAGCACAATCCATTGAAATGAACGAATGAGTCGCTCCAGTATCTATAATAGCAACTAAAGGTGTGTCATGGATAAAACACATACCTTTAATTAGACGATCTTCTGGAGTAGTCTCTGACCCAGACAAGGCAAAGACTTTTCCACCAACCTGATCCTTCTTCGGTTTAGTGCAGTGCGGACTGATGTGACCCTCTTCGCCGCAATTGTAGCAAGTCACAATCTTCATCCTACAATCTGAAGCAATATGACCCGCCTTACCACACTTGAAGCATTTCTTCTCTCCACTCTTGCACTCATTCCTTCTATGCCCAGTCTCACCACAGTTGTAGCACCTAACGGGAGCACCAGAATCTCCCCCACTAGGCCTCTTCCAATCCCCAGCTCTAGGATTTCCTCTACCATATTGCTTACCTCTATCCATAGGCTTCTTACCTTTCTTGTCAACCAACTCGCGAGAGTGAGATGACTTCAGCTTAAGGTTATCCTCTTCAAAGATCCTACTACAGTCCACCAAATCGACAAATCGCCGAATTCTCTGGTACCTGATCCCTTGCTTGATCTCATCACGAAGACCATTCTCAAACTTGATGCACTTTGAGAATTCACTAGCCTCGTCATTGTTGTAGTGAACGTAGTACTTCGCCAACTCGACAAATTTCGAAGCATACTCTGGTACCGTCATATTACCCTGAGTCAGCTCCAAAAATTCAATCTCTTTCCTGCCTCGAACGTCTTCAGGAAAATACCTCCTCAGAAACTCTCTCTTGAACACAGCCCAGGAAACAACTACACCATCAGCATCCAATTCAGCCCTGGTAGCCATCCACCAGTCATCAGCTTCTTCGGATAACATATGAGTACCATACCTCACTTTCAGATTCTCAGCACAATCGATGACTCTGAAAATCCTCTCGATCTCCTTAAGCCATTTCTGAGCACCTTCAGGATCATGTGTGCCCTTGAACAACGGAGGATTGTTCCGCTGGAAACTTTTCAGCTGCCTGTCAGCACCAATACCAGCCCCATTGACATTCCCTCCCAGTACACCAGCAATCATGCCCAGAGCCTCAGCAGTTGCATCGTCGTTTCTTCCTCCTCTTCCAGCCATTGTTCTGCTAAATATAAAACAATATTCATTAGAACAAGATGTATCGATAGTGTCAACCTTACACTATTCGCATACGAGGGATTAACTGACACTAAGACTCTGACTCAAACGACCGACTATGCTCTGATACCACTATTGTAACACCCTTCTAAACCCCGCGGCAATTTTTAAACAATTATATCAGAGTAAAACATAAACACAAGGGTGCCACAATTATATAAAATAAATAAACCAATCATGGTCAAGTTATGCTTCATTAGGAAACGGTTCACCAAAACATAATCATGTTTATCACAGCGGAATACTAAACATCATCAAATACAACCAAATGGAATCATAATTCAACACCAAATAAATTGGATAATTTCATAAAACTCTATAACTATCGTTCCCCAGTGTTACAGATCAGAGCATGACCGACACGGCCCAACATAAACGGATAAACTCTATGAGTCATCCTCACCAAGCACTAATGCCGCTACTCCTCAATCTGAAAATGACAACATGTAAGGGTGAGTCTCATTCTCAATTAGTAAATATTATGCAATTCATAAGCAACAAGCATCATAATATATTGTTCACCCAATTATACATATTCAGATTCACATCCATTATTAATTCACACAATAATAGATTACAACACACACTACAGAAATCCATACAATCATATTATGACAGAATGCATATGACACAACTGACACTATGCATGTGGTACCAATAAACCGTGGAATCAATCCACCTAACCGATCTACGCCTCATCGAGATACGGCCCACCGACACAATTTCCACACAATGGGAAATATGTCCACCAACGATCCAAACATCACCGGGATCCAACATCAATGCATATGAATGAATGAAACACATATAACATACTTAAAACACACCGAATCACGATGAACAACTCATCTCAACACCACATCACCGAATAAGTATGTACATGTTTTCAACATCATTCAAATAGTCATGCATCCATCACAATCATAATAACAAATCACAACCAATTCATCATCACATCAAACACATTGTCACACCTATCTCATATGCACACAATGTTCAATTCTCATCAAGTAATTAAATCTAGTTTTTAAGGAAATAAAGTCGACTAATACCAATATTCATCATTCATCATATAAAACATTTAATTACTTGCACAACGCCCAAAACGGCACTAAGAAATGATTCACGGATCAAAAGATACGTTATTTTGAAGTTTGGAAAAATTCACACACAGCAAGGTTCGCTCAGCGGAGCAAGGCAGAAGCGAGATCCTTCAGACCCCCGCTCAGCGGACCTCAAGCGACGTCAAATAGGAGCGAACTACGTTGGGACCTCCGCTCAGCGGACCCCCCTCCGCTCAGCGGACCTGCGATTTCAGCAAACCCCAAGTCTGCGACAGACCCTGCGATTTCACTCCCTTTTCACCCAAAAACGAATCCAGACATCACATACAGGTATATAATCATCATACATTCAATTATACACCATAAAACATCATCCAAACTCATTATTAACCAATTAGTTCACACTATTATCATCAATTCAATCCAATTATAACACCCTAACCTAACAATCCCAATATCTAATTGAACCAAACCATACATCAATCTACCTATCACCTAAGATCACATAAGAGATACTAAAAGGAAGAGTCCCCCCTTACCTCGATGAATTTCTTGAATGCCCTCCTTCCGGTTTCACGTTCTTGCCTCTTTCTCTTCTCTTGCTCTTTTCACGTGTTCTTCTTTTTCTCCCCAAATGGTTCCTTTTTCTTATTTTATGAAAAATAAAATAAAATAAATTAACCACAACTTAGTAAAAGGCCTAACTAATTAGCACCCCTCTTTTACTATCACCACACCATAAGCCCAATAGCTCTTACTCCCTCATTTTCCAATTAAATCCAATTTAAATTCTAAAATTCCAATTATTTAATTTAAATCCAAATTAAATTAATAAACTGAAATTATGGGTGTTACAACTCTCCCCCACTAAAAGAGTTTTCGTCCTCGAAAACATACCTTAGACAAAAAGTTCCAGGTAAGAGTCCTTCATCTGGCTCTCTAACTCCCATGTAACATTTCCACCGGCTGGTCCTCCCCAAACCACTTTCACCGTTGCTATATCTTTACCTCGCAACTGCTTCACTTTACGATCTTCAATCCTCATAGGTAACGTCTCTACAGTCAGATTATCTCGCACCTGTATATCATCTACTTGAATCTAATGAGACGGATCCGCAATGTATTTCCTCAACTGAGATACGTGGAACACATCATGCAAATTAGCGAGTGCAGGCGGTAAAGCAACCTGATAAGCAACCTTTCCAATCTTCTTAGTAATCTGAAATGGACCAATGAAACGCGGAGTTAACTTCTTCGACTTCAAAGCTCTCCCAATGCCAGTCATCGGAGTAACTCGCATGAATACATGATCTCCTTCCTTAAATTCAATATCCTTCCTTCTTTTGTCATGGTAACTCTTCTGACGACTCTAAGAAGCTCTCATCTTTTCCTGAATCATCTTGATCTTTTCTGTAGTTTGTTGCACAATCTCCGGTCCAACCACCGTATTTTCTCCAGATTCGTACCAACACAAAGGAGTTCTACATCTCCTACCATACAATGCTTCCAACGGAGCCATACCAATACTCGAATGATAACTATTGTTGTAGGTAAACTCAACCAAAGGTAAATAACTATCCCAAGCACCACCTTTTTCTAATACACAAGCTCGTAGCAAATCCTCTAACGATTGAATCGTTCTCTCCGTCTGTCCATCTGTCTGCGGATGATAAGCAGAGCTCAACCTCAACTTAGTACCTAAGGCTTCCTGCAATCCTGCCCAAAACTTAGAAGTAAATCTCGGATCTCTATCCGACACAATACTAGCTGGAACACCATGCAAACTCACTATCTTCTCGACATACAACTGAGCCAACTTCTCCATCGGATAATCCATTCTTATTGGAATAAAGTGAGCAGATTTCGTCAACCGGTCTACAATAACCCAGATAGAATCACAATTCCTGCTCGTTCTAGGTAAACCAGATACAAAGTCCATAGAAATTCCATCCCACTTCCAATCCAGAACAAACAACGGTTCCATCAATCCAGACGGTTTCTGATGCTCAATTTTCGACTTCTGACAAATTAGGCAAGCATAAACAAACTCAGCAATTTCCTTCTTCATTCCAGGCCACCAAAATAATTTCTTCAAATCATGATACATCTTGGTAGCACCAGGATGAATACTCAAACCACTTCGGTGTCCTTCTTCCAGAATACTCTTTCTGATCTCAGCAACATCGGGTACACACACTCGGTCTCCAAACCTTATAACACCATTCTCGTCAATTCGGAATTCACCTCCTCGACCTTGGTTAATCAATGTCAACTTATCTACCAATCCAACGTCAGATTTCTATCCGTTTCTAATTTCTTCAAGGATATTATTAGTTAACTTTAACATTCCCAACTTAACGCTATTAGAAGTACTTTCGCATACTAAACTCAAATCTCGGAATTGTTCAATTAAATCCAATTCTCGCACCATTAGCATAGGCATATGCAATGACTTCCTGCTCAATGCATCAGCAACAACATTTGCTTTACCAGGGTGGTAATTCAAACCGAAATCATAGTCCTTCAAAAATTCTAACCATCTTCTCTGTCTCATATTGAGCTCTTTATGATCGAAGAGATACTTCAGACTCTTATGATCGCTGAATACCTCAAATCGAGAACCATAGAGATAATGTCTCCACAACTTCAACACAAACACCACAGCCGCCAATTCCAAATCATGAGTCGGATAATTCTTTTCATGAATTTTCAACTGTCTTGAAGCATAGGCCACTACCTGCTTATCTTGCATCAAAACACCACCTAAACCCATCAGTGAAGCATCACAGTACACATTGAAAGACTTCGCTGGATTAGGCAAAATTAAGATCGGAGCACTCGTCAACCTCTTCTTCAACTCTTGAAAACCTTTTTCACATTTTGAATCCCATACAAATACTTGTCCTTTTCTTGTTAACTTAGTCATTGGTAATGCCAACTTCGAAAATCCCTCAATGAACTTTCTATAGTAACCTGCCAGACCAAGAAAACTACGAATCTCTGAAGCATTCTTTGGCGTCTCCCACTGAGATACTGCTTCTACCTTCATAGGATCCACTGCGATACCGTCCTTCGTAATTACATGGCCAAGAAAACTTACTTCCTCCAACCAGAATTCACATTTAGACAATTTCGCATACAATTTCTTCTCCTTCAATAACTCCAACACCACTCTTAAATGATCTGCATGTTCTTCATCACTCTTCGAGTAAATCAGAATGTCGTCAATGAACACTACCACGAACTTGTCAAGATACGGGTGAAATATCCTGTTCATATACTCCATGAAAACACCAGGTGCATTAGTAACACCAAATGGCATAACAGAATATTCATAGTGTCCATACCTCGTTCGGAATGCCGTCTTCTGAATATCTTCTACCTTCACACGAATTTGGTGATATCCAGACCTCAGATCAATCTTGCTAAACACACAAGCTCCAACCAACTGGTCCATCAAGTCGTCAATCCTCGGCAAAGGGTATCGATTCTTGATTGTCACTTTGTTCAGTTGTCTATAATCAACACATAGCCTCATTGAACCTTCTTTCTTCTTAACCAACAGTACCGGTGCACCCCACGGTGACACACTAGGACAGATAAACTTCGTCTCCAACAATTCTTCTAACTGTTTCTTTAGTTCAGCCAATTCTGATGCCGACATGCGATACGGTGCCATCGACACAGGACTAGTTCCAGGAATCAATTCTATAGCGAACTCCACTTCTCTTTCAGGTGGCAACTCACTAACATCTTCTGGAAACACTTCCGGATACTCATTCACTACCCGTAGCTCACCAGTGCTATCGCCCCCTTTCACTTCCATCGAGGAGCACAACATAAACACCACCGCTCCATCATTGATAGCCAAATTCATCTGTTTGACTGACATAGTCAAATCCTCAACACTAACCTCTTCAGGAAAGATAACCGTCTTCGTAAAACAATTGATATGAACTCGGTTAAATTGCAACCAGTTCATCCCTAAAATGACGTCAAGTCCTTCAAGAGGAAGGCATACTAAATCCATTCCAAACTTCCTACCAAATATGTCAACAGGACAGTTCAAACAAGCACAAGAAGTAGTTACTGAACCCGACGCAGGAGTGTCAATAACCATACTTCCATGAATAACAGATATTTCTAATCCCAATCGTTTAGCACAATCCATTGAAATGAACGAATGAGTCGCTCCAGTATCTATAATAGCAACTAAAGGTGTGTCATGGATAAAACACATACCTTTAATTAGACGATCTTCTGGAGTAGTCTCTGACCCAGACAAGGCAAAGACTTTTCCACCAACCTGATCCTTCTTCGGTTTAGTGCAGTGCGGACTGATGTGACCCTCTTCGCCGCAATTGTAGCAAGTCACAATCTTCATCCTACAATCTGAAGCAATATGACCCGCCTTACCACACTTGAAGCATTTCTTCTCTCCACTCTTGCACTCATTCCTTCTATGCCCAGTCTCACCACAGTTGTAGCACCTAACGGGAGCACCAGAATCTCCCCCACTAGGCCTCTTCCAATCCCCAGCTCTAGGATTTCCTCTACCATATTGCTTACCTCTATCCATAGGCTTCTTACCTTTCTTGTCAACCAACTCGCGAGAGTGAGATGACTTCAGCTTAAGGTTATCCTCTTCAAAGATCCTACTACAGTCCACCAAATCGACAAATCGCCGAATTCTCTGGTACCTGATCCCTTGCTTGATCTCATCACGAAGACCATTCTCAAACTTGATGCACTTTGAGAATTCACTAGCCTCGTCATTGTTGTAGTGAACGTAGTACTTCGCCAACTCGACAAATTTCGAAGCATACTCTTGTACCGTCATATTACCCTGAGTCAGCTCCAAAAATTCAATCTCTTTCCTGCCTCGAACGTCTTCAGGAAAATACCTCCTCAGAAACTCTCTCTTGAACACAGCCCAGGAAACAACCACACCATCAGCATCCAATTCAGCCCTGGTAGCCATCCACCAGTCATCAGCTTCTTCGGATAACATATGAGTACCATACCTCACTTTCAGATTCTCAGCACAATCGATGACTCTGAAAATCCTCTCGATCTCCTTAAGCCATTTCTAAGCACCTTCAGGATCATGTGTGCCCTTGAACAACGGAGGATTCTTCCGCTGGAAACTTTTCAGCTGCCTGTCAGCACCAATACCAGCCCCATTGACATTCCCTCCCAGTACACCAGCAATCATGCCCAGAGCCTCAGCAGTTGCATCGTCGTTTCTTCCTCCTCTTCCAGCCATTGTTCTGCTAAATATAAAACAATATTCATTAGAACAAGATGTATCGATAGTGTCAACCTTACACTATTCGCAAACGAGGGATTAACTGACACTAAGACTCTGACTCAAACGACCGACTATGCTCTGATACCACTATTGTAACACCCTTCTAAACCCCGCGGCAATTTTTAAACAATTATATCAGAGTAAAACATAAACACAAGGGTGCCACAATTATATAAAATAAATAAACCAATCATGGTCAAGTTATGCTTCATTAGGAAACGGTTCACCAAAACATAATCATGTTTATCACAGCGGAATACTAAACATCATCAAATACAACCAAATGGAATCATAATTCAACACCAAATAAATTGGATAATTTCATAAAACTCTATAACTATCGTTCCCCAGTGTTACAGATCAGAGCATGACCGACACGGCCCAACATAAACGGATAAACTCTATGAGTCATCCTCACCAAGCACTAATGCCGCTACTCCTCAATCTGAAAATGACAACATGTAAGGGTGAGTCTCATTCTCAATTAGTAAATATTATGCAATTCATAAGCAACAAGCATCATAATATACTGTTCACCCAATTATACATATTCAGATTCACATCCATTATTAATTCACACAATAATAGATTACAACACACACTACAGAAATCCATACAATCATATTATGACAGAATGCATATGACACAACTGACACTATGCATGTGGTACCAATAAACCGTGGAATCAATCCACCTAACCGATCTACGCCTCATCGAGATACGGCCCACCGACACAATTTCCACACAATGGGAAATATGTCCACCAACGATCCAAACATCACCGGGATCTGTCATACCCTAATTTTTGACCCCCCTGAGATGACATATCTTCAGGATTTTTCATCAGGTCAAGACAAGTACCCAGAGCAGTCATTTCTCCATCTGGTACCTAATCGAGGATGCTCAAAGACAAGAAAGCTCAGGCAAAGGATCAATCAATACAAAGACTAGTCTCTAATACAATCATGGGGCTCAAAAACTTCACTTTTCTCATCTATGATTGATTAGACATCCAGTCATATGAGTACAGGTTTACTCAGGTCACCAGACTAGGGTTTTGAGCCTATCAAGGACTGAAATCAGGGATCACATTTGGGAAACCCTAAAAAACCTCAGAGGGTCATTCAAAGACATCAATCATCTTCAAATAACTCATATTACAAGGTCTACTGGACATCACACTTCAATTCAAAGTCTACAGTCATTACTTTCACATGGTCGACAAATTAGGGTTTTGACCTAATTCACCAAGATAGTTGACTTCTGATCAGGGCATGAATCCAAAACTCAAGACATGATTCAAGGATCTCTACTACCTCCATATAATCCATTTATATCATCCATTTGGGGAGAAGATCTTATTTCTACACAAAAGCCCAAAAATTCACTTTGTCAGGAAAAAGTCAACTGTGAAGGATCATCATTGACTTTTAAGGTTTTTGGTCAAAAAATGACTTTCAAAGATCAATATCATCAATATATGGATGTCAAAGTCATTTGGCCAAAGAAATTCAAAGAAATTCATCAAGGAGCGAAAAGTCGGGAATTAGGGTTTTTGAAGGCATGGTGAGATCTCAAAATTTCACCTACACAACTCAAAAAACTTCCAACATGAAAGTTGTAGATCTTGCCAAATAAAACAACATCTTACAAGGGAACTTTTTTCAAAAGATCAACCATTTATGAAGTTTTGGAAATTTTGAAGTTTAGGTCATAAACACTTAGAAATTTTTCTAAGTGTTTTAACCTAGTTTTCTTCCAACTTTGGCCTCATTTTTCACAAATTTCCCAAAGGATTCTGAAGAAGACATAAACTAATGATTTAAAGTAGATGTTTAGGGCTTTCCAAATTGTGTTCAACCTTCTCAAAATTCAATTTGAGCTAAGAGTTATGCTTGTTCAAAGTTGGCCTCATGAAGTAAAATTATAGGTCATGCATCATTTTGGAACTTTGAAATTTTATGCACATGACCTCAAATACAGATGCTACATGACCCATAATACATCTGCAAACATGCCATGCATTCATTTTCACCATGCCATAAGAATTGAAGAAGATTCTAAAAACAAGAACATGTGATTATGTAATGATTACATTTGTGAATTTATGGCAAATTGATGAATCACCCAAGGAATCTTCTCACCAACCAATTAGAGCTCATTTCTGGCTCAGAATTGTCCCCTAAGATCAAGCAAAATCGAGGGCTAGGGGATTGATCAAATGGAATCAAAATTCTCATCATTGCATAAGAGATATTTGCAAATTTCCTTCATGGCTAAGAAACCAAATCAACTTCACTAAGGAAGCTCACTCCTCTGCAGCTATACTGATCCATTTGCCTATAAATACAGATGCATTCCTCATTCAAAAACACACCAAAGCAACCATATTACTTGCTTTCTCTTTCTTTTCTTTTGTTCATTGTTTTTCAAAGTTCTTTGGCAAGAAGAATCGATTTCTTCAAACCAGAGCTTATCTTTGGGAAGTGAGCATTCTAACATCTCAAGGGAGGTCATTTGAGGTGATCCAAGCACCTGGATCACTTCTGTAAGTGGAGGAACACCATTGTTGCTCTCACTTTGGAGCATTTGCAGTTGGAGGTCCATGGAGTAATTCAGGAGGTTCTGAGCCAAGCCAATCATCCAGGCACACTCCTCAGGTCATAGTGAAGCTAACCAGATGGCTGCAGCCCATCTGTAACTCTAAATTCAACACCCTCCATGTTCACTTGAAGCTGAAATCGAGGGAGGTCCATAGAACAATTCAGAAGGATTCAGGCTATAATAAACATCCAGTTAGCATCATTGAGTCTCAGGGAAGCTATTGAGATCATTCATTCAAGCCCAGGTGCTCTCAATCATCCTCACAACCTTCAGTTTCAGAGGTAAGTTTCTGAACCTCACCTCTTTAATTTAAGCACTCTTTGTGATAAAGCTCGATTCTATCTTGTTCAGCATCATCAGAGGATTGAAAACCCTCTATCATCATTCATTTATCTTTCAGCATAGCCATTTAATTTGATTTTTAAGTTTTAGGGTTCTTCACGATTTCTGGTAAATTAGTTAGATGTAGTTAATATAAGTACATGTTAGTTACATATTTAGAATCGTGAGTAAATTTAGAGCAAGTTTGGTCTTTACATCTTTGCAAATGGTGGAGAAATGAGCAAGTTCATAAATTTGAAATTTGAGAGCTTGAGGTTGAAGACGAAGATGGTGGTGGCGCGCAATTTTCAAACTCAGGTCTAAGTTTATTTTATTTTGATTGATACCTGTTTCATTAACGACTAAAACGTGATAGCCCAGTGGTAGAGAGTGTTTGTGTGTTGCGCGTGCCCAAGGTCTGGGGTTCGAATCCCCCTCGCCCCAGACTTTTTGATTCTTTTATTTTTCAATGATTTACTACTTGTTTTAAAACATAACCAAATGAGTGCAAGTTACTATCACCATGCGCGCGCTGGCCCAGTGGTTTGGTTTTGGGTGTGTGACCTAAAGGGCGTGAGTTCAAGCCTTGGTGAAGACATTTCTATATTTTTTACCACTTTTCACACTTATTTCCTTCACAACTTCACATGAATATTTAACCTATCAAATTAAATCATTTTCACTTCATTTTTCACACACTTCTTATTTAACATATCTATTTTGTGAATAATCAAAAAAATCATAAAAATATTATTTATTTCATGTATTTTTATTAGGTTTAAAATAGTATGTTTTAGGTGTTTTCTTAAATACTTGAATACATATTTTTTTTCACTTTGTTTTAACCTAAATCACTTTGTAAATAATTTTATGATAAAACCCTAATTGTTTAGGTCTTAATTAAGTAAAAATCTTTATTTTTACTTTAATTAAGTTGACTTTTGTCAATTTTCAAAGCTGTTATCAGTCTCCGATTAAACGGATGATTAAGGTTTTCAAACAACAAAACCTTGTATCATTCCAGATCATTTTTTTTTAAATTGCTTTTACACCAGTACTGCAAAGTACTGGGCCTCTAATAGAGTGTAAGTCCCAAAAACCTTCTCTTCTTAGCTTGTTTTCAAAACTGTATTTCCAAAATCTTCTTTCTGTTTTCAAAACATTCTTCTGGTATTTGAAGGGCATTATTCCCGGTGAAACTCTTCAGATACCTATGTGACCTTTGTCCATCTTCACTTCTTCTGTTTTCAAAAACCATTAACTGTTTATCATATACATTCAACTGTTATCAACAAAAACAATAAAAATACTGTTGAGGCTCTGTACATACTTCTTCAATGGCCTCCACTCCATCCAGGTTAGGCTTTACAAGCTTTCAATTTACAGTCTTTGTTTAAATTACTGTCAAATATAAACTGTGCATATATTAGTTTAGAACTGCGTTTGAGTATAAACCTTAGGACAGTTAAACTATATATATATTATAGGAATATGACCTAGGATTGAGAATGTCTTCCCGGTGAAGGCTCTTTCCTAATTAGAGATCTGTAGTTCAAACCCCCAAGATGAATTATTCCCGGTGAAACATCTTGGCAAAAACCTTAGAATCCAAAAATATAGGACACATCCACCCAAAGAGGAATTATTCCCGGTGAAACCTCTTACCCATTTGCTTAGAGCCAAAATAAGTTCAAAACTACATAAGCTTTCTCTTGTGCTATAACAAGGACCCTCGATTAGCCTCCTCTTGGGCTTTGTACAAGGACCCACAGGCTTCTTAAAAGCATTTCCAGCTTCCTCTTGAGCTTGTATACAAGGACCCATCAGGTTTCTTATAAACATAGGAACAGGTCTTTAGTCACCTTTTAGCCTACCCTGGTGAGTTTCTTCCAATTTAAACCAGACTTTAAACAAGCTAAGTTTGTCTCAATTTTGCATTGAGTACACTTTTTGGAATGAGAGACATGGACAGTCTCTGTCACCCTTATCTTCATCAATCTTCCTTAGCAGAGTCTAGGATCCATGTTTGATCATCCTCAGCATTGAGTCAGCCTTCATCTTGGGCTTTAAACAAGAAGTCTCACTAGATAATCTTTCTGCCATCCATTTTAATAAAAAACCCCTGGAAAGGGTTAGCCTCCAAAGTCAATTAAAATGTCAACCTCCATTTCAAAATCCCTGGAAAGGGTTAGCTTCCACACATTCTTTCATTTTTAATACAAAATCCCTGGAAAGGGTTAGCCTCCAAAGTCAATTAATAAATAATGTCACTTCTCTTAGGAGATAATTTCCCCAAAAGAGTCAAAACCCCTGGAAAGGGTTAGCCTCCAAAGTCAATTAATAAATAATTTCATTCTCTTAGGAGATAATTTCCCCAAAAGAGTCAAAACCCCTGGAAAGGGTCAGCCTCCAAAAAACATGATAAAAGTCAGTCTTTTAACAGACAAATTCACCAGCTGAGTCAAAATCCCTGGAAAGGGTTAGCTTCCAAAGAAAAATAGTCTTTTAATAAATAAAACCTCCTCAGTAGAGTCAAAACCAACAAAAACAGTTAGCCTCAACCTTGGGCTTCATACAAGGCACCCAAACAATAAAACTCCCCTGTCAAGAGTCAGCCTCAACCTTGGGCATTGTACAAGGCAGATAATAGAGTCTCCCCAGTGAGTCCTTCATCACTCAGTAGCCACAACCTTGGGCTTTGTACAAGGCAGATAAACCATATCTTTCATGTGTCAAAGATTCCTAACACTTAGGATCTTTCCCCATATAGTCATCAATACTTAATTCATTTAAGAGTCCGCCACAACCTTGGGCTTTGTACAAGGCAGAAAATAGTGTTTTTCCCTAGCTAAAGTCAGCCACAACCTTGGGCTTTGTACAAGGCACATAAATAGAGTCTCCCTAAGTAGAGTCAGCCTCAATTCTGGGCTTTGTACAGAACACTAAAATACCCTGTAATTAATCCCCAGTGGAGTCATCTCCCAGAGTCAATAATATTAATTAATCAATCAAAAAAAGCCTCAAGCTTGGGCCTCATACAAGCCAGCTAAAGTCAAATCTTTTATACAGTAGATAGACATAGCTTATCTCCATAGAGAGATATTTTTACTACTCTACCACATTCAAACAAACAAACATTTCATTTCAATTTTAATCAAGTCTCCCATTTAGGATTTTGAAAGGCATGAGCTGGCAGTAAAACCCAGACATGTGGTAACTTTCCCTAATTTGGATGAGCATCTTTCTTTCATTTAAGAGGCATTTGACTGGTATACTTGCACATACACAAGTAAGGTCCCCCTCTTGAATGAAATGAATTCAGTTATTCTGTCACTCCTTTAAATGTTTGTGGTAGAATAGTACAAATACCTCTCTGTAGAGATAATTTCATGTCTCTTTACTGTAAACAGAGATTTAATTCCAAGCTTCAACCTTGAGCTTCAAGCAAGGCACCAAAAACAATTAATTTCCCTAGTTAGTTCCCCGAACTACATTAAGCTCTGACTTCCACTAGGGATATGTAGGCATGAGGTTCACAAGGAATCTCAGCGAGCTAATAAAATACCAAAAATAGTCAGTTTGTCTGTCTGTCTGTCTTTTAAAATCAATTCAATTCTCTCTCCTAATACAAAGGAGAAACTTTCCCAATCATAGCAATAAACACAAACACAATGACACAGAGAAGGTTCCTGTAGAGTACTACAGATATGTAGGGTGTTTAAACACTTCCCTATGTATAACCGACCCCCCGGACTCCAGAATTTCTAGTCTAGGTGTAAATCCCCACACTTAGCAAACTCCTAGGGTTTAGTTGAGATCTTTTTTTCCCTTTCCTACTCGTAGGACAAATAAGAAAGTTCGTGTGATATCGTAGGAAGAACTGAAATAAAATTCATCCCACCACGGGCGCATTCTCCTTCCAAATTTCGCGTGAAGGGTTTAGCGTGCCGTCCTCCCAAGTGAAACGGGGAGGTAAAGAAAACGACCACCACAGAAAAATGGCGACTCTGCTGGGGATATAAGTGTTAAAAACCTTGGTTTATCATCCAAACCAATGGTTGACCTGTTGCTGGTCCAGCCCCAATGAGGAATTAGGGATGCCAAATTCCCCCTCAAACAAGAGAGGTCCTGCCTAACCTCTGTGTCATATCATGTGTTTGCTGCATTTATATTTGTTTATTTTGTTTATTCTGTATCGGGAAAGGGCTTGATTCCCCCTTGTGGTGAGAAATCCTATACCCGGATTTGAGTGCAACATAAGATAGGATGGAGGATGTCTTCCCGGTGAAGGCCCTCTAATCTTGGTTTCCAAGTCTACTCTTGGGATTTGCCTGGCTGGTTGTGATTAACTGCGCCACTGCATTCCGAGACTGATTTGTACCAGGAGGACCTAGAAACACATTAACCCCACTTAAAGCCTTTTTAGGACGTAGAGCGGTGATTACGGAAGTAATTGTCACGCAGATACTACACTCAGAGAAAACTCTCTTATAGATACCAATCAACGTATCTTTAAGGTTGAGCAAAAACTCTGAGACCCCTAGAACCCGTTCTACAGGTACAAAAATCATTAACCTTAGTTTACCATTGGGGCGGGAGACTGCGTTTTGACTTCATGACCACTATACCCTTCAACGCCATGTTTGTTTAAAACTCTTGTGTGTGCATTCATGCATTCATGCATCATTCATTAATAAACAACTAAAAACAAAAAGAGTCTTTTTCGAGTCGTTTTTCAAGGAAACTAAATAACGAACGTTTTGAACTTCATAGAAAGAGAGAAACGGAGAAAGGACTTAAGGATCTATACCATGGATTATGGGAGAAAGAGAGCTAGGAAATACACCTTCAAGATTCCCCAGGTCGAGGAACTGGGAAAGCTCGGAAAACTGGTGGTCAACCCCCAGGCTTTCAAGGAGAAGTATGGAAAACTTCTGCCTTTGCTCAATACCAACATTGTGGATGGGATCCTTCCCACCTTGGTACAGTTTTACGATCCAACGTATCACTGCTTCACCTTTCCAGATTATCAGCTCATGCCTACGTTAGAGGAGTACTCTCGTCTGATTGGAATACCCGTGTACGCGCAAGATCCGTACTCCGGTTTGGAAAAGAATCCTGACGACGTTATCATTGCTGCAACTACTCCTTTGAACGTAGTCGACATCAGAACTCATATGGTGAGTAGAGGAGGAATTCAAGGATTGCCCTCCAAATTCCTGTTTGATCAAGCTCGGTACTTCGTCAGCATCCAAGATATGAGCGCTTTTGAGGAAGTCTTGGCTTTGCTTATCTACGGATTGTTTTTGTTCCCTAACATTAACGATTTCGTCGACATCAACGCAATTAAGATCTTCTTAATTGGAAATCCAGTTCCAACCTTGCTTGCGGATGCTTATCACTCTGTGCATTCAAGAAACCTGCAGCGAGGAGGATTAATCACATGCTGCGTACCGTTGTTATACGAATGGTTCGTTTCGCACCTGCCAAAGTCTAGCACTTTCTGGAACATGAGGGATGGCCTTTACTGGTCACAGAAAATCATGTCTCTCACTCATACAGACATTGATTGGTGTAGTCCTGACAACGACGAAACCAAGATCATCTTCAGTTGCGGAAGTTTTCCCAACATACCCCTTATTGGAACTAAGGGAGGAATTAGTTACAATCCAGCTTTAGCCCGTCGTCAATACGGCTATCCCATGAAAAATATACCAAGTAATATTCAATTGGAGGGTCTGTTCTTTAAGAACATCGACGATCATGGCAACATGCTGAAGAAGGAAATTGTCCAAGCCTGGCGTCTTGTTCACAGTAAAGGGAGAAGATTGTTAGGAAAACATCTTTGCATCTCCCTGGATCCTTACCTTCAATGGGTACGCGTCAGAGCATTCAAGCTCAGGATGCCATATCAACATCAAGAACCTATTCCCCTAAGGGAACCAATTTACCTTTTCTCCACCGATGTTGAAAAACTACAAGCGGCATTAAACAAGGTATGCCAAGAAAGGAATGCTTGGAGGAACAAGTATCGAATTGTCAACACGGAAAATGTTGAAATTCAGAACATCCTAAGAAGGAAGGATGAGTTACTTGAAGTACTCGATCGACAAGTGACACAAACGTCACTTTCTCATCATATCCCTCCTGCTTCCTGGATCATCGATCAGCTCACGTCAGAGAACGCTCAGCTCAAGAAACAGAAGAAGATGTTAGAACGTGAAGTCGGCTCTTCATCAAAGTTTTAGAGTCCTTTCTCTCAGTTTCTCTGTATTTCCATTTTTTAAGTGTGTAAAAACGGCGTTTTCGCTTAATTAATAAAAGTTTGATGTTTCATAACGTAATTATGGTGTTTCCTTGAAAAATAATAACTTAATTGCATATCATACATCGCTTTAGTTGTACGCACTGACACGAGAATTGTCGCGGATCTAATAGTCACTTTCCTTTCTCCAGAAAGAGAGGAGGAGAAGGAGGTGAACCAAGACTTTCAAGCTGTCTCATCCATACAACACTCGTTCAAGTCGCAAGAAAAGAATGGAAGACTTTGAGCAAGAGAATGAAGAACTCAGAGAAGAGATTAATACTCTCAAAGGTACTGTTGAAAGACTCAATAGTATGGTAGAAGCCCTGGTAGTTGCGCAGAATCGACCAACGCCAGAAGAACCACAAAGGACTGTGGTTTCCGAGATTGTTTCTACTCCTATTCCTCAGTATACCATGCCGCCTGATCGACCTTGGGGCATGCCGTATAACTTTACTCCAGAAGGGTACATACCTCCAGCTTCTGAAGCTCCAAAAGTCACCATGGATATGCGTCCACCGGAGGGTTACAAACCTCTGGAAATTGAAGTTCCAAGAGCAACGTCAATGGGTTTCGCACAACAGAACGCTGAGATTCCAAGATCTGCTGTCATGGCTTCTCCACAGCCCATTATGCATACTTTTCCCCCGCAAGGCGGACAAGTATATCATCACGCTCCCAGTGAGGACGCTGGCGTGTATGAAAGATTGGACGAGTTCCAAGAACAGTTTCTGCAAATGCAGAAGGAACTCAAGACTCTCCGAGGACAAGATCTATTTGGAAAGAATGCTGCAGACCTCTGTCTGGTTCCAAATGTTAAGATTCCTCACAAATTCAAAGTACCAGAATTCGAGAAGTATAAAGGGAATTCATGCCCACAAAGTCATCTTGTGATGTACGCTCGAAGAATGTCAACTCAGACTGATAATCAACAATTGCTCATTCATTATTTTCAAGACAGCCTGACTGGTGCTGCACTCAAATGGTACATGAACTTGGACAGTTCAGAGATTCGTACTTTTCGAGACCTCGGAGAGGCCTTCGTCAAACAGTATAAGTACAATCTGGATATGGCTCCCGACAGAGATCAACTCCGGGCCATGACTCAAAAGGATAGAGAAAGCTTCAAGGAATACGCTCAGAGATGGCGTGAAGTTGCTGCTCAAATTTGTCCACCACTTGAAGAGAAAGAAATGACAAAAATCTATCTCAAAACTTTGAGTCCATTTTACTACGGACGAATGGTTGCAAGTGCACCAAGTGATTTTACTGAGATGGTAAACATGGGTGTGCGTTTAGAAGAAGCAGTTCGAGAAGGACGCTTGAACAAAGAACCAGAATCTTCTATTGGTCCAAGGAAGTATGGAAATACTTTCCAGAAGAAAAAGGATCAAGATGTCAGCAATGTCTTGCACAAAATCAAGAAGAAATTCCAACCTCAAGTTGCAACAATAACTCCGGTTGTTAACTCAGCGCCAGCTTATCAACCTCAGGTTTCGCAACAACAAACTCAACAAAGGTCGCAGCAACCTCAGCAGCAGGTTCGACCTCCAAATTACAACAATCGGGCTCCAAGGTATCCAGCCTTTGACCCCGTACCAATGCCGTATGCAGAATTGTTTCCAACATTACTGGCAAAAGGACTCATTCAGACAAGAAGTCCTCCAAATCCTACAAACAGTTCCTCACCATGGTATAAGGCTGACCAATCTTGTCCCTATCATCAGGGGGCACCAGGTCACAATATTGAGAACTGTTTCCCTTTCAAGATTGACGTCCAACGATTAGTGAAGAGCGGAATGCTATCTTTCAAAGATACTAATCCAAACGTCCAAGCAAATCCTTTGCCGCAGCACAAAGAAGCTTCAGTAAATCTGGTAGACCAACACCCCAATGTCATTCAAATCTACGACATTCGTCAGATAGGGGAAAATCTTGTCAAGATGCACGCTAAACAAGCTGGGTACGGTCATGTACCACCTCACAACTACTTCACATGTGAAATTTGTCCAAAGAATAATCAAGGATGTGCCGTAGTTCAAGCTGCATTACAAGAACAAATGGACTTGGGATGGATTCAACATATCCGAGTCAGAACTGAACATGACATCAACATGGTTCAAGGATGTCCAGGAGAATACAAAATCTACAAAGTTGAAGACCTTGAAGGATCGGTAGTCAGGTTCCACAAAACTTTAAATGGACTTGCCTACTTTGGAACAGATTTCCACGCTTACAGTAGATGCAGAATCTGCCGAAGAGATTCACAAGGATGTTTGCGTGTTCGCAACGACATTCAAAAGTTGATGGATGACAATACCATTACTGTTCTTGCCAACAGAGAAGATGATGAAGTCTTTACCGTATCTCCTCAAATTAATCAAGTTGAACCTATGCAAGTTAAGTATGACAGCAGGAAGACAGCAGTTGCACCGCTAGTCATCTACTTACCAGGTCCTGTACCGTATGAGTCCAGCAAGGCTATACCATACAAGTACAACGCTACATTCATTGAAAATGGTAAGGAAATACCATTACCGTCTGTTGTCAACATTGCTGATGTTAGTCGAGTCACCAGAAGTGGACGAGTCTTCAACAGAACGACAGAAAATGTGGAGAAACCTTCGGAGGAAGTACCACATAGGCAAGACAATCTTCCGACCAATGCTGTTCAAGCGAAAGAAAATGATGAGATCTTGAAGTTAATCCAGAGGAGTGAATACAACATTGTAGATCAATTACTACATACTCCGTCTAGGATTTCTGTTCTTTCCCTGCTATTGAGTTCTGAAGCTCATAGGGAAGCTCTACAGAAAGTTTTGGAACAAGCTTTCGTAGAACCAAGTGTTACAATAAGCCAATTCAACAACATCGTTGCCAACATCTCCGCCGGAACTAGCCTAAGTTTCTGTGACGAAGATCTTCCTGAAGAAGGAGTGGACCACAATCTTCCACTTCACATCTCAGTTGGCTGCATGGGTGATACACTCACAGGAGTCCTAATAGACAATGGATCCTCTCTCAACGTCATGCCTAAATCAACATTATCAAGATTATCTTTCGAAGATTACCCTCTAAGAAAAAGTCATGTCATCGTCAAAGCATTTGATGGATCAAGAAAGTCAGTTTTCGGAGAAGTGGATCTTCCCATAACTATTGGACCTCAGACGTTCAAAATCACTTTCCAGGTTATGGACATTCCAGCACAATACAGCTGTTTGCTAGGTCGCCCATGGATTCATGAGGCTGGGGCAATTACTTCAACACTCCATCAGAAACTGAAGTTCATAAGAAATAACAAATTGGTAACCGTATGTGGAGAACGAGCTCTGATCGTCAGTAACCTATCATCATTCTCCGACATAGAACCAAAAGAAGTTGTTGGAACTAAATTCCAAGCACTTTCCTTAGACAAAGGAAAGGAGAAAGCAGCGTCTATCTCTTCATACAAAGATGCAATCCAAGTTGTAAAAGATGGCACTACCAGTGGTTGGGGGCACATTAATATTCCTACCAACAACAAGAACAGAACAGGAATTGGATTCTTTCCGACATCATCAAAAGCTATCCCAGGGATTGAAGTAGTTCTCCCTATTCAAGAAACTTTCTGCAGTGGAGGTTTTCTTCAACCTGTTCAACAAACAGTCAATACCATCGGTACGGAAAACACCGATGAAGAGGAATGGTTATCCTATCTTCACAAAGCAGGATATATCTCCCTACCAGAGTCTGATCCACCTTGCTGTTATCCGATTAAGGGATCTGAAAGTAAGACTCAACCAAGCAGTGATGAAGTTACTGACAGCTTCACCACCAGAAGTCATGGTCCATCAGAAGAAGTTCCTCCTATCCCCGAAGAGACTTGGGATACATTAGGAGAACCAAGCGGAAAATTCGACTACATGGTAAAATACTCCGCTCCTGAAAGTTCAAGAATCTCTCTTGAAGATATTGTTCCAACTGGATGGAACATTGATTATGAATACCTCTCTCAGCCAAAAGAGATGTATAACCCTTGCTATTCATCATCATCTACTGGTGAAGTCATCATTGAGGATTATATCCCCAAGTCACCTTCCGAGGCTAAGGATCTAGAGTTCACATATCTAGTCAATGCCATCTTGGGAGAAGAGCAAGACCAAAATACAGAAGAGGACGATCTCGAAAGTGTCTCCGACAACGAGTCTCTCCATTCAGAAGATTGGAAGTTCCCTCAAAAGAAAGTTCGACATACTCCACTTGGAAAGGGGTATGCTCACACCGCTCAGTCTGCTGAAGTAGAAGAAGATCGTCTGAGTGTTGCAAAGACAGTGGTTGGTAAATCAAGACCTACCACAGGCCAGCTTAAGCCTAAGGTTCCAGATTACTTAGTGCACAATGGGGTTCGCCACTATTGGACAGCTGTTGAAGTTTCAACTGTTGTTCGCACTCCTAAGTAGGAACTTTCACCGTTATTTTGTCCTCTCACCATAGCCCAGGGTGAAGAGATGTTTCATAGGGCTTTGCATTTTACTATTTCTTAGTTAAATGTCCCTCTTTGCTTCGCCCAAAGCAATAGAGTTTTGTTTTATAGGGTCTTTGTTTCAAGAAATGACTGTCCATAAATAAAAATGTCATTCTGTTCCTTCGTTTAGTTTTTCCTTTTCTCTTTTTCGGAAATTGGTAATCCTAAAAAACACCTTAAAAAACATCAAAATTATTAACTGCATACACCGAGTCTTCCCTCGTTGTCTAAATAGAACTTATCACACATATGCAGATTAATCATAAAATACCCCGTTGAAACGTGCGACCGTATGACTTCTCCAAGCTTTGAGTTTCCTGTATTCGAGGCAGAGGAAGAAGAAGACGAAGAAATATCAAAGGAAATTTCACGGTTACTTCAACAAAAGGAAGAGGCCATTCAGCCATACAATGAGCCTTGTGGTGGTCGTTTTCTTTACCTCCCCGTTTCACTTGGGAGGACGGCACGCTAAACCCTTCACGCGAAATTTGGAAGGAGAATGCGCCCGTGGTGGGATGAATTTTATTTCAGTTCTTCCTACGATATCACACGAACTTTCTTATTTGTCCTACGAGTAGGAAAGGGAAAAAAAGATCTCAACTAAACCCTAGGAGTTTGCTAAGTGTGGGGATTTACACCTAGACTAGAAATTCTGGAGTCCGGGGGGTCGGTTATACATAGGGAAGTGTTTAAACACCCTACATATCTGTAGTACTCTACAGGAACCTTCTCTGTGTCATTGTGTTTGTGTTTATTGCTATGATTGGGAAAGTTTCTCCTTTGTATTAGGAGAGAGAATTGAATTGATTTTAAAAGACAGACAGACAGACAAACTGACTATTTTTGGTATTTTATTAGCTCGCTGAGATTCCTTGTGAACCTCATGCCTACATATCCCTAGTGGAAGTCAGAGCTTAATGTAGTTCGGGGAACTAACTAGGGAAATTAATTGTTTTTGGTGCCTTGTTTGAAGCTCAAGGTTGAAGCTTGGAATTAAATCTCTGTTTACAGTAAAGAGACATGAAATTATCTCTACAGAGAGGTATTTGTACTATTCTACCACAAACATTTAAAGGAGTGACAGAATAACTGAATTCATTTCATTCAAGAGGGGGACCTTACTTGTGTATGTGCAAGTATACCAGTCAAATGCCTCTTAAATGAAAGAAAGATGCTCATCCAAATTAGGGAAAGTTACCACATGTCTGGGTTTTACTGCCAGCTCATGCCTTTCAAAATCCTAAATGGGAGACTTGATTAAAATTGAAATGAAATGTTTGTTTGTTTGAATGTGGTAGAGTAGTAAAAATATCTCTCTATGGAGATAAGCTATGTCTATCTACTGTATAAAAGATTTGACTTTAGCTGGCTTGTATGAGGCCCAAGCTTGAGGCTTTTTTTGATTGATTAATTAATATTATTGACTCTGGGAGATGACTCCACTGGGGATTAATTACAGGGTATTTTAGTGTTCTGTACAAAGCCCAGAATTGAGGCTGACTCTACTTAGGGAGACTCTATTTATGTGCCTTGTACAAAGCCCAAGGTTGTGGCTGACTTTAGCTAGGGAAAAACACTATTTTCTGCCTTGTACAAAGCCCAAGGTTGTGGCGGACTCTTAAATGAATTAAGTATTGATGACTATATGGGGAAAGATCCTAAGTGTTAGGAATCTTTGACACATGAAAGATATGGTTTATCTGCCTTGTACAAAGCCCAAGGTTGTGGCTACTGAGTGATGAAGGACTCACTGGGGAGACTCTATTATCTGCCTTGTACAATGCCCAAGGTTGAGGCTGACTCTTGACAGGGGAGTTTTATTGTTTGGGTGTCTTGTATGAAGCCCAAGGTTGAGGCTAACTGCTTTTGTTGGTTTTGACTCTACTGAGGAGGTTTTATTTATTAAAAGACTATTTTTCTTTGGAAGCTAACCCTTTCCAGGGATTTTGACTCAGCTGGTGAATTTGTCTGTTAAAAGACTGACTTTTATCATGTTTTTTGGAGGCTGACCCTTTCCAGGGGTTTTGACTCTTTTGGGGAAATTATCTCCTAAGAGAATGAAATTATTTATTAATTAATTTTGGAGGCTATCCCTTTCCAGGGGTTTTGACATTTTAGACAGATGTTGGAGGCTAACCCTTTCCAGGGGTTTTTTATTAAAATGGATGGCAGAAAGATTATCTAGTGAGACTTCTTGTTTAAAGCCCAAGATGAAGGCTGACTCAATGCTGAGGATGATCAAACATGGATCCTAGACTCTGCTAAGGAAGATTGATGAAGATAAGGGTGACAGAGACTGTCCATGTCTCTCATTCCAAAAAGTGTACTCAATGCGAAATTGAGACAAACTTAGCTTGTTTAAAGTCTGGTTTAAATTGGAAGAAACTCACCAGGGTAGGCTAAAAGGTGACTAAAGACCTGTTCCTATGTTTATAAGAAACCTGATGGGTCCTTGTATACAAGCTCAAGAGGAAGCTGGAAATGCTTTTAAGAAGCCTGTGGGTCCTTGTACAAAGCCCAAGAGGAGGCTAATCGAGGGTCCTTGTTATAGCACAAGAGAAAGCTTATGTAGTTTTGAACTTATTTTGGCTCTAAGCAAATGGGTAAGAGGTTTCACCGGGAATAATTCCTCTTTGGGTGGATGTGTCCTATATTTTTGGATTCTAAGGTTTTTACCAAGATGTTTCACCGGGAATAATTCATCTTGGGGGTTTGAACTACAGATCTCTAATTAGGAAAGAGCCTTCACCGGGAAGACATTCTCAATCCTAGGTCATATTCCTATAATATATATATAGTTTAACTGTCCTAAGGTTTATACTCAAACGCAGTTCTAAACTAATATATGCACAGTTTATATTTGACAGTAATTTAAACAAAGACTGTAAATTGAAAGCTTGTAAAGCCTAACCTGGATGGAGTGGAGGCCATTGAAGAAGTATGTACAGAGCCTCAACAGTATTTTTATTGTTTTTGTTGATAACAGTTGAATGTATATGATAAACAGTTAATGGTTTTTGAAAACAGAAGAAGTGAAGATGGACAAAGGTCACATAGGTATCTGAAGAGTTTCACCGGGAATAATGCCCTTCAAATACCAGAAGAATGTTTTGAAAACAGAAAGAAGATTTTGGAAATACAGTTTTGAAAACAAGCTAAGAAGAGAAGGTTTTTGGGACTTACACTCTATTAGAGGCCCAGTACTTTGCAGTACTGGTGTAAAAGCAATTTTAAAAAAAATGATCTGGAATGATACAAGGTTTTTGTTGTTTGAAAACCTTAATCATCCGTTTAATCGGAGACTGATAACAGCTTTGAAAATTGACAAAAGTCAACTTAATTAAAGTAAAAATAAAGATTTTTACTTAATTAAGACCTAAACAATTAGGGTTTTATCATAAAATTATTTACAAAGTGATTTAGGTTAAAACAAAGTGAAAAATATGTATTCAAGTATTTAAGAAAACACCTAAAACATACTATTTTAAACCTAATAAAAATACATGAAATAAATAATATTTTTATGATTTTTTTGATTATTCACAAAATAGATATGTTAAATAAGAAGTGTGTGAAAAATGAAGTGAAAATGATTTAATTTGATAGGTTAAATATTCATGTGAAGTTGTGAAGGAAATAAGTGTGAAAAGTGGTAAAAAATATAGAAATGTCTTCACCAAGGCTTGAACTCACGCCCTTTAGGTCACACACCCAAAACCAAACCACTGGGCCAGCGCGCGCATGGTGATAGTAACTTGCACTCATTTGGTTATGTTTTAAAACAAGTAGTAAATCATTGAAAAATAAAAGAATCAAAAAGTCTGGGGCGAGGGGGATTCGAACCCCAGACCTTGGGCACGCGCAACACACAAACACTCTCTACCACTGGGCTATCACGTTTTAGTCGTTAATGAAACAGGTATCAATCAAAATAAAATAAACTTAGACCTGAGTTTGAAAATTGCGCGCCACCACCATCTTCGTCTTCAACCTCAAGCTCTCAAATTTCAAATTTATGAACTTGCTCATTTCTCCACCATTTGCAAAGATGTAAAGACCAAACTTGCTCTAAATTTACTCACGATTCTAAATATGTAACTAACATGTACTTATATTAACTACATCTAACTAATTTACCAGAAATCGTGAAGAACCCTAAAACTTAAAAATCAAATTAAATGGCTATGCTGAAAGATAAATGAATGATGATAGAGGGTTTTCAATCCTCTGATGATGCTGAACAAGATAGAATCGAGCTTTATCACAAAGAGTGCTTAAATTAAAGAGGTGAGGTTCAGAAACTTACCTCTGAAACTGAAGGTCGTGAGGATGATTGAGAGCACCTGGGCTTGAATGAATGATCTCAATAGCTTCCCTGAGACTCAATGATGCTAACTGGATGTTTATTATAGCCTGAATCCTTCTGAATTGTTCTATGGACCTCCCTCGATTTCAGCTTCAAGTGAACATGGAGGGTGTTGAATTTAGAGTTACAGATGGGCTGCAGCCATCTGGTTAGCTTCACTATGACCTGAGGAGTGTGCCTGGATGATTGGCTTGGCTCAGAACCTCCTGAATTACTCCATGGACCTCCAACTGCAAATGCTCCAAAGTGAGAGCAACAATGGTGTTCCTCCACTTACAGAAGTGATCCAGGTGCTTGGATCACCTCAAATGACCTCCCTTGAGATGTTAGAATGCTCACTTCCCAAAGATAAGCTCTGGTTTGAAGAAATCGATTCTTCTTGCCAAAGAACTTTGAAAAACAATGAACAAAAGAAAAGAAAGAGAAAGCAAGTAATATGGTTGCTTTGGTGTGTTTTTGAATGAGGAATGCATCTGTATTTATAGGCAAATGGATCAGTATAGCTGCAGAGGAGTGAGCTTCCTTAGTGAAGTTGATTTGGTTTCTTAGCCATGAAGGAAATTTGCAAATATCTCTTATGCAATGATGAGAATTTTGATTCCATTTGATCAATCCCCTAGCCCTCGATTTTGCTTGATCTTAGGGGACAATTCTGAGCCAGAAATGAGCTCTAATTGGTTGGTGAGAAGATTCCTTGGGTGATTCATCAATTTGCCATAAATTCACAAATGTAATCATTACATAATCACATGTTCTTGTTTTTAGAATCTTCTTCAATTCTT
Organism: Vicia villosa; assembly: GCF_029867415.1. NCBI lineage: Eukaryota > Viridiplantae > Streptophyta > Magnoliopsida > Fabales > Fabaceae > Vicia > Vicia villosa. Next base: position 130,332 of record NW_026705019.1, on the reverse strand, counting down.
ATGGCATGGTGAAAATGAATGCATGGCATGTTTGCAGATGTATTATGGGTCATGTAGCATCTGTATTTGAGGTCATGTGCACAAAATTTCAAAGTTCCAAAATGATGCATGACCTATAATTTTACTTCATGAGGCCAACTTTGAACAAGCATAACTCTTAGCTCAAATTGAATTTTGAGAAGGTTGAACACAATTTGGAAAGCCCTAAACATCTACTTTAAATCATTAGTTTATGTCTTCTTCAGAATCCTTTGGGAAATTTGTGAAAAATGAGGCCAAAGTTGGAAGAAAACTAGGTTAAAACACTTAGAAAAATTTCTAAGTGTTTATGACCTAAACTTCAAAATTTCCAAAACTTCATAAATGGTTGATCTTTTGAAAAAAGTTCCCTTGTAAGATGTTGTTTTATTTGGCAAGATCTACAACTTTCATGTTGGAAGTTTTTTGAGTTGTGTAGGTGAAATTTTGAGATCTCACCATGCCTTCAAAAACCCTAATTCCCGACTTTTCGCTCCTTGATGAATTTCTTTGAATTTCTTTGGCCAAATGACTTTGACATCCATATATTGATGATATTGATCTTTGAAAGTCATTTTTTGACCAAAAACCTTAAAAGTCAATGATGATCCTTCACAGTTGACTTTTTCCTGACAAAGTGAATTTTTGGGCTTTTGTGTAGAAATAAGATCTTCTCCCCAAATGGATGATATAAATGGATTATATGGAGGTAGTAGAGATCCTTGAATCATGTCTTGAGTTTTGGATTCATGCCCTGATCAGAAGTCAACTATCTTGGTGAATTAGGTCAAAACCCTAATTTGTCGACCATGTGAAAGTAATGACTGTAGACTTTGAATTGAAGTGTGATGTCCAGTAGACCTTGTAATATGAGTTATTTGAAGATGATTGATGTCTTTGAATGACCCTCTGAGGTTTTTTTTAGGGTTTCCCAAATGTGATCCCTGATTTCAGTCCTTGATAGGCTCAAAACCCTAGTCTGGTGACCTGAGTAAACCTGTACTCATATGACTGGATGTCTAATCAATCATAGATGAGAAAAGTGAAGTTTTTGAGCCCCATGATTGTATTAGAGACTAGTCTTTGTATTGATTGATCCTTTGCCTGAGCTTTCTTGTCTTTGAGCATCCTCGATTAGGTACCAGATGGAGAAATGACTGCTCTGGGTACTTGTCTTGACCTGATGAAAAATCCTGAAGATATGTCATCTCAGGGGGGTCAAAAATTAGGGTATGACAAGCCTCTAGAGATCATTAACCTTGGTTCCGATGGAAACAGAAGAGAGGTTAAGATTGGAGCTTCGCTCAGTTCAGAAATCAGAGAGAGTTTGATACAGCTACTCAAAGAATTCTCAGATGTCTTCGCTTGGTCTTATCAAGATATGCCAGGGTTGGATACCAGTATAGTGGAGCATCACTTGCCGTTAAAAGCAGAATGCCCTCCGGTCAAGCAAAAATTGAGAAGAACTCATCCGGAGATGGCCATGAAAATCAAAGAGGAAGTTCAAAAGCAGATCAACGCAGGTTTCCTCGTCACTTCAGAATACCCTCAGTGGTTAGCCAACATTGTTCCCGTTCCTAAGAAAGACGGAAAAGTCCGCATGTGCGTCGACTACAGAGATTTGAACAAAGCTAGCCCTAAGGATGATTTTCCTTTACCACATATTGATATGTTGGTAGACAGTACAGCAAAATCCAAAGTTTTCTCGTTCATGGACGGATTTTCAGGATACAACCAAATCAAAATGGCACCTGAAGACATGGAAAAAACAGCTTTCATTACCCCCTGGGGCACGTTCTGCTATCGCGTTATGCCTTTTGGACTAAAGAACGCAGGGGCAACTTATCAAAGAGCCATGACTACGCTTTTCCACGACATGATGCATAAGGAAGTGGAAGTCTATGTGGACGACATGATTGCCAAATCAGAAAATGAAGAAGATCACATACAGAATCTGACAAAGTTATTTCAACGCTTACGGAAGTTTCAGCTTCGCCTGAACCCCAACAAGTGTACCTTTGGTGTCTATTCAGGAAAACTCCTTGGTTTCATTGTCAGCAAACGAGGAATTGAAGTAGATCCAGACAAAGTCAAGGCAATTCAAGAAATGCCTTCACCCAAAACCGAGAAACAAGTTAGAGGATTTCTTGGACGTCTGAATTACATCTCGAGATTCATATATCTCATGACTGCAACTTGCGCTCCTATTTTCAAACTTCTACGGAAAAATCAAAGTTGCGTCTGGACAGACGATTGTCAGAAAGCGTTCGACAGCATTAAGGAATATCTGCTCGAACCACCCATCTTGTCTCCTCCAGTGGAAGGAAGACCTTTGATAATGTACTTAACCGTCTTAGAAGATTCCATGGGTTGTGTCCTTGGACAGCAAGACGAGACAAAGAGAAAAGAGCATGCCATCTACTACCTGAGCAAGAAATTCACTGACTGTGAATCCCGCTACTCCATGCTCGAGAAGACGTGTTGTGCTTTGGCCTGGGCTGCCAAGCGTCTCCGCCAGTACATGATTCGACATACTACTTGTTTGATCTCTCATATGGATCCAATCAAGTACATCTTTGAGAAGCCTGCTTTAACCGGGAGAATTGCCCGTTGGCAGATGTTGTTATCAGAATATGACATTGAGTATCACGCACAGAAAGCCGTGAAAGGAAGCATTCTAGCTGAGCACCTGGCTCACCACCCACTCAATGGTCATGAATCAACCAGTTTCGACTTTCCGGACGAGGACGTCATGTACCTCAAGATGAAAGATTACGACGAGCCGCTACCAGACGAAGGACCTGAGATAGGATCCCAGTGGGGCTTAATCTTTGACGGAGCTGTCAATGCTTATGGACGAGGAATTGGGGCAATCATTGTTACACCTCAGGGTACCCATATTCCATTTACTGCCAGATTAACTTTCAAATGCACAAACAATGAGGCCGAATATGAAGCTTGCATCATGGGTCTCGAAGAAGCCATGGATCTAAGAATCAAACACTTGGATGTATACGGAGATTCTGCTTTGGTCATCAATCAAATCAAAGGAGAATGGGAAACACGCCAACCAGGGCTAATTCCTTACAAAGACTACGCGAGAAGATTATTACCATTCTTCGACAGGGTAGATTTTCATCACATTCCTCGTGAAGAAAACAACTTGGCTGATGCATTAGCCACACTCTCTTCCATGATTAGGATAAATCATTGGAATGACATTCCTCGGATCGATGTTATGCGCCTGGATAGGCCCGCTCATGTTTTCACAGTAGAAGCAATCATCGACGACAAACCGTGGTACTACGACATCAAGAACTTTCTTCAAAAGCAAGAGTACCCTCTTGGGGCGTCAAAGAAAGATAGAAAGACTTTGAGAAAGTTAGCTTGTAAATTCTTCCTGAATGAAGATGTTCTGTACAAGAGAAACTTCGACATGGTTCTGCTCAGATGCGTTGACAGAAAAGAAGCAGAAATACTCATGAGAGAAATACATGAAGGTTCCTTTGGTACTCACACCAATGGACATACCATGACAAGGAAAATACTGAGAGCAGGATATTATTGGCTGACGATGGAGTCAGATTGCTACCAGTACGCAAAGAGGTGTCACAAATGCCAGATCTACGCCGATAGAATCCATGTGCCACCATCTCTGCTCAACATACTCTCTTCCCCTTGGCCTTTCTCCATGTGGGGAATCGACATGATTGGAATGATCGAACCAAAAGCGTCCAACGGACATCGCTTCATCTTGGTAGCCATAGACTATTTCACCAAATGGGTTGAAGCAGCTTCGTATGCAAACGTCACAAGACAAGTTGTCGTCAGGTTTATCAAGAATCACATCATCTGTCGCTACGGCATTCCTAGCAAGATAATCACTGACAATGGGTCAAATTTGAATAACAAAATGATGAAGGAGCTTTGTGAAGAATTCAAGATCGAACATCACAACTCATCTCCTTACAGACCAAAGATGAATGGAGCTGTAGAAGCAGCTAACAAAAACATCAAGAAAATCATTCAGAAGATGGTCATTACTTACAAAGATTGGCATGAAATGCTCCCGTATGCTCTTCATGGTTACCGTACATCAGTACGTACTTCGACTGGAGCAACTCCTTTCTCCCTTGTATATGGCATGGAGGCAGTCCTACCTATAGAGGTTGAGATTCCATCAATGAGAGTTTTGATGGAGGCAAAATTAACAGAAGCCGAGTGGTGTCAAAGCAGATTCGATGAATTGAACTTAATCGAAGAAAAGCGCATGACAGCTTTATGCCACGGACAGCTATATCAACAAAGAATGAAGAAAGCTTTCGACAAAAAGGTTCGACCTCGCACAATCAAAGAAGGCGACCTTGTACTCAAAAAGATTCAATCTTTTCTCACAGATTCGAGAGGGAAATGGACTCCCAATTATGACGGCCCCTACGTGGTCAAGAGAGCTTTCTCAGGAGGAGCCTTAATACTCACGACTATGGATGGAGAAGAATTCACCCGTCCTGTGAACGTCGACGCAGTCAAGAAATACTTCGCCTAAATAAACAAAAAGAACAGCTCGCTAAGTTGAAAACTCGCAAAGAGCGACTTAGGCAAAAAAGAGCGTCTCGGTGAATCGAAAACCCGAAAGGGCGATTCAGGCAAAAGTTAGAGACATAAAAAAATAAATAATCAATCCCGGTAAACTTAAAACCCGAAAGGGGTAGTTTACGCAAAAGTTAGGGATATATGGCAAGTAACTGTGTTCAGGACAAACTTGATCATTCAAAATCCATAGCGGAGTGTTCATCAGCAGTAGGTCATCTTCTACGAAGCACGAATACAGCGCAACTCGGAGTGGAAGGGAGAGATAACGGTCGTCACGTTTCATCGTAGCCCTTTTCCCGAAAATTACCAATTTCCAACTTTGTAAATACTCCATGGAATCAAGCATTTGGCTGATTACCATTCCATATATAATAATTTGAGCCTTGTGCTTTTCCTTTGCAATCTAGTCTTATTCAGTTTCTTGAAATGCATTTTAAATTTAACAGTCACTTTCTTGAAACAAATGTTTTCATAAAATAAAATGAATTTACTTGCAAAAATAAAGGTGAAATTTCTTTCTGAGGTTTGCAAACAGTAGGAAGAATGCAAACAGTTGCTCCAAGAACGGTTGAGACTCCGGGAACCCATATTTCCCCATGAGGTCGCTTTGCGAACATCTCCCGATGACGGATCTTTACTTCAATTCATATTATTTACTTCGGACAGCGGACAACTGATAGCCAGATATTCCAAACAGAGTTCGAACTACAAGAAGAGGACATCTTCTGATCAACAAGAATTCAAGTCGTATCATTAGGATTTTACATCCGCGACAATTCTATTCACATTCACTTTACATTTTATAATTGTCATAATATTCATGCATACATTACATCACAACTGCATAGTCAAATTAGGCTTTTAATCGTGAGAATGCCCGAGTCATGAGGGCATGAACTCAAGTTTCCCCTGCAAGTCCTGGAGAAACTTTTTCCTGCAAGACAACGATCCATGTAGAGAGATTTCCCCAAGCAAGTCAACAGATGGTAGTCTCCCTCAAGGAGATAGTTTGTTCACTTTTGGAATTCCTTTGCCGAGATTCTCCTGCAAAGCAACATTCAACAGTCTTTTTCAGATAAGATAGTCTGCTTCGCATTTTGGGCTTCCCCAAAAGTTTGGCATTTCCCCAGCAAGGTCGAGAGATGCCACCTTCTTTTTCGTCAAAGAAAATAATTCAGAATCTCCCAGCAGATCGACAAATGATTCCCCAGCAGAATCAGTGAATGGTAGTCTTCATCCAGAAGATAGTTCATGATCCCCAGCGGAGTCAACAAATGGTAGTCTTTCCCCAAGGAAAGACAGTTTGTCTGTTAAATACTCAAGAGATCGACAAATGGTAGTTTCTTCAAACAGTTTGTCTGTTTCAGGGATGTTTAGTTCCCCACAGAGTCAATAAATGGTAGTTTTCCCCTTAAGAAAACAGTTTGTTGATTCCCCAGGCACCAATCGACGAATGGCAGTTTTCACCCCGAAAACAGTTCGTCTGCCTTCAAAACAAAGTCATTAGCCCCTCAAAAAGCATGGGCCCATATGACAATCTTTCAAAGATGCCAGGTCAAAAGGGAAGATGGCAAAGTTTCTTTATTACCGTCAAATGGTATCTCATCTCCAAGTGCTGATGAGAAGTTTGATGAGGAAACAAACCCTTGAAGTTTCTTTATTACCGTCAAATGGTATCTCATCTCCAAGTGCTGATGAGAAGTTTGATGAGGAAACAAACCCTTGAAGTTTCTTTATTACCGTCAAATGGTATCTCATCTCCAAGTGCTGATGAGAAGTTTGATGAGGAAACAAACCCTCAAAGTTTCTTTATTACCGTCAAATGGTATCTCATCTCCAAGTGCTGATGAGAAGTTTGATGAGGAAACAAACCCTTGAAGTTTCTTTATTACCGTCAAATGGTATCTCATCTCCAAGTGCTGATAAGAAGTTTGATGAGGAAACAAACCCTTGAAGTTTCTTTATTACCGTCAAATGGTATCTCATCTCCAAGTGCTGATGAGAAGTTTGATGAGGAAACAAACCCTTGAAGTTTCTTTATTACCGTCAAATGGTATCTCATCTCCAAGTGCTGATGAGAAGTTTGATGAGGAAACAAACCCTCGAAGTTTCTTTATTACCATCAAATGGTATCTCATCTCCAAGTGCTGATGAGAAGTTTGATGAGGAAACAACCTTTGAAGTTTCTTTATTTACCGTCAAATGGTATCTTACCTCCAAGTGCTGGTAAGAAGTTTGACGAGGGAACAAACCTTTGGAAATTTTCTCTTTATCTGAGATATTGTCCAAACGCAACTAAGACCAGTTTCGAGATTTGGACATCCGGAACGAGAGGAGGTTGTTTACCTTTCTCTAAGTATCAACACTTAGTTAAAGAAGATGGATTGCGCATCCTACATTGCCATCCATTCACCAGAATCCACATCAAGTATTTCTGCAGGAGTTTGTCTCCTCATCCCCCGCCAAGTGCGACAACGGGATCAAATCATGCAAAGATTTTATCAATTACAACATCTCAGGAGCGCCCAAAATTCGGGCATTCTTTGATATTTAAGTCTCTTTTACGCAGGAGAGATCGAGATCTCAATCTCTCTCCCTCCAGATAAAAGAAACTTAAATAGGGGCATCTGTCATACCCTAATTTTTGACCCCCCTGAGATGACATATCTTCAGGATTTTTCATCAGGTCAAGACAAGTACCCAGAGCAGTCATTTCTCCATCTGGTACCTAATCGAGGATGCTCAAAGACAAGAAAGCTCAGGCAAAGGATCAATCAATACAAAGACTAGTCTCTAATACAATCATGGGGCTCAAAAACTTCACTTTTCTCATCTATGATTGATTAGACATCCAGTCATATGAGTACAGGTTTACTCAGGTCACCAGACTAGGGTTTTGAGCCTATCAAGGACTGAAATCAGGGATCACATTTGGGAAACCCTAAAAAACCTCAGAGGGTCATTCAAAGACATCAATCATCTTCAAATAACTCATATTACAAGGTCTACTGGACATCACACTTCAATTCAAAGTCTACAGTCATTACTTTCACATGGTCGACAAATTAGGGTTTTGACCTAATTCACCAAGATAGTTGACTTCTGATCAGGGCATGAATCCAAAACTCAAGACATGATTCAAGGATCTCTACTACCTCCATATAATCCATTTATATCATCCATTTGGGGAGAAGATCTTATTTCTACACAAAAGCCCAAAAATTCACTTTGTCAGGAAAAAGTCAACTGTGAAGGATCATCATTGACTTTTAAGGTTTTTGGTCAAAAAATGACTTTCAAAGATCAATATCATCAATATATGGATGTCAAAGTCATTTGGCCAAAGAAATTCAAAGAAATTCATCAAGGAGCGAAAAGTCGGGAATTAGGGTTTTTGAAGGCATGGTGAGATCTCAAAATTTCACCTACACAACTCAAAAAACTTCCAACATGAAAGTTGTAGATCTTGCCAAATAAAACAACATCTTACAAGGGAACTTTTTTCAAAAGATCAACCATTTATGAAGTTTTGGAAATTTTGAAGTTTAGGTCATAAACACTTAGAAATTTTTCTAAGTGTTTTAACCTAGTTTTCTTCCAACTTTGGCCTCATTTTTCACAAATTTCCCAAAGGATTCTGAAGAAGACATAAACTAATGATTTAAAGTAGATGTTTAGGGCTTTCCAAATTGTGTTCAACCTTCTCAAAATTCAATTTGAGCTAAGAGTTATGCTTGTTCAAAGTTGGCCTCATGAAGTAAAATTATAGGTCATGCATCATTTTGGAACTTTGAAATTTTGTGCACATGACCTCAAATACAGATGCTACATGACCCATAATACATCTGCAAACATGCCATGCATTCATTTTCACCATGCCATAAGAATTGAAGAAGATTCTAAAAACAAGAACATGTGATTATGTAATGATTACATTTGTGAATTTATGGCAAATTGATGAATCACCCAAGGAATCTTCTCACCAACCAATTAGAGCTCATTTCTGGCTCAGAATTGTCCCCTAAGATCAAGCAAAATCGAGGGCTAGGGGATTGATCAAATGGAATCAAAATTCTCATCATTGCATAAGAGATATTTGCAAATTTCCTTCATGGCTAAGAAACCAAATCAACTTCACTAAGGAAGCTCACTCCTCTGCAGCTATACTGATCCATTTGCCTATAAATACAGATGCATTCCTCATTCAAAAACACACCAAAGCAACCATATTACTTGCTTTCTCTTTCTTTTCTTTTGTTCATTGTTTTTCAAAGTTCTTTGGCAAGAAGAATCGATTTCTTCAAACCAGAGCTTATCTTTGGGAAGTGAGCATTCTAACATCTCAAGGGAGGTCATTTGAGGTGATCCAAGCACCTGGATCACTTCTGTAAGTGGAGGAACACCATTGTTGCTCTCACTTTGGAGCATTTGCAGTTGGAGGTCCATGGAGTAATTCAGGAGGTTCTGAGCCAAGCCAATCATCCAGGCACACTCCTCAGGTCATAGTGAAGCTAACCAGATGGCTGCAGCCCATCTGTAACTCTAAATTCAACACCCTCCATGTTCACTTGAAGCTGAAATCGAGGGAGGTCCATAGAACAATTCAGAAGGATTCAGGCTATAATAAACATCCAGTTAGCATCATTGAGTCTCAGGGAAGCTATTGAGATCATTCATTCAAGCCCAGGTGCTCTCAATCATCCTCACGACCTTCAGTTTCAGAGGTAAGTTTCTGAACCTCACCTCTTTAATTTAAGCACTCTTTGTGATAAAGCTCGATTCTATCTTGTTCAGCATCATCAGAGGATTGAAAACCCTCTATCATCATTCATTTATCTTTCAGCATAGCCATTTAATTTGATTTTTAAGTTTTAGGGTTCTTCACGATTTCTGGTAAATTAGTTAGATGTAGTTAATATAAGTACATGTTAGTTACATATTTAGAATCGTGAGTAAATTTAGAGCAAGTTTGGTCTTTACATCTTTGCAAATGGTGGAGAAATGAGCAAGTTCATAAATTTGAAATTTGAGAGCTTGAGGTTGAAGACGAAGATGGTGGTGGCGCGCAATTTTCAAACTCAGGTCTAAGTTTATTTTATTTTGATTGATACCTGTTTCATTAACGACTAAAACGTGATAGCCCAGTGGTAGAGAGTGTTTGTGTGTTGCGCGTGCCCAAGGTCTGGGGTTCGAATCCCCCTCGCCCCAGACTTTTTGATTCTTTTATTTTTCAATGATTTACTACTTGTTTTAAAACATAACCAAATGAGTGCAAGTTACTATCACCATGCGCGCGCTGGCCCAGTGGTTTGGTTTTGGGTGTGTGACCTAAAGGGCGTGAGTTCAAGCCTTGGTGAAGACATTTCTATATTTTTTACCACTTTTCACACTTATTTCCTTCACAACTTCACATGAATATTTAACCTATCAAATTAAATCATTTTCACTTCATTTTTCACACACTTCTTATTTAACATATCTATTTTGTGAATAATCAAAAAAATCATAAAAATATTATTTATTTCATGTATTTTTATTAGGTTTAAAATAGTATGTTTTAGGTGTTTTCTTAAATACTTGAATACATATTTTTCACTTTGTTTTAACCTAAATCACTTTGTAAATAATTTTATGATAAAACCCTAATTGTTTAGGTCTTAATTAAGTAAAAATCTTTATTTTTACTTTAATTAAGTTGACTTTTGTCAATTTTCAAAGCTGTTATCAGTCTCCGATTAAACGGATGATTAAGGTTTTCAAACAACAAAACCTTGTATCATTCCAGATCATTTTTTTTAAATTGCTTTTACACCAGTACTGCAAAGTACTGGGCCTCTAATAGAGTGTAAGTCCCAAAAACCTTCTCTTCTTAGCTTGTTTTCAAAACTGTATTTCCAAAATCTTCTTTCTGTTTTCAAAACATTCTTCTGGTATTTGAAGGGCATTATTCCCGGTGAAACTCTTCAGATACCTATGTGACCTTTGTCCATCTTCACTTCTTCTGTTTTCAAAAACCATTAACTGTTTATCATATACATTCAACTGTTATCAACAAAAACAATAAAAATACTGTTGAGGCTCTGTACATACTTCTTCAATGGCCTCCACTCCATCCAGGTTAGGCTTTACAAGCTTTCAATTTACAGTCTTTGTTTAAATTACTGTCAAATATAAACTGTGCATATATTAGTTTAGAACTGCGTTTGAGTATAAACCTTAGGACAGTTAAACTATATATATATTATAGGAATATGACCTAGGATTGAGAATGTCTTCCCGGTGAAGGCTCTTTCCTAATTAGAGATCTGTAGTTCAAACCCCCAAGATGAATTATTCCCGGTGAAACATCTTGGCAAAAACCTTAGAATCCAAAAATATAGGACACATCCACCCAAAGAGGAATTATTCCCGGTGAAACCTCTTACCCATTTGCTTAGAGCCAAAATAAGTTCAAAACTACATAAGCTTTCTCTTGTGCTATAACAAGGACCCTCGATTAGCCTCCTCTTGGGCTTTGTACAAGGACCCACAGGCTTCTTAAAAGCATTTCCAGCTTCCTCTTGAGCTTGTATACAAGGACCCATCAGGTTTCTTATAAACATAGGAACAGGTCTTTAGTCACCTTTTAGCCTACCCTGGTGAGTTTCTTCCAATTTAAACCAGACTTTAAACAAGCTAAGTTTGTCTCAATTTTGCATTGAGTACACTTTTTGGAATGAGAGACATGGACAGTCTCTGTCACCCTTATCTTCATCAATCTTCCTTAGCAGAGTCTAGGATCCATGTTTGATCATCCTCAGCATTGAGTCAGCCTTCATCTTGGGCTTTAAACAAGAAGTCTCACTAGATAATCTTTCTGCCATCCATTTTAATAAAAAACCCCTGGAAAGGGTTAGCCTCCAAAGTCAATTAAAATCAACCTCCATTTCAAAATCCCTGGAAAGGGTTAGCTTCTACACATTCTTTCATTTTTAATACAAAATCCCTGGAAAGGGTTAGCCTCCAAAGTCAATTAATAAATAATGTCACTTCTCTTAGGAGATAATTTCCCCAAAAGAGTCAAAACCCCTGGAAAGGGTTAGCCTCCAAAGTCAATTAATAAATAATTTCATTCTCTTAGGAGATAATTTCCCCAAAAGAGTCAAAACCCCTGGAAAGGGTCAGCCTCCAAAAAACATGATAAAAGTCAGTCTTTTAACAGACAAATTCACCAGCTGAGTCAAAATCCCTGGAAAGGGTTAGCTTCCAAAGAAAAATAGTCTTTTAATAAATAAAACCTCCTCAGTAGAGTCAAAACCAACAAAAACAGTTAGCCTCAACCTTGGGCTTCATACAAGGCACCCAAACAATAAAACTCCCCTGTCAAGAGTCAGCCTCAACCTTGGGCATTGTACAAGGCAGATAATAGAGTCTCCCCAGTGAGTCCTTCATCACTCAGTAGCCACAACCTTGGGCTTTGTACAAGGCAGATAAACCATATCTTTCATGTGTCAAAGATTCCTAACACTTAGGATCTTTCCCCATATAGTCATCAATACTTAATTCATTTAAGAGTCCGCCACAACCTTGGGCTTTGTACAAGGCAGAAAATAGTGTTTTTCCCTAGCTAAAGTCAGCCACAACCTTGGGCTTTGTACAAGGCACATAAATAGAGTCTCCCTAAGTAGAGTCAGCCTCAATTCTGGGCTTTGTACAGAACACTAAAATACCCTGTAATTAATCCCCAGTGGAGTCATCTCCCAGAGTCAATAATATTAATTAATCAATCAAAAAAAGCCTCAAGCTTGGGCCTCATACAAGCCAGCTAAAGTCAAATCTTTTATACAGTAGATAGACATAGCTTATCTCCATAGAGAGATATTTTTACTACTCTACCACATTCAAACAAACAAACATTTCATTTCAATTTTAATCAAGTCTCCCATTTAGGATTTTGAAAGGCATGAGCTGGCAGTAAAACCCAGACATGTGGTAACTTTCCCTAATTTGGATGAGCATCTTTCTTTCATTTAAGAGGCATTTGACTGGTATACTTGCACATACACAAGTAAGGTCCCCCTCTTGAATGAAATGAATTCAGTTATTCTGTCACTCCTTTAAATGTTTGTGGTAGAATAGTACAAATACCTCTCTGTAGAGATAATTTCATGTCTCTTTACTGTAAACAGAGATTTAATTCCAAGCTTCAACCTTGAGCTTTAAGCAAGGCACAAAAATAAGTAATTTCCCTAGTTAGTTCCCCGAACTACATTAAGCTCTGACTTCCACTAGGGATATGTAGGCATGAGGTTCACAAGGAATCTCAGCGAGCTAATACAATACCAAAAATAGTCAGTTTGTCTGTCTGTCTGTCTTTTAAAATCAATTCAATTCTCTCTCCTAATACAAAGGAGAAACTTTCCCAATCATAGCAATAAACACAAACACAATGACACAGAGAAGGTTCCTGTAGAGTACTACAGATATGTAGGGTGTTTAAACACTTCCCTATGTATAACCGACCCCCCGGACTCCAGAATTTCTAGTCTAGGTGTAAATCCCCACACTTAGCAAACTCCTAGGGTTTAGTTGAGATCTTTTTTTCCCTTTCCTACTCGTAGGACAAATAAGAAAGTTCGTGTGATATCGTAGGAAGAACTGAAATAAAATTCATCCCACCACGGGCGCATTCTCCTTCCAAATTTCGCGTGAAGGGTTTAGCGTGCCGTCCTCCCAAGTGAAACGGGGAGGTAAAGAAAACGACCACCACAGGATCCAACATCAATGCATATGAATGAATGAAACACATATAACATACTTAAAACACACCAAATCACGATGAACAACTCATCTCAACACCACATCACCGAATAAGTATGTACATGTTTTCAACATCATTCAAATAGTCATGCATCCATCACAATCATAATAACAAATCACAACCAATTCATCATCACATCAAACACATTGTCACACCTATCTCATATGCACACAATGTTCAATTCTCATCAAGTAATTAAATCTAGTTTTTAAGGAAATAAAGTCGACTAATACCAATATTCATCATTCATCATATAAAACATTTAATTACTTGCACAACGCCCAAAACGGCACTAAGAAATGATTCACGGATCAAAAGATACGTTATTTTGAAGTTTGGAAAAATTCACACACAGCAAGGTTCGCTCAGCGGAGCAAGGCAGAAGCGAAATCCTTCAGACCCCCGCTCAACGGACCTCAAGCGACGTCAAACAGGAGCGAACTAAGTTGGGACCTCCGCTCAGCGGACCCCCCTCCGCTCAGCGGACCTGCGATTTCAGCAAACCCTAAGTCTGCGACAGACCCTGCGATTTCACTCCCTTTTCACCCAAAAAACGAATCCAGACATCACATACAGGTATATAATCATCATACATTCAATTATACACCATAAAACATCATCCAAACTCATTATTAACCAATTAGTTCACACTATTATCATCAATTCAATCCAATTATAACACCCTAACCTAACAATCCCAATATCTAATTGAACCAAACCATACATCAATCTACCTATCACCTAAGATCACATAAGAGATACTAAAAGGAAGAGTCCCCCCTTACCTCGATGAATTTCTTGAATGCCCTCCTTCCGGTTTCACGTTCTTGCCTCTTTCTCTTCTCTTGCTCTTTTCACGTGTTCTTCTTTTTCTCCCCAAATGGTTCCTTTTTCTTATTTTATGAAAAATAAAATAAAATAAATTAACCACAACTTAGTAAAAGGCCTAACTAATTAGCACCCCTCTTTTACTATCACCACACCATAAGCCCAATAGCTCTTACTCCCTCATTTTCCAATTAAATCCAATTTAAATTCTAAAATTCCAATTATTTAATTTAAATCCAAATTAAATTAATAAACTGAAATTATGGTTGTTACATTGATCTCTCAACAATTGAAGAATAAAGAGTGATGGATGATGGTTTAGCTCAAAGTTAGTGAGGTTCAAGATGTAACTCACTAACTTTATGAAAGAAAAGAGAGCTTTGAGTGAATTTGGTAGGGATGAGGAGAGAAATTGCAAGAGTTTATTTGGCTATTCAAGCTTGTAAAATGAAGAGGTAGAGGCCTCTATTTATAGAATTGGAGGTGGAGGTATGGGCAATTTGGTCAATGTTCATTTGGTAATTAACTTGTGTTTAATTTGGTAAAGTGGGGTTAAAATGAGGTTAATGAGATAAATTAAATTGTGGTGAGGTGGAATATTGGTAAATGACAAAGAATAATCAAGGAAAATGTGTTTGGTGCCAAAATGATGTCATGCTTCCCACTTTTTTTTCAAATTTTGTCCATGGAAATCAATTTCCCATATGGGTAAATCGATTTCCTCTGCAAAATTTTCAAAAATTCTTTTTCTTGCATTGCTTTGGTTCTTGCTCGATCTCTTACCTGTAAAACACAAATAAAAGAAACAAAATGCATCTTTTTGGATTTTGGTTAGTATAAAACAAATTTAAAAGCTATAAGTGCTTAATGGTTCTCCTCAGAGGCGAAGTGAGCATAATACCAAAAAATGAAATCTCAAGATTGTGATCTTGATTGACGATTGAAACGCAAAGGATGTGTGATCTTAGGGTCAAAAATTGGGGTATGACATATGCCCCTATTTAAGTTTCTTTTATTCGGAGATGTGAGGGTTAAAATCCTCAGCTCGACGTAATTGAAGAGACTTAAATATAAAACACATAATTTTTGAACCTAAGGTATGATGCGATGCTAATGGATGCATCAAGTGTTGAAGGATAGAAAAACACTTAGAAAGGGGGGGTTTGAATAAGTGTAGTCTAAAAACTTGAACGATAAAAGTAATATGCACAGTTATTTTTATCCTGGTTCGTTGTTAACTAAACTACTCCAGTCCACCCCCACGGAGTGATTTACCTCACCTGAGGATTTAATCCACTAATCGCAACAGATTACAATGGTTTTCCACTTAGTCCGCGACTAAGTCTTCTAGAGTATCCTGATCAGAACCTGATCACTCCAGGAACAAATGCTTAGACACAAGCTAAGACTTTCTTAGAGTATCCTGACCACCACGTGATCACTCTAATTACAACTGCTTAGACACAAGCTAAGACTTCCTAGAGTATCCTAATCTACACTTGATCACTCTAGTTACTTACAAATTAATGTAATCAATTCTAAGAGTATTACAAATGCTTCTGAAAAGCTATAATCACAACAGTGATATTTCTCTTAACGTTTAAGCTTAATCTCACTAATATATTACAACAGCAATGTAGTGAGCTTTGATGAAGATGAAGTTTCTGAGCTTTGAATTTGAACAGCGTTTTAGCAAGTCTTTCAGAATAATTTCGTTCAGAATTGGTAACCTTGCTTCTCATCAGAACTTCATATTTATAGGCGTTTGAGAAGATGACCGTTGGGCGCATTTAATGCTTTGCGTGTTCCGTACAGCATTGCATTTAATGTTTCACGCTTTTGTCAACTACCTCGAGCCTTGTTCACGCTGTGTCTACTGACGTTGCCTTTAATAGCTTCCAACGTTCCTTTTGTCAGTCAGCGTAGCCTGCCACCTGTACTTTCTTCTGATCTGATGTTTGTGAATATAATATTTGAATATCATCAGAGTCAAACAGCTTGGTGCATAGCATCTTCTTGTCTTCTGACCTTGAAGTGCTTCTGAGCGTGATACCATGAGAACTTCAGTGCTTCTGCTTCTGATCTCAAGTTCTTCTGATGCTTTCATAGACCCATGTTCTGATTCTGCCTTGACCATCTTCTGATGTCTTGCCAGACCATGTTCTGATGTTGCATGCTGAACCTTCTGAGACAAAGCTTCTGAGCGCTGACTTGTGCATACTCTTTATATATTTCCTGAAAGGGAAATTGCAATGTATTAGAGTACCACATTATCTCACACAAAATTCATATCCTTGTTATCATCAAAACTAAGAATATTGATCAGAACAAATCTTGTTCTAACAATCTCCCCCTTTTTTATGATGACAAAAACATATATAAATGATATGAATTTGCGATCAGAAAGAGCAGACGGCTAAAGACAAATTACACAGCTATAGCATAAGCATGTGAATATGTCTCCCCCTGAGATTAACAATCTCCCCCTGAGATGAATAATCTCCCCTTGAAATAAATACTCGAAGAACTTTAATAATAAAAGACTTCCCTGATTATTTCGGTAGAGACGATCACATAAGCTTCTGTCTTCTGATAATTCATAGCTTCTGACTTCTGCTTCCATTGGACAGCTTCAGAACTTGAATTTCTTTAGATCCCTAGAACACTCACAGCTTCTGATTCCTGCTTCCATTTAGGACAGCTTCAGAACTTGAATTTCTTTGATCTTCAGAACATTCACAGCTTCTGATTCCTGCTTCCATTTAGGACAGCTTCAGAACTTGAATTTCTTTGATCTTCAGAACATTCACAGCTTATGATTCATGCTTCCATTTAGGACAGCTTCAGAACTTGAGTTTTCTGGATCTTTAGAACATTCACAGCTTCTGATTTCTGCTTCCCTCGGATAGCTTCAGAGCTTTGAATTTCTTCTTACATCACTTCATGCTAGATTGTATCAGAACATTGTTGAATGTACCAGAGCATCATCAGAGCATCTCTACATCCTGAAATGTTACAGAACAAAACTAAACGACAAAAGTCAGCATGAATGAGTTAGAACATAAAATGTGTATCAGAACACAAAATATGTATCAGAGCCATATAAGCCATATAGAATATATCAGATCCAATAGACAATGTATCAGAGCAAATAGACAATGATTTGGATCATATTCTATTATCAGAATTTCTGATCATTCTTCCTTCTTGCTTCTGATTCTGAAGCTTCCTAGCACTCAGCTTGCTTCAAGAATCCAAGAGCTTGATTCATTTTGTTGCTTCTTATGTTGATCTTGAATCTTTGATTCCTGCAACAACACAACTTAAAAACATAGAACTTTGCAAGTTCTGTTAGTAAAGCAACTGATTAAATCAAATCATTTATCACATATTTCTCCCCCTTTTTGTCATATCATCAAAAAGCAGAAAAGATTCAGATACAAACAAAAAGAAACGCACGGAGGAAAAAGGATGATTTCATTGAAGTTCGAACAACAGGTACAGAAGTACATGAAGAGAAGGAAGACAAGATGCACAAGAACAGATGCAGCAAAAGCAAAAAAGCAAGAAACAACATAGACTCAATCTAAGACGGCCCTAGCCTTGACAGGATCTTAGCCAGCATCTCTTGAACCACATTGTTGTATCCATCTTGCCTCTCCATGAAAGCTCTAAACTCAGTATTGACTGAGCTTTGCTCATCCTGTTTCTTCTGAATATCTTCCAGAGTCCTTGCAAGACAAGAAGATTCATCAGAAGAAGCTTCACCGCTTCTAACCACAGGAATAGCATTGTGATCTGTAGCTTCCATAGATAGATCATTTGCAGGGATTTCCTCAACAGGAACTGATTCAGCAACATGATCTTCTACATCTGCTTCTTGAATAGAAGCATCTCCATATTCTGCAGCAGGAATTTCCAAATCTCCATTCTCAAGTGCCTGAAGAATGGCAACAAGATTCCTGGGAGCAGAAGGACCTTCAACTTCTGGTGGGTCAACAACTTCTGGAATGACCAAGCTTGGGTCTTTCTCAGAAGGGTTTTCCCTTAGAAAGTCAAAGAGGGTCTTGAAATCTCCAAGAAGAACAGGATAATCAGGAATCCAGATAACAATATCCCTGCATGGATTAGCTTCTAATGCAGCAGCCAGCCTTGCTTGTTCCAATTCATCCAAAAAGGGTTTCTCTTCCAAAAGATGTCTTCCTCTGAGACGAACAAACCAGAAGTCTTCATAGCTTCTCAGAATTCCACGAGGCCGTGGGGCAGCTTCTATACAGGCTTCCTGAAGTTCTAAAAACAGAGCATCTGATTCTCTGCGTAAGATCCTCCAGAAGTTCCGCATAGCAACATCATTCAAGCCAGAACTTTCAGCAATTCTGAGAGTATCAAAGATACTTCTGAGATTCCTCTTTACTTTTTCAAAAATTTCACCAATATGGTAGATGGGGTGGGATTTTAATTGGGTTATTGAAAAGGCAGGGTTGGGGATGAAGTACGGTTGAGGTTCTCTATTCAACCTATAAGAAGATTCTGCTTCAGTATCAGAATCTAACACTACCACTTCAGCTTCAAGACGAGGCTTGGGAGTGTAGTTGCAATCACGGAGCAGCTGTTCATGTGATGCAGAGGTTGGAAGAATAGAGTCACTATGGTTATTTAGAGAGGTAGAAGGAATGGGTTCAAAGGTGGCATGGGGAGGAGGTTGAGAGATGGAGATATTTGTGTGTGGTGGAAAGAGAGTTTGAATTGGTGGGATATCTAGAACATGATCAACAGCAGCTTGGTCAGAAACAAAGTTAGTTGAGGGTGAAGGAGAAGGGATGGAGGCATCTGGAATTGGTGAAAGAGGAGGAGAATTTGGTTTGGTTGTGGGAGAAGATGGAGGTGTAAGAACACGGACAGATACAGGTGATTCTGATGTGGCTTTTTCTGGTTCAGGGGTAGGGGCAACCGCTATTGGTGTAACTTCTGAAAAATCAGCAGGAGCAGAATCAGGTTCAGAAATGCATATACCTTTGGATGCTCTCTGAAAAGCTTCGACCACAGCCTCAGTCCTCTTTTGTTTCTTATTCTTAGACTCTTCAACAATCTTTGCTTTGCCTTTAGATATCTCTTTCCTTCTGACATTTGCCAGACTTTCTTGTTGATTCACAGCCTCTTGAGCAGCATTTTCTTCATCTGACTCTTGAAGAATCATCTTCCTTTTTTTGGTTTTCTTCTTCTCAACAACTTCAACAATCTCAGCATTGTTATTTGACTTCTTCTTCTTTTTCTCAGCTTCCTTCTTTTTCTTCACAAAATCAACAGAAACAGCCTTAACAACTTTTGCAATGACTTCTTCTGGGACCACTTCTTTCTCGGTGGTAGCAGCAGGATGATCAAACTTTCTTTTGGTCCTTTCTTCCTTCTTGCGATTCACTATAATTGGAGCACCTTTCTCTTGATCTTTAAGACTTTTATACTCTTTTTGTGACTTCAGATACCTAGTTCTGACTTCTGGTACCTCACTATTGAAGAAGGTTTTAAATTCAGCTAGAACTGGTTCTCTTCTGATTCTTGTTCCAGCAAGAGGTTGAGGAGTCTTAATGATAGCCTTAATCACTTTCATCTTCTTTAAAGTGAAGGCATTCAGACAGGCCCCAGTTGTGACAACAAGGTCTTTGATAATACCTTCAGATTCCAGGTTTTCAACAATCTTGGAATGAACCAGAAGATTTGAGATAATTCTACCAAACGGAATGATGGTACAACTTTTTTCTCTGAAGGCATTTCTGGACTCCTTCACAGCCTTCCACATATGGTTGAAGATAATGTAGATAGCATCAACCTTCTTCTTAGTGGCAATGCAGTACAGAATGTATTTTTGCTCATTGTTGATGAAGTCAGAAGCATGTGTTCCTTTCCTGTGATAGAAACACCCAAGAAGAATCTTGGTCCAGATTTTGTAAAGATCTCTCAAGTCCTTGACACTCTTTGTTTCATTTATCTCTGGGTAGAGAGTAGATAAAACATCTTCCCAATTTACCCTTTGATCGATTTCAAAAGCTCTTTCAGGGTTTTTCAGATCAAACATCACCCTTAAGATGTTCTCAGTTACTACCACAAACTTTCCATGGACGAAAGACAATATGGATTTTGGAGCGACAACTGCATGTACCCAGAATTCCTTGACAAGATCTGGGTAGACTGGTCCACAGAACTCAGCAAACAAAGAAGTCCATCCTTGAAAAATTATATCTTCTTTGAGATGAAAATCGTGTTCTTCAATGTTATCAAAATCAACCATAAGTTCACATAGAACTTCTAATTTATCCTTAGGAATGGAGCACGCAACAACTGGAGTGAGTTCCTGATTAACTTCATCTTGATTATGGAGAAGAGTAGATGAACCAACATTTTGAGATGAAGAAGCAGCCATTGAAACAAAATGAACAGCTAGGAAGAACAAAATTCTGGGTTTTCGGTTAGGGTTTTAGAAGCGACTAAGAAGATTTCAAAAGAAAGTATGCAAGAAGAAAGAGAGACTCGGAGCAAAAAAGATATATGAGATGATTTGAAAAGAATATATAGAGACTGATTTAAAAAAAATGCAATAAGATTAGAAAATGAACAGTTACAGAATCAAGAGAAATCAATTTTCATTTATTGATAAGTGGCGTTAGGTGAGAGAACGTGGTAAATGAAATGATTTAACACAGTTACCTAGGTTGGCGTCTTTTCAACTGCACGCTTTGTATAAACCGTACATACACGTGTTCACCATCAGATAATAGATGACAGCTGTAAAATTTTCAATAGACTTTACGCCTTCTGATTCTGATCATTGCTTCTGATTGTCATTCTTAAGAAATGATCTGGTTCTGATAGGATCATCTTTCTTCCCAAGAATCACATCTTCTGAATGAGCTGAAGCAAGTCTAGGTGATCTTCTGACTGTAGGTTCTTCAGAGATTCTCAGATTCTCTAGAGATGCAGCAGCTTGATCTTCTGATTCATTGCTTCTGAGACTGCCAGCTTCTGCAGCTTTGCTTCTTGGTTCTACTGCTTCTGATATATCAATATCAAAATCTGCAAAATTCTCAAACTGCTTTGGTTTTTCAAGACCAAGCTTATCATCAAACCTGATATTGATTGATTCTTCTACAATCAATGTTTCAGTATTGTATACTCTGTAGCCTTTAGAGCGTTCAGAATATCCAAGAAGGAAACATTTTTGTGCTTTGGAATCAAACTTACCAAGATGATCCTTAGTATTCAGAATAAAACATACACATCCAAAAGGATGGAAATATGAAATGTTGGGCTTTCTGTTCTTCCACAATTCATAAGGAGTCTTATTTAGAATAGGTCTGATAGAGATTCTATTCTGAATATAACACGCAGTGTTTATTGCTTCTGCCCAGAAATGCTTAGCCATATTGGTTTCATTGATCATGGTTCTGGCCATTTCTTGTAGAGTCCTATTCTTTCGCTCTACAACTCCATTTTGCTGTGGAGTTCTAGGACAAGAGAAATCATGGGCAATACCATTTTCTTTGAAGAACTCCTCAAAGAATCTATTCTCAAATTCGCCACCATGATCACTTCTGACCTTTATGATTTTACACTCTTTCTCAGATTGAATCTGAGTGCAGAATTCAAAGAACACTGAATGAGACTCATCCTTGTGTTTCAAGAACTTTACCCAAGTCCAGCGGCTATAATCATCAACGATGACTAATCCATATTTCTTCCCTCTGACAGATGCTGTTTTGATTGGGCCAAACAGATCAATGTGTAAGAGTTCTAGCGGCCTTGAGGTAGAAACAACATTCTTAGACTTGAATGCAGGTCTGGAGAACTTGCCCTTCTGACATGCTTCACAAAGAACATCTGATTTGCATTTCAGATTTGGGAGTCCTCTGACTAGATTTAGTTTGTTAATCTGAGAAATCTTTCTCAAACTAGCATGTCCTAATCTTCTGTGCCAGACCCATTGCTCTTCAGAAACAGACATAAGACAAGTCACCTTCTGCTTCTCAAGATCAGAAAGATCAATCTTATAAATGTTGTTCTTCCTCTTGCCTGTAAATAGGATTGAGCCATCCTTCTGACTTACAGCCTTGCAAGACTTTTGATTGAAGATTATATCATAACCATTGTCACTTAATTGACTTATGGACAATAAGTTATGCGTTAATCCTTCTACAAGAAGTACATTAGTTATGGAAGGAGAGTTACCAAGGCTTATGGTTCCAGAGCCAATGATTTTGCCCTTCTGATCTCCTCCAAACTTGACTTCTCCACCTGGTTTAAGCACCAGGTCTTGGAATGTAGACCTTCTTCCCGTCATGTGTCGCGAGCACCCAGAGTCCAGGTACCATGACATTTTGCTTTCTGTCTTCTTTGCCGCCAAGGATATCTGCAACAGAAATTATCTTCTCCTTAGGTACCCACAATTTCTTGGGTCCTTTCTTGTTAGTTCTCCTCAAGTTCTGATTGAACTTGGGTTTAGCAAAATATTTAGCAGGAGGAACAGTATGATACTTCTTATTCTGAGTTCCATGATATTTCTTAGGTTGTGTCACATGCTTCTTGGTGTGTGTTATGTGAAAACTTTGTGCATGTGATGTGTGCTTAATATCATGGGAGTGGCCAAATTTAAATTGGTTATACAGAGGCTTGTATGATATTTTCATATCATCCACAGATTCAAGCTTGTATGGGATTTCACCCTCATAACCAATGCCAACTCTCTTGTTCCCAGACACAGCATATATCATAGAAGCTAGCTGACTTCTGCCAATACTTCTAGATAAGAACTTCCTGAAACTTAAATCATATTTTTTCAGAATATGATTCAGACTGGGAGTGGATTTTTCTGAATCAGAAGGAGATCCAACATTATTGGATAATTTTAAAACTTTTTCTTTTAATTCAGAATTTTCCAACTCAAGCTTCTT
Organism: Vicia villosa; assembly: GCF_029867415.1. NCBI lineage: Eukaryota > Viridiplantae > Streptophyta > Magnoliopsida > Fabales > Fabaceae > Vicia > Vicia villosa. The sequence continues at coordinate 107,151 of NW_026705019.1, read as the reverse complement.
AGTTTCAAATTCAAATTGCTTTTTCAGCTTTCTGTATTTGATACTAAGATGAGCTTTTAATTCAAGAAGCTCTCTTAGACTGGAAACTAACTCTTCTCTAGATAGTTCATAAAATACCTCTTCAGAATCTGATTCTGATGTAGATTCTGATCCATCATCTTCTGTCGCCATCAGCGCAAAGTTTGCCTGCTCTCCTTCAGAGTCTGATCCTGATTCTGATTCAGAATCATCCCATGTTGCCATAAGACCTTTCTTCTTATGAAACTTCTTCTTGGGATTCTCCTTCTGAAGTTTTGGACACTCGTTCTTGTAATGTCCAGGCTCATTGCACTCATAGCAGACAGCCTTCTTCTTGTCAGATCTTCTGTCACCAGAAGATTCTCCATGTTCAAATCTCTTTGAACTTCTGAAGCCTCTGAACTTCCTTTGCTTGCTCTTCCAGAGTTGGTTCACCCTTCTGGAGATCATGGACAGTTCATCTTCTTCTTCAGATTCTGATTCTTCAGGATCTTCTTCTCTAGCCTGAAAAGCGTTAGTGCATTTTTTAATATTAGATTTTAATGCAATAGACTTACCTTTCTTCTGAGGCTCGTTTGCGTCCAGCTCAATTTCATGGCTTCTCAAGGCACTGATAAGCTCTTCCAAAGAAACTTCATTCAGATTCTTGGCAATCTTGAATGCTGTTACCATTGGACCCCATCTTCTGGGTAAGCTTCTGATAATCTTCTTTACATGATCAGCCTTGGTGTAGCCTTTATCCAGAACTCTCAATCCAGCAGTCAGAGTTTGAAATCTTGAAAACATCTTTTCAATGTCTTCATCATCCTCCATCTTGAAGGCTTCATACTTCTGGATTAGTGCAAGAGCTTTGGTCTCCTTGACTTGAGCATTTCCTTCATGAGTCATCTTCAAGGACTCATATATGTCATGGGCCGTTTCCCTGTTAGATATCTTCTCATACTCAGCATGAGAGATAGCATTCAGCAAAACAGTCCTGCATTTGTGATGATTCTTGAAATCTTTCTTTTGATCATCATTCATTTCGCTTCTCGTGAGCCTTACACCAGTAGCTTTAACAGGATGTTTGTAACCATCCAACAGAAGATCCCATAGATCAGCATCCAGACCAAGAAAGTAACTTTCCAGTTTATCTTTCCAATATTCAAAGTTTTCACCATCGAATATTGGTGGTCTAGTATAACCATTGTTACCATTGTATTGCTCAGCAGAGCCAGATGTAGATGCAGTTGGATTTGATTGAGATTCACTAGCCATCTTTTACTGAAGCGTTTTTCACTTCCTGAATCTTTTCTAAACACGGTTAAGTGCTTGCACCTTAGAACCGGCGCTCTGATGCCAATTGAAGGATAGAAAAACACTTAGAAAGGGGGGGTTTGAATAAGTGTAGTCTAAAAACTTGAACGATAAAAGTAATATGCACAGTTATTTTTATCCTGGTTCGTTGTTAACTAAACTACTCCAGTCCACCCCCACGGAGTGATTTACCTCACCTGAGGATTTAATCCACTAATCGCAACAGATTACAATGGTTTTCCACTTAGTCCGCGACTAAGTCTTCTAGAGTATCCTGATCACAACCTGATCACTCCAGGAACAAATGCTTAGACACAAGCTAAGACTTTCTTAGAGTATCCTGACCACCACGTGATCACTCTAATTACAACTGCTTAGACACAAGCTAAGACTTCCTAGAGTATCCTGATCAACACTTGATCACTCTAGTTACTTACAAATTAATGTAATCAATTCTAAGAGTATTACAAATGCTTCTGAAAAGCTATAATCACAACAGTGATATTTCTCTTAACGTTTAAGCTTAATCTCACTAATATATTACAACAACAATGTAGTGAGCTTTGATGAAGATGAAGTTTCTGAGCTTTGAATTTGAACAGCGTTTCAGCAAGTCTTTCAGAATAATTTCGTTCAGAATTGGTAACCTTGCTTCTCATCAGAACTTCATATTTATAGGCGTTTGAGAAGATGACCGTTGGGCGCATTTAATGCTTTGCGTGTTCCGTACAGCATTGCATTTAATGTTTCACGCTTTTGTCAACTACCTCGAGCCTTGTTCACGCTGTGTCTACTGACGTTGCCTTTAATAGCTTCCAACGTTCCTTTTGTCAGTCAGCGTAGCCTACCACCTTTACTTTCTTCTGATCTGATGTTTGTGAATATAATATTTGAATATCATCAGAGTCAAACAGCTTGGTGCATAGCATCTTCTTGTCTTCTGACCTTGAAGTGCTTCTGAGCGTGATACCATGAGAACTTCAGTGCTTCTGCTTCTGATCTCAAGTTCTTCTGATGCTTTCATAGACCCATGTTCTGATTCTGCCTTGACCATCTTCTGATGTCTTGCCAGACCATGTTCTGATGTTGCATGCTGAACCTTCTGAGACAAAGCTTCTGAGCGCTGATTTGTGCATACTCTTTATATATTTCCTGAAAGGGAAATTGCAATGTATTAGAGTACCACATTATCTCACACAAAATCCATATCCTTGTTATCATCAAAACTAAGAATATTGATCAGAACAAATCTTGTTCTAACAAGTGTGACTATGGAATAGAGGGAAATATAACACCACAGGGGAGATAAGAAAGGACTCCACCGGGGAAAAAGGTATGTGTGTCATCCAGGAATAAAACTTGGACTTCACAGGAGAAAGAGGCAGTCAACATAAGTTTTCAAGAGTAAAACATGAAGGGAATTCTAGACAGAAATTCAACAAAGACATTCAGAAAGAAATCTCTAGAACCTACATCAAAAGTCATTCAAGAGTAAAACATGAACGAGTTTGGAAAGGAAGGAATCAACAGAAGCAATCAAGAGTAAAATATGATTGAACAGCATCATAGGCAATCAAGAATAAAACATGATTGAATAACATCAGGGACAATCAAGACTAAAACATGATTGCACAGTATCGAGAGAAATCAAGAGTAAAACATGACTGAGCTACATCAAGGGAAATCATGAGTAAAACATGATTGGTCAACATCAAGGGCAATCAAGAGTAAAACATGATTGAGCAAAATCAAAGGCAATCAAGAGTAAAGCATGATTGAGCAGCATCAAAGGCAATCAAAAGTAAAACATGATTGAGCAAAAGCAAAGGCAATCAAGAGTAAAGCATGATTGAGCTTTGAGAAGAATGTATCAAAGGCATTCAAGATAAAGCATGAACGAAGAAGCATCAAATGTTAATCAAGATAAAACATGATTGAACTCATAGACATTCAAGAATGGCATTGAATGAGGTGAAAATCACTTTAATGGGGATTATGACATCCATAGTGGATTTGGATGAAAGGTGGGAAAGTTGTGGAAAATCGTCAGAACAAGCAGGACATATCCGGAAGAACATCGGATAGACACAGACAAAACGAACCAAAAGGATAAATCTGTTTTAGTAGGTGCCAAGTAAGTTGGACTTTGATCTCAAGGTAAGATGTTGATAGCAACAGAACCTCGGAAAATGTAAATGAGCATGAATTTTGTTTCAATGCATGATGTTTAATTTTTCTATGCATGATGAATGATCAATGCAATGCAATTGTTTGTGAAAACTGAGGTAGACTCTTTTATAAGGAAAGGTTGGGACTCTCATCCCTCAACACAGGAACTCTGCCAACTCTGCTTGGGAAGAAGATGCTTAAACAAACTTCTATCACATTGGTAGCTGTATCAAACTGATGATCCTTTGAGAAGGATTGATGAAATGCTTGGGGATTGCTGAAGACGATTGTCCATGATTCACTAATTTTTGCAAGTTAACTGATCATGGCTTCAGTTGAACTGTAAGAGGGATGAATTCATCATGGGTTTAGTTCTTAAATGACTGTTGGAAAAGCTTCCCCCAATATAGGTCTTGAAAGAATATTCTGATCAGCAAATCATAACTGAACATCTGAACAACAGAATCTTGAAATAACATGCCCCTGATAGGATCACTGATCAAGTTTCTCGACTGTCTGAACTTCCTGAAAGGTGAGTGCTTACTTGCAAATAAAATGTTCATCCAAGAATGGTAATTTTAATGCAATGCTCAAAACATATTTTTGAAATCAAAATCATTATTAGAATGATGTTATATATGTAAAGAAAAGAGATCATTGGTCAAACACAAAAGGTTAAGATATTCAAAGTGAAAGATAAAGCAAATTTATGGTATCAAAACAAATGATTGGAAAATCTCATGGGAGTCAGCTTACGCAACCTTGCTATAGTATGCTTTCAAACAAACCTTGCTTCAATTAGGTCTTTTAAAGGTTGTAACGTGGCCTGGTTCACGGTTTCAGAAATAAAGGATATAAGGCTCAGAATTTTAATTGTACCCATCCCATCTTCGTGATGATCTCCAGTCCTACACTCAGTTAATTCAACTATGCATTCAAGTTCCAAGAGACTTCTGGAATTGCACCTTTGATAATGATGATAGTTCACAAGCAAAGAGAACTTTTGAGATTGCATTCACTTCTTCCTTTTGATAGTCACAACATTTTGTTGTTTGAGGATTTATTGACTTCTTTTTTTTGTTCTTTTGATATACCTAACTTTAGCCTGAACTGTTTATTTTTGAACTCACAATCAGAGGGATGCCTTAGTTTTTGCCTAAGTCATTTTTGGTTTTGACTTAGTAGGATTTTCTTTGTATATTTTTTCTTTTTTGATACTTTTTTTTTAAAAGATAGTGACTGCTTTGCTTAATGATTGATGAACCATCATTGGCTTTTGATTGACATATCCAACACTTCTTTGATGTGTGCGGAAGAAAGCTTGTGATTGAAACACTTATTGAAAGGTGTACTAAATGATTCTCTTAAAATAGAATGCACAGCTAAATTAACTGAGAACTACGCTGCCCCAGGTTTAAAATGCGGGTTTTTTCGTACAGAAAGAAACACCAACTTCTAGGCTCAAAGGGGTTTTCGAGGGATTAACTTCCTTATTTCTCCAGTGTTTGGGAATTGAAGCAATGCCTGTACATCATCAGCAAAGTTTTATTTGAAAGCATACATTTCAACAACTTGGGTATTTCGTTGTCATCATCCTCCCTCCAATCTTTGCATAAAACACAAGTTTGATAGAGAAAGCAAATGGAAGAATTTTTTTTGTAAAAGAAGGCATAAACATAAACATAGTAGATGAAAATGAATTCAAAATATGCAATGCTCATTTCATTAAAATCACCATTCATAAACAAACAAAGTCTAAAAGTAAACAGTACAATAAAGGAAATACAGACAGTACAGAAACAAGGCCTAGTGACTAATCAGCGACGAGGATGAGCTGTCCTGTCTGATACACTGGCTTTAGGGAGATAATTTTCTTTGACCTGTCTTCAGCCACTCTGATCTCGCAAATGATTAGTGACAACATTAGGACCAGCATCCTTGAAAGAGAGCATCTTTGATCTAACCAACTCTTGAAATCTTGCCTTCAAAGGAAAACATCTTTCTAAATCATGGCCTGCAGCACCTTGATGGAAAGGACAATGAAGATCAGATCTGAAACCTTCTAGGAGAGGATTTCGAGGAGGAGGCATAGCTCTTGTTGTAATCAACCCCTTCTTAACCAAAGCGAGGTACAATTCAGTATAAGTCATGGGAATAGGATCAAAGTCGACCCTATTACGAATCTGATTTTGGTTAGCAGCCTGAGGTTGAGGAGCTTGAACTTGCACAGGACCAACAACAACGACATAAGGTTGATCACCATTTTGAGGTCTACGACGAGATTTTCTTCTGTCATCTGACACAACATTAGTCTCATTCTCCTTCTTCTTGTGGAAGTTTCCATAAGGTTTCTTCGATCCACCAGAAGATTAAGCAACATGAGTAACTTTCCCATTCTTGATTCCTTCTTCAAGTCTCTGGCCGATGGTTACCAAGTCTGTGAAGTTCGAAGATACACTACCAATCATTTTATCCCAAAAGAAGGGTGAGAGAGTGTCCATAAACATGTCAGTCAATTCCTTTTCAGCTAAAGGTGGCTCCACTTGAGAAGCTAGCTCTCTCCAGCATTGAGCGTATTCCTTGAAAGATTCTTTCTCTTTCTGAGACATGCTTTGCAGTTGTGGGCGATCAGGTGCCATGTCCAAAGTATACTTATATTGTTTCATGAAAGCATCATTCAGATCTTGGAAGCAATGAATGTGACTCTTCTCAAGTCCCATATACCATTTCAGCGAAGCTCCACTCAAACTATCCTGAAAGCAATGGATAAGCAATTTGTCATTCTGGGTATAAGCAGCCATCTTGCGATAGTACATGGTCAAATGGCTTCTTGGGAAAGTATTCCCTTTATACTTCTCAAATTCAGGAGTCTTGAATTTTGCAGGCATGACAACATCAGAAACCAAACACGTATTCACAGCAGCGACCCCAAAGTAGTCGTTACCTTCCATGGCTCTCAGGCACTTTTCCAAAGTCTTATATTGCTCTTTGACATCTTCAATATCTCTAGCATCTCCTTGACTTCCATTATGGGAACGGACATCTTGATATTCAAACAGAGGATTCACATAAGTAGGCTGAGTGACAGTATGCACAATAGGCTGAGATTCAGTCATGATAGGAGCATGAAAGATTAGGTTTGAAGCTTGACCCATCACAAGTTGTGAAGATTGACCAATACCGGGAGTCTTCTCATAGGGAGGGTTGTAACCAGGTGGCAAACCAAACTTAGGCCATGTAGAAGGTGGTTGTAGAGTAGGTTGAGGGTCAACATCAGCACTTGGGACCTCAACAATGACAGTCTTCTAAGGCGGTTCTCCTCTAGCAATCAAAACTTGCAGCATTTCAGTTAGCTCGGTCATGCCTGACTTCAATTCATCAATTTCCATTCTGACCTCTGCATTGTGTTGCTCTTGGTATTCCATTCTTCTTCTGACGTTGGCTCTAGTTTCGTACTTGTGTGGAGGAATTAGCTTGACAGTAGACAGACAACTCTGAAGATGGAGACAGACAAGAATAAGTTTTCTGGACAACCTGGATGTATGTATGCTAATGATGCAATTGTTATTTTTTATTTGATTTTCAAGGAATTCAAGTTATTAAGTTGTAAACATCAAAGCATGAAGGAAGTAAATCCTAGATTGGATCAAAGCTTTGATCAAGTTATCATCAAGATCAATCACCCATTTTGGTGGATTAGGGTTTTCGCCCAATCAATATCCAAGATCCATTGAGTTTGATGAAACTTATGATGTTTACAAAGAAAGACCTATGAGTTCCTTGGAAATCAAAGGAATGCATGGATGCATGGTTTATGCATCAATCACAATCAAGGTCACACATGGTCGCATGAACAAAGTTCAAAGGTTCGACGTTACGAGCATGGAGTCGAGGTTAAGAACTATCCACAAAGGTATGTACTAGGGAATTTTGTACCTGGCGAACGGGTTCTACAAAGGTTCCCAGAGTTTTCAATCTTCTATCGGATACTACCGGCTCGCACAATTGCTCATGGGCGCCAATAATATTCCTAAAAAGACCTCGTCTGAGCGTAGGCATCGCATGACCACAAGCTCAAATTGGTACTCGAACTTGTTTCTGCGCTACATCCTAAAAAGGCTTAGATGGGTTAAAAGGGTTCTAGGCCATTCAGCTTCTACGGACACTCGCTATTGAAAGTAATAGTGTTCTTATGATGGTTCATAACAACATCTACTACCTTCCATGAGGCCTCCACTGATTGGGGTTCCACCATATGATGCTCTTGTTAAGGATCGCTCCTGACATGCAACTATTGGTCTTACCACCTCCTATCTCAAGTTACTCACCAAAGTCCGGGTTAGGACTTTATCTCATCACAGAGGAACCATCAAGCACCAAAAAGAAAAAAACAAAACAAAGCACACAATAATATATACAGATAAAAACACATAGATAAACAAAAATAGGCTTAACACACTTAAAACTGGATCCCCTGTGAAGTTGCCATTTTTCTGTAGCGGGGAAAATATGAGATCAAAGCCATAGGATTGACTCGACTCAATATTTCAGTGAAAGTCGCCACCGCGCAATATATTTCCAAAGGAAATGGGAAAATAACGAAATAAAACCCAAATTTTGTTTTTAAAACAAAAAGAGATCTTAGGTACGGGTGTTGATTATACAAGGGGAAGGTTTGAAGCACCCCTCATATCAGTGGTACTCTACAGGAACCTTTTTGAAAATCTGTGTTTATTAAACGATATTGTGTGCGAAAAGAAAGAGTTTGTTGGAATTTTAAAATAAGCTCTGCAAGACATTACGTCTTGTGCCTACATACCTCCTCGGTGCAATGGAGAAGTTAGAGCTAATGTAGTTCCACTTAAAAGGGAAAACAGTTTTTAAAAGGAATAAACACTTTATCGTCGTCGGAGAGAAATACTCAGCCATTGATCTTGAGCATGAGAACAAATGAGTTCTTTGCATCGCAAATGAAAGAAGGGCTCCAACTCAAATAAAAATCAACGAGTATGCCACTAGCTCTCTCATGCGGAAAAGATCTCATTATATCAATCAATTTCAAAATCGTGGGGTATCGCAACTCACTACAATAATTAATCGCGTCTAAACTTTTGAAGAAAAGCCACTAAGGGCAAAAGATTTTTTTAATGAAAAAGGTTTTAAAAAGGTTGAAAACACAAGAAGATTTTGGAAAAAGGGAGAAGATTTTGAAAATCTAAGAAGGGAGCAAGAGATGAAGAGACTATCCTAGAGCATAAAATAAAAGCTAAGGAAAGAACGATCTAACCAAAAAGAAGCCAACATTTGACCTTAAGAGTCAAGGTAGATTTCTCATCCTTTGGACTATCAACACTAAGCCAACACATTACCACTTGGGGATCCAGATGAACTTATTATCTTTAGCACAACTTTGCATTAAGCACATTAAAATTCAGACGAAAATTGGGCAGAGTAACGGCTGTTTTCGGGTAAAATCCTTATCACGACGCCTTGGAATTAACCATCAAGGGCTTTCCAGGAAATACTTGCACACACAAACAGACACCAATCCAATTCCAGACAGACAGAATAATGACAGAGTAACAACAGAATAATAGGGTCCAGAGGTACTAAGTCCAATAGTCCAGGTCTCCAAAATGCTCAGGATAGTAATCAATAGTCCATAGGGCCTTATGTGTTTTTTAGATTTTAAGTTGTTTATTAATGTTTTAGCACAAAAATAGAGTATGGTCCAAATGGACAAAAGGAAAATAGCAGAAACATAAACAAAGCGTCCAAAGGGACAAATAGAAAATGGTGGCATATAAACATCCAAATGGACAAAGACAAAATGGCGGAAACATAAACATGATGAAATGATAAAACAAAGCATAAAGCGAGAAATATAAAGAGCAATATAATAAAAGTGCGGAAATTAAAGTCAATTGTTAGATGTTAAAGATAACCATCTTGAAGCTTGTCAAGTATGTTATCAAAGTTAGTAATAAAGATCAATGGTGAGTGAAGGATGTTCTCGGATTTAAATTCAATGAAAGTTTATCAGAAGCTTGATAAAATCATAGCGACTACACGATAAACTTCCATAACTCTTAAATCAACCGCATACAATTCTCTTCCATGCTTGATCTTGTTATTCGGGACACGAAATGTTACGCTATGTTAAGCAGATCGCCAAGTGATTTATGTAGAAATCACCCTACAACGAGGCCGGTAAACAACTTATGTGCTAATGCATGCAAGAGAAGCGATATATAGATCACTCTCCGAAAGCAATCCCGCACGAAAAGAAAATAGGTAGCAATCTAGTCTTTACCAAGAATCCATAAGAATTCTCAAGGTATCAAAGACTTTCATCGATCAAAAGAAAAAGAAATAAAAGATGGAACCACATTCAAAAGCTCCATCCATCTCTAAGTTCAATCACTTAATTTTGCGGATTCGGATTTTTATCTTATCGACGCCCTAAGTCCATTGACATTAAAGAGGAATTAGGCCTCTAATTTGTGATTCAAAGAAAATATCAACAGAAAGGAGTAGAAAAAGAGTTAAAACCAAAAACAAGTTTAAAATGAAAAAAAAAAAGCAAAAAGCTGCCAAGAAATTGATTTACCTCTGCAGGAAATCAATTTCCTGAGTGTGGAAATCGATTTACCTCTGTAGGAAATCGATTTCTTGAGTGCAATTTTCACATCTGGCGCAAAAAACAAAGTGGAAATCGATTTCCCTCTGTAGGAAAACGATTTCCTGCAGACAGTTTTCAAAAAAACAGCATTAGGAAGCATAAAACCTTGTTTAAGCGAAAACACAAACACCTTATGATCTCATATGTCAATGTGCACGAATTTTCCATCAAATCTTCACCAATTGTCACCAATATAGCATCAAAGATGCATCACGCACAAGCACAAAAGAATCACATTGTGGAATATAAAAAAAGCATATAGAAATTTACCAAATCTTGAACAAAACTTGGATCTACTTCAAGAACACACCAACACAAGTCTTGATCTCTCAACAATTGAAGAAAAAAGAGTGATGGATGATGGTTTAGCTCAAAGTTAGTGAGGTTCAAGATGTAACTCCTAACTTTATGAAAGAAAATAGAGCTTTGAGTGAATTTGGTAGGGATGAGGAGAGAAATTGCAAGAGTTTATTTGACTATTCAAGCTTTTAAAATGAAGAGGTAGAGGCCTCTATTTATAGAATTGGAGGTGGAGGTATGGGCAATTTGGTCAATGTTCATTTGGTAATTAACTTGTGTTTAATTTGGTAAAGTGGGGTTAAAATGAGGTTAATGAGATAAATTAATTTGTGGTGAGGTGGAATATTGGTAAATGACAAAGAATAATCAAGGAAAATGTGTTTGGTTCCAAAATGATGTCATGCTTACCTCTTTTTTTTTCAAATTTTGTCCATGGAAATCAATTTCCCATATGGGTAAATCGATTTCCTCAGCAAAATTTTCAAAAATTCTTTTTCTTGCATTGCTTTGGTTCTTGCTCGATCTCTTACCTGTAAAACACAAATAAAAGAAACAAAATGCATATTTTTGGATTTTGGTTAGTATAAAACAAATTTAAAAGCTATAAGTGCTTAATGGTTCCCCTCAGAGGCGAAGTGAGCATAATACCAAAAAATGAAATCTCAAGATTGTGATCTTGATTGATGATTGAAACGCAAATGATGTGTGATCTTAGGGTCAAAAATTGGGGTATGACATATGTTGGTAAAGCCCTTTTACTAATTAAAAGTCTATTTTTCATAAAAATAAGGAAATTGGAGAAGAAGGAAATAGAACGTGAAAGAAGAGCTGAGAAGTAGAGAACTCAGAGAACGTGAAAGAGGAACATAAGAGGAAGAGAACCAATCAAGTATATTTGGCTAAGGTAAGGGGGGACTCTTCCGGTTAGCATCTTGTATCGTGTTATAGGTGATAGGGCGTGTTTAGATGTATTGTTTAGGTCAATTTGATTATATGTTAGATTGGAGTTTAGGATAATTTTGAAAAGAATCGTGTAATTTGATGTTATCCATGTTGAATTTTATGTATAATTGTGTGTGGATTGATATTATGGTATGAATATAGTGTTTAATGATGTGTTTCTGTGTTCATCCATATAAACTAGATCTGAGAACATGAGTTTCTAAACAATTGAGTGGAAACTTAGATTTTTATGTGTAAAACTGATATAGGATAATAGATTGATGAAGTTGGATGAATCCTATATGTTAAAGTGTGCAAAAATTCTGTTTTAGACTCAAAATTGCAGACTGTTAATGGTGAAAATGAATGGAAAACGGACTGGTACGATTGTAGGTTTTGGAGAAGTCACTGGCGATTCACGTATGATACGCATATGAGGGACGTTCCCAAGGGCCGTACGCGTATGGTACGCTTCCCTGTCCCGTCGTAATGCAGCCTTCTGCTGGTACGTGTATGAGAGGAGGTGATACGTGTATGAGAGGAGTGATACGCGTATGAGGAGTTTTCTGTGAGAATCAGCCTCTGCTGAAACGCGTATGGTACGCGTATGGACAGGTTGTGTGCAGGATTTTCCGTTTTGTGATTTTTGAAAGTGTGATGAGGCATAACTTTTGAACCGTTGGCCTGTTTTGAGTGTCGTTTCGAGTATGATTAACCTTGTGAAATAACCTTTATGATGAATGATGATTTGATTGTATTTGAATGATGCTAATATATATAAACATGCTTTGATGATGATGATGATGTTTTGAATATGAGACGATATTGTTCATCGGATCGAAGATGGTATAAGTGTGTTATATATATGTTTGCATTCATTCATAATCATTTGTTGAGGGTTGTATCCAGATGATTGTTATGGATCAGTGAAGGGCATAAGTTCCATTGTGTGGAATTTGTGCTGGCAGGGTCGTATCTTGATGATGTTGGATTGGTCGGTGGATTATTCTCATTGATGATGTTGGTACCACATGGATAGTGTCAGTTCATTCATATGCATGATTTTTATAACATGATTGAATGTGTTTCAATGTTATGGTTTGATGATGTGTTGATTGTGTGATGGTGAAATGTCTGAATATAATACAATTGGGTGAATAATATAACTATGATGTGTTATTGTTTATGATGCAATAATATTTGTTAATTGTGAATGAGACTCACCCTTACATGTTGTCATTTCAGATTGATGATAGCGGCTTTCGACTTGGTGAGGATTAGCTCATAAGTCAGTGTGTTTAGTATAGCGTCGGGTGTCATGCTCTGATATGGTAACACTGGGGAACGCGGGTTTTTTAGTTTATAAGTTTATGTCTATTTGCCTTTGTTTTGAGTCATTTCAGACTGCATGACAATGACGTATGATGTTTTGTTTTTAAATTGAATTGTGGCACCCTTGTTTCATGTTACTCTGAATTATTTATTTAATTGCCGCGGGGTTTAGAAGGGTGTTACACCTATAGCCTGTCGTAGGCTTATTTTTAAGCTTGTGTCTAGCCTTTTCGGAGGTCTGATTAACCTGTTAGCCTACATAAAGCCTATTTGCTTTAGACATATATAAATAAGTAATTAAAATAATGTTTAAATACACTAACTAACTAAAAGACCGAGAGACTAAAAATTTGTTTGCGATGACTTATTTTAATTTATCTATTAGCATAAATTCTGTGAGACTATTTGTTTAAGAGAACTTATGAAAACAATGTCCATCAGGTGTTTTCATCTTATTTTCACAAGTTCTTCAAGATAATCAAATTTTATTTATGTATTTTAATTCAAAGTACAAAACATAACAATAAAAAAATATTCATATTTATTTAAATAGGTCGGCCTGATAGGGTTAAAAGACTTTTTTTTGGCCCTGAGACCTAGCATTTTTAACTAAATAGACTTATAAAAAAGCCTAGGACTTTTCTATTTAAAAAAAATGTGGTATGGTATGAGCCTAGATAGACTAGCCTGTAAGTCTCTGTTATCGGTCAGACCTATTTTCCGCTCTAAACACAAATTAATCCATGTCACTTTAACACCTCATTCAACCATCCATTATAGACATTCAATTATTGAAAAATATATACAAACATCCATTAGAGCATCTTCAATGGTGCAACTCAATTTTGAGTTTTTTGTGGGACCTATTAAACCACATTATCTTGAAACAACTTATTTAATTTTTACTCTAACGGTACAACTCTATATTAGGTCCCACAATTTTACCTCATATATTAATATTTTATTCCAATCAAATTTTATTTTAACTCTAAACAGCCTATCTTTTATATTTATCATTATTTTAATACATTGTTATCATTATATTTAATATATTTTGATGTTACCATACGTTGCTTCAGACAACACTTAATTGCTTCATAGTGCAACGGTGTTGCTAGCTGGCGGACTATTTTTCAACTCCAATGGTCATTTGTGAGAAAATAATATTACATGCTGGCGGACTGGGTAGAAAAATCTACCGCTGGAGCTGCTCTTAATGGTTTTACAAAGTACAAACATTAAATTATGGAAACAAACGAAGCAAAGTAGTACTCCTTACATCATCATGAGACAAAACACGGCTGAAAAAACGAAAAGGAGAATGAATACACACTACTCACTCAAAAGAATGCCAAGAGTGTTTCTTACCAGCTAGACTATTGAAAAGTGAAAACCATGCTTTATATTAGGGATAGACAAATTTTATCTGTCCGATTTAAACTGACCGATCTATTAGTTATTTTGTGTAATCAGATTGGATCGAATTGGGTGTCGAATTGATTTAGTTATTTAATTTGAGTATTGTGTAGGGTTGTTTTGGTCAGGTTCAGATGATTATTTTAAATCCGTCAAAAACCGAATCCGACCAAATTCAATTAATATTTAGTTTATTTATTTTTATTACTATAAAACTAACTAACGTATTATAAAAATAAAAGTCACAATATTGTCAGATTTTTATCATTTTATAGTTTGACGATATCGTTGTGTTATCACACTAATATAAGAATATGCCTTATAAAATTTTAAATATTATTTAACTTGTTGTTTAAAGTGTGATAATGACCAAAATAATTTCAATAATATTAAAAATGTTATCACATAATAATAATCAATAATAAAAGTTGTTATTTTTTAATTATTCTAAAATTTTGTTTATTTTTTTACAATTAAAAAATGAATATGTGAAATTTTATAAAAAATAGTCATTTTAATGAGTTTATTCCAATAAATATTAAACCGATAAGACCCACCTGACTTACCCGCTTAACCGATTTAATCCAAACCGACGATAATCGAATTTTTTTCTATCGAAATTGGGTCATTAAAATGAAACTGTGATTTACGTCGGATTTAAATTTTAGGCCCGATATCGATCTAAACCGACCGATTATCCACCCCTACTTTATACTACTTCTATGTTTATACTCTTACAATTTTTTAGACCTATTTATAATTTTTTTTTAATTTAAAATGTATTTTATAGAACTTTAATCATACTAGATCAGGATTAAATATTCTTACACAAACATTAACTTTTTTTTAAAACAAATTTATAAAATTAAAATAATTTTTAAATTTAATATTTTAATCAATTTTTTTTGTAATTTCCGTGATTTGGCTTAAGAGATTTTCTTTTTAAGGATATAAGTACTAGGTTGTATACTCTAGGTGGTATTTCTTGAATTATTTTAAATAAACTTTTTTCAAAAAAATAAATACTATTGACTTAAAAAGACTAGCACGTTAAGCAGTGTTTGTAGTAAACGCGTTTTTGTCGTCACAACTAGAAAAGTCTCTTTCGGCTTTATTGCATTCCTCTGTAGTCAAAGAAACATAAATACATACATTCACCTTTATTTCTTATATGTTTTTCGTTCGGCGGAAAAAGACAGCTCTCCAACTTAACAACCTCAAATGCCCTCTTTTTTTTTTTTCCTTCTCCATTTTGTCAAGAATCTTAAATACTCAGAATATATTTTTTCAACAAGAATCTTAAATAATCAATATATTTTTCGCATTTGTACAATTATCAGTTCTTTGTTTTTCAAGAGTATTATAAGTTCTTTTTAATTATTTTTTTTAAATTTAAAAGTTGACTTTTGTAATAAAGAAATTCGGATAAATAATTACATTGAATAAGTTTTTTAGTTAATATTTTGTAACAATGTTGATGAAAATTCTAAAACCACAATTTTTTTTAACGCTAATATGTTATCATCGTCGTCAGTTAACATTGTCAACATTATCAATTAGTATTCAAATCATCGTTGACTATCACTCAAACTACTTCAACCACCATTGATTATGAATACTACTATGAAATTATTCCCTTTAGTTATTGCGGCTATCTTGCCATCGATCACAACTCTAACATTCAATCGCCGTCTTATACGTCAATTATATGTCTCATCCTTCAACAATCACACCTTTTAACTGCTATACTAGAAGAAATGCTACATAATAGGCTCCCTTCTTTATTAATTATGATCATATTGTAAATGCCATATTTCTAGTCTAATTTAGTTTAGCATGTTTGTCAAGACTTCAGACTTAGTCAAAAGTATGGTAGTTGAATAATTAGATTTTATGGTCATGTTCTTTTTTTATAACGCAACAAATTAAGGAAGGTAAAATGGTGGAACCACGACCCGATGAAGTTGTAAGCTTGTAGACATAGTCAACAAAATGTGTAGAGGAACATAAGACAACAGTCAAAGATGGGGTGCCTCATTTCTCAAAAATAAAGGAAACAATCTTGCAGTACCGGCATAAATGGTCCAATGAAATAACATTTTCGATATACCATAATCTCTCTACCAATAGAATCAATTTCTCTATAAATATCACACTTTGTAAATTTCAAACAACATTTAATCAATCGATCAAACTATTTATGCATTTCTGCCAACTCCTCTTGACGAACAACCTTGACTTTGCTCGAGATATACACATTATCTTCTTCAAAAACAAGGGACCGAAACTCCCCATCCATTTAGGACTAGGATGAAAAAGAAATATAGGAGACGAGGTAACCAGAGTCGGCACAAAACCTTCCATGGGACTGGGCCTTATATGGTCTTGCTCGGCTAACCAAGGTCTTCTTCTGGATGGTCCACGACTAAGGGGCATTTCAACAGTCAGAACGGTAGGAGGAATTCTCCCAACCAAGCATAGTGATGAGCGTAAATCACCCTTCGACGCGGGTTATCAAGAGAATCCTAGATTTCTGTCGAGATTGGGAAAAGAAGGTAAGCTGTAAATAGACTAGTAGAGGATCACATAATAGGAACCCTTGTAGTAGCTAGCACATTGATGGACTATGCGGGTGAAAGGAAGGCCCTAGGAGTTCTCTTCATTTGTAGCATCGTTTGATGACATGTCAACTAATCTACAAACTAGAAATTAAGCAAGATAAAGTA
Source organism: Vicia villosa (assembly GCF_029867415.1). NCBI lineage: Eukaryota > Viridiplantae > Streptophyta > Magnoliopsida > Fabales > Fabaceae > Vicia > Vicia villosa. The sequence goes on along the minus strand of NW_026705019.1, from coordinate 90,270 downwards.
TTGGTCACCAAGAAATTAGTATTGAAAATAAGAAATTACGTACGTTACTCACCAAATATGACTTGCCTCTCCTCTTTTATAGTAGATTCCACTAAAGGGCACATTTCTATTTTTGTTTATTTCTTCGGTGCCACGCCAAAAGGAACAACGCCATCAACGAAATTGAAGTCGTTAAAGAAGATACCAATTTCCTCCTTAGATAGATTTATTTCCGGGACAATTCGTTCAAGTTATAAACATTAGACCCGACGTCTCCAAGAAATGACTCTAACGCCAAAACTTGGAGAATTTACCCGAACATCCAAAAGGCATCTTAAACTGTATTTCACATGTGTTAGCACAAGCCTTTTTCGGTAAGGGGTGTAACCAGGTAATAGTGGCCCTTGAAGCTCTTCACACTCTCAGAAAATACCTTAAACATCTTATTATTCTTCCTAAGATAAACAAAGCCTTGACCCCTCATCGAATCAACAGATATACGTTGAGCTTTATAGATATGAAAAAAATAGTGTCAAGGTTGGCACATTCTTCTTATACTCGCACCATTAATGGAATACTTTGATGCAAGACCATCTCACCAGATGTAGTTATGAAGGAGCTATTTCCAAGTGATTTAGAATGCCCACCTCAAAATCCTATAAAAAAACAAGATTTCATGAAGATGGATGATAGACCCATCATACTTGCTCAATATCCTCTTATTCTCTTCTGAGGGAAGCACTCCCTACTTTGAGGAAGAACCCACCTCGTTGAAGCCATGATTCATGATGCCCTTGGCGATGAAGGTGGAGACATGATCGGAAAAATAGCAAGTGTACTATTTTCACCGATGTAGTTATAATGGGTTTACCCCAAGTATCGATCTCGAGGACTGAGTAGGAAATACAAGTTATTATTATAAGTCAATTAAACAAAAACATAAGGTTGTTGTTTTAATGATTAATGAAATAAGCTGAAATAATACAACTATTGCTGAAATTAAAATTGAACTTTTTATAAAATTAGAATAATGCCAAGGTAAGGTGTGTGATTTGCTTTATAACTCCTCTGGATTAAGATCTCTTTAACAAGTTCATAGAATACAATTATTTATTCCTAAGGATGTTTTCCTAAGTCCTTAGTGAAAACCTTTTGGTTTATAATCCTATTACCTAAGTCCTTAGAGACATAGGAGAAAACCAAAGCTGAGATTAATCAAGAATTTCTAAATAACCTTACGGTATCCCTAGTCCTAGGTGATAACTATAAGGTTCAATTGTATACAAACCTTAACAATCGTAGTCCTACAAATTGTTAACCACTAAACAATCCTTATTGATCCGATAAAGACAGCATTAAAAACATTATACAATCGAATTGAATAATATGAACATTTGATTAAAGAAATACGGAATCCAGAGTCATTACAAATCAAATCAGGGACACCCCCTGGCATTGGGGGGTTTAGACTCTCATAATATTCAAGAAACAAAAAGCAAAAAATTTAGACATTACAAAGATAATTTGGAACTTTGATCTTCAATGGTGTCCACCGTTGAATCTCTCCGTCTCCGAAACCCTTGATGAAGCTATCTTTCTCCTCTTTCTGGAATTCTATCGTACGATGCAAAAAGTGCCTCCCCTCTTGTTTCTAATTCACTTTTAATTTGTTCTAGGTTTTCAGGTCCAAGACAGAACACCCAAAATGCCCCCGGTGCTTTAAAAATAACAAAATAGAAAAATTCAGAATTTCTGTCTGCACCAGCTGACACGGCCGTGTCACTTGACACGGGCTGACTGTGTCAGCTTCTGCCACTTTTGGGGAGAATCCTTCAGCAGGTTGGACACGACCGTGTCACTTGACACGGGCTGCCCGTGTCAGCCTCTGCCTTCATAATTTGGCTTTGACTTCAACATCAAAGTTGTAGCCCTTTTCGTTAGCGAAATTTTGCCACCGGAACCGCGTCATTCCGAGTTACGAAGCTCTAGTTATGATCAAAATACTACACGCTTGTCACGATTTTCAGCTTCTTTTACACCAACACTTGTGAAATTTCCATCTGATCCAGAATTGACCTACAACCACCAAGTAGAGAGATCAAAAGCATCTAAAAAGACATGATAAAGGGCACAAAAACATAATGCAAGCAATTAACTAATATTAAAGGAATCAATGAAAAACTCTTGAAAACAACCACAAAGTGTTACCAATTATGACGATCTTATGCCGAATTTATGACGAAACTAAGTAGAAATGGTGACTGATCACAACCCCAAACTTATCTCATTGCTTGTCCTCAAGTGATGCATGAGAGAATAAAACAAAATTCACGCTTACCACAATACAACCAATGCTTTTCGCAACTCAACTTATACCTTTCCGATCAATTTTTCCAGTTTCACAAACCGGGTTTCGCGCTTCACTTCCACGTCAAAGTACTCCTTCACCTGCATGCTTTTTCACATTTCTCACCAGTTCTCTCGGGGTTTAAATGAACTTCACTCACAAGTCATGATATGCAATACCAACTTTTAAATTTGAGTAAACTCTACTTTCATACACAAATACTCTGCACACACTTTTTGAGGTCTTTGGGATGTAGCGGGGCTTAGGTGCGGTGAGATAAACAAGGAAAAGGATACACAAGGGTTATAGGCTCAACATTCGTGTTGTTTTTCTTGTTTTTGTGCTTCTTATAGCATAATAGGATTTAACCACACCCTTCTTTCTATTCCTCTTTTTTGCTTTGAGTGTGTGATGAATCAATGAGTCTCTTTGTTTAGGCGAGTGCTTCTTTGAATTCTTCCTTTTCTTAAGGAACTTTGATGTCTCAACATTTTTCTTTTCTCTTTTTTTTTCATTCATTTTTTTTCGCACTCGCCATTCTTTAGGTGTACTACCCCAAACTTACAATTTTTGCACTGATATAACACAACATTACAACACTAATGCCGATCGGGTAAGAAATTAGAAATATTTTTTTCTTTTTGGCCAGAAGTTAATATATGTGGTTAACACAAACAAGGGATACAGGCTCAAAGGGGTTTACAATGGATAAAAATAAACATGGTAAGGCTAGAAAGGCTCAGAGGGAAACAGAAACAACGTGCCTCAGTGTGTGTCATCATGTAGTGTCATATGAGCAGAATGTACGCAAATTCAAGTGATAAAGTCATACCTGACTACACTCTTATGATGATATATTTCTGGCTTTTTTGTGTTCTCACCATGTTAGGCATAGCTTACAGGATCCATAGTACTTATCGTGTGATGTTGCTCCTTTTCCGGTTCGTGTGTACCAACTTTCAATCTCGGTCCGGTGTCATCAAGTTGTGTCCAACAATTATTTTTGGTTGAATCAACTTCCAGGGATGCCTGGGGTGCAAGTTTGGGTTGGATCTTTCATCCTTTTACTACCACTCCATCAACCATCCGGTAAATCTCATCAATTTATAACACCTGGTAAACATAATAGCATAGAAATACTAGGACAAACAAATACTCAAAATAAAAATAGAACGCAATAAAAACCCCCACACACTTGAACCAAACATTGACCTCAATGTTTAAATTCGAGATAGCGAGGGTGAACTCACAGAGGGTACTGCGACTCCAGCTGCCGCTTCCTAGCTTTCACCAGAGAGACCCACTTTTCTTTATTTTCTGAAAAACAAAACAAAAAGTAAACCGCATTATTAAAACCGTGGGTTGCCTCCCACGAAGAGCTTCGTTTAACGTCGCATGGCTCGACGGTCCATTACCCTTTATTAAGGAGGGTACTTCCTCCTCCAAACCTGGTTGCTTGTCACTTCTCCAAACCTGGTTGCTTTTCTCTTCAAGTTACTATCCACTTTCATCTTCTCACTTTGATTGTCCTCTTTTTTCTTCTTTTTGACTTCTTGAATGAACGCAGAACTTATGATAGATGCCTGAGCTGAGCCCACATGAGAGACTATGCTCGATACTTTTTCTGGGAGGGGTTTTGGACTTTTGCTTTCTCCCTCACTTCTAATCATACCAACCGACGATTTATTATTTCCACATGCACCTTTCTTTTTGACGTCCAAGACCTTCATTGTTACCTCTTCATCAAATGATTTTACTGTTAGTGTCCCTTTCTCGAGATCCAGACTCCATCGACTAGTAATCAAAAATGGCCGCCCAAGAAGGATATGAGTCTCTTCATCTACGGGAATATCCATAATGTGGAAATCAACTGGAAAGATAAACTCACCGACCTCCACCAATACATCTTCAACTATCCCATATGACTGCTTAATGGTGTGATTAGCAAATTTCAATTTGGTCTCACTCTCGCTTATCTTTCCAATGTCAAGCTTTTTGAAGATAGATCATGGCATTAAACTTACACTAGAACCAGAATCAATTAACACCTTCTTGAACGATCTGTCATTGATAGTGCAAGGAATTGCCACTGCTCCAGGGTCTTTCTTCTTGATTGGGATCCTCCTTTTTGGTGAGACTCTACCACACTTTTCGGTTACCACTCCAGGCTCCACTCCTACTGGTCTCTGTTGCACCCCAAAATTTGCCCATCTAATTTAATACTAACTGGCTTATGCTCCTCATTTCATCTGCATTTTCATTAAGTTATCATATCATCATACATGCATTGACAAATAATCTGAAGTTCACTGGATCGATTTGAACTTCTAGAGTTTAGTCTTGGGCTCGGCATTTGGGGCGTAGTCATCATACAAAGATTGATTCGTGTTGTTACTTGGGTCACAAGTCTGTCACTTTGGAATATTTGCGAGAATTGGATAACAAATGTGGTTTTGTTTCAAGTTTGGAGAATTTATCAAGGCGTTGACCTTTTGAATTGGTTAACCTTGACCGAAACCCTTCTTGAGTCTTTTGGGACTTTTACCTCGAAGTTCACTTATGTTCGGAATACGCAAATTGAGAAGAATATTTAAAGATTCAAATTGTTCAAAGTTGAAGGGAATCATTTTTCAAGGTTCAACCACATGTATTATGGAGTTCAAAGGACCATTACAAGTTCAAATCCAAACAAGATTTATTTGTATTGATTCTATAATATTCACTCAAAGTCAAGCAATATGTAATTACAATTATCCATAGTACCAATCAATACCATGGCATATTAAAAGATTACACAAAGATCTACTGTATGCTACAAGAATTCATCAAAATCACAAAAGTTTACAAGACAACATAGAAGGCAAAAATCTGATTCATTTTTATGTTCAAGCCTAATCCCAAATTCAATGCTTCAAGCTCTTCATCCAATCTTGCTTATGCTGCTGCTAGCTATTAACCCTGGCACCACAGTTTCTCCATGTTTAGACCCTGCAACCAAACCAGAACATACATCATTATCAAAAAAGTATCGCAATACACATACATGTTCACATCATTCTGCAGAAGTGCAAATTCAAATGACACAATTCATTCACAATGTTAAACCATCAAACCCACATAAAAACACTAACACAACCCAGCCTTCATAAATAAGCTCCTTTTCAATTCTAAACCACAACCAGCCAGCCCTGCATATTCATAACTGTTTAACTTCCTAACTAACAGTTTTATCCTAACCAATTCAACTACCTATTCATAACTAACTGTCAAAACCCCTTGGTAACTTTCAAACAGCTATAACAGAACCCAAACTAACTTTTCCTAACCCCTAACTGGTTCTAACCACCTAACAGAATTTGTAACTACCTCTAACAAACCTATAACCATCTATAACGAAATCTAACTAACCTCTTAACTCTCAATCTCCTCCCTCCATCTAATAACTAACTTACCCTAATCTAATGGCCCAGATCAATTCATCTCCAATTGCTTCAACAATCACCTTCAACTATATAAACTAATCATTACTCATTCACAAGGTTCCTCCACCATTTTCTCATCTTCAACCAATCATCATCTTCAATCCTCTCTTCTTCATCTCTTCCCTCGACACACACCATTCATCTTCAATCACTCTCAGTTCCATTCCCTATACTCAAAGCTTTTCCATCAACCTCTTCAGAGCATTGATCAAGCTCTAAAAGAGGTGAAGCATAGCCTCACGCACCCTCTCTGAATCTCCATATTCAATCATCTTCATACTCTCCTTACATCTACTCCTCACAACAACAATACAACAGCAGAACACAACTATTTAAAAACCTTATTTTCCCCGTGTTTCTTTTCATTCATTTGCATACATTCCCTTAGCATTAAGCTTTAGATTTATACACCCTTAGAATAAAACAAACATAAGTGGATCCTGTGGAGTACCACAGACGTGAGGGGTGCTAATACCTTCCCCTTGCGTAACCGACTTCTTACCCGATCTCTGGTCGCAAGACCTTTTCTTATCCTTTCTTTATCCCAGGTTTTCTGATATTCCTTTCCCGCGATGGGATAAATATATTGGTGGCGACTCTGTTCATCATTTCGCGAGCGTGCGACAGTCTCTTTTTAGAAATCACTTCTTTCATGAATTTCTTGTACAAAGGTATATTCTCTAGTGCTTCAAAAAAGGGTAAGTTAATCTCTAACTTTTTGAACATTGCAGCAAACTTCTCAAAATCCTTCTCTTTCGAATCCTTCTTGGCTACTCTAGAGGGGAATGGTAATTTAATCACCGGTTCAGCCTCATTTTTATTTTTCTCTTCAAGTGGCTTACCCGGTAGTGCCATTACTTCGGGTTCTTTCACATTCTCTCTTATTTCCAGATCTACCTCTATTACCAAGTTGTCATCTATTTCCTTTTTTTCTTCAGACTCTGGTATTTTATGACTTGTTGTTGTGACAGCATTGATATTCTCTTGGTTTTTAGGATTCTTCACAGTTGAGCTCGGAAGGGTACCTTGTGCCTGTAGAGTGAGATGCTGTGCTATCTGACCCACTTGAACTACCAGATTTTTTATTGAAGCTGGGGTGTTCCTATGGTTATTTCTCGTCTCTTCTTGAAACTGAGAACATTGTTCGCCCAGTCTCTCAATAGTTACTTCCCATTCTGCCTTCTGAGGCACTTGTTGTTGAAATTGTTGTTGACCTTGAGTTTGAAACTATTGTGGATGATGTTGAAATTGTTGCTGGTATGGTGGTTGTTGTGGAGGTATGTATTGTTGTGGCTGAGCTTGAGATTGATATTGGTTGGGTCCCTGCTTTTGAAAATTTCCTTGTTGGTCTTTCCATGCGAAATTAGGATGATTTTTCCATCCTGGATTATATGTGTTGGCGTATGGATTATTCTGCCTCAACATATGAATCTGTTCCTGCGTGGCCATACAATGCATAGCAAAATGCGGTCCACCACATATTTCACATATAATTGATGTGACTGGCTCAACCTGTGCTACTTTCTGTTCTCCAATATTCATCTTCTTTAGTTTTCTTTTTACCTCAGCCGCAATCTGGTCTTCCATTTTAACAACCTGATCTGCAAGCTTTAAATCAATTTTTCCTTCTGGTTGGTTCATTGTGCGATCATACAACTCAATATGCTCATTAGCGGAAATTGCTTCTATGATCCTCTTGATACCAGTGGCTATTGAGAAATTTGTTGAGCCACCGGCAGCAGTGTCTATAAGCTGTTTTGTCTTGACCCGTAGACCATTCACAAAAGTCTGCATTTGCTCGGTTGGGTCCATGTTATGAGTAGAACATGTAACCAAACACCTCTTAAACCTTTTATATGCATCTCCAAGTGATTCCCCTTCTTTCTGTTTGAAATTGATAAAGTCATATCTTTTTCGAATGAAAACCGAAGCAGGGAAATACTCATTAAGGAAAGCATTTTCCATCTCTTGCCATGTCGTGATACTCCCAACTGGAAGTGAGTAAAACCACTCTTCCGCATCTTTGGATAAAGTGAATGAAAACATCACAAGTCTCTTGGCTTCTTCAGAATGGCCTTCTATCTTCAATGATGTTGTTGTGGTGAGGAATCTCTGTAGATGCTTATTTGCATATTCGTTGATTCTTCCTGAAAAGGGCTTGCTCTCCAACTGGAGGATAGTAGAGGGATGTAGTTGGAAGTGCGCCACATTGACCGGTTGATTTACTATTGTCATTCGGCCAAGTGGTGCGTTAGCCCTTCCATAATCACCTAAAAGTCTTTCCGCGGGAGGTGGATCCTCTGCCATAGTTTTAGATTCTAAATCTGACTGCTCGGATGGGATGGATAGTATTTCTTCATTTTCGGATTCTGAAACTATGGTTGATTCTTCTTTTGATGCCAGTCTTTTTTGCTTAACTTCTCGAAGTCGTGCTCGCAATGATCTTTCTGGTTCTGCGTCAAAAAGAAATTCTGCTGAGGCCTTACCTCGCATACAAGATTAGACAATGATTAGTTGAGAGCAAAAATAAAATAAAAACAAAATAAAAATTGCAGAAAAATAAAATTTTAGTTGCAGAGCAACAAAATTTCAATTGACTTATTAATCACTTATAATTTAGCAATCCCCGGCAACGGCGCCAAAAACTTGATCGGAAAAATAGCAATTGTACTATTTCCACCTATGTAGTTATAATGGGTTTACCCCAAGTATCGATCTCGAGGACTGCGTAGGAAATACAAGTTATTATTATAAGTCAATTAAACAAAAACATAAGGTTGTTGTTTTAATGATTAATGAAATAAGCTGAAATAATACAACTATTGCTGAAATTAAAATTGAACTTTTTATAAAATTAGAACAATGCCAAGGTAAGGTGTGTGATTTGCTTTATAACTCCTCTGGATTAAGATCTCTTTAACAAGTTCATAGAATACAATTATTTATTCCTAAGGATGTTTTCCTAAGTCCTTAGTGAAAACCTTTTGGTTTATAATCCTATTACCTAAGTCCTTAGAGACATGGGAGAAAACCAAAGCTGAGATTAATCAAGAATTTCTAAATAACCTTACGGTATCCCTAGTCCTAGGTGATAACTATAAGGTTCAATTGTATACAAACCTTAACAATCGTAGTCCTACAAATTGTTAACCACTAAACAATCCTTATTGATCCGATAAAGACAGCATTAAAAACATTATACAATCGAATTGAATAATACGAACATTTGATTAAAGAAATACGGAATCCAGAGTCATTACAAATCAAATCAGGGACACCCCCTAGCATTGGGGGGTTTAGCCTCTCATAATATTCAAGAAACAAAAAGCAAAAAATTTAGACATTACAAAGATAATTTGGAACTTTGATCTTCAATGGTGTCCACCGTTGAATCTCTCCGTCTCCGAAACCCTTGATGAAGCTATCTTTCTCCTCTTTCTGGAATTCTATCGTACGATGCAAAAAGTGCCTCCCCTCTTGTCTCTAAATCACTTTTAATCTGTTCTAGGTTTTCAGGTCCAAGACAGAACACCCAAAATGCCCCCGGTGCTTTAAAAATAACAAAATAGAAAAATTCAGAATTTCTGTCTGCACCAGCTGACACGGCCGTGTCACTTGACACGGGCTGACTGTGTCAGCTTCTGCCACTTTTGGGGAGAATCCTTCAGCAGGTTGGACACGACCGTGTCACTTGACACGGGCTGCCCGTGTCAGCCTCTGCCTTCATAATTTGGCTTTGACTTCAACATCAAAGTTGTAGCCCTTTTCGTTAGCGAAATTTTGCCACCGGAACCGCGTCATTCCGAGTTACGAAGCTCTAGTTATGATCAAAATACTACACGCTTGTCACGATTTTCAGCTTCTTTTACACCAACACTTGTGAAATTTCCATCTGATCCAGAATTGACCTACAACCACCAAGTAGAGAGATCAAAAGCATCTAAAAAGACATGATAAAGGGCACAAAAACATAATGCAAGCAATTAACTAATATTAAAGGAATCAATGAAAAACTCTTGAAAACAACCACAAAGTGTTACCAATTATGACGATCTTATGCCGAATTTATGACGAAACTAAGTAGAAATGGTGACTGATCACAACCCCAAACTTATCTCATTGCTTGTCCTCAAGTGATGCATGAGAGAATAAAACAAAATTCACGCTTACCACAATACAACCAATGCTTTTCGCAACTCAACTTATACCTTTCCGATCAATTTTTCCAGTTTCACAAACCGGGTTTCGCGCTTCACTTCCACGTCAAAGTACTCCTTCACCTGCATGCTTTTTCACATTTCTCACCAGTTCTCTCGGGGTTTAAATGAACTTCACTCACAAGTCATGATATGCAATACCAACTTTTAAATTTGAGTAAACTCTACTTTCATACACAAATACTCTGCACACACTTTTTGAGGTCTTTGGGATGTAGCGGGGCTTAGGTGCGGTGAGATAAACAAGGAAAAGGATACACAAGGGTTATAGGCTCAACATTCGTGTTGTTTTTCTTGTTTTTGTGCTTCTTATAGCATAATAGGATTTAACCACACCCTTCTTTCTATTCCTCTTTTTTGCTTTGAGTGTGTGATGAATCAATGAGTCTCTTTGTTTAGGCGAGTGCTTCTTTGAATTCTTCCTTTTCTTAAGGAACTTTGATGTCTCAACATTTTTCTTTTCTCTTTTTTTTTCATTCATTTTTTTTCGCACTCGCCATTCTTTAGGTGTACTACCCCAAACTTACAATTTTTGCACTGATATAACACAACATTACAACACTAATGCCGATCGGGTAAGAAATTAGAAATATTTTTTTCTTTTTGGCCAGAAGTTAATATATGTGGTTAACACAAACAAGGGATACAGGCTCAAAGGGGTTTACAATGGATAAAAATAAACATGGTAAGGCTAGAAAGGCTCAGAGGGAAACAGAAACAACGTGCCTCAGTGTGTGTCATCATGTAGTGTCATATGAGCAGAATGTACGCAAATTCAAGTGATAAAGTCATACCTGACTACACTCTTATGATGATATATTTCTGGCTTTTTTGTGTTCTCACCATGTTAGGCATAGCTTACAGGATCCATAGTACTTATCGTGTGATGTTGCTCCTTTTCCGGTTCGTGTGTACCAACTTTCAATCTCGGTCCGGTGTCATCAAGTTGTGTCCAACAATTATTTTTGGTTGAATCAACTTCCAGGGATGCCTGGGGTGCAAGTTTGGGTTGGATCTTTCATCCTTTTACTACCACTCCATCAACCATCCGGTAAATCTCATCAATTTATAACACCTGGTAAACATAATAGCATAGAAATACTAGGACAAACAAATACTCAAAATAAAAATAGAACGCAATAAAAACCCCCACACACTTGAACCAAACATTGACCTCAATGTTTAAATTCGAGATAGCGAGGGTGAACTCACAGAGGGTACTGCGACTCCAGCTGCCGCTTCCTAGCTTTCACCAGAGAGACCCACTTTTCTTTATTTTCTGAAAAACAAAACAAAAAGTAAACCGCATTATTAAAACCGTGGGTTGCCTCCCACGAAGAGCTTCGTTTAACGTCGCATGGCTCGACGGTCCATTACCCTTTATTAAGGAGGGTACTTCCTCCTCCAAACCTGGTTGCTTGTCACTTCTCCAAACCTGGTTGCTTTTCTCTTCAAGTTACTATCCACTTTCATCTTCTCACTTTGATTGTCCTCTTTTTTCTTCTTTTTGACTTCTTGAATGAACGCAGAACTTATGATAGATGCCTGAGCTGAGCCCACATGAGAGACTATGCTCGATACTTTTTCTGGGAGGGGTTTTGGACTTTTGCTTTCTCCCTCACTTCTAATCATACCAACCGACGATTTATTATTTCCACATGCACCTTTCTTTTTGACGTCCAAGACCTTCATTGTTACCTCTTCATCAAATGATTTTACTGTTAGTGTCCCTTTCTCGAGATCCAGACTCCATCGACTAGTAATCAAAAATGGCCGCCCAAGAAGGATATGAGTCTCTTCATCTACGGGAATATCCATAATGTGGAAATCAACTGGAAAGATAAACTCACCGACCTCCACCAATACATCTTCAACTATCCCATATGACTGCTTAATGGTGTGATTAGCAAATTTCAATTTGGTCTCACTCTCGCTTATCTTTCCAATGTCAAGCTTTTTGAAGATAGATCATGGCATTAAACTTACACTAGAACCAGAATCAATTAACACCTTCTTGAACGATCTGTCATTGATAGTGCAAGGAATTGCCACTGCTCCAGGGTCTTTCTTCTTGATTGGGATCCTCCTTTTTGGTGAGACTCTACCACACTTTTCGGTTACCACTCCAGGCTCCACTCCTACTGGTCTCTGTTGCACCCCAAAATTTGCCCATCTAATTTAATACTAACTGGCTTATGCTCCTCATTTCATCTGCATTTTCATTAAGTTATCATATCATCATACATGCATTGACAAATAATCTGAAGTTCACTGGATCGATTTGAACTTCTAGAGTTTAGTCTTGGGCTCGGCATTTGGGGCGTAGTCATCATACAAAGATTGATTCGTGTTGTTACTTGGGTCACAAGTCTGTCACTTTGGAATATTTGCGAGAATTGGATAACAAATGTGGTTTTGTTTCAAGTTTGGAGAATTTATCAAGGCGTTGACCTTTTGAATTGGTTAACCTTGACCGAAACCCTTCTTGAGTCTTTTGGGACTTTTACCTCGAAGTTCACTTATGTTCGGAATACGCAAATTGAGAAGAATATTTAAAGATTCAAATTGTTCAAAGTTGAAGGGAATCATTTTTCAAGGTTCAACCACATGTATTATGGAGTTCAAAGGACCATTACAAGTTCAAATCCAAACAAGATTTATTTGTATTGATTCTATAATATTCACTCAAAGTCAAGCAATATGTAATTACAATTATCCATAGTACCAATCAATACCATGGCATATTAAAAGATTACACAAAGATCTACTGTATGCTACAAGAATTCATCAAAATCACAAAAGTTTACAAGACAACATAGAAGGCAAAAATCTGATTCATTTTTATGTTCAAGCCTAATCCCAAATTCAATGCTTCAAGCTCTTCATCCAATCTTGCTTATGCTGCTGCTAGCTATTAACCCTGGCACCACAGTTTCTCCATGTTTAGACCCTGCAACCAAACCAGAACATACATCATTATCAAAAAAGTATCGCAATACACATACATGTTCACATCATTCTGCAGAAGTGCAAATTCAAATGACACAATTCATTCACAATGTTAAACCATCAAACCCACATAAAAACACTAACACAACCCAGCCTTCATAAATAAGCTCCTTTTCAATTCTAAACCACAACCAGCCAGCCCTGCATATTCATAACTGTTTAACTTCCTAACTAACAGTTTTATCCTAACCAATTCAACTACCTATTCATAACTAACTGTCAAAACCCCTTGGTAACTTTCAAACAGCTATAACAGAACCCAAACTAACTTTTCCTAACCCCTAACTGGTTCTAACCACCTAACAGAATTTGTAACTACCTCTAACAAACCTATAACCATCTATAACGAAATCTAACTAACCTCTTAACTCTCAATCTCCTCCCTCCATCTAATAACTAACTTACCCTAATCTAATGGCCCAGATCAATTCATCTCCAATTGCTTCAACAATCACCTTCAACTATATAAACTAATCATTACTCATTCACAAGGTTCCTCCACCATTTTCTCATCTTCAACCAATCATCATCTTCAATCCTCTCTTCTTCATCTCTTCCCTCGACACACACCATTCATCTTCAATCACTCTCAGTTCCATTCCCTATACTCAAAGCTTTTCCATCAACCTCTTCAGAGCATTGATCAAGCTCTAAAAGAGGTGAAGCATAGCCTCACGCACCCTCTCTGAATCTCCATATTCAATCATCTTCATACTCTCCTTACATCTACTCCTCACAACAACAATACAACAGCAGAACACAACTATTTAAAAACCTTATTTTCCCCGTGTTTCTTTTCATTCATTTGCATACATTCCCTTAGCATTAAGCTTTAGATTTATACACCCTTAGAATAAAACAAACATAAGTGGATCCTGTGGAGTACCACAGACGTGAGGGGTGCTAATACCTTCCCCTTGCGTAACCGACTTCTTACCCGATCTCTGGTCGCAAGACCTTTTCTTATCCTTTCTTTATCCCAGGTTTTCTGATATTCCTTTCCCGCGATGGGATAAATATATTGGTGGCGACTCTGTTCATCATTTCGCGAGCGTGCGACAGTCTCTTTTTAGAAATCACTTCTTTCATGAATTTCTTGTACAAAGGTATATTCTCTAGTGCTTCAAAAAAGGGTAAGTTAATCTCTAACTTTTTGAACATTGCAGCAAACTTCTCAAAATCCTTCTCTTTCGAATCCTTCTTGGCTACTCTAGAGGGGAATGGTAATTTAATCACCGGTTCAGCCTCATTTTTATTTTTCTCTTCAAGTGGCTTACCCGGTAGTGCCATTACTTCGGGTTCTTTCACATTCTCTCTTATTTCCAGATCTACCTCTATTACCAAGTTGTCATCTATTTCCTTTTTTTCTTCAGACTCTGGTATTTTATGACTTGTTGTTGTGACAGCATTGATATTCTCTTGGTTTTTAGGATTCTTCACAGTTGAGCTCGGAAGGGTACCTTGTGCCTGTAGAGTGAGATGCTGTGCTATCTGACCCACTTGAACTACCAGATTTTTTATTGAAGCTGGGGTGTTCCTATGGTTATTTCTCGTCTCTTCTTGAAACTGAGAACATTGTTCGCCCAGTCTCTCAATAGTTACTTCCCATTCTGCCTTCTGAGGCACTTGTTGTTGAAATTGTTGTTGACCTTGAGTTTGAAACTATTGTGGATGATGTTGAAATTGTTGCTGGTATGGTGGTTGTTGTGGAGGTATGTATTGTTGTGGCTGAGCTTGAGATTGATATTGGTTGGGTCCCTGCTTTTGAAAATTTCCTTGTTGGTCTTTCCATGCGAAATTAGGATGATTTTTCCATCCTGGATTATATGTGTTGGCGTATGGATTATTCTGCCTCAACATATGAATCTGTTCCTGCGTGGCCATACAATGCATAGCAAAATGCGGTCCACCACATATTTCACATATAATTGATGTGACTGGCTCAACCTGTGCTACTTTCTGTTCTCCAATATTCATCTTCTTTAGTTTTCTTTTTACCTCAGCCGCAATCTGGTCTTCCATTTTAACAACCTGATCTGCAAGCTTTAAATCAATTTTTCCTTCTGGTTGGTTCATTGTGCGATCATACAACTCAATATGCTCATTAGCGGAAATTGCTTCTATGATCCTCTTGATACCAGTGGCTATTGAGAAATTTGTTGAGCCACCGGCAGCAGTGTCTATAAGCTGTTTTGTCTTGACCCGTAGACCATTCACAAAAGTCTGCATTTGCTCGGTTGGGTCCATGTTATGAGTAGAACATGTAACCAAACACCTCTTAAACCTTTTATATGCATCTCCAAGTGATTCCCCTTCTTTCTGTTTGAAATTGATAAAGTCATATCTTTTTCGAATGAAAACCGAAGCAGGGAAATACTCATTAAGGAAAGCATTTTCCATCTCTTGCCATGTCGTGATACTCCCAACTGGAAGTGAGTAAAACCACTCTTCCGCATCTTTGGATAAAG
Source organism: Vicia villosa (assembly GCF_029867415.1). Lineage (NCBI taxonomy): Eukaryota > Viridiplantae > Streptophyta > Magnoliopsida > Fabales > Fabaceae > Vicia > Vicia villosa. Next base: position 74,768 of record NW_026705019.1, on the reverse strand, counting down.
TGAATGAAAACATCACAAGTCTCTTGGCTTCTTCAGAATGGCCTTCTATCTTCAATGATGTTGTTGTGGTGAGGAATCTCTGTAGATGCTTATTTGCATATTCGTTGATTCTTCCTGAAAAGGGCTTGCTCTCCAACTGGAGGATAGTAGAGGGATGTAGTTGGAAGTGCGCCACATTGACCGGTTGATTTACTATTGTCATTCGGCCAAGTGGTGCGTTAGCCCTTCCATAATCACCTAAAAGTCTTTCCGCGGGAGGTGGATCCTCTGCCATAGTTTTAGATTCTAAATCTGACTGCTCGGATGGGATGGATAGTATTTCTTCATTTTCGGATTCTGAAACTATGGTTGATTCTTCTTTTGATGCCAGTCTTTTTTGCTTAACTTCTCGAAGTCGTGCTCGCAATGATCTTTCTGGTTCTGCGTCAAAAAGAAATTCTGCTGAGGCCTTACCTCGCATACAAGATTAGACAATGATTAGTTGAGAGCAAAAATAAAATAAAAACAAAATAAAAATTGCAGAAAAATAAAATTTTAGTTGCAGAGCAACAAAATTTCAATTGACTTATTAATCACTTATAATTTAGCAATCCCCGGCAACGGCGCCAAAAACTTGATCGGAAAAATAGCAATTGTACTATTTCCACCTATGTAGTTATAATGGGTTTACCCCAAGTATCGATCTCGAGGACTGCGTAGGAAATACAAGTTATTATTATAAGTCAATTAAACAAAAACATAAGGTTGTTGTTTTAATGATTAATGAAATAAGCTGAAATAATACAACTATTGCTGAAATTAAAATTGAACTTTTTATAAAATTAGAACAATGCCAAGGTAAGGTGTGTGATTTGCTTTATAACTCCTCTGGATTAAGATCTCTTTAACAAGTTCATAGAATACAATTATTTATTCCTAAGGATGTTTTCCTAAGTCCTTAGTGAAAACCTTTTGGTTTATAATCCTATTACCTAAGTCCTTAGAGACATGGGAGAAAACCAAAGCTGAGATTAATCAAGAATTTCTAAATAACCTTACGGTATCCCTAGTCCTAGGTGATAACTATAAGGTTCAATTGTATACAAACCTTAACAATCGTAGTCCTACAAATTGTTAACCACTAAACAATCCTTATTGATCCGATAAAGACAGCATTAAAAACATTATACAATCGAATTGAATAATACGAACATTTGATTAAAGAAATACGGAATCCAGAGTCATTACAAATCAAATCAGGGACACCCCCTAGCATTGGGGGGTTTAGCCTCTCATAATATTCAAGAAACAAAAAGCAAAAAATTTAGACATTACAAAGATAATTTGGAACTTTGATCTTCAATGGTGTCCACCGTTGAATCTCTCCGTCTCCGAAACCCTTGATGAAGCTATCTTTCTCCTCTTTCTGGAATTCTATCGTACGATGCAAAAAGTGCCTCCCCTCTTGTCTCTAAATCACTTTTAATCTGTTCTAGGTTTTCAGGTCCAAGACAGAACACCCAAAATGCCCCCGGTGCTTTAAAAATAACAAAATAGAAAAATTCAGAATTTCTGTCTGCACCAGCTGACACGGCCGTGTCACTTGACACGGGCTGACTGTGTCAGCTTCTGCCACTTTTGGGGAGAATCCTTCAGCAGGTTGGACACGACCGTGTCACTTGACACGGGCTGCCCGTGTCAGCCTCTGCCTTCATAATTTGGCTTTGACTTCAACATCAAAGTTGTAGCCCTTTTCGTTAGCGAAATTTTGCCACCGGAACCGCGTCATTCCGAGTTACGAAGCTCTAGTTATGATCAAAATACTACACGCTTGTCACGATTTTCAGCTTCTTTTACACCAACACTTGTGAAATTTCCATCTGATCCAGAATTGACCTACAACCACCAAGTAGAGAGATCAAAAGCATCTAAAAAGACATGATAAAGGGCACAAAAACATAATGCAAGCAATTAACTAATATTAAAGGAATCAATGAAAAACTCTTGAAAACAACCACAAAGTGTTACCAATTATGACGATCTTATGCCGAATTTATGACGAAACTAAGTAGAAATGGTGACTGATCACAACCCCAAACTTATCTCATTGCTTGTCCTCAAGTGATGCATGAGAGAATAAAACAAAATTCACGCTTACCACAATACAACCAATGCTTTTCGCAACTCAACTTATACCTTTCCGATCAATTTTTCCAGTTTCACAAACCGGGTTTCGCGCTTCACTTCCACGTCAAAGTACTCCTTCACCTGCATGCTTTTTCACATTTCTCACCAGTTCTCTCGGGGTTTAAATGAACTTCACTCACAAGTCATGATATGCAATACCAACTTTTAAATTTGAGTAAACTCTACTTTCATACACAAATACTCTGCACACACTTTTTGAGGTCTTTGGGATGTAGCGGGGCTTAGGTGCGGTGAGATAAACAAGGAAAAGAATACACAAGGGTTATAGGCTCAACATTCGTGTTGTTTTTCTTGTTTTTGTGCTTCTTATAGCATAATAGGATTTAACCACACCCTTCTTTCTATTCCTCTTTTTTGCTTTGAGTGTGTGATGAATCAATGAGTCTCTTTGTTTAGGCGAGTGCTTCTTTGAATTCTTCCTTTTCTTAAGGAACTTTGATGTCTCAACATTTTTCTTTTCTCTTTTTTTTTCATTCATTTTTTTTCGCACTCGCCATTCTTTAGGTGTACTACCCCAAACTTACAATTTTTGCACTGATATAACACAACATTACAACACTAATGCCGATCGGGTAAGAAATTAGAAATATTTTTTTCTTTTTGGCCAGAAGTTAATATATGTGGTTAACACAAACAAGGGATACAGGCTCAAAGGGGTTTACAATGGATAAAAATAAACATGGTAAGGCTAGAAAGGCTCAGAGGGAAACAGAAACAACGTGCCTCAGTGTGTGTCATCATGTAGTGTCATATGAGCAGAATGTACGCAAATTCAAGTGATAAAGTCATACCTGACTACACTCTTATGATGATATATTTCTGGCTTTTTTGTGTTCTCACCATGTTAGGCATAGCTTACAGGATCCATAGTACTTATCGTGTGATGTTGCTCCTTTTCCGGTTCGTGTGTACCAACTTTCAATCTCGGTCCGGTGTCATCAAGTTGTGTCCAACAATTATTTTTGGTTGAATCAACTTCCAGGGATGCCTGGGGTGCAAGTTTGGGTTGGATCTTTCATCCTTTTACTACCACTCCATCAACCATCCGGTAAATCTCATCAATTTATAACACCTGGTAAACATAATAGCATAGAAATACTAGGACAAACAAATACTCAAAATAAAAATAGAACGCAATAAAAACCCCCACACACTTGAACCAAACATTGACCTCAATGTTTAAATTCGAGATAGCGAGGGTGAACTCACAGAGGGTACTGCGACTCCAGCTGCCGCTTCCTAGCTTTCACCAGAGAGACCCACTTTTCTTTATTTTCTGAAAAACAAAACAAAAAGTAAACCGCATTATTAAAACCGTGGGTTGCCTCCCACGAAGAGCTTCGTTTAACGTCGCATGGCTCGACGGTCCATTACCCTTTATTAAGGAGGGTACTTCCTCCTCCAAACCTGGTTGCTTGTCACTTCTCCAAACCTGGTTGCTTTTCTCTTCAAGTTACTATCCACTTTCATCTTCTCACTTTGATTGTCCTCTTTTTTCTTCTTTTTGACTTCTTGAATGAACGCAGAACTTATGATAGATGCCTGAGCTGAGCCCACATGAGAGACTATGCTCGATACTTTTTCTGGGAGGGGTTTTGGACTTTTGCTTTCTCCCTCACTTCTAATCATACCAACCGACGATTTATTATTTCCACATGCACCTTTCTTTTTGACGTCCAAGACCTTCATTGTTACCTCTTCATCAAATGATTTTACTGTTAGTGTCCCTTTCTCGAGATCCAGACTCCATCGACTAGTAATCAAAAATGGCCGCCCAAGAAGGATATGAGTCTCTTCATCTACGGGAATATCCATAATGTGGAAATCAACTGGAAAGATAAACTCACCGACCTCCACCAATACATCTTCAACTATCCCATATGACTGCTTAATGGTGTGATTAGCAAATTTCAATTTGGTCTCACTCTCGCTTATCTTTCCAATGTCAAGCTTTTTGAAGATAGATCATGGCATTAAACTTACACTAGAACCAGAATCAATTAACACCTTCTTGAACGATCTGTCATTGATAGTGCAAGGAATTGCCACTGCTCCAGGGTCTTTCTTCTTGATTGGGATCCTCCTTTTTGGTGAGACTCTACCACACTTTTCGGTTACCACTCCAGGCTCCACTCCTACTGGTCTCTGTTGCACCCCAAAATTTGCCCATCTAATTTAATACTAACTGGCTTATGCTCCTCATTTCATCTGCATTTTCATTAAGTTATCATATCATCATACATGCATTGACAAATAATCTGAAGTTCACTGGATCGATTTGAACTTCTAGAGTTTAGTCTTGGGCTCGGCATTTGGGGCGTAGTCATCATACAAAGATTGATTCGTGTTGTTACTTGGGTCACAAGTCTGTCACTTTGGAATATTTGCGAGAATTGGATAACAAATGTGGTTTTGTTTCAAGTTTGGAGAATTTATCAAGGCGTTGACCTTTTGAATTGGTTAACCTTGACCGAAACCCTTCTTGAGTCTTTTGGGACTTTTACCTCGAAGTTCACTTATGTTCGGAATACGCAAATTGAGAAGAATATTTAAAGATTCAAATTGTTCAAAGTTGAAGGGAATCATTTTTCAAGGTTCAACCACATGTATTATGGAGTTCAAAGGACCATTACAAGTTCAAATCCAAACAAGATTTATTTGTATTGATTCTATAATATTCACTCAAAGTCAAGCAATATGTAATTACAATTATCCATAGTACCAATCAATACCATGGCATATTAAAAGATTACACAAAGATCTACTGTATGCTACAAGAATTCATCAAAATCACAAAAGTTTACAAGACAACATAGAAGGCAAAAATCTGATTCATTTTTATGTTCAAGCCTAATCCCAAATTCAATGCTTCAAGCTCTTCATCCAATCTTGCTTATGCTGCTGCTAGCTATTAACCCTGGCACCACAGTTTCTCCATGTTTAGACCCTGCAACCAAACCAGAACATACATCATTATCAAAAAAGTATCGCAATACACATACATGTTCACATCATTCTGCAGAAGTGCAAATTCAAATGACACAATTCATTCACAATGTTAAACCATCAAACCCACATAAAAACACTAACACAACCCAGCCTTCATAAATAAGCTCCTTTTCAATTCTAAACCACAACCAGCCAGCCCTGCATATTCATAACTGTTTAACTTCCTAACTAACAGTTTTATCCTAACCAATTCAACTACCTATTCATAACTAACTGTCAAAACCCCTTGGTAACTTTCAAACAGCTATAACAGAACCCAAACTAACTTTTCCTAACCCCTAACTGGTTCTAACCACCTAACAGAATTTGTAACTACCTCTAACAAACCTATAACCATCTATAACGAAATCTAACTAACCTCTTAACTCTCAATCTCCTCCCTCCATCTAATAACTAACTTACCCTAATCTAATGGCCCAGATCAATTCATCTCCAATTGCTTCAACAATCACCTTCAACTATATAAACTAATCATTACTCATTCACAAGGTTCCTCCACCATTTTCTCATCTTCAACCAATCATCATCTTCAATCCTCTCTTCTTCATCTCTTCCCTCGACACACACCATTCATCTTCAATCACTCTCAGTTCCATTCCCTATACTCAAAGCTTTTCCATCAACCTCTTCAGAGCATTGATCAAGCTCTAAAAGAGGTGAAGCATAGCCTCACGCACCCTCTCTGAATCTCCATATTCAATCATCTTCATACTCTCCTTACATCTACTCCTCACAACAACAATACAACAGCAGAACACAACTATTTAAAAACCTTATTTTCCCCGTGTTTCTTTTCATTCATTTGCATACATTCCCTTAGCATTAAGCTTTAGATTTATACACCCTTAGAATAAAACAAACATAAGTGGATCCTGTGGAGTACCACAGACGTGAGGGGTGCTAATACCTTCCCCTTGCGTAACCGACTTCTTACCCGATCTCTGGTCGCAAGACCTTTTCTTATCCTTTCTTTATCCCAGGTTTTCTGATATTCCTTTCCCGCGATGGGATAAATATATTGGTGGCGACTCTGTTCATCATTTCGCGAGCGTGCGACAGTCTCTTTTTAGAAATCACTTCTTTCATGAATTTCTTGTACAAAGGTATATTCTCTAGTGCTTCAAAAAAGGGTAAGTTAATCTCTAACTTTTTGAACATTGCAGCAAACTTCTCAAAATCCTTCTCTTTCGAATCCTTCTTGGCTACTCTAGAGGGGAATGGTAATTTAATCACCGGTTCAGCCTCATTTTTATTTTTCTCTTCAAGTGGCTTACCCGGTAGTGCCATTACTTCGGGTTCTTTCACATTCTCTCTTATTTCCAGATCTACCTCTATTACCAAGTTGTCATCTATTTCCTTTTTTTCTTCAGACTCTGGTATTTTATGACTTGTTGTTGTGACAGCATTGATATTCTCTTGGTTTTTAGGATTCTTCACAGTTGAGCTCGGAAGGGTACCTTGTGCCTGTAGAGTGAGATGCTGTGCTATCTGACCCACTTGAACTACCAGATTTTTTATTGAAGCTGGGGTGTTCCTATGGTTATTTCTCGTCTCTTCTTGAAACTGAGAACATTGTTCGCCCAGTCTCTCAATAGTTACTTCCCATTCTGCCTTCTGAGGCACTTGTTGTTGAAATTGTTGTTGACCTTGAGTTTGAAACTATTGTGGATGATGTTGAAATTGTTGCTGGTATGGTGGTTGTTGTGGAGGTATGTATTGTTGTGGCTGAGCTTGAGATTGATATTGGTTGGGTCCCTGCTTTTGAAAATTTCCTTGTTGGTCTTTCCATGCGAAATTAGGATGATTTTTCCATCCTGGATTATATGTGTTGGCGTATGGATTATTCTGCCTCAACATATGAATCTGTTCCTGCGTGGCCATACAATGCATAGGAAAATGCGGTCCACCACATATTTCACATATAATTGATGTGACTGGCTCAACCTGTGCTACTTTCTGTTCTCCAATATTCATCTTCTTTAGTTTTCTTTTTACCTCAGCCGCAATCTGGTCTTCCATTTTAACAACCTGATCTGCAAGCTTTAAATCAATTTTTCCTTCTGGTTGGTTCATTGTGCGATCATACAACTCAATATGCTCATTAGCGGAAATTGCTTCTATGATCCTCTTGATACCAGTGGCTATTGAGAAATTTGTTGAGCCACCGGCAGCAGTGTCTATAAGCTGTTTTGTCTTGACCCGTAGACCATTCACAAAAGTCTGCATTTGCTCGGTTGGGTCCATGTTATGAGTAGAACATGTAACCAAACACCTCTTAAACCTTTTATATGCATCTCCAAGTGATTCCCCTTCTTTCTGTTTGAAATTGATAAAGTCATATCTTTTTCGAATGAAAACCGAAGCAGGGAAATACTCATTAAGGAAAGCATTTTCCATCTCTTGCCATGTCGTGATACTCCCAACTGGAAGTGAGTAAAACCACTCTTCCGCATCTTTGGATAAAGTGAATGAAAACATCACAAGTCTCTTGGCTTCTTCAGAATGGCCTTCTATCTTCAATGATGTTGTTGTGGTGAGGAATCTCTGTAGATGCTTATTTGCATATTCGTTGATTCTTCCTGAAAAGGGCTTGCTCTCCAACTGGAGGATAGTAGAGGGATGTAGTTGGAAGTGCGCCACATTGACCGGTTGATTTACTATTGTCATTCGGCCAAGTGGTGCGTTAGCCCTTCCATAATCACCTAAAAGTCTTTCCGCGGGAGGTGGATCCTCTGCCATAGTTTTAGATTCTAAATCTGACTGCTCGGATGGGATGGATAGTATTTCTTCATTTTCGGATTCTGAAACTATGGTTGATTCTTCTTTTGATGCCAGTCTTTTTTGCTTAACTTCTCGAAGTCGTGCTCGCAATGATCTTTCTGGTTCTGCGTCAAAAAGAAATTCTGCTGAGGCCTTACCTCGCATACAAGATTAGACAATGATTAGTTGAGAGCAAAAATAAAATAAAAACAAAATAAAAATTGCAGAAAAATAAAATTTTAGTTGCAGAGCAACAAAATTTCAATTGACTTATTAATCACTTATAATTTAGCAATCCCCGGCAACGGCGCCAAAAACTTGATCGGAAAAATAGCAATTGTACTATTTCCACCTATGTAGTTATAATGGGTTTACCCCAAGTATCGATCTCGAGGACTGCGTAGGAAATACAAGTTATTATTATAAGTCAATTAAACAAAAACATAAGGTTGTTGTTTTAATGATTAATGAAATAAGCTGAAATAATACAACTATTGCTGAAATTAAAATTGAACTTTTTATAAAATTAGAACAATGCCAAGGTAAGGTGTGTGATTTGCTTTATAACTCCTCTGGATTAAGATCTCTTTAACAAGTTCATAGAATACAATTATTTATTCCTAAGGATGTTTTCCTAAGTCCTTAGTGAAAACCTTTTGGTTTATAATCCTATTACCTAAGTCCTTAGAGACATGGGAGAAAACCAAAGCTGAGATTAATCAAGAATTTCTAAATAACCTTACGGTATCCCTAGTCCTAGGTGATAACTATAAGGTTCAATTGTATACAAACCTTAACAATCGTAGTCCTACAAATTGTTAACCACTAAACAATCCTTATTGATCCGATAAAGACAGCATTAAAAACATTATACAATCGAATTGAATAATACGAACATTTGATTAAAGAAATACGGAATCCAGAGTCATTACAAATCAAATCAGGGACACCCCCTAGCATTGGGGGGTTTAGCCTCTCATAATATTCAAGAAACAAAAAGCAAAAAATTTAGACATTACAAAGATAATTTGGAACTTTGATCTTCAATGGTGTCCACCGTTGAATCTCTCCGTCTCCGAAACCCTTGATGAAGCTATCTTTCTCCTCTTTCTGGAATTCTATCGTACGATGCAAAAAGTGCCTCCCCTCTTGTCTCTAAATCACTTTTAATCTGTTCTAGGTTTTCAGGTCCAAGACAGAACACCCAAAATGCCCCCGGTGCTTTAAAAATAACAAAATAGAAAAATTTAGAATTTCTGTCCGCACCAGCTGACACGGCCATGTCACTTGATACGGGCTGACTGTGTCAGCTTCTGCCACTTTTGGGGAGAATCCTTCAGCAGGTTGGACATGACCGTGTCACTTGACCTACAACCACCAAGTAGAGAGATCAAAAGCATCTAAAAAGACATGATAAAGGGCATCTAAAACATAATGCAAGCAATTAACTAATATTAAAGGAATCAATGAAAAACTCTTGAAAACAACCACAAAGTGTTACCAAGTATGACGATCTTATGCCGAATTTATGACGAAACTAAGTAGAAATGGTGACCGATCAAGACAATATCCAATATTTCTTGATTTACTCACAAGATTGAGTTATCTTTTATAGCTCCAGGGCTCTTGGATGAGGTTTATCCATTTTAAAATTCATGTCAATATATGAAAATAAACGACCCTAAGTGGAAGCACGGGATTGATCCAAATTTAAGTTTTGTTATTGTCATACCCCAATTTTTGACCCTAATATTATCCATTTATTTGCATTGGTCAAGATCACAATCTTGAGGGTTTACCTTTGGTGTTGTGCTCACCTCATCTTTAAGGGGGACCATCAAGCACCTATGTTTATTTACCTTGTATATGTTATACTAACCAAAATACCAAAAATATTGCTTTGTTCCTTTTGTATGGTTGTGTTTTGTAGGTATCAAGCCAAAGCATCCATTAAACAAGGAATTTTTAGCATTTCTGACAGAGGAAATCGATTTCCCTCTGGGGTAAATCGATTTCCATACTGCATTTTGCGCCAGATTCTCACTTTTTCATAGAGGAAACTGATTTCCCTCCTGGGTAAATCGATTTCATGCAGCAAATTTGGCCAAAAAAGACTAATTCTCAAGCTTAGTGATATTTGGCACCATTTTTGGGAGAATATTCTTGATATCATAATTCCATACCTCATATGATTAAATCCTATCATACACCCTCATATGATTAAATCCTATCATACACCCTCATTTGATAACATGTGCACCTCTTAATCATTTCTTGGATCACTTTTTATTATTACCAATATTCCACATCACTACCATAATTCATTTCCTTCATAAACCCCATTTTAATCACATTTCTTACCAATTAAATTCAAATTAATCTCCAACGGACAATTACCAATTTGCCACTACCCTCACTTCCAATTCTATAAATAGAGGCCTCCTCTCATTCATTTCTCAAGCTTTTGAGAGCCAAAATCACTCTTGCAAATTCTCTTCCCAACCTTTCCCAAATCACTCAAAGCTCTCCTTCTCCAAAAAGTTAGTGAGATTCACAATGAATCTTACTAATATTTGAGCTAAACCTTCATCCAAACACTTGTTCTTCATCCATTCTTGGTAGATCAAAGCTTGTTGGAGATTGTTCTTGAAGAAGTTTTTTGAAATCGGTAATTCCTTGATCCACTCCCATTCTTCAAGATATGATACTTTGTGGATCTTGATTGTCACATTTGTGTGGTTCCTATGGCGGTATTTTCTCATGGTTTGATGGTATTTTCGTGCACAATTATATCCAAGATCATAAGGTGTTTGATGTTATGTTTAAGCAAGGTTTCCTCCCTTTAGATGTTGTTTTTTTGAAAAACGCACTGGGAAATCGATTTCCCTCTGGATGAAAGTGATTTCTTGTTGTGGTTTTGCGCAGATTTTGAAAATGCAGCTGATGAAATCGATTTCCCTCGGGATGAAATTGATTTCAGGCTGACAAAATGTTGTTTTTTTGCCTTTTTAAACTTGTTTTTGGTTCTTCCTCTTCTCCTATTTCTTTCCTATGATATTTGCTTTGAATTGCAAGATTAGAGGTCTAATTCCTCTTCAAATTCAATGGACTTAGGGTTTTGATGAAGTTGGATAAACATTGTTTGATTCAAATCTATCATAGGATGAATTATTTAATTCATTCTTGGTGCTTTGAGTCAATGATATGTTTAGTGCTTTAATCTACAATATTAAGTGATTGAACTTGAAGATGGAAGGAACCTTTAATCCGATTCTATCTTTTTCTTCTCTTTTATTCTGGTCGATGAAAATCTTCGATATCATTAGAATTCTTTTGATTTCTTGATGAAGATTAGACCGTTATCTCTTTTCTTTACGTGCGGCATCGCTTTCGCAAAACGATCTACATATCGTTTCTCTCGCATGCATTAGCACTCAAATCATTATTGACAGGCTTCGTTGTAGGGTGACTTCTATATAAGTTATTTGGCAATTGCTTAACATAGCGTTACATTTCTTGTCCCGAATCGGAAAAAGATAAAAAAAATGGAAGAGATTGTATGGCAATTGGTTCAAGACTTTTGAAAACTTATCGTGTAGTTGCTTTGATTCTATCAATCTTCTGAAGAGTTTTCTTTAAGTTTGAACCTAAGATCATCATTCACTCACCATTGATCTTCAATTACTAACCATTGCCAATTAACAATTAACTTTACTTTATGCACTTTATTATTGTCCTTTATTTTACGCTTTATGTTTTTATTTTATCATTTATCATTCATCATCATTTATATGTTTATGCCAATTTTTCCTTTGTCCACTTGGACATATGTTTATGTTTACGCAAATTTTCCTTTGTCCACTTGGACATATGTTTATGCTTATGCTATTTTTCTCTTGTCCACTTGGACCATACTCTACTTTTATGCTTAAAATATTAATAATATACTTAAACCATAAAAGACTTAATGTGAACTTGGACTTTGGTTACCATACCCTAAGCTCGGATGATGGATCTATGGACTTAGAATTAGGACCTTGACCCTAGCACTCTGGAGTTTCATCTGAGTTCTTTAATTGTGGTTATATTTTGTTTGTCTAGAAGTCCTTGGAGTTTACTCCAAGGTATTGGGTTATTTCTCTTTGTTTATGCAGGTGATTCTTTGAAATTCCTTGATGGTTAATTCCAAGGCATTGTGATAAGGAATTCATCTGTACACAGTTGTTACTCTGCCCAATTTTTTTCAAGAGCTTATGATGTATTACAAAGTTTTGGTGCAAGTTATGTTTGAAGATATCAAGTGCATCTGGTATTATATTTGCTTGCTTATGGTAGTCCAAAGGATGGGAAATCTACATTGACTCTTTAATGTCAAGTGTTGGCTTCTTGTTCGGTTAGATCGTTGTTTTCCTTAACTTTTATTTTATGCTCTAGGAAAGTCCCTTCATCTTTTTCCCTCTTCTTAGATTTTCAAAATCTTCTCCCTTTTTCCAAAACCTTCTTATGTTTGCAAACTCTTTTCAAAATATTTCTTTTAAAATAGGCTAAATACCCTTTTTGGTCCCTTAAGTATACCTCGGGGTCCACTCTGTTCCTTTATCTTTAAAAAAGTTTCAAAGTGGTCCTTTAATTGTTCAAAAAGGTCCACGTTAGTCCTTTCCGTCTATTTTTTTCAAATAGCGTCAACTTTTGCTTGGTTGGCATCTGACGTGACACGTGTTTGTACGTGTGGCACTCGGGTTGGCACACTTTCATTAAAATTCTGAAAAAACATTCCAAAATTTTGCTTAGACTCGAACCCAGGTCATCTTAGATGCAAACAATATAAACATTCCGCTACAGCACTTCACAATTAATGATTATTGTTTCATTCAATTTTTATGGCAAGAGAATCCCAATCTTTCTTATCCTCTTTATTTGTTACTACAGATATGAAAAATATTTAAAAACTCATTAATATTAAAACAACCCACATTTAATAGCAATACTACAAATCAAACTAACCCAGATTTAAAAGCAAAATATATTGATTTTCATCTTCTCTTCTCACATAAAAAACAGAGTTACGACAATGCAACACAGTAGAAAAAAAAGAGCACTACAGAGATGCAGGAGAAAACAACAATAAGAAAAGGGATATTTTTCAAAAACAATGACCTCAAAAGATCTGGTTTTGATTTTGTATTTTGTTGAAAGTTTGATGATTTTTCACATTTGAGTTTGGATGATTTTTCACATATGGGTTTGAATGATTTTCATACGGATTTATCACATTATCACATATGGGTTTGGATTTTTTTCTCTTCTATCCTTTTTTGTCTTCCAAGTTTTGCTCCTAAACAGGTTGTAGAAAGGAAATAAAATCTTTTCTGGTAATTACTATGTTGTTGCCCTTTTTGCACTGAGTAATACCCCATATTATTTTTTTGGAGTTTGTAAATATTCATGATTTAATTTGATTTCTAAGTTCTAGGGTTTCTGAACAAAATTTAAAATTAAATAAGGTTGATGACAATTCTGAGAATTTGATTTGGAGATTTGAGTTAAGGGCGAAAAAACGAGTTAAATCATATCTCCATTTTTAATTTTCGGTTGAATTTTGAGGTTGAAGAAAATTTGGCCGTGGAAGTTTTTAGAAGGAACTGAGCGAAAAAGATGACTAGAAGAGAGAGGGAAGGATGATGAAGTTATTCTCTCTCATATTTCTCTTTGTTTTTTATAAATTATATCATTTCTAAATTATATCCACATGAGATACATTGGCTTGGTGGTTAACTTGATATCTAGCAATCTTGGTGTCCTTGGTTTGAATCTTAGATCAAGGTAAAATTTTGAATTATTTTGAGAATTTTGATTATGAATAGATGCCACGTCAGATGCCACTAGTGCAAAAGTTAACGCCGTTTCAAAAAATTGAACGGAAAGGACTAACGTGAACCTTTTTGAACAATTAAAGTATCACTTCGGAACTTTTTAAAGATAAATGACCAGAATGGACCCCGAGGTAAATTTAAGGGACCAAAAAGGATATTTAGCCTTTAAAATATCTCTTGCACTTAATGGCTTTTCTTTCAAAGTTTAGACATGATTAATTATTATGGTGAGACATAAAATCCCCAAGAGTCTTGATATTGGTTGATGTGATGGAACCTTTTCCACTTGAAAGAGTTAGTGGCATACTTGTTGATTTTATCCAAGTTGGAGCTCTTCTTTCATTTGTGATGCAAAGGGTCCGTTTTTTCTCATGTTCAAGATAATTGGCTGAGTATTCTCTTCTACGATGATAAAGTGTTTATCCAGTTTTAAAACTTTTTTCCCCTTAAGTGGAACTACATTAGCTCTGACTTCTCCATTGCACCGAGGAGGTATGTAGGCACAAGATGTAATATCTTGTCGAGCTTATTTTAAAAAAAAATCAAACAAACCCTTTTTTTGCACACAACATTCTCTTTTTACACATATTTTCAAAAAGGTTCCTATGGAATACCACAGATATGAGGGGTGCTAACACATTCCCCTTGTATAATCAACACCCGTACCTAAGATAACTTTTTTGTTGTTTTTGTTTTAAAAACTTATTTTTGGGTTTATTTCGCTCTTTTTCCATTTCCTTTGGAAACAATAAAGCGCGGCGGCGACTTTCACTGAAATAATGAGTCAAGTCAATCTAATGGCTTTGATCTCAAATTTTCTCCGCTACAGTTATCCCTATCAAAAGTCATCAATGGCAAAGGATTTCGTCTAACTTAAGAGTAGGAGGGCCAGAAGTCCTAATATCTTCCAATAATAGGTACTCCACCCAATGTCCCACCATCAACGATGAGTTTCTCCTTTAAAATTCTCTTTCCTATAAACCATAGCGAAGCAAACAAATGAAGAAGGAAAGAAAAGTTTTGAAATGTTACCTTAAAATAGATGAACCTGAAAACTTGCATGATGAGCCTCCACAAAAACTGGTGGCACGAATGAGTTGAAATAATAACCAACTGAAGGATATTGATAAAGATGAAAGAAATTGTAAACATAGAATAAAAGTTCTCATAGACCACGAGTAATGAAATAGGAAAACGTAACCTTATGGCTCCCATATATTTTCCAAAGACAACCATATGATCCACAGTAATAGATATTGAAAAACATGAATCACACAACTAACAATCGAGAACTTACTTTGAACTACTCATAATAATAAAGTACCCTAGTATATGAGGACATCATTACTTCCAGACTTAGGCCCACATGTCAATATTCCCCCATTAAAGGTTTCTAGACACAATGTATACATTTAATGTGTCTGTTCCCAATGTTATTGGTGTCCAATCGGAAATCTTCCACTTCTTTTTGCCAGAAGCCGGAAAAAATACATACATGACAAACCTTCATTCTACAAGTGTGAACAAGGGCTTAGCAATCGACAATTATGGGCTTCTCTCAAGGCCCACAACGGAAGGTCAAATAACAAGTATCACACGAAAAGGTGTGTCGAACCAGTGAGACCTCACCCTAGCTAAGGACACTTGATTCCGGCCTCCAACACACTTTCCACTATTGGATTTAATTAGACGGTCACCCGCATAAGACACCAAATCTAATGGAGACGGTTTTAACTATTCGTCTTATATAAAACACAACACATGTCATTTCATGTATTCTCTCATTCACACACTCAAACTACGCTCTCATTCATTCACTAACTTGAATGTTATAGTGTTAATCTTGCATGTCCACTCCCGTTCTACCGTAGCGGAAGCTTACTCCATTGCATCTGAACTCAAATGCATTCAATCTCCACAAATTTTCGGCTCCAAACAGAACATATTCAATTAAAAATATTTGATTGTATTATAGTTCAATTAAAAACTGCTTGTATTCTTCATGGATAAAAACCCGTCGTGTATTCAATTTTTTTATATAAAATTTTCATTCAAATTTGTATATGTTTTCTAAATGTTTTAAATCAAAATAATATTGAAAATGTTTTAAATATTAATTTCTTAATCATTTTAAATTTTAAATTTTAAATATGTATTTTAATTTTAAGAACATATTTTTAAGCTCCAAAAAACCATCCTCCACTGCCAACTTTTTTATTTTTAGAGATGTTTTCTTGCTATTTACGCAAGTTTAAGTTGTTCTTACTTAGAATTAAATCTATAACAATGTAAGAGTAACAATTGCAATAAAAGTCAGATTAAAACACGCCATGAAACATTAAACTCACATCAAGGCCCCGACAAATATCATTTCTAAACTTGAGTTTATGTTTAAACAATTTCTATGGGGGGTTGTTAGGAAAAGAGAAAAATCAATTGGATGAAGTGGGAGAAGGTGTGTAGGCCGGTCGAAGAAGGGGGTTTGGGAATTAGAGACATAAGGTTGTTCAACATAGCTATATTAGGTAAGTGGGAGTGGAAAGTCAAATCGGAGAGGAAATGTTTATGGTATAAAGCTTTAGTGAATAGATACGGTTTGAACAACGGGGGAATGAACTTGGAACCAAACGATACCTCAAACTGGTGGAAGAACATATGTCAAATTAATATAGGTAGGTTTCTCACAAAAAATGAGTATTCGGTGAAAGAGGTTTATAAGAACTTATCATCAATCGACCAATCTTCAACTGACCATTCGTGGGCAAAGGTTTGGAATAGGGCAATTCCATTAAAAGTGGCGTGTATGGTATGGAGAATGATGCAAAACAGAATCCCTACTAAAGATAACTTAGATAATAGGGGTGTTATAGGCTAGGGGAAGACTGGGTGTTCGAGAGAGTGCGGGGGAGAGGAGTCAGTCTCTCACATATATTTTGAGTGTCCAGTATTTGCAGGTGCATGGGGGTCCATATGCAAGTGGATTGGAGTTCATCCGGTTCTGCACAACAACGGGTGGAAGCACTTGGATCAGTTTGAAAGCCTGTTAGGAAGAGGTAAATTGCTGTCAAAGAAATTTTCGGTAATCTGGTTTGTGTGCGTGTGGAGCATTTGGAAATCAAGGAATGGAAAAGTCTTCCGAAATGATGAAATTCACGTTGATAAAATAGTAGAAAAGACAAAAATCTTAGCATGGAAATGGCTCATAATAAAATCAAATCTTATTTTAGATGATATTGGTGCGTGGTGCTTGAATCTTGTTGCGTGCCTCGGAATTGTTATCGAATAATCGCATCGCAGGTACTCACGTGAATTGGGGCTTGTCTCCTAAAATTCGGTGGCAGTTTAATGGGATTTAGCATTCTGCGCTAGTTTTGCTTCGTGGAGTTGTGTTTTTGTTGGTGGACTGAGGTGTTGAGAATGTCGGTAGGCTTTTTCAAGATTTGGAGTAGATGGTGGAGTGGTGTGTATTATTTTGGAGTGTTCCGATGCTGAATTTCAGACAGTTTTCCAAGGATTGGAGCTATCCGAAATGGGACTTGGCTTAATTTATTTGATATAGTCTTATGATGGGTACTGTGATTTGGGTTTAGATCTGCATTTTAAGCTTGTTGTTAGTAAATGTGTGTTTGGATTGGCGGTGGACATAATTGATTATAGCATAATTGAGTTTTCCAGAATTGATTTAATCAGAATTGAGTTTAGTATAATTGATTTATGTTTGGATATGTAAAAATGAGTTGAATAAAAAATTTAAGTATAAAAATCATCCAGAATCAATTCTGGAGGCAGAAGTTATAAATTCTAACTTCAAGTAAAATCAATTCTACTTTTGCCTAACCAAACACATTCAGATCACCCAAAATCAATTTTACACCTCTAAAATTGCTTTTAACCTTTTCAAAAGACAAACCAAAAACCTACTCTTAATATTTGCATCGTAGATTTTACAGGTAGTTCTAGCGTAGAACCTGCTGTTATGTTCTGTAGCTATCATTGGTATTGTGCACAGCTTGTATTTTGCACTACTTGTGTGTTTATATAATTTAATATTGCTTTAAGCTTTTAAAAAAAAAAAAATTAAACTCACATTAAACCCAAAACTTAAAAGGCCGTGATTTTGATTCAATTTCTCTCTCTATACACTAAAAAAAATCTTGAAATGAATATCATTAAATTTGCAGGAAGGTTCTTTATAAAACCGTATACCTTTATATATTACTTTAATGTGAATAATATTTTAAAATAAAATGAAATATTCATATTTATTAAACTTTGATACTGTTCATCTTTTTCTAAATACTATAATTCATCTTTTTATCAGAAACTTTTAGTTTCAGCTTAATCTAAAATTATAAAATGACAAACACTTAAAAACTTACCTCTAATCTACACGGACAAATATAAATTAGAAAAAAAAAAAACTCATGATGGCATTGAAAAAAATAATTACATAGATGAAAATCAGACAAATTTGCTGAATGACAAAAGTTAAAATACATTTAATGTTGGAAATCTTCTTAATTAATCAAAACTTTATGCATCCATACTCGAATTCAAGGTGAAATAGAAAGTGGAAGCGTACCTTTAGGATCCTTAAAGTTTCAATGCGAAGACAATGATCTTGATAGGACAAATGACCTTCCAATTGTAGATTCCTTAATTCCTTAGTTTCTCCTTCAATGGGATAAAGAGAATAAATATTCAATGATATTTTCTAGTGTCTACAATTGGGGACCATAACCCCTTATTTATAAGAATCACATGCCCTTTCATGAAGAGTCATGTTTATTCAAGTTTAGAATCTCATGCCCTTTCATGAAGGGTCATGATTATTCAAGGTTTCTTATTCCAATTTTACCCATCACAAAAATAGAAATAAGACTTTTGGTATCTACACAATATTTTTCATGACAATTACATCCTTAGCCATAAACTTTACATTAAATAGATCACTTTAATTTGGCTAATTAAATAATGGTCCTAACACATTAATTTATTACATATATGACCCAAAAATTCTAACAATCTCCCACTGGTCATATATGTATGTATCCTTATAAATGTGTTAAACTTTATGAGCACAAAATTCCCATTATAAACATTGGACATATCCTCATCTCGTCCATTAATTACATCAATATATAGGACCAAAGCGGTTTTCATTATATCAGTCATAATTAAACCCATCAATGATCACAAATATAAACACAACTAAATGACATAGATTAATCATGAAATATGTAGCATGAAAATCACATGAAGGTGATCAATACATGTCAATTTTCAACTGGTCCACCTTACTTTAATGAAATCCATATTATCATACAAAGTGCAATAAACAGAATAACTAAACTTTATTTCTGATCAGAACGTAATATGAATATACTATCAAACATAGAACATAACTAATAACAATGACTAACTCCCACTAAATCAAAGAATCCTCTAATTCTATAACACCCATGTGAGCATTTTGCTCATGATAGACCTTGGGTGGAAGCCCCTTTATCATAGGGTTCGCTATCATGGAGTTTGTCCTTAAATGTTCTATAAAAATTTGTCCACTTTGTACTCTCTTCTTTTGTCAATTATAGTTTATCTTAAATTGACCAAATTGTGCAGGAAGAGATATTAATACCAAATGCACGAGTAAATTATCCGACAACTCAAGCTTTTGTGCCATAAATTTGTTGGAAGCAATATTAGACATTTCCATAATATACTTTCTTATGTTTCCTTTGCCTTTATACTTTATAGAAATTAAGCTTTGAAGAAGTGTGCTTGTTTCCACTTTATCACTTTTAGCAAAGCGTTTTTCAATTTTAGCAAGGAAATCTTTAGCATTTGTTATTTCTTTAGATATAGTATCCTTGAATGCCTCTGGAACGCCGCACTTTATGATCATAAGACTCGTGCGATTAGAGCGATCCCGCTTCTCATAATTTTCCTTTCATTAAAGGTACTGAAGTCTATAGGAAAAGGGGTCAATTTATCATTAATACAAGGTCAAGATCTATGCAGCAAAAAACAATTAAAATGTTTTCCTTCCGGTCCTTAAAATTGGCACCATTAAAAAACTAGAACTAACAATTTGAAATAAATCATAAATAAACTCAAATAATATATGCTTAAATAATGTCATAACTCATCTCAAGATATCTAGTGCACCATCAATATCAAGTCTTTGGACAATAATATTAATTGCTAGTGATACTCTTGTTATAACAATCCAACATTGATAATAAAACATGTCAAATAATAAACCCCTCTTTGAATTGATTTATCATTCACATGTGAAGCCTTAAAATTATCACATGTTTATCATTATAGGTGTGTGTATATAATTATGTCAAATATCAGTTTTCCTTTGGGCCAACTAATACTTACATAGAAACATATGCATACTAACATTCAACATTTCTCATGATCAAATCCATAAAAGAAGGGTCACTTTGGTGATTTCTAGTCTCAATAGAATCATTTAAAAATGTCAAATAACTTTAATTTAAAATTATGACAAGTTGAATTAAATTAATTTCTAAGATATACTTATATTCCATATACAATTTCTTTAATAATATGAGAGGGATTGTGTTGCTAACATATCTATCCCAAGATCTCATTCATTCAAATTTAAGTACTGGATTTTTTTTTAATATTTAAAATAGAACAAAACATTGCAACCCTTAAGTTGAATTCCCACACCCATTCATGGATGAGATACCGAATGGGAATAATTTGTTTCGTCAACCATAAAAAGAAATTAATGAAACATCACTTAAAATCAATTTGTGTGAAAGCAGACGTGATGATTCAGTAAAAGGCTTTATTTAAATGAAACAAAACAAAACTTAAATACCTCAAAACAATTCCATTTATGATTCATAAATAATATGATAATGCATATAATAATGCATATGGAATAAAAGAAACGAAGCACCGTGAATAAATAAACAAGTATAATATCATGAGTAAATTAAACAAGTACAGTACTGTTAATGAATTCACCAAGGTACATTAACTTTACCAAAAGTTTTCTTCAAAATAACACTTTTATACAAGTGTCTTAAACTTTAAATATATATATTATCCTGAAAGCAAAATTCTATAATAGCAGAGACAAGCATAAATTTCTAATGCTAATTACAAAATTCATATGAAAAATCATGTGAATTATTTAACACTCATGTTTAATCATAAGCTATATATAAATATTTCTTTAGGGAACATGATTCTAAGTGTTAAACAGTCAACAAACACATGCATATTAACACATCTAATGTCAAACACATAGACATAGGCTATTTGCATCTAACAACACATTAAACCTTAGACTCACGGCTGCGCAAATAGAATTGCACGCCTAACGTTGTGCAGATTATATTTTAATGTGATTATGATTTGTGCATTAGGTGATGCATTATTGTATTGTATTAATGTCCAAATGGGTAAAATTAAATTAATTTAATTACGCCAATAATCCAATATTTTGTCAAGAATTATCAAAACTCACACATGAATTAAGTATGGGTGGCTCTGATACCACTTGTTGGAAATCTTCTTAATTAATCAAAACTTTATGCATCCATACTCGAATTCAAGGTGAAATAGGAAGTGGAAGCGTACCTTTAGGATCCTTAAAGTTTCAATGCGAAGACAATGATCTTGATAGGACAAATGACCTTCCAATTGTAGATTCCTTAATTCCTTAGTTTCTCCTTCAATGGGATAAAGAGAATAAATATTCAATGATATTTTCTAGTGTCTACAATTGGGGACCATAACCCCTTATTTATAAGAATCACATGCCCTTTCATGAAGAGTCATGTTTATTCAAGTTTAGAATCTCATGCCCTTTCATGAAGGGTCATGATTATTCAAGGTTTCTTATTCCAATTTTACCCATCACAAAAATAGAAATAAGACTTTTGGTATCTACACAATATTTTTCATGACAATTACATCCTTAGCCATAAACTTTACATTAAATAGATCACTTTACTTCTTTGATAATCTTTGTTCTCATCAAAACTAAATATAAGATATATTCTTCACAATCTTCACCTTTTTGATGATGACAAACTCTTTGAATTCGTTGTTTTGATAAGATTCAAAAGTCTCCCCCTAAGTTGTGTGTCTCTCTTTTAATTTGTGAATCTTGCAATGATAGAATCAAACTTTTGGTGCCATTGATTTGGTGCATATATTAATCCATATAAGGATTTGACAAACTTGCACACCTTTTATTCATTACCAAGAGGCATATAACCTTCTGATTTTTCCATGTAAATCTCTTCACCAAGATCTCCATTTTAGGAATGTCGTTTGACACCCTTTTGATCAATAAGGGCAAAGAACTAATGCAAAGGAAACTCTAATTTTTTTTTCCGTCCTTGCTACTAGTGCATATGTGTTGAAATAATCAACACCTTCCTTTTGTCCAAACCCTTGGTTATTAATCTATCCTTGTAGATCTTTACTGTACCATCACTATGATACTTTCTTCTAAACATCCATTTGCATCCAATGGATCTTGATTTTTTAAGTAGATCGACAAGTTCCAAGTATGGTTTGACATTATTGAATTTATTTCATCTTGGATAACATCATTCATAGAGAAGTCCCTTTAAATTACATCTTCATTGAAAATCTTTAGGATCATCTTCCACTTGAAGAATAATAGGAATCTTACGAATAAAATTTTCACTATTTTCTTCTACTAGATACAAGAAAT
Source organism: Vicia villosa (assembly GCF_029867415.1). Taxonomy (NCBI): domain Eukaryota; kingdom Viridiplantae; phylum Streptophyta; class Magnoliopsida; order Fabales; family Fabaceae; genus Vicia; species Vicia villosa. Next base: position 52,205 of record NW_026705019.1, on the reverse strand, counting down.
ATGTCGACAATCGATTTTGTTCGATCCTAGATCCTTAGCCTTTCAGATTTTCTTTTCATTCTAAGTTCGTTTGATTTTCAACAATCATTGACGAACTTTCGGTTTGTGTTTCAACAATCCGCGCAAAATCTTCCTCACGAGATTGTTAAAATTTTGAGAACCTTATCATGGAGGATAAGGAATTCGAGATTCCTTATCATGGAGGATAAGGAATCCTAAATATTAATTAGAAAACATGCTAGGGTGAAAAATTGGCCTCCCTCACTCTAAAAACATTGAAAATTCTTTCGCAAATGACTAGCAACAACCATATGGGTCACTTGACTAGTGTTAATGTTACTAAAAACAAACAAACATACTTTTTATTTTATTTTCATATGATAGATCATATGGTACACGAAAACGGTGCGATTTAATAATTTGTTTTATGAACAAAGTCTCACACTAGAGAAAGATAGCAATGATGGCAAAATTGATGAGGCAGAAGCTGTAGATTTCACCATGGGTGACTGCAAATGAAAGGATACCCTATAAATTTGTCCACATAGGAGACTGACATTCACGTTACTAGGCAGGGGGGCCCTTACAATTAAAATTCAGCCATACCCTTATGCTCTCTCTATTTAAGAGTTATTACTAGTTCTTTTAAATTATTTAGTATATTATTAATGGTGTTTGCATGTGAGTTGTTATTTATATTATTAATGCTGGTTTACATGTGAGTTGAATGTTGCAAATTTTTTTATGGGTGATTCCCAGCGAAAACCCCAACTTACTCCTGTTTCGGAGATGCATCTCTGATTTTTTTAAAATTTTTCCAAACTTCGGAAGTGCACTTCCGAAAATACCAAATGGGGGTGTTTTCGGAGATGCACTTCCGAAAACACTTTTTTTCACATTTTGGGGGGTTACGGAAATGAACTTCCGAATTATGTAGAAATTGTGTTTTTTTTTTATGTTTTTCTTAACAGTCCCGTATTTTTAATTAGACGAAAACGCCAAATAAAATAAACGACATATCAACAGAAAATACTAATATGATAAATAAAATCCAAATAATATATATAAGCCGAATAAAATAGTGATAGTGTGCGAAATACAAGCCGAATACAAGAAAAATAATCTGGAACCCCTACTGTGTATGCCTAACCCTCTCTCCCTGGGACCTCCTCTGCCTCCTGTATGCCGCCGCACGGCCCGCATCATAGACTATCCTCTCCACCACGGCGACTGCCTCTGGACCGCCCTGATCAATGATACCTCGCTCCAACGCGTCCCGCCCAAGCAGCTCTATCCGCTGGCATATCGGCAGGAGATCAATGGCATGGTCATCCTCGACCTGCTGGTTCTCCAGGATCTCCTCGTATGCTGGCCTAGCAGCGCCGGGAGCGTCGGCTGTCATCAGAGGATGTGACTCCCGATAGAACCATGTGACGTACCCTTCTACACAATGCCAGTCCCGGGTGACCTGCATGCGACGATACTCCTCCGGGACCACATGACGCTCCCAGTCCGCAAATATGGCAGTGAGCTCCACTCAGGTAACTGTGTAGGGAGCAGCCTCAAACGGTGACCCCGATATCATCTGCACATGTCCAAAATGCCGCAAGCACCGCTCAGGGAGATACCTCACCATGGCGTTGGTCCCGCATGCCAACCAGCCAGAATATAACGCGATGCGGTCAAAGGCGACAACAGCAGTGTAGTCACTGAATGGCCTCCAACTAATGTCATCGTGAGTTGTGCGGTCGAGGTACCCACGATATGGTCCCACTGCATTGTTCCCCCTTTGGAGAACGTATCGGGCGGCCCTTGGCATGGCGTCCTCGTACGCAGGATCAATGTGGAAGTCGTGGATGCGGGGGAAGTAGGAGATGATCCAGCCCTGAAACACAAACACGATAATGTATTAAAAATAAATACGAACCATAAATAAATGTGAAACAATAAAAAGAAACGTACCTTCAGGAGTGTGGCGGATCCGGTCAACTGCCCGGTCCTCTAGTTGGAGGCCTCATTCAGCTTCTGGTATAGGTATACCAGAATAGCTGACCCTCAGTTCCACTGGTGAACGGTAGTCAAGTCCATGAAGTAGCGGAGGTAGGTCACGTCGACGTATCTTGTACTCTTGTCCACAAAGAGTGCAGTGCCTACCAAAAACATGAACCAGCACCGGAGAGCGCAGGCACGGTGATACTCCATAAATAGGTCGTTCTCCGCATCCTCGGATTCGGCCGCCACCACCAAGTGGTGCTCATAATAATCGCTCAATGTGAAGAACCAGATATGAGGCCCATTTGTCGTCCGACACTCAAAATCAGCAATATCTGGCTCCATACCCAGATAGATCGCCATCCAGTCGATCGCATCGACCCTCTGGATCCGGGAATGGTTCAGCAGCATCCCCCTAATCGGCAAGTGGAGAAGACAATGCACATCGTGCAAGGTGATCGTCATCTCCCCAACCGGTAAGTGGAAAGAAGACGTCTCCCTATGCTACAGCTCCACAAAGGCCCTCGGCATGCCGTGGCTGATGGTGGTATACCCGGTCATGTACAACCCACCAAGCCCGGAAGCAGTCACCGCATCATTAAACCACTGCGCCTCTGGTTTAAAGAGACCAAAAATTTTTCGCGCGTGGTTCACCATTTTTAAAGTCGGCCTTTCCTGTCACAACAAAAACAAAAACAAAAAAACATTATTAATTAGACCGTTAAGAAAATGTGGAATAAAAAGCTAAATAAATAACGGTAAATAATAAAAAATACCTCTCCATCCCAGACACGTCGAGCGACGTGCTCGTGGTAGGAAATCAGCACCGACATGTCACTAGGCCCTCCCGGATAGCCCTCCTCCTCCTCCTCCCCGTGCGGAGGGTCAACATCAGGTATCTCCTCCTCCGCCTCCTGGTATCTCACCTCCTTTTCCTCCCGTACCTTCTCCTGACGGGAAGAAGATACCCGAGTCAGCCGACTCCTCGATCCAGATGAGGAACCAGGCTCATCAGTATGTACAGGTGCTCGTACTCCACCCCGTCCCCGCGTCGATGCAAGCTGCGCCGCACGCTCGCGTCTAGCCGACGCTGTCTGTGTCTCTCTCCCATGTCTGATACGTGCTGGGTTGCCTTCCATATTCCTGAAACAATTGAAATCCATAAAAATGAGAAACAATTTTAAAAAAAAAACACTTCTGGGCACATTTCGGAAGTTCATTTCCGAAATTGGTGAGGGAGGTGTTTTCGGAAATGAACTTCCGAAACACCCCTGCGAACAACATTTCTGCACCTCTCATGGAAGACCCCAAAACACACTTCAAAATTAGATTTTAAGCTTCTAAACAACCCTAAAGACTACTAACAACCTACCCCCATATCATTTTTCTAATTTCTAACAACCCTAACATACATTTCAATCATAGATCTAAAGGTTTAGAAACTTACAAATTGAAGGTGATTGAGATGCTTTTAAATGTTGTAGAACAAGTAGATGGAGCCTTTGATGTAGCCTTGGATGTTGGTTTGCAGAAAATCTCTTTGAGGTTGAGTTTGGAATTGGTTTAGGGTAAATGATTTTGGGGGGAGGGACTGTTTTGTTTAAACTGCAAAACGCGCAGTATTTCGGAAATGCACTTCCGAAATGCTGTTTTCGGAAATGCATTTCCGAAATAAGAAAAAATTTGAAAAAAAAAAGTGTTTTCGGAGATGCATCTCTGAAAACAGCATTTTTTTGCACTTCGGAAATGCATTTCTGAAGTATAGGGGCGTTTAAGGGTTTTCACCAGGGGTCACCAAGAAGATAGGGAGGTGGATAAAGAAATTCTCTTGAATGTTTCATTAAAATTTTTGTCTAACGATTTTAAGATGAGAAATAACATTATATTTATATATATATATATATATATATATATATATATATATATATATATATATATATATATATATATATATATATATATATATATATATATATATATATATATATATGATTTTCATACTTTATCTTTAAAATTTAGAGAATTTCGAATTAATCTTGATAAACAAGAAACAATTCTTTCGGTTGATTTTGTTTTTGTTCTCCACTCTTCACTCGAGTGAATCAAGCACACATTGGTTGCTAGATGATTCCGCTACACAACGATTATGAGAGAAAAAAATGAATTGGAGAAGAAAAAAAATTAGGATTTGAGAAAAAGGGGGAAGAAGAAGCAAATTTTGTAGAATTTCTCTCTGCCTTCAAACTGAAATTTATTCAATTTTTTCTCTATGCAAGTGCATTATTAAAATGAGAGTACCTTCCTATTTATAGTTTGAGACTGCTTGGACACTAAGCAACCTCCCACAAACCTAACTCTGCAAAAACCTTAAGTCTAAATCTGTCGAGGCTAACTCCTTCAACAACTATACTATATCAACACACAACATTTCGACATCCACAAACTCTATCGAAATAATACTTTAACACAAAGAATTACATTCTCAACCAGACTCAAGACCTTCTCAATATACCTCTTCACGCTCAATACTTTTTGAACTTGATGTGTTGATTTAAAAGGTCGGTGATCAAAAATTCGATCGAGACATTGATATCATATTATAATAGATTTAGTTAAATTAAATTTATACTGTATTAAAAATTAGAATTTTTATTATCATTAATAATTTGAGATCAATAGAAAATTTAAAAATTAAAGAAGCATACTATATCGTCATATTTATTTAAGATGCTCGATGTAGAGTGAGGTGGATAAGAAAATTGGTGGTGCTAGCATGTTATTTTCACCGTTTCAAATAATTAAATGTCTTTTATTTTTCTTCAAAAAAATTGGTGGTGCTAGAATGTTATCCTCTCCTAAAAAAGCACAAAAATATCCTATCCTATCGTATTGTCTATAATTCAAAAAAGGCTATATGGTAGGCAGCAACATTTCTAGACAAATTAGAAGAATATCACCGGCCTAGACGAGACTCAAAGATTAAAAACGTGCAGACACTTGTTTGTCAAGTACATAATCTATAATATAAGAAAATTAATGGTTGTGGAAAAGTTAAAAATACTCTTATTTGATTTTTTGCCACCACAGTAAAATTGTGGTTATTTGGTCTTTACACAATAAAGTTCTTAATTTTATTATTAAAATAATACAACCCTCATATTTTATCAAACTTATCAAATCTTTCTCTATTCTCTAATTTTTTTTCTCTTTCATCACTTTCTCACTTTTTTCTTCCAAAAAAAATCTATTATTGATATATACATTTTTATCTACGAATAATGGTATTTATAATCGAAATATGTTTTAGTAAAAAAAGGTATACGGGAAAAATTTATTCAAAAAATCTATTATTGATCTAAATATTTTGATATACGAAAATTTAATATTGATCCAAATATTTTTGTGAATGATACCTAAACAAAAATAATATTTATGTACGAAAAAAATATCCATTATTTACAAAAAAATTGTATTTATGATCCAAATATTTTTATTCAAAAATGGTATAGAAGAAAAAAATTTACTATTGATCTAAATATTTTTATATATGAAATTTACTATTGATCCTAATATTTTTGTAAATGATACCTAAACAAAAATAAAGTCTGTATACGGGAAAAAATCTTATATTGATCTAAATATTTTTATACACAAGAAATTATACTTATGATCAAATATTTTTGATCCAAAAATGGTATACGGGAAAAAATCTATTACTGATCTAAATAATTTTATATACGAAAATTTAATATTGATCCAAATATTTTTGTAAATGATTCCTAAATAAAAATAATATTTGTATACTGAAAAAATCTATTATTTACGAAAAAATAGTATTTATGATCCAAATATTTTAATTCAAAAATGGTATACGGGAAAAAATCTACTATTGATCTAAATATTTTTATATACGAAATTTACTATTGATCTAAATATTTTTGTAAATGATACCTAAACAAAAATGAAATGTGTATACGGGAAAAAAATTATTATTGATCTAAATATTTTTATATACGAGAAATGGTATTTATGATTAAATATTTTTTTATCAAAAAATGGTATACGGGAAAAAATCTATTATTGATCTATATATTTATATATACGAAAATTTAATATCGATCCAAATATTTTTGTAAATGATACCTAAATAAAAAAAATATTTGTATACGGAAAAAATCTATTATTTACGAAAAATGGTATTTATGATCCAAATATTTTTATTCAAAAATGGTATACGAAAAAATTATACTATTGATCTAAATAATTTTATATACGAAATTTACTATTGATCCAAATATTTTCGTAAATGATACCTAAACAAAAAGGAAGTTTGTATACAGGAAAAAAATCAATTATTGATCTAAATATTTTTATATACGAAAAATGTTATTTATGATCCAAATATTTTTTATTCAAAAATGGCATAGGCCAAAAAATCTATTATTAATCTAAATATTTTTTTATGTGAAAATTTAACACTGATCCAATTATTTTTTATAAATGATACCTAAACAAAAATAATATTAATAAACGGAAAAAAATTTATTATTTGCGAAAAATGGTATTTATGATCCAAATACTTTTATTCAAAAATGGTGTACGGGAAAAAATCTATTATTGATCTAAATATTTTTGTATTAGAAATTTACTATTGATCCAAATATTTTTGTAAATGATATCTAAACAAAAATGAAGTATGTATACGGGAAAAAATCTATTATTGATCTAAATATTTTTATATACGAGAAATTGTATTTATGACCAAATATTTTTGATCCAAAAATGGTATACGGGTAAAAATCTGTTATTGATCTAAATATTTTTAAATACGAAAATTTAATATTTATCCAAATATTTTTGTAAATGATACCTAAATAAAAATAATATTGTATAAGGAAAAAAATCTATTATTTACGAAAAATAGTATTTATGATCCAAATATTTTAATTCAAAAATGGTATACGGGAAATAATTTACTATTGATCTAAATATTTTTATATACGAAATTTACTATTGATCCAAATATTTTTGTCAATGATACCTAAAAAAAAATGAAATGTGTATTCGAGAAAAAAATTATTATTTATCTAAATATTTTTATATACGAGAAATGGTATTTATGATCAAATATTTTTGATCCAAAAATGGTATACGCGAAAAAATTTATTATTGATCTAAATATTTTTATATACAAAAATTTAATATAGATCCAAATATTTTTGTAAATGATACCTAAATAAAAATAATATTTGTATACGCAAAAAATCTATTGTTTACGAAAAATGGTATTTATGATCCAAATATTTTTTATTCAAAAATGGTATACGAAAAAAAACTACTATTGATCTAAATATTTTTATATACGAAATTTACTATTAATCCAAATATTTTTGTAAATGATACCTAAACAAAAAGGAAGTCTGTATACGAGAAAAAAAATCTATTATTGATCTAAATATTTTTATATATGAAAAATAGTATTTAAGATCAAATATTTTTCATCCAAAAATTGTTTACGGGAAAAAAATCTATTATTGATCTAAATATTTTTATATATGAAATAATCAATTATTTATCTTTTTTTTCTTTCTTTTTTAATATTTTATTTAAAATAAATTATATATTCAAATGCGCGTAACCGAACATAACCCGTGCGTATGCACGGGTTTGTTACTAGTTCTAGTAATATGTAAACATTCCGTGAATTTTTTTTTTTAAATAACTAAATTTTTCAAAAAAATTATATATATATATATATATATATATATATATATATATATATATATATATATATATATATATATATATATATATATATATAAAATCAAACTTTCAAATTAGTTACATAAATGATCATTTTTTCACTATTTTTACACATTGTCGCCACTTGTATTGGCGACTTCCTTTTTTTTTTTTTTTAAATTGCAGAGGTTTAAAACCGCCTCAAATCATATTTTTAGAAACGGTATACCATCAACACCTAATTTATTTTTACCTATCTTCATCTTCATTAATTGTTGTCCAAATTTCAAAAAATTTAAAATGCTTAAAATATATTAATACCAAAATAAAATCCCAATTTCTTATCACAAACTCTTTAGAAACACACGCTCATATATATATATATATATATATATATATATATATATATATATATATATATATATATATATATATATATATATATATATACCCGTGCAAGGCACGGGACAAAATTATAGTAACATTAAAATTAGTTGTAAAATTTAATATTTTTGTTTACTAAAAACAATATTAAAAAAATTTGTATATTAACCTTTAGTAATAAAATTAAATAACAAAGAATTATTAAAATACTAATAATATTTTATAAATAAAATGTACATAAAAAAAAGTTTTGAATAAATTAAATAACATTTAAATATTAAATACAAAACTCTTAAAAAAATGATTAATAGTTAGTCAACAATTGAAAAGAAATTACGTATAAATATAAATGGTTGTTTTACTATTAAAAAAATCACAACTTTATCAGTAAAGAATTTTTTTTTAATTAGAAATAGTACATTTCCATGAAATAAAAACGAAAAAGTGAATAATAATAATGTGACAAAAATAATAAAAATTTAAACCTATAAATACAGCAAATCAAAAGTTTAAGATTATTTCAAATTTTCTCAAAATTGAATAAATCATCATAACTCATTTTTATGGACATTACCTTGATAATGACACTAATAACGTTTCTATTTTTCTTTTATTCTGATTTATCTTAGAGTAACACATAATTTATTTTCTGCAATATTTTACTTTTTAGAAGAAAATCCTACAAATGGAAAAGACGCGCTCAGAGTTGTAAAATTTATTTATTATATAAAATAAATAAAATAAATAAAATAAAATTATCCTACAAAAGGTGAAAGGAGCGCCACATTCCTTCAAATCTATTTTTAATTATATTATTAAATATTAAGATTTTTATTAATATTATTATTTGTATAATACAAGGCCCGGCCCCCAAAGGAGGTGCAACAAGGGTTGTTGCACAGGGCCCCAGAAATGAAAGGGCCTCTAAATTTTACCAAAACAAACAGTAGTTTTATAATTTAAATGTAGCCCCACATAAACTGCACAAGTTAATATTCATCCGTTAAGCTATAGATTTTTTATTTTATAGTAGCTTATTCTCTCCAAAGGTTATATTTTATTATTTCTTATTTGAAAACAATTATGTTTCAATAGCAAAATAATGAAAGTCTTCAAATATTTGATAAGTTTAAATATATATAGTAGACAATAAAATGTGCCAAAGAAATAAATCTATTATTTTAATCAAAAACTATAGACTTATTTATTAATTTACAAATAAATAAATAATATTGGTCAAAAAAATAAAATAAATAAATAATATAAAATCTATAAATTGAAAAATAAAGATGGTTTAATTAGATTTTAACAATAATATTTTGGACTTAGGCCCTCCTTAGCATACCAAAAAAACAATAATATATAAAATTATAAACTTTAATTTAACATTATATGTTAAAATTACTAGTTAAGTAAGGAAGTAATACTATTAAAAAATTTTAAAAAATAATCCTATTAAAATAAAAAGTAACTATATTTTATTTTTTTAATACCAAATTTTTTTATCTAAATATTTTTTTAATCAAAACATATCAATTATTAAATACGAATGTAAATTGAATCTAAATTGTATATGCATTATAATTACACTAGATATTTTAATTTTTTGAGAGTTGTATATATTGTAAGAACCGAATATCTATCACAAATTAAAACAAATTTTGAATTGTAACTATGCTATATTTTTTTCGAATGAAACATTCTTCTCTATTGTTTGTACCTTTTATTTAAAAGTATAATCCACTTTTTCTTACTCTCACACACCTAAGAAAATGAATGAAAGGAAAAAAATTATGATTGTTTTAAATTTTTTATAGTCTAATTTTGAAGATTAGAACCGGGCCTCCAATTTATTTGGGCCGGCCCTGTTTGTATTATTTACTTTCGTCTTTATCTATTAATCATAAAAAATATATATATCAAAAGTCTTTCCAAACATTTATAAATTAAATCAAATACTATCTCACTTTAATTACATTAGAATATCTTTTGAATTCAATATATTTTAATTAAATTTAACTAATATTTATCAAGTTAAAAATGAAAACAAAATGAAAATATTTAAGTAAAAACTAAAGTGGTAGTTTCTCTCAATTAGAAAAAAAAATCAGTTTTAATCATATAAAAATATAATAAACGTTATGTTTTTAAATACACATCCCAATTTTTTTTGTTGGTATTTACACATCCCAATTTGTAATAGACTACAATTCCATCAATATATCACAAAATGATTGCTATCATTTGATTGTCTTTGTAAGAAAATAAGAGTGATTAATTTGGATTAAAATAGTAAATATATTTTTTGTTTGAACGGAAATAATAAATATACTACAAATAAAAATTATATCTTTTCATCCTTGTTATAGTTCAAATAGTAATATCTATCATATTTCAAATAGCAACTCTTTATTATATCACAACTAAAATAATATTGAAATTTTTATATCAAAATAGTCCATAAATATATTTTAAACTAAAATATTCATCTCATAAATACAAAAGCTCATAATTTTTAAATGAGAAGTGAAACTCAACAGCCACGACACCACTTCACCACCGTCAAAACAGCTCCAGCGAGCCATCATCGGAGATCTAGAAAACACAAAATCACATTCCCATCATCACCATTGTCGGATTTGCAAGCTTTTTCTCTGCTTTTGCATATTCTTTTTGTCCCAAAAGAATCCTTGAAAAACAACAAACAACAAAAAATGAATAACAATGAAAAAATTACAAACATAAAGATTAATTTGATTTGAAACCCTAATGCTTTAATCACTGGACCTACTACCAATTCGATAAAATTTGAATTTGAATCGGTGATTAGTAAAGGTAAAATAATAGAATCCCGACACAGTAGGTTGGAGGATAATAGGTGAATACAAAAACTGAAGAACCACTCAAAAGCTGTATGAAATTGGAGATGAAAATGACCTATTTATACAAATAAAAAGCATGAGTAAAATATTATATTTACCTGAAAAATAAAAATCATTGATATCAATACACCTGAATTGGCGGCTGGATGCATCAATAGAAATTGAAGATGCCATGAACCAAGTATTGGAAAAGAGAAAAAAAAATTAATTTGTTGAGGAACCAAGGTTGGAATAAGAAAGGATGGAAAAAATCATTCAATGTGGAAGAAGATGGGCGGTTGAAACCTATACCCAAGGCTTGAAAATCGAAGCTTATGGGATTCCAATGGTCCAAGCATACATGATTTAAGTGTCCCATAACAAATAAATTTTGTACAAAAGAATATAAACCGACACAACATTAAGTTTTACAAAAGCCAAATAAAAGCTTGATTCTCAATGGATGATATTATTATTTAATTTAAAAAACAATATAATTATATTAATTTAAACTTTCCCTTTATATCAACAAAAAAAGTATAGCATAATGCATGAGAGAATGCCAAGTGGCAAACTTGCCCAAATTCTCATCTTGCTTTTTTATATTGTATGATATATGGAGCATATCAAATGAGAGGATTTTACAATGAGAGACGAGAGGAATTAATATCAACCATTGAATTCATTAAGAGAGAGAAATTAATAGCCACATTAATGTATTAACATTCTCTCTCTTGATAAATCTAATGATGGATATTTATTCCTCTCATCTCTCATTGTAAAATCCTCTCACTTGATATGCTCCCTATATATATATATATATATATATATATATATATATATATATATATATATATATATATATATATATATATATATATATACTCCAAGAGTAAGTGTAGAAGAGTTACTCCAAATTTTAACCATTGATTTTTATTAATTTAACGATTTTAATTAATTTTTATACGTAAATAGTGTTTTCTTCCCTGTAAGTTAGTGTGTTTTTGATTTTAGTCCCTGAATGTTTTTTTTGGTCCAAGTCCCCATATGTCCAATTCTTGTTGGATACGGTCCTTGTTGTCAATGGAACGTTAAAAAAAACAAAGGTGAGTTGGCAGACGGTGATGACCTGGATAATGTTGTATCATTTTTTATTTTATTTTCATTAACACGTGTGGAATTGTTCTCTTTACAGTTTATTAAATATGGATTAAATTAAAAAATATATATTACATTTGATGTTCTTCTCCTTCACTCTCATCACGTTCAAGCACTATCTTCTTCTTCGTTGCACCGTCTTCTTCCATTCATCCATGGCTTCTTATTCGTCTATCAACTCTTATCACGTTCAAGCACCGGTTTGTGGTTGCAATAGAAGCATGAAAATTTTCATGTCAAACTCTGTTGAAAACCCTAAAAGGAGATTTTGAAAGTGTTAAAATGCAGGGTTAATGTATGGTTGCAAGTTATTCCTTTGAGATGATGAGCTTGAACGAAATCTAACTAATGATGTTAGAAGTTCAATTGGGTGCAACTGCTCGGATATGTTGAAGGATTTAGGGTCCACTATTAAGGACATTGAGATTGGCAAAAAGGAAAAGATGAAGATTAAGTGGGAGAATAAGAAGAGAAAGGTGACTCTGTTGAAGCTTTTGTTGGTTGGGTCATGGGGGTTCTTAATACGAGAAACACATCACTTCTATGCAACTTGTCCCGACCAGCATCAGGGAGGTTATCGATATTTTTATACAAGAATAGTTGACGCCACCTGTGGGAAAAGGTAAAATTTTCTTACTCACACATTAAAATTGCGAATAGACGTAGCTTAAGCCGCAAGGACAGGATTCTCCCAAACTCATATGCCTTCAAGGTTCTACATTGATTTCCATGATGCTTTCACTCTAGCTTTCCATTTAGTACCAGAAATTTTCTCCCCGGAGCTCACCCAATAAACAGACCATGGTGTCTGCTCTAATACCAATTGAAATTCTGACACATTTAAAACATGTTAATACTGATGTCCCAACATCAGAACACAATGTCAGGACAGATGTTACGACATCTGCTGACTGACAGAATACAATAAAACATACACTAAAATATGCAAAAATAAATTGCAGAATGGTAAATCACATAGTCAATTATTAACTTAGTTCGGTGCAACGTCACCTACTATGAGGGCTACCAAGCCAGGAAGGAAATTCACTATGATAGTATTAGTCAAAGTCTAAACAATCCCATTTTTCGAACTTAATGCCTAATCACTACCTTGTGCAACTTCTACCTAGAACCCTCTAGATATCAGATCCCCGTCTCACTTCCTACATCTAATCACCTCAATGAAAAACCATTCAAAAACTAGTGACCAAAAAACATAAGATTACACTTCCAATAAACAATACTTAGTCTTGCTTAAAAGATTTAACTAAGAATAATACTTAACTCTTTGCTTAAAAGCTCATGAGTGAGAATAATAAGTTGACAAACAATCAAGTAACAATCAATCTACCTCACTGTATCAAAAGATATATGGATGACTTTCAAAAACACAAGAGACTCTCAAAACCTATGACTCTAAACTTCCCCTAATTTTACAATTTTGAAAAAGAATTTATTACATTAGGTTTAGGTTTCTCTTTAAAGATTAATCAGCAGTCCTTAGGCTTCGAAAATCTTCACCCAGATATTACTTGATCCACAAGTTGAGATCTGCACCAATTATGCAGAAAATCTCCTTAAATCTTGGAACACAACATTAAGTTTCCTAAATTGTTTTAACATCCAATTTTAGAAACTTATGTACAGTTGGAGATCAAATCACTTGTTGTAGATTAAATATTCTTGAACTGCGAAAATAATTGAGATATATCTAAAAGGAATCTCACAAAACCAAATCAAATCTGTCAAGAATTAAAATAGCCTGTACTGATGTTCTGGTATAACATGTCACAATATATGTTAGAACATCTGTCTTCAATGAACCTGACCAACATGTTAGGGCATCTTCCATAACATCTTGCTATGAACCATGTTTTGTCAAAATTGTGGTCAATCCTAAAACCATGGTACTAAAATGTACCATTATCATTATGGACGTATGCATTAAGAACTTCTGCGTGTTTTCTTTAATAGGATTCAAAGTAAGACGATTCTTAAGACTCCTTATGAACCGTGAATACGAAGGAAACCTAGTGTAAGGTATCTTCGTGTTTAGGGCTATCAAGCAAAAGTAAAGGTGTATAATCCATATGAAAAGGTATAGTTTTACTGCCTTAATCATAGTATGAGAATAATCGAGTTTGGTAATGATTGGTTTATTAAAATATGGTCGGCTCAATTGAAGTGAGAAATTACCTAAATTGGATATTATGAAGACTTTGGAAAATCTTCTTCACCAAAATAATCTCTTCATATTGGGGTCCATCTAATTGTGTTGTTGTCATACAATACAAAGATACAACAAATATTTATTCATTTGAGCATGAACTTAACTTTAATTGATGAGGATTCAATCTCGTTCACACAAGTCATGTAAAACCAAATAAGATTCTTAGGTACTTGCAAGGCATCAAAGATTATATGCCAAGATACAAAAGTTTGAATCATGTTGAAGTGGTTTCCTACTCAAATTTAAACTTTGAGAGATGTGTGGACTCAAGGAAATCTATATTTAGGTATGTTTTCTTTTAACTAGAGGAAAAATATCATGAAGATTGGAAAATATTATATCATATCTACTTCTACTGTGGAGGAAGAATTTATGGCGTACTTTGAGGTCACAATTCAATCATTGTGGTTGCGGAACTACATCTTAGGGCTTGGTATTGTCACTACTACAAATAAGGCATCTAACGTCGGACGTGAAATGCGTTTTATCTCGGCAATAGAAGTGATGTAACTAAGATCGTCATAAAAAGTAAAGCATTATCACCTCGGTGTTTAAAACATCGAGGTAAAATTTTTTTAGCGCATGGATTTGAACCCCAACTTCTGCACTTTTATTATTTACAAAAACTAGCGCTTTTTTATCTCGGTTTATCAAGAAAACCGAGGGGTTGTTAATTTTTTAATAGAACTCGTTACATTGTTACATAAAACATTAATTAAATAATATGTTTATAAACTAATTGATTGTCCATGAAGATCATATGTTGGATCTTCAATTTCTTGACATTCTTGGCAAGATCAAATGATGGAAAAATATTTTCTTCCAACAAAAAAAGGGTTAGGTAAATTAATTTCCCCATGATATAGATTTTAGATCTTCAAATCATCTAATTTTAGGGTAGATCAGTTGTCAGGTTCCAAAATGTTTTCAATTTCTTTTCCTTGCATTTGTTTCTAATATAAAAAAAGGGTTAGATAAATAAATAATTTTATGATCAAATAAATATTTAAGAACACAAACCTTAAATCCAAATAATTTTCTGCTCCTGCAATCCATCATAGAGAACTTTTCATGACAAAGACTCTTGCAAATCTTAAAGTGGAGGATAGTTTCAAGTGCTTCATGATGTTGTATTATTAATTTTTGATATTCAGATTGCTTTTATAATGGAAGTTATTTAGGTTTCACGCGGATCACTAATGGTAGTGTCTTGAGCGTTGATAGTCATGAAATGGACGACAAGGATTTGATTAAGGACGATGAAAAATCTCGTCAATATTAACGCTAAAATATACCCTCGGATTTTAGGAACACCGAGGTGCAAGATATATATATATATATATATATAAGTTATATTGTTTACAAAGAATGTTAAAATAACATAAATTACCAAATTCTGAATACTCTTTAAAATAACAAAGAATATTAAAATAACAAGTTATTACAATGAATTCCCACTTTTGATTTAATGCTGTGAGAAAAATCTCCAAGTTACATTAGGCTTAGTGAAATTAATAAAAGTATAGCCTTTATTCAACCCAGTTACAACAGATCTTTGTTCTTTTGAATGAATATCTTCGCTGTAGGGAGCTTCCTTCACTGTGTCCTAGAAGGAAGAGTGAATAAATGGTTTACAACAAAAAGAGAAGGGAGCTTCCTACATTGTCTCCGTGAAAGAAGAATGATTTTTATGCACTTGCAATTTATCAAATGAGCAAAAATACAACAACACCAACACCAACAACATCATCAACACCATGTGAGATAGACTTCAAAGGTAGAAAAAAATGTTTTGTTCTATAAAAAGATTGTATATTTTTTCTGTCTTGCAATCCATCCCAAAGAATGATGCTTGCGAGTTTGGGGCAGCTACAAATAGTTAAGGATTAGGGTAAACCATGTTGCTTTTATAGTGAAATTTGAATATTTGATCCCTAGATTACATCGAAATTGATCCCTTGGTTATATCGAGAAACCAAGGGGTTAGTTGTTTTAGTTTACAATTATAATCAAATAAAAACATAAACTGCAAAAGCTGAGATTCGAAGCGTGTCCTGATTAATTTTACCCGTAGGATATATTAGAAACCAAGGTAAGTTGTTACAAAACATGGTGCGCCTAGGCTTAGCACCTCATTTTTTTCTGGTTGACATGAAAGCTTCGTCATGAAAAGCGTTATTTGTTGTAGTGTGTCAACAATATAACTAGGTCGCTGAGGATTTATTGTGATAATTATGCAGCGGTTTTCTTCTCTAAGAATAGTAAGTATTCTTAAAGTGCTAAACATATGGAATTGAAGTACTTATCAATGAAAGAAGAAGTGCAGAAATAAAAACTGTCATTTGAACACATTGATACAGATTCAATGATAGTGTATGTGTAACTAACGTTTTACCGCTCAAGGCATTTGTTGGCCATGTAGAATTAATGAGCATTATATAAAAGTCCTTGTTAACATTATAGTATCATCGATCTATACATGTATAGTTTAATGTTTGTATTGTATGAAACTTGTCAATTCAATAATGGTTATGTTTCAGTTAAGTTTTGTTATCCATATTATGTTATTGTTAATATGAGATGATAAATGTGTCTTTGAAGAGACATGAAAGACACATTATTGTATCCCTTAAAGTTATTTGAATTGGATTGATTCGTGATACATGGTAGGAACCAAATTGATGGATAACTTGTGATCGCCATGATTCGATCATTTCAGTTCATTAAAGATAACGATTTAGTGTTTTCAATGAAAGGTGCATAATTATGTTATAAGATTGAAACATCAAAATTTCACATATTGAGTCATGTGCGAAACCATTAGATTAATTTATTAATCCATCAAACGTGACTCAAGTAAGCAAAATTCCTATTTAAATAAAAGAAGCTTAAATGTGATAATTGTTTGAGTTTAATTGGATAATTAAACTAACGAGATTTTTATTTTAAAATTTAAAGTAAAATTTAAATCTCTCTTCTCTCTTCATGTTTATTGGGCCAAACTCTTTGAATGAGATGTGATCGTTGAAATAAGATGCATATAAAATAGACACCTTTAAAAAACAACACTAATTTTTCTCATTCTTTTGATCTCTCACAAATAAAATAAAATAATATATTTATCATAAAAAATCCACATAAAAGAAGAAGAAAGAGAAGAGAGTAGATTTCGGATAAGAATCAAACAAAAATCGTCCGTCATCATAGATCCGAAGACGTTCTTGTTATTTCTCGTAGAAATTAAAGCATTGCGAATAATCATAATATCATAAACCAAATTTTTCTTTGGTTGGGAAATGACGTGGAGATTACTTATGAAGAGTTCAAGAGTCTTGGTTGTATCCAAGAGAAGGTGAAGAACGCCAAGACTAGAGCCAAAATCAATTTTATTTGGTTGGCTTTAATTTGGTGTAATTGGCTAATGAGAAATGCATCATTTTTGAAAATGCTCCCTTTAATTTTGAAGCGGTAATATCCGATATTATGTTTTACTCTTAGATATGGTTGTGTAATAGTGATTCCAACTCTAGGATTATTTTCTATGCTTGGTATAAATTACTCCCTCTGTCCCAAAATAAATGTCACATTTGAGAAAAAAATTTGTCCCAAAATATTTGTCACTTTACATTATCAATATAATTTTATATTTAATGTTCCAATTGTACCCTCTAATAAATACTCTTAATTTATTGTTTTCTTACTTAATATTAATGTTATTTCAAATATACCAATAGTTAATCAGAATAATTTGGTAAAGTCGTCATTCTCTCTTTCATTTATTATTGTTTCTTAATCTGTGTGAAGTGGGCCATTGCGACAAATAATATGGGACGGAGGGAGTACCTCTAAATAGTACCAACTCTAAATAGAATTTTTGTTTGTAAGAGTTGCACCCCAGTGAAACTCTAAATTTTTCTAACACTAGTATTTTGAAAGAATTTATATTTTATAAGTGGATAAATAATTTTTAAAATGAAGAAATATCATTTATAGCAATTTGATCCAAACATTATAAGTTAATTTATGTTAGTGGTGGGGAAGAATGCCGTTCCCTTTAATTCCCTCACCTGCCCATCTAACCAAAACATGCAAATATTAACTCCGTCCCTTCCCATTCGCCTTTAAATATTCAAACCCAACCGTGGAAGGAACCTACTATCTCTCTCTTTTCTCACAATGGCACTTCCTTCAACAAAACCAAACCCCACTCTCACATTCATTTTTTCAACCTTTGTGCTATGCAGTACAACATTACTGTGTTGTGCTAGTGTTCCAACCAAAACAGAAGCTGGATTTGAGTTTCTTAAGGTTGCTCCATCGGAGTTTGTTGGGTCAGTGAATGATGTGGTTGATATTTTGCAACAGGTTACAAGTATTCTTTCGCAATTTGGTGGTGATGGGTTTGGTGATTCGCGTTTATCAAATGCTGTTTCTGATTGTATTGATTTGCTTGACCTTTCATCTGATGCTCTTACTTGGTCTGTTTCTGCTACTCAGAACCCCCAAGGTACTATTACTACTACTCTTCTTTGTTCTTTAATTAGTTATCACTTTTGCTTCTCAAAGAAAGAAAATTAGTACTCTCTTATTTTATTTATAAAAAAAAATTATTTTTAAATTTATTGAATAATTAATATATTTATTTTTTATATTGTTCAGATACCTTAAATATGATTAAATATAATGTTTAATGTTCTTCTTTCTTAGTATTAATTTATTTTGTATTTTGTGTTAAACTATCTTAATTTTGTTGAAAATGTGGTGAGTGAGGGACTTTTGTATTAATATTTTGATGTTTCCTAATTAATAATCTCTCTTTTTAGCCATTTTTTTTTGAGTTACTTTAGGACTACTATTTCCAATAAAAGCTTAAAGTATTAAATAGCTTAGATTCTATAAATGCCATGGTTTAAACCTTTTAGCTGGTTTGTTTTTTTAAAACCACCTAAAAGCACTACTAAGTTGTAACAACTCCCTCCGTTTTTTTTTATTATGTGTCATTTTGGAAAAAAAATTATTTAAATATAAATTATTTTATAATTTTAATAAATAATTAATAATATTTTTTCTATTATATCACTAAATATTTATTATTCTCTTTTCAGTAATGTAAATTTATTTTCCACATGTTATTAACCAAGTACAATTTTATAAAAATCTTTATAACTTCTTATTTTTATATAATAATTATTATTTTTCTTAATCCACTGGTATCTTCTCGATATCTATTATGATACTATCTGTCTCAAATTACAAATTCTATTTAATAAAAAGTAAAAAATAGCAATTATATGCAATTTTATAATTTTTTTTATTAATTATATAAAAAATAAATTAAAATAAATAATAAAATAGCGATAAAAGTCGATTTAATAATGGAAAAAAATTTATAACTTGAAACAAATTATTAGTAAAGTAACTCAAAATAAATATTAATATATATATTTTTAAATACAAATCTTATATTTTACTAAAATTAACACAATTAATTATTATCAAAGAATATACCTAATTCAAAATAACTTGATTTGAGAGATAATACTATTTATTTATTTCATTTTATGTGGATTTAACATTTTCAAGTATATTAAAATATATAGCTAATGTTGCACAAAAGAAAATAAGTTATAAAATAATTTATAATTTTGAACAATGTTACTTTAGAAAGTAATTTATAATTTAATACAGAAAAAGTACTAGTTAAAAAAATGTTAGATTAATTAAAATATAATATATAAGTTGAAATAAAAAAACAAAACACCTAATTTGAGAAAAGGCAAGATATATTTATTGCGATCCATATTCCGAAACTCTGTTTTCTTTTTCTACAAAAACATAACTCTATTTTTCCCACCAAGTTGGTACCCATTTTCTAAAAGTACACTGTTTTGTTGGGTACAATTATTCTGTTCCCCAATTCTTCACTAGTGTATTTATTCTTCCTTGAGAGTGAGTACTCTCTAGATTCCTATTTCAATGTCACAATTTCACAAGTTTTTTCTTATAAATATATATTATTTTTAAAGCTTAAAGAATATAGTTTTACAATTTTTTTTTGTCCTTTTGTTGTAGGTAAGCATAATAGTACAGGAAATGTGAGCTCTGATGTAAGAACATGGCTTAGTGCTGCACTTGCAAATCCAGAGACCTGCCAAAACGGATTCGAAGGTACAAATGGCATTGCAAGCACTTTAGTCTCCACTGGCCTAGGCCAAATGATGTCTCTTCTCACAGAGCTTCTCACACAAGTGAACCCTAACTCCGATAGCTTCGCAACAAAGCAAGCACAAAAAGGCCAGTTTCCTGCATGGTTCAAACGTGAAGACAGAAAGCTCTTGATAGCAAATGGTGTGGCTGTTGACGTAGTGGTTGCTAAGGACGGTAGCGGCAATTTTACGACGGTGATGGATGCGGTGCATGCAGCTCCTGATTATAGCATAAAACGGTTTGTGATTTATGTGAAGAGAGGTGTTTATGTTGAGAATGTTGAAATAAAGAAGAAGAAATGGAATCTTATGATGGTTGGAGATGGTATGAATGCGACAGTTATTTCGGGTAATCGGAGCTTCGTCGACGGGTGGACCACGTTCAGATCAGCTACCTTTGGTAAGTACTAAGAACAAATTATCACCAAATATTTAGTTATTATATTTTGGAAAAAGAGTTTTGCAGTCAAATGTTGTCCTCCTAATTTTTAAGAAATTAGTTATGCAGTTAGGCAGATGATATCATTTGGTTTATAAAAAAAAAGTCAAACCAAAACACGTTAAATTAATGCTTGCCCAAAACAGCATGTGATTTCCATTATGGTATTTATAATGCCAATGACACATGTCTTCTTCAACAGCTGAAATCTATGACCAAAACTTATTACAAACTTGATTATCTAGCTTGCAAAAACTTAGTAGTATATGACACATTAATATTTTTGATTCATATCTCTTGCATTCAAAATTTTTTATCACTTCAACATAATGTTACGACACTGACACTTGTAATAACACAGACACTTGTAATTACGTCTATTTTTTTTTTTAATTATTACAAGTGTCAACTATCAGTGTCAGGTCTGATATCCATGTCTGTGTTTGTGCAAGTGTCTTCTTAAATAGTACGAGTACAACTAACTAATTTTTATTTACTTATAATTCTTCGTGTGCAGCTGTGAGTGGCAGAGGATTTATAGCAAGAGACATCAGTTTTCAAAATACTGCAGGTCCCGAGAAGCACCAAGCAGTGGCATTAAGATCCGACTCCGACCTTTCCGTATTTTATCGATGCGGAATTTTTGGTTACCAAGATAGTCTCTATACTCACACCATGCGTCAATTCTATCGCGAATGCAAAATCAGCGGCACCGTGGATTTCATCTTTGGCGATGCCACGACAGTTTTTCAAAACTGTCAAATACTAGTCAAGAAAGGGTTACCAAATCAAAAGAACACCATCACTGCTCAAGGGCGAAAAGATCCCAACGAACCAACAGGTTTCTCAATCCAGTTCTGCAACATCACTGCTGATACCGATCTTCTTCCTTTGATCAACTCCACCTGGACGTATCTTGGAAGACCCTGGAAACAATATTCGAGAACAGTTTTCATGCAATCTCATATAAGTGATGTGTTGCGGCCGGAAGGGTGGCTAGAGTGGAACGGAGATTTCGCGTTGGATACATTATACTATGCGGAGTACATGAATTATGGTCTCGGAGCCGGATTGAATAAGCGAGTTAAATGGCCGGGATATCATATTATAAATGATTCAAGTCATGCTAATAACTTCACAGTAACACAATTTCTTGAAGGGAATCTATGGTTGCCTACAACAGGTGTGTCCTTTACTGCTGGACTAGAAGTTTGAGACATTGCAAAAAACTTTGGTTGTTCAAGTGGTTCTTTAAGGTTGGTAGAATGGGAAAAATATGATGAGTGATGTGTTATTGTTATTTGATTAGTTTGTACTTGTTATTTAAGATACTATATATACCTGTGATTTAGGAGTTAGGGTGTTTCTAAATTTTGGATAAATTTTATTACTGTAATGTTGAAAACTTGAGATACAAACTTGAATCAAGTTTTAAGTAGAGTGTAATTAGTGTTATATACTTGGTTGAATTCAACATGAAGAGAATATATTTGTGATTTGCTCATGTGGTTGAATTTGGATTTGATGATATATGAATGATTTATGGTGTGCCATAATGATAGTAATTTGTGCTAGTTAAACAAAAATTAGATGTTTTGGTATTTTTTTTTTCTTCTTTTTTGTATCGTATGCCTTTATTTCTCAAAATTTGATGTTCACACTTAGATGATTCTTAGTGAATATGTTTCTCAACCCCCCAAATCTTTTAGAAATTTCTCAGTTTGACAAAAATACTTTGGATTTTAGAATCTAGAGTGTCTTTTTGAAAATTTTGGATTCTAAATTTTACAAAGGTTAAATTCATGATTCTTAATGAATTTGTTTCCCACCCCAATATCTTTTAGAAATTTCTGAGTTTGACAAAAATACTTGTGGGTTTTAGAATCTGGAGTGTCTTTTTGAAAAATTTGGATTCTAAAATTTAAAAATGTTAAACTCATGAACATAAATACTTCATTAAACCAAACAAAATTCAATAAAATAGTATATGTCAACGGCCAACAATAAATTGTGAATAATTAAAAATATGAATTAAATACATATAAAATCATAAATTGGACAAACTAATTATATTTCCAACGACGAATATGATCAAGGTAACATCTAACTTGACCGGTCCCTTGGTAGTTACTGACTACAGTTGGAAAACATGCATGCTAGTTCATTTTATGTCTGTCCCACAAAGTAAAGGGGGCGGACCCAAAATCTTGCTCGACCAGCCAAAAAATAGGGAGGGTTAGTGGCAGAAAGTCATGCACGTTCTATTTAGGTCTGCACTTGTAAATGTTAGAACAAGATTTGTTCTGATCAATATTCTTAGTTTTGATGATAACAAGGATATGAATTTTGTATGAGATAATGTGGTACTCTAATACATTGCAATTTCCCTTTCAGGAAATATATAAAGAGTATGCACAAATCAGCGCTCAGAAGCTTTGACTCAGAAGGTTCAACATGCAACATCAGAACATGGTCTGGCAAGACATCAGAAGATGGTCAAAGCAGAATCAGAACATGGGTCTATGGAAGCATCAGAAGAACTTGAGTTCAGAAGCAGAAGCACTGAAGTTCTCATGGTATCACGCTCAGAAGCACTTCAAGGTCAGAAGATAAGAAGATGCTCTGCACCAAGCTGTTTGACTCTGATGATATTCAAACGTTGTATACACAAACATCAAATCAGAAGCAAGTACAAGATGGCAGGCTACGCTGACTGACAAAAGGAACGTTAGAAGCTATTAAAGGCAACGTCAGTAGACACAGCGTAAACAAGGCTCGAGGTAGTTGACAAAAGAGTGAAACATTAAATGCAATGCTGTACGGAATACGCAAAGCATTAAATGCTCCCAACGGTCATCTTCTCAAGTGCCTATAAATATGAAGTTCTGATGAGAAGCAAGGTTACCGATTCTGACGAATTCTGTGAATACAAACTTGCTGAAACACTGTTCAAATCAAAAGCTCACAAACTTCATCTTCATCAAAGCTCACTACATTGCTGTTGTAATATATTAGTGAGATTAAGCTTAAAATTTAAGAGAAATATCACTGTTGTGATTATAGCTTTTCAGAAGCATTGTAATACTCTTAGAATTTGATTACATTAATTTGTAAGTAACTAGAGTGATCAAGTGTGATCAGGATACTCTAGGAAGTCTTAGCTTGTGTCTAAGCAGTTGTAACTAGAGTGATCACGTGGTGGTCAGGATACTCTAGAAAGTCTTAGCTTGTGTCTAAGCAATTGTTCCTAGAGTGATCAGGTTGTGATCAGGATACTCTAGAAGACTTAGTCGCGGGCTAAGTGGAAAACCATTGTAATATGTTGAGATTAGTGGATTAAATCCTCAGGTGAGGTAAATCACTCCAAGGGGGTGGACTGGAGTAGTTTAGTTAACAACGAACCAGGATAAAAATAACTGTGCAATTTGTTTTTATCGTTCAAGTTTTTAGACTACACTTATTCAAACCCCCCTTTCTAAGTGTTTTTCTATCCTTCAATTGGCATCAGAGCGCCGGTTCTAAGGTGCGAGCACTTAACCGTGTTTAGAAAAGATTCAGGAAGAGAAAAACGCTTCAGTAAAAGATGGCTGGTGAAATTCCAACAAACCCACCTGCATCTACATCTGGCTCTGCTGAGCAATATAATGGTAACAATGGTTATACTAGACCACCAGTATTTGATGGTGAAAACTTTGAATACTGGAAAGATAAACTGGAAAGTTACTTTCTTGGTCTAGATGGTGAACTATGGGATCTTCTGATGGATGGTTACAAACATCCAGTGAAAGCCAGTGGCGTAAGGCTTACAAGGCAAGAAATGGATGATGATCAGAAGAAGCTTTTCAAGAATCATCATAAATGTAGAACTGTTTTGCTGAATGCTATCTCTCATGCTGAGTATGAGAAGATATCTAACAGGGAAACGACTTATGATATATATGAGTCATTGAAAATGACCCATGAGGGAAATGCTCAAGTCAAGGAGACTAAAGCTCTTGCTCTAATCCAAAGATATGAAGCCTTCAAGATGGAGGATGATGAAAACATTGAGAAGATGTTCTCAAGATTTCAAACGCTAACTGCTGGATTAAGAGTTCTGGATAAAGGCTACACCAAGGCTGATCATGTAAAGAAGATTATCAGAAGCTTACCCAGAAGATGGGGTCCAATGGTAACAGCATTCAAGATTGCAAAGAATCTGAATGAAGTTTCTTTGGAAGAGCTTATCAATGCCTTGAGAAGCCATGAAATAGAGCTGGACGCAAACGAGCCTCAAAAGAAAGGTAAGTCTATTGCATTAAAATCTAATGTTAAAAAATGCACTAACGCTTTTCAGGCTAAAGAAGAAGATTCTGAAGAATCAGAATCAGAAGAAGAAGATGAACTGTCCATGATCTCCAGAAGGGTAAACCAACTCTGGAAGAGCAAGCAAAGGAAGTTCAGAGGCTTCAGAAGTTCAAAGAGATTTGAACGAGGAGAATCTTCTGGTGACAGAAGATCTGACAAGAAGAAGGCTGTCTGCTATGAGTGCAATGAGCCTGGACACTTCAAGAATGAATGTCCAAAACTTCAGAAGGAGAATCCCAAGAAGAAGTTTCATAAGAAGAAAGGTCTTATGGCAACATGGGATGATTCTGAATCAGAATCAGAATCAGACTCTGAAGGAGAGCAAGCCAACTTCGCGCTGATGGCTACAGAAGATGATGGATCAGAATCTACATCAGAATCAGATTCTGAAGAGGTATTTTCTGAACTATCTAGAGAAGAGTTAGTTTCCAGTTTAACAGAACTTCTGGAACTCAAGGCTCATCTTAGTATCAAATACAAAAAGCTGAAGAAGCAGTTTGAATTTGAAACTAAGAAGCTGGAAGTGGAAAATTCTGAACTGAAGGAAAAAGTTTTAAATCTATCCAAAGATAGTGGATCTCCTTCTGAAATAGAAAAATCCATTCCAAGTCTCAATCATATTCTGAAAGAATATGACTTGAGCTTCAGAAAGTTCTTATCTAGAAGTATTGGCAGAAGTCATCTTACTTCTATGATATATGGTGTTTCTGGAAACAGAAGGTTTGGCTTTGGCTATGAGGGTGATACCTCACATAAATTTGAACCTATTGATGATCTGAAGATCACATACAAGCCATTGTATGATCAGTTCAAATATGGCCATGCACATGATATTAGGCTCACTTCACATGCACAAAGTTTTAACACTGTTCACACCAAGAAGCATGTGACACATCCTAAGAAATATCATGCTGACAAACCTAAAGAATATCATGCTGTTCCTCCTGTTAAATATTATGCTAAACCCAAGTTCAATCAGAACTTGAGGAGAACTAACAAGAAAGGACCGAAGAAATTATGGGTACCTAAGGAGAAGATAATTTCTGTTGCAGATATCCTTGGCTGCAAAGAGGACAAAAAGCAAAATGTCATGGTACCTGGACTCTGGGTGCTCGCGACACATGACGGGAAGAAGGTCTACATTCCAAGACCTGGTGCTTAAACCAGGTGGAGAAGTCAAGTTTGGAGGAGATCAGAAGGGCAAAATCATTGGCTCTGGAACCATAAGTCTTGGTAACTCTCCTTCCATAACTAATGTACTTCTTGTAGAAGGATTAACGCATAACTTATTGTCCATAAGTCAATTAAGTGACAATGGTTATGATATAATCTTCAATCAAAAGTCCTGCAAGGCTGTAAGTCAGAAGGATGGCTCAATCCTATTTACAGGCAAGAGAAAGAACAAGATTTATAAGATTGATCTTTCTGATCTGGAGAAGCAGAAGGTGACTTGTCTTATGTCTGTTTCTGAGGAGCAATGGGTCTGACACAGAAGATTAGGACATGCTAGTTTGAGAAAGATTTCTCAGATTAACAAACTAAATCTAGTCAGAGGACTCCCTAATCTGAAATATAAATCAGATGCTCTTTGTGAAGCATGTCAGAAGGGCAAGTTCTCCAAACTTGCATTCAAGTCTAAGAATGTTGTGTCTACCTCAAGGCCGTTAGAACTCTTGCACATTGATCTGTTTGGCCCAGTCAAAAAAGCATCTGTCAGAGGGAAGAAATATGGATTAGTCATCGTAGATGATTATAGCCGCTGGACATGGGTAAAGTTCTTAAAACACAAGGATGAGTCTCATTCAGTGTTCTTTGAATTCTGCACTCAGATCCAACTTGAGAAAGAGTGCAAAATCATAAAGGTTAGAAGTGATCATGGTGGTGAATTTGAGAACAAATTCTTTGAGGAGTTCTTCAAAGAAAATGGCATTGCCCATGATTTCTCTTGTCCTAGAACTCCACAGCAAAATGGAGTTGTAGAGCGAAAGAATAGGACTCTACAAGAAATGGCCAGAACCATGATCAATGAAACCAATATGGCTAAGCATTTCTGGGCGGAGGCAATAAACACTGCATGTTACATTGAGAATAGAATCTCTATCAGACCTATTCTAAATAAGACTCCCTATGAATTGTGGAAGAACAGAAAGCCCAACATTTCATATTTCCATCCTTTTGGATGTGTATGTTTTATTCTGAATACTAAAGATCATCTTGGTAAGTTTGATTCTAAAGCACAAAAGTGTTTCCTTCTTGGATATTCTGAACGCTCTAAAGGCTACAGAGTATACAATACTGAAACATTGATTGTAGAAGAATCAATCAATATCAGGTTTGATGATAAGCTTGGTCTTGAAAAACCAAAGCAGTTTGAGAATTTTGCAGATGTAGATATTGATATATCAGAAGCTGTAGAACCAAAAAGAAAAGCTGCAGAAGCTGGAAGTCTCAGAAGCAATGGATCAGAAGATCAAGTTGCTGCATCTTTAGAGAATCTCAGGATTTCTGAAGAGCCAACAGTTAGAAGATCATCTAGACTTGCATCAGCTCATTCAGAAGATGTGATTCTTGGGAAGAAAGATGATCCTATCAGAACAAGATCATTTCTAAAGAATGACTATCAGAAGTAGTGATCAGAATCAGAAGATGTACAGTCTTTTCAAAACAACACAACTGTCATCTATAAGTTTCTGATAATGAACGCGTGTCTGTACGGACAGTACAAGCGTGCAGTTGAAAAGACGCCGACCTAGGTAACTGTGTTAAATCATTTCTTTTACCATGTTCTCTCACCTAACGTCATTCATCATTTAATGCAATTGATTTCCTTTGATTCTGTAACTGTTCAATCTCAAAAATTTTATTGCATTTTTTTTAAAATCCGTCTCTATAAATTCTTTTCAAATCATATTGTTTATCCTTTTCGCTCCCATTCTCTCTTTCTTCTTGCATTTTTTTAAAACCCTAAACAAAAACCCAGAATTTGTTCTTCTTATTTGTTCGCTCTGCTTCAATGGCTGCTTCTTCATCTCAAAATGTTGGTTCATCTGCTCCTCTCCATCTTCAAGAAGAAGAAAATCAACAACTCACTCCGGTTGTTGCGTGCTCCATTCCTAAGGATGAATTGGAAGTTCTATGTGAACTCATGGTTGATTTTGATAACATTGAAGAACACCAATATCATCTTAAAGAAGATATCATCTTTCAAGGATGGACTTCACTGTTCGCTGAGTTCTGTGGACCAGTCTATCCAGATCTTGTCAAGGAATTCTGGGTGCATGCAGTTGTTGCCCTTAAATCCATCTTGTCTTTCGTCCATGGAAAGTTTGTGGTAGTGACTGAGGACATTCTAAGAATGATGTTTGATTTGAGAAACGTCGAGGGGGCTTTTGAAATTGATCAAAGGGCTGACTGGCAAGTTGTGTTGTCTACTCTCTACACCAACGCAAATAAGACAAAGAGTGTCAAGGACATGAGACACCTCTACAAAATCAGGACCAAGATTCTTCTTGGGTGTTTCTATCACAGGAAGAGTACGCATGCTGCAGACTTCGTCAACAATGAGCAAAAATACATTCTGTACTGCATTGCTGCTAAGAAGAAGGTTGATGCTATCTACATTATCTTCAACCATATGTGGAAGGCTGTGAGGGATTCCAGAAAGGCCTTCAGAGAAAAAAAGCTGTACCACTATTCCTTTTGGTAGAATCATCACAAATCTTCTGGTTCATTCCAAGATTGTTGAGAACCTGGAAACTAAAGGTATTATCAAAGACCTTGCTGTTACCTCTGGGAGTTTCCTAAATGCTTTCACTTTAAAGAAGATGAAGGTGATTGATACTATCATCAAAACCCCCAACCTCTTGCTGGAACAAGAATCAGAAGAGAACCTGTTCTAGCTGAATTTGAAACCTTCTTCAATAGTGAGGTACCAGGAGTCAGAACTAGGTATCTGAAATCACTAGAAGAAGATGAAGGAATAAAAGGTCAAGAACTAGGTGCTCCTGCTGTTGTTGGTCGCAAGAAAACTTCTAGGGCTGCTGCCTCAGAAGATGTTTCAGAAGCTGCCCCTCAAGCTGCTGAAAAGAAGGAAAGAAGAACCAAGAGAAAATTTGATCATCCTTCTGTTAATCAGGTGAAGGTAGTTCAGAAAGTTGCTGCTACCACTGTGAAAGAAGTGGTTCCAGAAGAAGTCATTACAAAGGTTGTTAAGGCTGTGTCAGTTGAATTTGAGAAAAATAAGAAGGAGGCTGAGAAGAAGAAGAAGAAGTCAAATAACAATGCTGAGATTGTTAAAGTTGTTGAGAAGGAGAAAATCAGAAAAAGGAAGCTAATAATTCATGACTCCAATGAAGAAGAGGTTGTTCAAGAGGCTGTGAATCAGCAGGAAGCTATGGAGACCGTCAGAAGGAGAGAAATCTCTCGCGGCAAAACAAAGGTTGTTGAAGAGCCGAAGGGTAAGAAGCAGAAGAAGATTGAGGCTGTGGTCGAAGCTGTTCAGAAGGTATCCAAAGGTATACATATCTCTGAACCTAATTCTACTCCTTCTTTACATTCAGAAGTTGCATCAATAGCGGTTGCCCCTATCCCTGAACCTGAAATAGCCCCATCAGAATCACCTATAAACATCCATGTTCTTACACCTCCATCTTCTCCTGTAACCATTCCTTCTTCTCCACTCACCATCAATCCTGTTTTGGATATACCACCCCTTCAAACTCTCTTTCCACCTCACACAAATATCTCCATCTCTCAACCTCCTCCCCATGCAAACTTTGAATCCATTCCTTCCACCTCTCAAAACAGCCAAAGTGGTTCTGATCTTCCAAACTCTGCATCACATGAGCAACTGCTCCGTGACTGCAACAACACTCCAAAGCCTCGTCCTGAAGCTGAACTGGTTGTGTTAGAGTTTGATAATGAAGCAGAATCTTCTTATAGGTTGGATAGAGAGCCTCAACCCTATTCTGTCCCTAACCCTGTTTCTTCTCGCACCATTATAAAATCCCGCCTAGTCTACCCTATTGGTGTAACTTTTGAAAAGGTAAAGAGGAATCTCAGAAGTATCTTTGATACCGTCAGAATTGCTGAAAGTTCTGGCTTGAATAACGTCGCTAAGCGGAAGTTCTGGAGAATCTTACGCAGAGAAACAGATGCTTACTTTATAGAACTTCAGGAAGCTTGCGTAGAAGCTGCTCCACGGCCTCGTGGAATTCTGAGAAGTTATGAAGAATTCTGGTTTGCTCGTCTCGGAGGGAGATATACCTTGGAAGAGAAGCAGTTTGTGGATGAATTGGACGAAGCAAGACTTGCTGCTGCAATGGAAGCTAACCCTTGCAGGGAAATTGTGGTCTGGAGACCTCAATATCCTGTTCTGCTCGGAGACTTCAAGACTCTCTTTGACTTTCTGATGGAAAACCCTTCTAAGAAAGACCCAAGCTTGGTCATTCCAGAAGTTGTTGACCCACCAGATGTTGAAGGTCCTTCTGCCCCTAGGAATCTAGCTGCCATTCTTCAGGCACTTGAGAATGGAGATTCTGAGATTCCGGCTGCAGAATATGAAGATGCTTTTATGCAAGAAGCAGATGTAGAAGATCATGTTGCTGAAACAGTTCCTGTTGAGGAAAACCCTGCAAATGATCTATCAATGGAAGCTACAGATCACAATGCCATCCCTGTGGATAGAAGCTGTGAAGCTTCTTCTGATGAACCTTCCTGTCTTGCAAGGACTCTGGAAGTTATTCAGAAGAACCAGGATGAGCAAAGCTCAGTCAATGCTGAGTTTAGAGCTTTCATGGAGAGGCAGAATGAGCACAACAATGGGGTTCAAGATATGCTGGCCAAGATCTTGTCGAAGCTAGGGTCATCTTAGATTGAGTCTTAGTTGTTTTGTTTTCGTTTTTTGCTTTGCTGCATCTGTTTTGTGCATCTTCTCTTGCTTATCCTCTTGTACTTCTGTACTTCTGTCTTCTTGAGCCTAAATGAAAGTTATCTTTTTCTTCCATCTGTTTCCTTTTGTTTTTCATCTGCATCTTTTATGTTTTTGATGTTATGACAAAAAGGGGGAGAAAATGTGATAAATGATCTGATTAATATTATCAGTTACCGAGTAAAAAGTCCCCACATTTCTAACAGAAATTGCAAAGTTCTATGCTTTAAGTTTTGTTGTTGCAGGAATTGAAGATCCTCTTCAAGGAGAAGCAAGACTAAAGAATCAAGCTCTTGGATTCTTGAAGCAAGCTGAGTGCTATGAAGCTTCAGAATCAGAAGCAAGAAGCAAGAAGGAAGAATGTTCAGATATTCTGATGATAGAATATGCTCTGAAACATTATGTCCATTTGTTCTGATACATATTATGTGGCTCTGATACATATTATGTGTTCTGACTCATTCATGCTGACTTTTATCGTTTAGCGTTGTTCTGTAACATTTCAGGATGTAGAGATGCTCTGATGATGCTCTGGTACATTCAACAAAGTTCTGATACAATCTAGCATGAAGTGATGTAAGAAGAAATTCAAGCTCTGAAGCTGTCCTGATGGAAGCAAGAATCAGAAGCTGTGAATGTTCTGAAGATCAAAGAAATTCAAGCTCTGAAGCTGTCCGATGGAAGCAAGAATCAGAAGCTGTGAATGTTCTGAAGATCAAAGAAATTCAAGTTCTGAAGCTGTCCGATGGAAGCAAGAATCAGAAGCTGTGAATGTTCTGAAGATCTAAAGAAATTCAAAGTTCTGAAGCTGTCCTATGGAAGCAAGAATCAGAAGTCATGAATGTTCTGAAGATCAAGCATATGTGAACGTCTCTACTGAAATACTTAGGGAAGTCTTTTATTATTAAAATTCTTCTAGTATTTATTTCAGGGGGAGATTATCTATCTCAGGGGGAGATTATAAATCTCAGGGGGAGACATATTCACATGCTTATGCTTTAGCTGTGTAATTGTCTTTAGCCGTCTGCTCTTTCTGATCGCAAATTCATATCATTTATATATGTTTTTGTCATCATCAAAAAGGGGGAGATTGTTAGAACAAGATTTGTTCTGATCAATATTCTTAGTTTTGATGATAACAAGGATATGAATTTTGTATGAGATAATGTGGTACTCTAATACATTGCAATTTCCCTTTCAGGAAATATATAAAGAGTATGCACAAATCAGCGCTCAGAAGCTTTGACTCAGAAGGTTCAGCATGCAACATCAGAACATGGTCTGGCAAGACATCAGAAGATGGTCAAAGCAGAATCAGAACATGGGTCTATGGAAGCATCAGAAGAACTTGAGTTCAGAAGTAGAAGCACTGAAGTTCTCATGGTATCACGCTCAGAAGCACTTCAAGGTCAGAAGACAAGAAGATGCTCTGCACCAAGCTGTTTGACTCTGATGATATTCAAACGTTGTATACACAAACATCAGATCAGAAGCAAGTACAAGATGGCAGGCTACGCTGACTGACAAAAGGAACGTTAGAAGCTATTAAAGGCAACGTCAGTAGACACAGCGTAAACAAGGCTCGAGGTAGTTGACAAAAGAGTGAAACATTAAATGCAATGCTGTACGGAATACGCAAAGCATTAAATGCTCCCAACTGTCATCTTCTCAAGTGCCTATAAATATGAAGTTCTGATGAGAAGCAAGGTTACCGATTCTGATGAATTCTGTGAATACAAACTTGCTGAAACGCTGTTCAAATCAAAAGCTCACAAACTTCATCTTCATCAAAGCTCACTACATTGCTGTTGTAATATATTAGTGAGATTAAGCTTAAACTTTAATAGAAATATCACTGTTGTGATTATAGCTTTTCAGAAGCATTGTAATACTCTTAGAATTTGATTACATTAATTTGTAAGTAACTAGAGTGATCAAGTGTGATCAGGATACTCTAGGAAGTTTTAGCTTGTGTCTAAGCAGTTATAACTAGAGTGATCACGTGGTGGTCAGGATACTCTAGAAAGTCTTAGCTTGTGTCTAAGCAATTGTTCCTAGAGTGATCAGGTTGTGATCAGGATACTCTAGAAGACTTAGTCGCGGGCTAAGTGGAAAACCATTGTAATCTGTTGAGATTAGTGGATTAAATCCTCAGGTGAGGTAAATCACTCCAAGGGGGTGGACTGGAGTAGTTTAGTTAACAACGAACCAGGATAAAAATAACTGTGCAATTTGTTTTTATCGTTCAAGTTTTTAGACTACACTTATTCAAACCCCCCCTTTCTAAGTGTTTTTCTATCCTTCAGTAAACGTTCGTAAAAAAAGAGTAGGGCGGAGGGGAGCAAAGTAGAGGGAGCGAACAAGACACCTTGGCTATGTTCACAAAAAATGATGGACTAAACGAGCATCCTTAGCAAACCCAGCTTATTTTGTCACCCTAATACTAACTAAATATTTAGAATATAATTCTCACATCACCGTCATTTTGAAGTTACATGTTGGTAAACTGAACACGTCTATCATTGTTGAATGATGGACGAAGATATTCAAACACTAACCACCATTATCATGTCACAATGGTTAAGATTAAGACTTATGTTGTCCAGTTGATCATTCAGATCAAACATTGTAACATCCACGTCGATCTTGAACAAATAAGAATGAGTCCCTTATTGAAGTAAACTCTAGCTAGGTCTCACGTGACCAAAAGAAGACAAATTCACCTCAGAGTCTGACATCGACTTGTTAGAAACTCCTTGGTTCTTGAGCTTTGACTGACTTTTGGTTTTGATTATTCATAGTTTGAGTCATATCTTTTGATCATTCAGACTCTGATCCTTTGAATTAATATATGAAAGCATGGGATAGATAAGATTTTGCTCGTGGTGACCTTTAAAGGTGCTAGGGAAGAAAAACGTTTAAGGTAATGGCACTTCTCTATACTGATTATAACAAAATTAATAGTTAGATATTGTAAAATAAATTATATAGTACGTAATTTTAAAAGAGAATTAAATTTTAGTGTTATTTCATAAACTTCAATCTTTGCTCGAATTATGAATAATAGTTTTATATATTGTGTTTTGTTTTGTTTATGGATGAAACTTTGTTATGATTATGTAATGTGGATAAATCTTTGTTTTGTTTGTGATTGTCATTATTATGTGTGGTTGTGATGTGAATCGATTAGGATTGGAGATGAATGATTATGTAAAATAAATTTTAAGATGATGTGCTTGATGATGTGATACACTATGGTTGTTTGATTGCCTAAGTGGTGGGAGTTGCCTAAGTGGCGGGATTTGCATTTGCATCATCATTTCATGGCATATGCATTGTTTGCCGTAGGCTATGTTTGGATAGAGTAAAATGAACAGAGTGGAATGGAGTGGAGCGGAACGGAGCGAAGTGCAATGAAATAAAATGTCATTCCATTGTTTGGATTTTTCATGACGGAATAGAGAGATTTTGTCATTCTGTTCAAATTGGAGGATATAAAAAATGATGGAATGGAATGCATTCCATCTGATTCCGCTTTATTCCATCTATTTTTAATCAATCCAAACAATGGAACATACATTTATATCATTCTGTTTCATTCCATTCAATTCCCTTCTATCAATCCAAATATATCTTTAGTGGCGGGTTGCCTTAGTGGCTGTTTGTCTTACTGGATGATTATTTTCCCCGTTGATATGGGATGAATTCTTTGTGGTGCCTTAGTGGTGGGCTAATTATATCTGAATCGTTTAAATTTAGGAGCATGAATATTCACACGTAAATATATTTGTGGACTTATTTCTCTTAAGCTATTATGTGTTGTATGATTTATTTAATAAAACAGTATTGTATATTTTGTTTGATTTAATATTGATGATGGAAGATTGAATAACATATTATGTACTAATGAGTCCAAGATGTGAAGCTACAAGGATAAAATATTGTGCACAATCGTGGAATTCAATAAAAGATTTTGAATTTGTAATTTTATTGGTAAGAAGTTTATTTTATTATCAAAATTTTATAGACATAGATGCATCTACGGAAGGTTCTGAAACCTCCAAAATTCAACTGATCATTGTTGCAAAGGGTTCAAAACTTCTTTTTAATGGATTGATTGTCCATTTTACACTTGAAACAGGCCCTACATTATGGCTAAACCTTATTTCCAACACTACTCAATCATTCGTACACTTAAAAATCGAATTCAATCTCTATTTTTAAAAACTCTAAAATAACTCAAAACATCGAAAACTTACCGATTAAATGTAGTTTGGCACTTGTTGGAATGTGTTAGTAGTTGACCTTGACGTTCTCGGCCGAATTCGAGAGCATGAAATGAACTTGTTTGGAAGTTTGTTTTTTCAGTTTGAGAGAAAGTGAGGTTTTGGAAATGAGAAAGTGAAGAATGAGGGAAAGGAAGAGTCCGGCGCGAATATAATATCAAATTCTTCCGTAGATGCATTTACGGAAGGTTCAATATGTACATCTACGAAACAAAACAACGTTAAACAAAAAAATGGTGCTTTCGGAGATACATCTACGAAAAAAGATGGACAATTTTGTCAAATCAATAGTGCATGAGAGATATAAGGGGTGGAGTGAGAAATTCTCTAAATATTTAATGTTTTTCTTTCTTAGTATTAATTTATTTTGCATTTTGTGTTAAACTATCTTAATTTGTTGAAAATGTGGCGTGAGTGGGGCTTGTGACCATGATAGGAACTTTTGTATTAATATTTTGATGTTTCCTTTATAATTAATAATCTCTCTCTTTTTAGCCATTTTTCTAATGAGTTACTTTGTGACTACTATTTCCAATCAGTGTAAAGTATTAAACAGCTTGGATTCTTTAAATCTCATGGTTTAAACCTTTTAGCTTGGGTTTGTTTTTTGAAAACCATCTTAACGCACTACTAAGTTGAAGCTATAATTTTTAGGTATCAGCACTTAGAGCTCTTAAAATGGGATAGTTCATATGGGCCAGTCCGAAAATTCATAGGACTTGGGTCTTAAAATTAGAGTCCATATTTTTTAGGGTTTTTTAACCTAGTCCTGAAAAGCCTGTTATCCATTAGGAGGGTAGTCCATTAGATCCATCCACTAACTATTGGCAAGTTTAATAAGGACGATCATCCACTAAAAAACACACAACAAATATAAAAAAATAGAAAGTAGTTAGCAAGACTACGAGGCTCTGACTTCTCAATTGCACCATGGAGGTATGGCGAGCACAATAATTATTAAAACTTGTTTATTCATGCATTGCATTCCCCTGTAGCAAGTAAGTAGTACTATAGACACACCCTTTGGATATAAACAAATAAAATTGGATCCCGTCGAGTATGGCGAACGTGAGGGGTGCTAATCCATTCCTCTCGCGTGACCGGTTTCCGTACCCTTTTCTTTGGTTGCGAGACCTTTGTTCCTTGTATTTAAGGTTTGTTGATATTCTTTTCCCTTTATGAGATAAATATATTAGTGGCGACTCTGTTATTTTTCGCGGTAGCGACACTTTTGAGATGTATCTTTAAGGTTTGGGAATTTTTTACCAACTTGTCACTTTCAGTGCTCGAGTCTGTTGGTTGTTGTTGTTGCTGCTGAATTGAAGAGGGCACGGGATCATTCGATGGAACCTCGAAGAAGTTATTTACTTCACTGTTCGACCCTTTGAACGACCCTTTGGTAGAAAGCAGATGAATGGATTGGGAATATGTACCCACGGGCATATCATACTTGATGCTCGAAGTAACAGTACTGGTATTGTCATCCTGCAAGAAAAGGAAAAACTTGGTTTCTCGAAAATGGAAAAACACAAAAGTCTAGATAATAGTTAAGTGAATTCCTTAAGATTTTTTCCCCCAGGGCTAGATTCATCACTTTCGACAGTCACTGGTTTATCTACCACCTAGGGAGGTTCGATATCTAATGCCCGCCAAGCGGCAAGGTTATCAAGCTTCGATTTTCCATGGACCTTCACCTGAACTGCAGAACTTGAAGGTTTGGACTTTTTCTTCATGATGAGTTTAGAATGGGGAGGAGATAAGTCCTCAAGGTCAGAGTCAACGTGAATACTGTCCTGTACATTGGCTTTTCTTTTTACGAGAATCGGAGGAGGTTTCTTGCTAGCCTAAAAAAGAGAAGTTAGTATTGGAACTCAATACATGGGTATAAACAAGTAAACTTAGAGCAGACACTTGTGCCTTGGGTTTGTTTATAGTAATGTCCTCACTTAGATCCTTTTCCATCGACGGGGCAGCGACCTTTTGAGCAGTAGTAGCTTTATCTTTAAATGATTGCCTTCGATCAATTGCTATAAAAAGACAGAAATAAGTCAATGAAATGAAACAAAAGAAATAATCAAAATAAAATTGAAGGATTCTCCGGTTCCACACCTTCACATACCGGAGTTAGAACACGAATGTGTTCGAGGCCAATATGAAGATGCCCTTTGAAACTGTCCAAGGTATGCTAAGTCAGAACCACCCGCTCGACGCGTTTCTTCGATCCCTCACAAAGGATTTTCACGTAATCCCCGCAAACGAACCAGTTCGAAAATGGAAAACTGAAAGCTAGACCAAAATCATCACTTGGTAGACGAGGGAATTTTGGAGGATACATATTGAAATCCATTTCATAACATTGGTCGGGTCTAACGTACCAAGGCAGTTTCAATGTTTCCAATTTCTTAGGAAAGTTTTCTTTTAAAGTAACTGCTGCTTCCCAGATGGTTCGACTAAAGTCATCAGGCCTATAGGCAGTTTCAAAGTATTTATGGAACGCTTGAATTTCTTTGATATGGGTAGACGTACCTTTCTTGAAACGCTCCTGTGTAAGAGCAAAAGCTCGAGTTAGTTGTTGAGTAAAGTCAGACACAGCAAAAACTTCGTTGGTGTAGTAAGTTGTCCACCAATCGAAGAATTCCTAAGTACAATAAAGGATAGCCGGAAGGAGATGGGTGTGAGAGAGGTGACGCCAATATAATGAGAGGAGCAGGGAAAAAACGTACCAGACGACTCAACTTCTGCATTTGTGGCTGACACTTCTTCTGTAAGTGGGTTCCGATTAAGGCCACGACTGTTTCTTGGCACGATACTAGCGAATTACAACGGCATCGGGTCCACTTTTGCACCAAGGATTTGAACACTCCTCTTCTTTACTTTCTTCTTTTTCCTAGTTGAAATGGGGCCAGAAACAGAGGCCTTGGAGCGTTGGATTTTCCTACAAGCAGAATCGAAGGAAGCTGAGCTTTTGTTGGGCTCATTTTTCTCCAACGGCCCGAAGGAATTGTACCCATCACTAGTGTTGTAAGTGGTCCCACCAACGACACTAATATCCTGAAAATAAAAGCTTTGACTTTTACCACCTAAAACACATGCCTCGAGACTCCCCCTACTACCATGGTTTGCATTTAATGCATGGGATAGGTGCACGTTATTTGACGAATTATTTTCATCATAAAAGCCAACTTCCGCCTTTTTGGATGTGGGGGTAGAATTCTCCTTAAAATAGCTTCCATTATGATCATCCATTCCTACAAAGTCACGTGTCCCATGTATAGACACACTACTCTCTTTTACTTCCTCTGTTGTCACCATCCGCACAGTCCCCTCTTCCTCAGACAAGTTGGAAAAACCACCTTCCTCCCTAGCTTCCTTCCCTAGCAACGAAAATACCGCCGGAGTTGAGGAGTCAATCGAGCCTTCAAGCTCCCCATCATCACACGCAACTGCATGAAACTTTTGAAAAAATGTGTCCTCTTTCATGAACAACCTAAAGGAAACTCCATCAATGATAACAATGCTGGCCTCATTGATCAAAGACTGATGTTTTGCTTTAATAAGGAACCTTGCTTCGTCCATCCTGAGTCTGGACAGAGTTGAATCGTCGCATTTGATGTAGGCTCCATAAGATTCAGAGATCATTTTGAACAGTTTAAACCCCCACGCATGACAAGGTATGTCTGAGACCCTAAGCCAAACTAATCTCTCCTGATCTACATCAGTAGGCTTCCAAGCTCTAATGCTACTGAACCATTGTTCCCACCATTTTCTGCGTTCCTCAATGAATAGTTCAACTTCGCCATGAACAAGATCTTCCAGAATGCACAAATTAGGGCCCAGAAGCGTTACTCGGATAGTGAAAATGCATTCATGAAGAAATAATTTTTTAACATCATACACCATGGATGGATCTTTCAGAACTCCCGTAAAAGCTCTTTCATACCTAGATAATTCTTCTTCCTCTGAGTTCATTCTGTAAGAGTTGCTCACCGGAGATTCCCCATTCGCAGCTGATTTTTTCTTCCTGTTTTTGATAACGTCGACAAAAGACCGGTTGTCAACCCATCCTCTTCCTCTTCTCTCCTGTTCGACATCTCCTTCTACTGCGTCAGCTACCTTCCTTTGTTTTTCTCTGTTGAAACTAGCCTTGTTGTTGGACATGTCTATCCGTTTGAATCTTGGTAGATTGACAAACAACTTTCTGCCCTCAAGAACAATACTGTCAAGTTTGATGGCCATGAGTTTCTCATCTGCAATGTTGAAAAATCGAACAAAGCTGTATCTTCTTCCTCTCCTGTCCCTTTTAGATGGAATAACAACTTCATCTATCTCCCCGAAATCCTTCATCTCAAAGTACAGATCTTTAGCGCTCCATCTCTCTCCGAACTCAGTGATGAAGAAAGAAGAAGCTTCCGTATTGAAAGCCTTCTTCCTTCCTCCTCCTGCTATATCCCAAGCTCCGATTGAACGTTTACCTACAAGATATTTGTTGACTCTCTTCCAACCACCATCATCCTCTTGAAACCGTACCATGCTGAAGAGAAAAAATCGAGCCCTGAGATTACTAGAAAAAGTTAGAGAAGGTTAGAGAGAGGTGGGAGCTTCTCTC
The DNA here is from genome assembly GCF_029867415.1 of Vicia villosa. Lineage (NCBI taxonomy): Eukaryota > Viridiplantae > Streptophyta > Magnoliopsida > Fabales > Fabaceae > Vicia > Vicia villosa. Next base: position 12,025 of record NW_026705019.1, on the reverse strand, counting down.
TCATCCTAAAGTCTCTTAACTTGTGTTTTTGGAGCACATGTTAAACAACCCACAAATAAAAATTTTGTATTGAAAAATCAACAAAATTATTAATTATGAATTTTTATTAAATTTAATACACAATTTCTAAGAATTTTTTACTATATTTATCTCTTAACTTTTGTCTTTGGGACACAAGTTAGCATTACCCTTATTTAAAAATTAAAAAAAAACATTACCTTTATTTATTTATTTATTTATTTATTCATTTATGTATTTGTGTGTTTCTGTTGTTTATCATGAGAGGTTAAAAAAAAATTTAAAAATTTAAATTTTTATAAAAAAAATACAATGACCTTTGACGATCTTCAAAAAAATTTATTTGAGATATTTATCAAAGTTAAGTAATATATTGAGAGAAGGAAATAAATAAATATCTAATACATTGATGTACTTTAGACACATTTAAAAAATATATAATTTTATAAATGGTTTCGTACACTTCTAAGTTGTAAAAGCTATTTAATTAAATTTAACAGTGTATTCTATATTTTTTTCTTTTATAAAGTGATCAAAGAATTTTCTAATTATTACATGCAAATGAGGAAAAATATGGCTCTAACTCAAACTTTTTTATATACTTTGATCGTATTTATTTTCCTTTTTGTTATGAGCAACGCTGCTAAAGGTAATTTTTCTCACAATTTCTAGTTTATCTTATACATATTATATTTCAACACATTTTTAATAAAGTTTCATCTCTTATTTTATATCACAGATTATATCATCTGCGAGACAGACGACAATTGTCCAATACCAATGTGCATTCCTCCAACACTTCCCAAGTGCATTGATAAGAAATGTATGTGCAATTATTGAAAACATAATCATATGTTATTTGTAATAATATAATTTTCTTTGTACGTCATTATGTTTGTACTCTCATAGTATCTTACTTTTGTTTATGTTTATTTGATATTTCAATTTCTTTGATAAGATCAAATGTCTATTAGCTCCTTTGATGAATAAAGACAATTTATAATTGTGTAGATGAGTTGTTTATTTTATTTTTATACAACAATGTTGTTTAATAAACTTCGACTATTATTTGTAAAATACCAGCAACAAGACACTTCTTTTTAGACATTTTGATACAAAACGTATCTTTGTGAGAGACACGTTATTTGTCCATCTAAAATTAAAATTTTAAGGTGATAGGTGAGTGTGTTCTTCCACATATAAATGCTCAGCCACCATATTTTTATCCTATGTGGAACTATTTCTCCACTTACTCACACTTGCAATATTATATGTTTTGTAAAGATGAGTTAGGTCAAATCCTATCAAACGGATTATGGACCGCCCACCATTAATATTCATGCACCAAACCCAAAAAGAATGTTGAACGTGAGGGGCATTAGAAATATCATATAATCTCACATTGGTTAGAGATAGAACATTAAAAGAGTTTATATAGAGTGACACTCCTCACCTTACCAATCGGATTTATAAGAATGAGATAGATTAAACTCTAATAATTTTATTTTGATTTTAAATCGATATAAACAATTTAAATAGTGCAGTTTTAAATCACATATCTATATGTAACATCTAATATGAGAATTTAATTAATAATTTTACAGAGACATGTTATTGCATAAGCGTGAGCTCGAATCTCCTGACATTTTATTTATTTATCTTTTAAAATATAAAATTTTAATCACTAAACTTATATATATATATATATATATATATATATATATATATATATATATATATATATATATATATATATATATATATATATATATATATATATATATATATAATACTTAACATGAGAAATAAAATAGGTGTCAAACGTTGACACCTAACATCCAATATCAATTTCCAAAATAGCTTGACATTTTTCATGAAACTTTTTTAATATATTTGGATAAAATTTTCAAAATAGTTTAAGAAATCACCTTTATAACAATATATAAAATAAGTTAAATTTATTTTATTTTTTTTAAAATAAAAATTACTCATGTAAGCATATTTATTAACGTCTATTTTAATAAACACTTGTATTATAGTAAACTCTAAAATTCAAACAAATCATTAACATCACTGTTTAAACGAACTCCAAAATTCAAATAGATCATTAACATCACTTTTTAAAAGAAACAGGTGTTGACTATATTATTTTTCATTTAAAAATTGTTTTCTTATTTTTACTCACATCCAAATTTTTGTTTTTTCCGGAAAAATAGATTTTTTTTTAGATTTTCGAAAAAAATTGTTTTTTTATCGAAAAAACCGACTTTGTGTTTTTCGATAAAAAATCGGTTTAATTTTCGAAAAAGGTCAATTTTTTATATTTTTTCGACAAAAAATCAAATTTTTCTTAAAAAGTCGATTTTTATATTTTCTATAAAAAGTCGTTGTTTCAGAAAGTCAAATTTTTATATTTTAAAAAAAATCGTTTAATTTTCAAACTATTTAGTTTCAAACAAATTATATTTTGGGGCCCTAACTTAGGCTCATAAAAAACAAAAATATGAAGGGGCTTTGAAAAATGAGGCCAACAAATTATACTTTTACCAAGAATAGGGAGCGATCTAGTCTTTACCAATAATCCGTAAGAATTCTCAAAGTATCAAAGACTTTCATCGATCAAAATAAAAAGAAATAAAAGATGGAACCACATTCAAAAGCTCCTTTCATCCATAATTTCAATCACTTAATATTGCGGATTTGGATTCTCATCCTATCGATGCCCTAAGTCCATTGATATTAGAGGGAAATTAGGCCTCTAACTTGTGATTCAAAGAAAATAACAAAAGAAGGGAGTAGAAGATGACTTAGAACCAAGAACAAATCAAAAAAGGGCAAAAAAAACATTCTGCTCAGCAAGCAATCGATTGCTCTAGGAGTGCAATCGATTGCTCCTTCTTCAATTTTCAAAATCTGCGCAGTTTTTCAACTGTGCAACCGATTGCAGCAAGAGAGAAATCGATTGCACTAGGCATTTTTTTTTATAAAAAAAACAGCAATCAAAAGGAGTAAAACTAGTTTTAACATAAAACCAAACACCTTGTGATCTTGGATCAATTTGTGCACGAAAATGTATCAAGTAAGCAAGCAAAACTTAGCAATGTAGCACCAAAGGTGCATCAAACATAAACAATAATGGATCAGATCTTGAATTATGGAAAGGATCTAGAATTTTACCGAATCTTTCACAAACTTTGAATCTTCTTCAAGAACACACAACCACAAGCCTTGATCTCTCACAATTGATGAAGAAAATAGTGTTTAGATGGAGGTTTAGCTCAAAGTTAATGAGGTTCAAGATGTAACTCACTAACTTTTATGGAAGAAGAAAAGAGCTTTGGAAAGTATGAGAAGAGAAAGAGCAAGAGTTTCTTTGGCTTTCAAAGCTTGAGAAATGAAGAGGGGAAAGCCTCTATTTATAGGATTTAGGCTTGGGATTATTGGTGGTTTGGAGTTAGGATTGAAAAATAGATTTAGGTTTGGTAAGTGAATTTGGAGCCAAAATTATGATCCAAGGGTCTTGATATGATCACATGAGGGTTTATGATAAAATGATGTAGGAAATCAAATATAGGAACTAAGTCATGCTTCCCACACTTGCAAATGATGTCATCACTTTCAAAAGCTGAAAAATTGCCTTCATTTTTCAAATTTCGCACTGATGCAATCGATTACTGTTTTGATGCAATTGATTGCACTGCCTGAATTTAGTGAAAAAACAGTTGGTGCAATCGATTGCTATTTTGGTGCAATCGATTGCACAGAAAGCAGAATGCAAATCTGGTGAAAATCAAGTTGGTGCAATCGATTGCTCCACTATGCAAATCGATTGCTTGCTGAAGAAAATTGAAAAATGCCTCTTTGATGAATATTTTGACTTGGTACCTACAAAACACAAACACACAAAAGCACAAGGCAATATTTTTGGTATTTTGGTTAGTAAAACATATACAAATTAAATAAATATTGGTGCTTGATGATCCCTCTTACAGATGAAGTAAGCATAACACCGAGAGTAGAGTTTTAAGATGAAACTCTTGATTGATGATTCAAATGCAAATGATGTATGATCTTAGAGTCAAAAATAGGGGTATGACAGATGCCCCTATTTAAGTTTCTTCTATCTGGAGATGTGAGGGTTAAATTCCCTTTATGTTTTACCCAGGGCAGTCTCTTGCTTACCCAAACACTCAGTCGAGGGTGTTCAAGAACAAAGAAGCTTAGGCAAAGGATCAATCAATAAAGAAAATGACCTCTAATACAATCGTAGGACTCAAATGATTCATTTATCCATCTATGATTAATTAGACACCAGTCATCAGGACTCAGGATTGCTTAGGCCACCAGACTAGGGTTTTGAGCCCATCAAGGACTAAAATTAGGGCCCACATTTGGGAAACCCTAAAAAGCTCCAGGACATCACTCAAAGGGTTCAATCATCTTCATTTGATCCATATGACAATATCCACTAGGCATTATACTTCAATTTAAGATCCACAGTCATCAATTTCATCTGGTCTACAATTAGGGTTTTTGACCTAATTCACCTGGACAGTTGGTTTTTATTCAGTACATGGATCCACAACTCAAAAAATGGCTCAAGAACTTCTATTACCTCAATATGTTCCATCCAAATCATTCATTTGAGGAGGAGAGTTTGATTCATCACAAAAGTCCAAGATTTCACTTCATCTGGAAAAAGTCAACTATACAAGAACACCTTTTACTTTTAGGGTTTTGGACCAAACCATGACTTTTAAGGATCAATAACATCAATATATGATTATTGAAGTCATTTGGCCAAAGAAAATCAAGAAAATCCATCAAGGATCAAAAAGTCAAACTAGTGCATTTTGACCTAGTTCATGAATCTCAAAATTTCACCTACACAATGTTAAAAGAGTATTGTGGTGTATTTTTAGATTATCGTTTCCTCAGGGATTGATGCGATATCACCTCCGTTCTATAGTTTATGTTGCCTTGAGTTAATATTACTTTGGTTTTTGGTTTGCAAAAGATCATTCAACAATTTAGTAGCAAGGATTAAATTAAAGAAAGTTCTAAGTTTTAAAGAGAAGTATCAAGACTTGATTTCATCAACCTATAATTTGTATGTCTTCCTAAGATCATGCGTATGAAGTAGTTATCAATCAATATCTCACGTATCGTACGTCTATACCGTTCGTTTCCGCAACGTTATAGCAAGACACTTGATTGTTCAACCAATGATTTCTCAATCGATTGAACAACACAAATAACATTTAAAAACCGATACAAAGTGATTATCAACCATTAGTTCCATGTCTAGACTTAATGTTTGATAGATGATATAGTTAGGTCAAGATTCAAACATTGTATTTCACAAACATTTCAACCATAGAAAGTTAAGATAAAGCAAACTACATCCTCTATATTGATTAACAACTTGTTCATACACAATATTTATAAGGAAAACATACAAAAAGTAAGGAAGATTACATCAAAGCCTTGACACAAAAGTGTTTAGCTATCCATTGACATGGTAGCTTGCACAAGAAGGAAGGAAGGATAGCAAGCATCAACGGTAATTTCACGACGATCAATGCTTCGATTCTTCGATTATAAGTCAAAATAATGAAATTAGGGTTTCTTGGCTCTCCAATTGGTCTAACTTCTCACAAGGACAGAACTGAACTATATATAGAAAAACCAGAATCTGCGCAGCGTGCGTCGCGCGCTTTTTCTCGCGGCGCGAGCTCTTCATTAAATGATCAAACCGCCCAAGCGCGCATCGCGCGCTCTTCACCTCGCGACGCGCGGATGCTACTGACTTTGAACTCCAAACATTCCTTAACAGCGCGCGACGCGCGCTCCTAGCTCGCGACGCGCCCTAGAGCAGATCTTGAAACTTTGCCTTTGCAATTGGCTCATTACTCCAATCCTCAAAATTCCAACCTAATAAAAGAAAACCTGCACACAAAACACTTAAAAACAACGGTTAAAAGAAAACGACCGCTAAATAACTAATCTACTATTATTTACTCAAAATAAACGGGGTTTCATGAATTTGCGATAAAAAGTAGTCGAAAGGTACCAAATATAAAAGCAAATATTAACACAATTTGGCACCTAACAACTATCCCCAACTTAAACCTTTATTTGTCCTCAAACAGAAACACACAACCAAGAGATCACAAGCTAAGACAAGAAACATTTGGGTGGTTCAAATTCCATAAGCACACAAGTAACATCTTACCCTTGCTAAAATAACCCCATGATTAAAATACTAATACTACATACACATATGATGTCAACAATTCCTAAAGCAAAATAAGTTCAAAATTGAATCACAACCTACACACTTCTCTAGTAAGAGACAAAATTGAAGATCCTAACACTCACACAACAATGCCGCCAACATCCAGAATCAATTATGCATTCATCTACACAACATTTATATAAAAAGCGCAAGAGCAAGAATCACAAAGACTTTAGGGTTGTAGCTTGGCTTGGTTAACAAGAAAGTGTCATTTCTCAAGGCTATTGAAGCGAAAGGGTCAATACCTAAGAGAGCATTCAAATACAATTATATCCACACATCCTTATCAACCAATCACACAAATTTATTGCTCAAGAGTTCATCCTTTTAATTTAAAGGAAACTAGCTATATACAAAGCTCTTTTCTTTTTTCTTTTTCTCTTTCTTTTTCTTTTTTTTTCCTTTCTTTTTCTCTCTTGAGCAATCACTTATTTTCTTCTCCACACCAATACAACCAATAAAATTTTGTATTCTCCCCAACTTGAATATTACCCTCACATAATCACGAATGCTCCCTATTCTAAGGCGAAAAGGAATCAATTCTAACCACGTTTCATGGTACTCTTCAAGGTTAAAAGAAAGTCATCAAGATTCAGATAAAAAATCGGCAATTATAAACAAGGAAATGATACCGATTGAATCTTGGCAAAACGGCTCAAAGTGGTTAGCAAATACTCACACACTCACCGGGTAGGTTATATTTGGTAGAGAAGTTATACTCGCAATGCGAAACAAAATGCTTTGATCACTTTCATGCTTTACCCAATTAAATAAAAAAAAACGCAAGATTAAACATAATAAACACGAGTTAAACGCACATTGTTGGTATCCACAAAATAATATATATATATATATATATATATATATATATATATATATATATATATATATATATATATATATATATAATGGAAAGGCTCCTCACACTAATTTTAGTACTACAATGATTCATTATTGAACTATTTTTGTTAAAGAAAATGTGACATCTAATGTGTACAATTAAAAGCATCAAATTCATGGTATATTAAAGAAACGGTAAAAATGTACCTTGCACGTACTAATTTCACATTATATCATCACCGCCCCAATTGGTTGTAAAAACTTGCTCCAGCAAGGAAGCACTTTCACAAGGACAGACAAAATTTAACTAAAAATGCAAAAATTAAATTAACTAAAAAAAACTTAATTTCAAAACATAATCCAAAAAGGCTTAAAATTAGCCTAATATCCAACATACCTCATCCTTTCAAGGATGACACAAAAGTTTCAACTGAAAATAAAAATGCAAAAATTAAAAACTACACTATAGAGAAAACAAATACAGCTCACTCCTCCTCAGAATCAGAATCATCACCACCACCTCCCCCCTGAGAACCTGGCATGTCCTCAGGCCAACGCGCATACGCCGCCAAATCATCTCTGGTACCCACAGGACGCTGCACAGAAAGATTCTGAAGAGAATCCTGGATAGACAAGAAAGCTCTCTAGTGAGCCATGTGCATCTGCTAGTTCCAGTCACCAGCCTGACCTAACTGTGGCACAGCAGGCGGAGCAGCAGCAACAGGAATAGGATTCGCAGCAGGAACACAACCTGCAGGAACAGGGTTAGCAGCACAAAACCTGTTGGCAAAAACATCGTCAATCACTCCATCCATGGGAATCAGACCCCCAGATGGAAACCTAACACCTGCCTTCCTGCACAGCCCCATGATCAAACCGGGAAAAATCAACCGGCACTTGGCCCTATCGCCAAAACTCGTACCATTCAGAGCAACCCTCTTCAATTCATTTGCTACTATCCTAGCAATATCAACCTCCTCACCCATCAGAATACAGTACACTAGACCAGCTGTGTCCAGTGTAATAGTAGTGGTGTGACTTCGTGGCCTTAAATTATACAGGACCACAGAAGTTACCAACTGAGCATCATGAGTGAGATTCCGACGGGTGAACGTCTTAGGGTGTCCAGTGTTAGAACAAGATTTGTTCTGATCAATATTCTTAGTTTTGATGATAACAAGGATATAAATTTTGTGTGAGATAATGTGGTACTCTAATACATTGCAATTTCCCTTTCAGGAAATATATAAAGAGTATGCACAAATCAGCGCTCAGAAGCTTTGTCTCAGAAGGTTCAGCATGCAACATCAGAACATGGTCTGGCAAGACATCAGAAGATGGTCAAGGCAGAATCAGAACATGGGTCTATGGAAGCATCAGAAGAACTTGAGATCAGAAGCAGAAGCACTGAAGTTCTCATGGTATCACGCTCAGAAGCACTTCAAGGTCAGAAGACAAGAAGATGATATGCACCAAGCTGTTTGACTCTGATGATATTCAAACGTTGTATACACAAACATCAGATAAGAAGAAAGTACAGGTGGCAGGCTATGCTGACTGACAAAAGGAACGTTGGAAGCTATTAAAGGCAACGTTAGTAGACACAGCGTGAACAAGGCTCGAGGTAGTTGACAAAACAGTGAAACATTAAATGCAATGCTGTACAGAATATGCAAAGCATTAAATGCTCCCAACGGTCATCTTCTCAAACGCTTATAAATATGAAGTTCTGATGAGAAGCAAGGTTAACCAATTCTTGACGATTTCTGTGAATATTAACTTGCTGAAACGCTGTTCAAATCAAAGCTCATAAACTTCATCTTCATCAAAGCTCACTACATTGCTGTTGTAATATATTAGTGAGATTAAGCTTAAACGTTAAGAGAAATATCACTGTTGTGATTATAGCTTTTCGGAAGCATTGTAAAACTCTTATTTGATTACATTAATTTGTAAGTAACTAGAGTGATCAAGTGTTGATCAGGATACTCTAGGAAGTCTTAGCTTGTGTCTAAGCAGTTGTAATTAGAGTGATCACGTGGTGGTCAGGATACTCTAAGAAAGTCTTAGCTTGTGTCTAAGCATTTGTTGCTAGAGTGATCAGGTTGTGATCAGGATACTCTAGAAGACTTAGTCGTGGGCTAAGTGGAAAACCATTGTAATCTGTTGCGATTAGTGGATTAAATCCTCAGGTGAGGTAAATCACTCCGTGGGGGTGGACTGGAGTAGTTTAGTTAACAACGAACCAGGATAAAAATAACTGTGCAAATTGTTTTTATCGTTCAAGTTTTTTAGACTACACTTATTCAAACCCCCCCCCTTTCAAAGTGTTTTTCTATCCTTCAATTGGCATCAGAGCGCCGGTTCTAAGGTGCAAGCACTTAACCGTGTTTAGAAAAGATTCAGGAAGAGAAAAACGCTTCAGTAAAAGATGGCTGGTGAAATTCCAACAAATACATCTGCATCTACATCTGGCTCTACTGAGCAATACAATAGTAACAATGGTTACACTAGACCACCAGTATTCGATGGTGAAAACTTTGAATATTGGAAAGATAAACTGGAAAGTTATTTTCTTGGTCTGGATGCTGATCTATGGTGTTATACCCCAAAATTTGCCCGCATCTTTTTTCAAGAAAACTCCAATCTGAAAATTAAGAGTTTCATATAATCATGGATTTTTATTTCAAATATCCTAGCATATGAAGTACTTAAATTTCAGAAATTTCTCTTACACAGTAACTTGGCTAACAGTGGAATTTATTCTTACGCAAACGCCAAATGCTGTTCATTACACCACAAATACTATTTATTTTACAGATAAATAGTACTAACACAGTTCATGCAGGGTTAAATCTTTTTGCAGGCGCAAAAGCAGGAAACTCACACTGTATTGGTAACAATTGTTTTTGGTTTCCCACTAACTTTTGTACTATATTCCATTATTTTCAAAATCTTTTCAAATCTCTCCTTTCAAATTCAAATCTCAACTTTATTCTCCATCTCTCTTTTTCCAACAATACCTTACACTTTCTTTCAAATCTCACTTCCACTCAAATTTCCATTTGTACGGAATCACATCATTCCCCAACGTCTCTATCATCTTTCCATTCTATAAATACCTCTCATTTTCTTTCATAAAATCTCACATCAAATTCCAACTCATCTTTCAAATTCCCATCTCATATCTATTTTCTCTTCTTCCCTAGCAAGAATGGCAAAATGGATAGAGACACTGTTTCTTACAGTCATCACCATTGCTACGGTGATCATGACTTTCTTCTGCCTACATAGTCTTGAGGAATGTGGACCTGCAATGGCTATGCTCCCAATCATCTACATGTTATTGTTCATAGCATGGGTCATCAATCGTCATTCTTAAAATTTGCCGTATTTCTTATTTCTTAAACGTACCGTCTATTCGTCGTACTGTTCAATAGTATGTAATATTTATGCTGTCAGTATTAAATGTTGTACTATTTGTCATAATATTGCTTAATTACTAAGATAATATTTTTTGTGTTTTCTGCCAGTCAAATATTTCTATTTCTGTGCAGTAAATAATTTTCAGGTTATTATCGGTAATTTTGCCCACATACTGTAAATATCAGTTATTTATTATGTTTCTGTTTTCTAACAAGTCATGTAAATAAATTTTCATGCTTCACACCAAACAAAAACAAAAATAACAACAAAAAAGAAAATTAACTTTGACAGTTGATTTTTCACTTTAACTGCTGCTTCAGTACACGAACAGTCAGTTGACAGCCAGACTGCAGACAGTACAATTCTCAGTGATTTGTACAATCAATCAAATCAATCATTCACAATTCAAATTTCCAAGATTTTTGTGTTAGAAGTCTTCTGAATATCACGCGATTAGCAGAAACTCAGCACTGCACAAAAATCAGGTACGCTTAACTGCCTCCTATACAGACAGTCCCTAATCAGGGTTTTTCTTGTTTTAACAGGAGCAACAAGTTTTGAGAGCTCAAATGGATTTCATATACATCCATACATCTCAAAGTACCATCATACAAATTTTCAAACTTCAATTCACTCAGACGCACCGTCAGCAGCTCAAACAGTCAACAGACGACCCGTTTGACCAAAAAAGTCAACTGACAGTCAAAAATGAAATTTTTTGCCAAAGTCCATATTTTGTCAAAGGATTCAACATTTGATCATTGGATGATCACAATTCATCAAGGAAAGATCAAAAATCAACAAAACCCTAAGATTCAAAATTAGGGTTTTTGCCTGAAAAGTCAACTCAACTTTGACTGATCATAACTCTCTCATCCTTCATCCAAAAAATGTCAACCAAAGCTCATTTTGAAGGAAATTCAATTATCTTTCAAATGCAATTGATCCCATGGTCATAGCATTCACCATTTGAAAAATATGGCCAAAGACATTACAGGTCATTTTCAAAGTCAACAAAAAGACACTTTTTTCAAATGGACACACAAGGAGAACCAAAAATCATTTTGATATGAGACCAAAGACATTGGTTAGAGGACTCTTTGAGGTTTCCAAAAAGTGCAAGATCTCCTTCATATGACAAAAATTGAAGGATTCACACCTTGTTGAAGTTGGCTAAATTTTGGGAAAATGCATGAAATCAACATTGCTCAAAAATGTTTTTTTTCCAAATGAGTCCAAGTTTTTATGGTCCAAACATCTTTGCCATGTTACTATGGGCCTCCCACGACCAAGACAAAGCCCACATCTATATTATCCATTTTTGACATGATTTTATCTTATTTTAAGATTAAAATCAAAAGAAAATTGCATGGATAATTGGTGACTTGGTCTCCAAGTATGACTCACCTCCAAAATCTTCAATTTTCTGCAGAAGATTGATGC